>NW_028146743.1:2332307-3033557 GCF_055883805.1 Amblyomma maculatum | reverse complement strand
TCAAATTTTATGTTCTTATGGTACTAAGTGCTAGACTAGAGTTCCAGAGTGCCTGGGTTCGAATCCGACTGCCGGCAGCTGCGTTTCGATGGATGCAAAGCGGAGAGGCATCTGTGTGCTGTGCGATGTCAATGCATGGTAAAGATCCCCAGGTGGTCAAAATTACTCCGTGGCCCTCCACTATGGGGCCTCTCTCCTTTCGCTTTCGCTCCCATCTTCCTCCCTTCCCTTGCAGCGCGATTTAGGTGTCCACGGAAAGAGTGTGAGATGCTTTTCCTTTCCTGTAAACCAATTGTTACTATTATCGTACTCAATCTATTTCTCCAACTTTTTTACAAGACAAAAAGCCTATAAAAGAGATCGAACAACTTAAGGTGCACTTGCAAAAATATTCTAAATCCGAGAAAGTTACCTTATCGAGGTTTATTCCTCCGTCAGTTATGTAATGAAGTGGCCCTTTTATACTTATTTACACAGAACCATTCATTACCATTTAATTCTGAAAGTTTAATCAGGGTGCTTTTAAGTGAGAAAATAATTTCTCAAGTTGGAGCCTTTGCAGGCAACCACGGTGTTGCTCTGTGAATGCGCATCGCAGCAGCCCACTTTCTGCTGGCTGCGAACTAGCAGTCCACTGCTTTAGTGCAATGGTGCTTTAGGCCTGGGCACTGTCAGCTGTTGTGCCCGGCCAAAGCCGCCCAGAAATTCGCCGGACACCAAACTTCTCCGGCAAATGCCTCCTTCACAAAATCCAGATACTGCTCTGCAGAGCACCGGTGCACTAGAGGCGAGCCGTGCCAAAGGGAGAGAAGCGACGTGTTTGAACATCAGCTGAGCGTCCAAACAGCTCGGTGCCGTGGCCCTGGCGGTGGACCCCTTCTCGCCCCGCGGTATATTTGAAGCAAGGGCGCAGCAAGCTCTCCCGTTGGCCCTGCGAAAGTGCTGCCGTCGGATTGGACCATTTGAGTGTTAAAGGTTTCTCGGTTACGGAGACTCAAGTGCTTCCGTTCGAGACTCCGAGTGTGAGTTCGTCACTAGCGTCCACCGGGAGCAGTTCGCCCCCTGAGAGAGCGGACGCGGCAGAATCTCCCCGGCCGTCGCTGCGCGAGAACAGTCGCGTATGGCTATGTTAGCTTTCGGCCCCAGAGCCGAACTCGTTGTGTAAATGCCTGTAAATAGTGTATAAAGATTTTTCTTCATCTCACCAGCGCCGACTCGGATTCATCGCTACCGCCCAGGGAGTTGACAGCCCTCGTTCACGAAACGGGTGACGAGCGCTACGCAACCCTTGGCACAACCCTGTTAACGGTGGGCTACTGTGTGTAATAAACCCACCGGCACAATATTCGATGGCAGCTGTGGGATTGACCGGCGTCAGGCACCTCGGCGCGGTGAGTACCTGAAGTTTCCCTCAAACGCCAGACTTTCTCTGACACACAGGGTAGCTAAGAGAAAGGCTGACCGTAGCATTGTGTTAACCTTGCATATTTCAAGCCTACTGGAAGTGTTTTGAAAACCAAGGGATGCTGAGAGGGCAATCAGTGTGAGAAAGGCTTGCGCGTCTCTTGCTAGGAGCGAGATAGCGAACGTCTAGTACACTGTACTAAAAAGGCAAAGAACAAGAGGCCGGTGTAAATGATGGAGAGTGACAAGGTCAGAGAACTTCTCCGAATTTGTGATGAGTTAGGCATCGATTTAGGATTAACAAAAAGAAAAAAAGGAAATCCTTGAGATCATGCAGGCAGAGGACGTGACGGCAGAGGAAGCCGCAGAGGTCTGGGATGATATACTAGAGAGAAAAAGGAAGGAAGCCGAAAGGCTTGAACGCCAAAAGCGTGAAAGGTTACAACGCGGAAAGCGGTTTTCCAGCTTAAAGAAGCTTATGCAGCTCGAGCTTTCGGCACACAAAATAAGTGTTGAAAGGCACGAAGCTTTAATTGCCATTCAAGGCAACAGTTCGAAGCCGTGAGAATGTCTGCAACCGTTCCTCATCGCCGAGGATATGGCAGAGTATTTGGCAGATTTCGAGCGTGTCTGCAAAAGTAAGCGCTTCGAGCGAGATACTTGGGCACAAAAATTGGTAGCACTTCTCTCCGCTGAGGCGTCGGAAGAAATCAAGAGCGTGTTAGACGGTGACTCAAAAAACTACGATTACCTGAAAGAGTCCTTACTGAAAAGACATCGGCTCTCACCAATGGAGCTTAGGGACAGGTATCGGCGTGAGAAAAACTGTGCCAAAACGTTCTTGGATTTGGCGTATCAATTGAAAGCCGCCATAACCGAATGGCTAGATAGTCAGGAAGTCTCGGAGCAAGTCGTACTTGCACCAGAGAAATGAGACACAGCTTGGGAAAGCGGCCGAGTAACGCAGCAGCGAGGCGATCGAGTCTCGAACAGAAGTATCTGGGGTTACCTTGGTGGAGCCACTGGCAGCTGAGACGGTTGGAACCGACTCCATCGGCGAGAAATCCGCAGTGACACCGTCCTGCACGCCGCCACACGTAGTTGTAAGCAATCCACGAGACGAGAGTGGGGAACTGGCAGTAAATCAACCGCCTGGCAACTCAGAAGCAGAAGTTGTAAAGCGTGGCGGCGTGTCGTCAGGCTAGGAGACGACAAATTGCCGATTTCCGACATCGGCGTTGTCGTAGATCATCACTCGCGGAAAAACGAAGTCGCGCTTATGGAAATTGTGCGGCCCACGAGTGTTGATCAGCGAAGGCAGACCCATGACGCGGACGCTGTCGAGAGCCACACTTGTAAAGTTGACAGTGAGCGACTAGACAGGAGACATGAATTTTCGTGTTCTGACGCACTCAGTTGTATTGGCGAAGCCGAAATCAACAAACTTTGTGCGAATATGGACCTCACGCGATCCGAAGCGCCCCAGCTGTCGGACGAACTTGATCGTGCGCCGGTTAGCGCTGAGCGATGCGGCACACCGGCGGATCAGGGTAACTTGAGCGGCGAGCCTGCAGAGGATATGCCTAGTTCGGGGGCTGGCATGAGCGAGCCTTGTCCTTGTTCGGACGCGGCTGGCAGTGAGTCATGCGCTGCTGGCCGCAATGCAGGCGCGGCACCGCACTCCGACGATGCCGGCGCCATATTCGCTCCGGTTACCAGCAGCTTGAAAGAGCTAGCACCAAAAGAAAGAAAGCAAGCCTTCAAGTGCTGCCGCCGAAAAGAGCGGAAAGGCAGGTGCATGAAAGCCGCGGATATGATAGCCATGTACGTCGTCGCTGAACACAGGACCTGGGACGCCATCTTGCCATACTTGATTTTCGCGTATAGCACGGTCATCCAGGAGACAACCAGAGCGAGCCCGTTCAAGCTTGTGTACGACAGGGAGCCCGCGACAACGCTTGACGCGATGCTGCCGCACGTAACAGAAGGCAACCTCGACGTCTCCGCCTATCTGCAACGTACAGAGGAAGCCCGATGACTCGCACGGCTGCCTATTAAAGACCAACAGCGCACGACGCCCGATGATACAACTTACGACGACGCCACGCAGAGTACAAGCCTGGAGACCAAGTGTGGTTTCGGGCTTCAATTTGCCGTCGTGGACTTAGTGAAAAGTTACTACGCCTATACTTTGAACCATACAGAGTCCTTCGGCACATAGGAAAACTTTATTACGAAGTCATCCCCGACTGCACGACCACATCTCAGCTGCGCCGGGTCTGCCCAGAAATCGTCCAAGTGGTGTCTTGAAGCCTCATTTCGCGCGCTAAAGAACAGTAATTTTAATATCTAGTACTTTTTATCTTTCTATGTTTTTTTGGAACCATCGAAGCCCTGCCTTTATGAGGAGGGAGTAATGCCTCAAACGATTAAAGTCTATTCTTTTTTGACAGCAGTCGGCATGCGGCCTTATCACAGTGATTCTATCGTGAGGATCGACTTTTTTTTTTTTTGTACGTGTCCGTTGTCGCGAGATGCTGCTTTATCATTTTCGTTATCATGCAATATGCGTAGAAGCTACCTGCCACTCGCGTGTGTTTCTCCAATGTTCCAGATTACGCAAGTCACGGTCTGCGGCTTTATCTGAATATTTCCTTGCCGCCTTTAAATCGAGCGTTGGCGTGTGCGTGTGCGACGTGCATTTTTAGTTCGACGACCGACGAGCACGTTTGTTATCGCCGCCGCCGTCGATTATCTTAGTTCTTTTACGGGCGCAAGTCAGCCCAGTAAAGAGTTCATTACATGATTCACATATACCTGTCTGTTCATTTGTGGCTACTGAGCTTGTCACCACTACGTGACAAAATGAACTCGTTTCTGCCGGGCAAAGATCGCTGCTACACCGTGCGTCGAGCAAGTGCGCCATGCGCAGGCGGGAGAGGAGGAAGAGGAGGAATGCTCAAATGAAGAGCTCACGGTCCCGTCCCCGATCAGCAAGGAGGCGAGAGAGGCGATGGTTCGACCTGTCAGCGTTAGCATGCTCCTCCACCAGAGGGTAGTGTCGAGCCAAACCAACCTCTGAAGTAGGACTGGCGGAACCCAACCCGACGGCCGTCTCGCTCGACCTCCTAACATGAGCCCGACAGCCGGTTTTCAGCCCGACAGGGCCACACGACCCGATTTTGTCGGTCTCATGTGAACCCCCTGTATAACGAGAATAAGGACAGGGCGAAATCATCTGGCCATTACAAGATTGAAAATGTTATCCTTTCAAGCTGCTGCAGTAGCTCTTATACTAGCAGATGTGTGCACGCCTTTAGCAGCGCGGACGGCCTCACCAGTTCTTGGCAGAGGGGGGAGCGAGTCAGGATTGGCGCGTCGAAGAGATAGGCATATCTATGCAGGCGAGGCTCGCTCGCTCCTTCCTTATCTCCCGTCCATTTGTAGTCTTCCTCTGTGCCGTCGCATTGGTTTTCTCGGAAGACAACACTTAACAGGGGGGACCGGGTTAGAAGCAGAAAGGGGGAGATTCGGTTCTCAAATGCCCAAGTCGGACAATGGGGGAAAAGAAAAAAAACCTTGGAGGGTGGATGGGGAGGCTTTCTATTCTTTTCAAAAGCAACCCCAGCTGCGCGGCGCGCGGCTGCGCTGCCTCCTCCATAAGCGTTCACTTCAGAGCTTGTTGAATACCCCTGTCACACGGGTAAGGCCTTTGGAATTAAGGTTCTTTGCTCCCAAGGCAGTTGGCGCGCAGCTACACGGCAAAGTCTCGAGACATTTGCGAAAAAGGTCCGTGGCGGGAAAGGCGGTCGTCAGCGGCCTTTAAAGGAGCCGCGAAGCGCTTCGTAATATGATATCGGTTATGCTTCAGGTGAATTCTTTATGTCACAGGGATACTAGCTCAAAAAGAATTACAATAATCGGTGCACAGGAACGGGAGTTATTCAATGAAGAAATTTAAAAATAGAAGCAAACAAAAAACTGCCCTCAACTCAAATTTTGCGGGGCTTCCCATTCCCATTTCGCTCTCCCATTGACGTCATTGGGTGCGACCAATCAAAAGAGGCAAACCGATGACGTCGCGGAAGTTATCACTGCATGGTTGCCTGTTTGCTTTAACTCGTTCCTGCCAAGGATGGCAGCGTCGTTGCTATGGTTACAAGGAACACGTGGGCGTAAGTTGACAGCGTCGCTCCCATGTTGATAAACAGGTGGATGGTCAGCGACGCTTCACCATCCGATATCAGCACTGCTAGCACCTTAGGAGGGCATAAGAAGTCACCGTAAATGGACTTGCCAGACTAATCGGAACTCGAACGCGAGATATCGCGACGGAGCGACGATCTGCGCGTTATTCCGTGCGGGGATACGCCGAAAGGGGACGAACAGCAGCCGACCAGCGTCGTCGCGTCCACCGCGCGGTGTTGACGATGATCGCCCAGCAACGCTGCCAGACCACCACCAAGCTGACGATGCGCACTGGTAAATATGAACCGCAGCACTTTTTTTGCATCTTTCTTGGGACTGAAACGAATTCTTGTAGAATGCAGTGACTCGATTAGATCGTTTCCGCCAAGTCGTTCTCGGTACGCAGGCACGCCTCGCGAACTTCGAAAAACAACATACGTGTATATTGACGAAATGTGCCTTGTCCATATCGCGATTAAAAACGTGGTGATAGAGCCACTGTGGTAACATTACGTTCAATTTTAACCCCGGAAGTCACGCGAGCGGAGAAAACACCACACTGATGACTTGAAACTGTTGCTGCGTCCAGGTGTACGGAGCCTCTGTGCTGCCGAGATGTTGAGCCACGTGGTTCCACATTAAGGACGTTTGAACCTTTCCAACATGTGTGCATGCTGTAAAAGCACAGTATTTCACTGGATTCACTAGTGCAGCTTACTCATTTTGTTATCATTGCATATGTGTAGAAAGCACTATCAGTAATGTAATGACTAATCTATAGCAGAACTTATTAGATCTATGTACAACCTTTTCTTTTATATTTTTTTATTCCCTGAGGCGAGAAAACATTAAAAAAAAAACACACTCTACATAGGGTATTTTGTCTCAAGGTATGGAGGTGATTTGTGGTGGTACTCTTTTTGCAGTATGCTAGACATTTGAGTCAAACCAATGTGGACTGGAGCTTTGTAAATCCCGAGATTGCTCTTTCACAGATGTCTCTCTTCTTTTCATTCTAGAAAATGTTATGTGGCCTACCACCAGTTTGCAAGATGGATTTGGGGGAGAGACTGAACTGGAGAACAAAGAGTGATCCCTTCAAGTGCGGTGACCATGATTAGGAAGATGTTTCCATCGGAACGCTACACAGGGTTAAATTTCCCAACTGTGAGGGGTAAAAAAAAAATAAACCAGTTTTCAGTTTTTTCAAGCTTCATTTGTTTATACAGTGCACAGCTTGCAGCACGGATTACAGCATGTGGTACTGTTAAGCCGAAAAGCAATTAGTATGCCAGGCAAATACAGAAAAGGGCAACACAGATATACAACTTTTGAAACACCTTTTTTCAGGGCTCTTCATTTTTGGTCTCACACTTTCCGGAACCATGAGGCCAAACTACAACACCATATTGCAACACCGGGAAGAACCAAGAAAAGCAAATGCTTCCCCTGTGGTCATGTTAATGGCCATTTTTTAAATTCTCCTTAGCAAAACAGTGCACAGGGTGACGGAACAGAGTCATGAAGACACCAACACAGAACTCTCTAGCAACTGAATAAATATATTGCTTGCAGGCAAGAAATACTGCATGCTGCTCCACAAAGAGACATGCACCAACTGGCCAGGCTACTTTCAGTGATGCATTTTGGAAAGGCTCTTGTGCCAATGGCATTTCGGATACACATATAGGTGTCTGTTCCAAGGCTCAGCCACAACAATACCTATATTCTGATAGTGAGGCAAAAGTTCTGGCATTGCATAACTTTGACCTGCAGCTATGTTGACGCATGGAGTATTGCAGCAAGGTATGAAGGTATAAGCAGACCATGTTGAGCTTCCAATGTCGAGAGCATACCAAAAAAGAAAAAGAGGTTCATATTCTTGATGTGCAAGATTCGACACCTACTCCTTGCTGCCAAGTATTCTAACCCGGATAGCACTTTTGGAGCCACATAGATGATAGGAAGCACTAAATGCAAGCAATGGTCACTCCAAACGCAGCAAGGTGCCAGTGACCACTTCACTTGGATGTTGGATGAATGCAGGGGCAGGTCTACAGCAGAGGCTGAAGGATAATAGGAAGCGTGGCTTCTAGCACTGTCAACAATGTCTAGAAGTTTTCACAAATAGGAATCTGTGTTCTTGTCACCCTGAGAGACGGATAGAAATTTAAATCAACATGTGATCTGAGGAGATGGGCACCAGTTACAAAGCTACAGTTAAAATTTTATGTGGAAGCACATACAAAGAAACAACAGAAAGAGCTTGTGAGCAGAGTTGTATCTTCACAGCTGCTACTTTAATGACGTCCAACCAAAGATTGGTGATGTTATCAAAACACACATGCGGAATTTCCTGGAGTATGTATAGCAGCGAGGCTTATATCAGAAAAACAGTTTACGTGGCAGTTTTTATCGGTCATATATCTAGACAGAGATCTTCCTTATAGCAAGCCAGTTTCAGAGAGGGCCACAATCTGGACCACAGGTTTTGTTCAAGAATATTTTCAGTTCAGGTTCGTCCCAGCTGCACTGCATTACAACTGGCACATTTCGCTGGTTTTGAGTTCTGCAAAGTTCAACAAGGTCATATACAACACAACAAGCATTGCTTTCTAAGTGCTCAACATTAACTACAAGAAAAGCACAGCTGTAGGGAGTTGGTGAAGGTTCCAGGTAATATCGCTGGACATATGAACACAGGGCTTCGAACAAAATATAAAGGAAGGAAGGACAGATCTTCATTTCTGAGCTCCGTAATTTGCACATCATAATCCCTCACAACGTCGAAAAAAGATGCTGACTGGGACACACTGGACCACAGCAGATTGTTTGCATGCCACTTATGACGTCTTGCAGTGGCCTGGTCCCTCAAGAACACGAACATTTTTGCTACAGCCGTTTGAACTTGTTTGCACTTAGGGGACAGTGGAGACTGGATCAAATACAGTTGGTCAAAAACATGGACACACTTTGCAGATGCAGAAAAACAGTCATCTTCAGCACACAGGTCATGCACAAGGTCGACACGGCACGGTTAGATTTTGGGACTGGCAACAAGGAACTCTCAATGGTGTAGTGGCAGCCAGTAGGAGCAGCTATCGAAACCAGCTGGATGATCAGCACACCTGGCATAAAGTCCATTTTGCAAGTTTTGAAGTCATGGATGAAACCACACAACATGCAGCAATGATTCTTGGTACAAAACTTTGTCTAAGACATTTTGCATCTAAGGCAATGGGAAAGCATTTCAGCAAGCTCGATGGCTGCGTGCTCTTTGAACCCGCAGTCAAATTTTCTGTGGCATATGCTGTTATAGCAAATGTCAGGAAAACACAGTAGAACAGTGCACAAACACTTTGTAGCAGTCAGTGAGCAAGGTCATTCTTCATGTATCATGTCATAACACCTTGATAACACATCTCTTATGTGGCTTGCAGAAACCAGGCTTTCACTGTGATGTTGGCAATATGGGATGAGAAGAATGTGACTTGATCTTCTGTACGAACATTCATGTGCAAGCCCTTGCATTGAGAATCAGCTGCGAGTCTGTGCTGATCCCAGTACTAGTACTATGGGCTCATAAGGAACATGATGAAGCTTTGCCTTTTGAAAATGATGCCTTTCGTCGTTGGAGTGTCACCGAAAACCACGACATTCATTGCTTCAGACTCTTATTGTCCACATTGCTATACCAGTCACTATACTATCTTGTCACTTCTCGTGATCATTGAGTGATGTGGCCGCGCTGAATTGTTGCTCATTCTCATGGTCTGGCAGCTCCATTAACCCACGGCCGATTCCTCAGCACTGGCCTGCTTTGGTTGTCACTGGCCCCTTAGAAATGCTCATGCTGGAGCAGCCATATCCTTCCCATGGGGACAGCACTGCCTTAAAGATGTGGCCATATTCCAAGTCTGCAAACACTACAATAAAATTGCAATCCCTCTTGCGTTTACCCACAGCCACAGCCAGTGTGGCAAAGGAACTATAACTGGCAGCCAAAGTAGCAGATGCGCTCATAATATGAGTGCATCGCGTGAGCACACTTGAGAGCTCGAGCGGTGCTATGAGGAGGAATGGCAACGAAATTTTAAGGTCGAGCGCTGCGTACAACCTCTCGAATTATATAATATTGGTCAACTGTCGTCGCGTGGCTTGTCTGAGAGTTTGCGCAAGCTTGTTTTTTTTTTTTTTTTTTTTCAGAGCATGGCTTGCCGAAGATCCGACCGCATTATCGAAAAAAAAAAAGAGCAGGGGGGGGGGGGGGGGTAAAAACGCGTTTCATCTGCTTTGTTGCGTCAACAGACCTTGTGGCAAGGGACAGGGGAACGCGCGTGCTAGGGATGTACTCCGTCCCCCCCCCCCCCCCCTTTTTTTTTCGATAATGCGGTCGGAGCTCCAGCAAGCCATGCTCTGAAAAAAAAAATCGACAAGCTTGCGCAAACTCTCAGACAAGCCACGCGATCGGCAGTTGACCAATATTATATAATTCGAGAGGTTGTACGCAGCGCTCGACCTTAAAATTTCGTTGCCATTCCTCCTCATAGCACCGCTCGAGCTGTCAAGTGTGCTTACGCGCTCACGCGGCCCGATCTGTTGACAGTCGAGAGAACAGTGAGCGGCTTCCAAGGTCGTTACTCGTAACGATGACTCTCTGAGAAAGTATACAGCAGTTAAAACATTGAATCCTTGATCGTGTATGAACTTCGACAGACTCGCTGACCAAAAACGTGGTCATTGGCACAACATTCACTGCTCAGTCCGTCACGATACTTCCGTCATCGACTGTTTTTCGCAGAGCGCCTGGCATCGTTGGCACCGCGTTGCTGCGTAGCCGCCGTTGCTTGTAGCCTAAGGATGCATAAGCTACCGATGAACACTCGAAGGCGTCTGGAGTGAAGTGCGCCGAGCACACACGCCGATTCGGTTCTTTCTCAATGCCCAGAGCTTCTAACCACATTCTTTTTCGTTCATTATGGGAAGGAAATCTGTGGTACGACACTCCTGCAATGCCTTCGCTGCTCCGAGCAGCCTGGGACTGCGCAGAATTTCTTCACGACAACACGAAATATAACCAGGCTTCACCAGCGAAAACCGATCGGTTAGGCAGGACAGCCTACTAGGATACGAAGAACCACCTACAACAAACCACGAGGAATAAACAAACGGCAAACCACATGCAAAGTCTGGCAAGGTATACGCAAGTATACGCGAGGCAAACACAGGGCAAGCAGGAGCTACATGAGCAACTATTTCTACTAGAGGGGCGCAAATTTCTTAGATTCGGGAAAATAGACAGAGCCTCTAGCGTTATTTTTTGTAACATTTTATTTGAAGTGCTTTAATCTAAAATAAATATGTCGGTTTTGTAAGTATATTAGAAAACGCAAGACCATTACAGAGCGTATAATTAATCATGAGTTCATTTAGCCGTGAATTTATTGTTCGTCCAATCATCAAATCGGACCCAATGTCGTCATATCCGCTGCAAAAAAATGGCCGCTGTGTGCCGGCACCATCAGTGGTCCGAACTCGCTTTCACGAACAAATTAAAATATTAAATACTGGATAATACACAAAACAACCACCGTTAATAGTGTCACTATAACTCAATCTACGTAACCAAGAGGCAAAACAATGTGCTTAAAAATCGTTTCGGGGCTCCTTTAAGCTGCGAAAAAGAGCAGCCCAAACATGAGCGCCAGCAAGCGAGCTCAGAGGACAGAAACGTTGACGCAAATATAGTTTTGAATACTGTATTTAAACATAATTCTAATAAATGGTTAATTTCACATTACAATGAACTTTAAAAATCTGGACGGTTGGGACACCACTGCAATTGTTTTCAGGAGCCGCATCGACATACACATGCTTTGCTTTCCTCCTTGTGTAGTGTATTTACTTCACTGCCCTTTTTGTTGTGCGCTCATTTTTGTTGGACATTATTTGCTGGCTAATGTACTGTTTATTTCATATAGCCACACTTTAGTTCATTTGTTTTTTATATATTTAAATTGATTTTTCCATTTGACAGATGGCGCTAATGGGGGTTGCGTCAGCATCATCATCATCGTATCTCCTTTGCATTTGCCGTGTAGCTGGGCCGCTGCTTCTTTTTGGTTTTGCCCGTTTGGAGTGTACACCTGCTTTGGAGTAAAGACCTTGGAGAAGTGCCGTGTGATCGGGGTAGAAGATGCTACAAGACCTGGGACTGCTTCTGGTGCCTTTTTTTAATTTGTTCCTTTGGTAATTTTCTTTGACATTGTGCTGCGTGTAATTTCGTTCCCTTGCGCCTATATATGTTACATGTGCTCCGGTTTGTGCTTACTACATATTATGAATAGCAGAGCTGTGAAATGTCGCCAGAATACAAAGTACTGCCACGGCGGAAAACCATCGGCATTGTCGGACTCAGTGAACGTCGTGATTTCCTCATAACTGATTCTATATAATCTCCTACCAATTCCAAATGTTCTCTTTTCGTATCCTGCTCGTAACAGCTGTGCGAAGCATGACTTCAAGAACTAAGCGAATATTCGTCAGAGCTACATGTAAGAAAGTGGTGTTGCGTTTCGGCGTGGATACAGCGCAGAGCGCCTAGGAGGTCGCTTTACGTGCTCCCGCCGGTGGCCAGGGACCCCCAGGTCGTCGCACGTCGAGAACACAAACTACAAAAACACAGAATATTTCAAAACTTCGCTAAAACGCCGAAAATAGGAGACCGGTCTCGGACGGCCGGTCAGCTCACCATCGTCTTCTTTCTCTTCCTTGCGAAGCCTTGTTAAGCGGAGTAATACACACGGTCCATATCATAGCTTTTATTCGCCTGCGATTAGTAACTGCTGATTTTTAAATTGTATTCTACTATAGCATACGTGTGTCAGCTCGTACGTCTATTTAACTTGTGAACAAATTGCAATCTTATTCCCTTTGTGATGTTGTTTCAGTTACAAATAACGAATGACAGTTGTGATAATATAGGTGGCTTTCGCTATAACTTATTGCACGAGAAAGATTTATTATATGCGACGATACTTTTAAACACCGCATTGCCAAAACCAGCCTGTTTGATGAGAAGAAATTAATATAAATATGACTGTCTTCGGACAGGAATAGCAATCGTGGTGCCAGGACCATTGACTTAGATAAATGTTTATATGCAGTGGGCTAATGTCTGAACACAAAGGAATGACCATTAGGTTTCCAAGATGCGGCGTAGTTTTCTCGAAAAAAGAACGTATAGCACTAAGGGTAGAAAACACCTTTTTATTTTTCATTTCAAAAAGTTCCAAGTTAAGACCTGCTGCTTGCGCACTAAAATTTATTCATCCTTTGTTTTTTACTGTCCACGTCTATGTAACTTTTACTTTTATAATGTTTTGTTGATGCAGTTGTTTTGCAAAACATCACAAACTTCCTTCACGAACAACGCGATAAAAAAATGTCAATTTTCAACCTTACATAGTGGCATAATGCGTTATGTTGTGGCACTAAAACATTTTGTGTTTATTACGCAGGTTATATTGTTAATTTAAGGGAGCTTTTGAAGCTCTAAGCCGCTAGGTGTGTTATCCACAACGCCACCAAAACTATCATTCTGCAAAGCGATTTGCTTATGACTGTACTTAAGTGCACATTAAAAAATCATATTCAAAAATGTAATATTATTTATTGTCAAAGCTGAGAAATGCAATAATATATTTAGGAAACTAGACTGAATACCACTGCACCTCGCAATAAGAAATAATGGAGAATAGAGAAAAAGTCCTGCCTTCACTTGCGTTCTGCCATGAAATTACCAGAAATAACGAATTAATACCATTTTAGCTATATTCAACCCTTGCCTATATTCAAGCAGAAAAAGGCTCTATATGCACTGAGAAGGCTTTATTACATAAAATTAAATGTAACTATATTCAGCAAATACTAAATCGATGGTTTTATGCCTTCTCCACAAGCGGAAGGTATAAGCACATTTATAGAATAAAAACACGCATTTTTATATTTGTACTTTTATTTTGAAGAATTTAATACATTTAGTGACTGATATTAAGAAAGTACTTAGCATTGTTTCCAGAGATTTCGATAAAATCGAAGTTGCGGTAGATTCCTAAATTTCCATCAGTTTTCCATCTGTTGCCATTTTTTTATTTTGGCCGATTTTAAAACATTATGCAGAAAAAGAGACAGACCTAGAGGTTCAAAATTTTCCAGGAATAAAGAACAGAACTGGCATAATGCAGAGAAATAGTTTCATTGCCATCATCCTCATCATCATCATCATCAGCCTGATTATACCCACTGCAGGGCGAAGGCCTCTCCCATATCTCTCCACTTAACCCGGTTCTGTGCTAGCTGCATCCACTTGACCCCTGCGAACTTCTTAATCTCATCCGCCCACCTAACTTTCTGCCGCCCCTTTCATTGCCAACTTATTATTGAATCTTGCCGGAATGCAAGCTGAATTTGGCCATTATCAGGACAAGCACTGAGTTTTATATTTATTGTTGTATTTTTAAACAATATAATGGAACAATTTCTAAAAATGTCCGTACTATTCTTGAGGTACTGAGGATTTAAGAGAGGGATCCGAATGAAAATCGAAGGATCTTTTTTGTCTCCAGCAGATTTGCCCTTTACTTCTGTTTTGGAATTATGGACGATTTTGATGCGTTGTGCAGAACACACCTAGCGATCTGGAGCTCCAAATATTGCCTGAAATTAAAAACATGGGTAAGGAAGCGAAAAAATATTTAGAGCAACAAACGTAGCGTATCATGCCAGTATGTAAGGTTACAAATGGGTATTTTCGCAGCGCATAGCTCCTGAAGCAAAGTTTACGATGTCTTACTATACTCAACTGCTAAAAACAAAACACGATTCTAATAGTGTTTGTAAATATAAAACCTACATATATTTAGTGAGTCAAAAATTGTAGATGACAAATCATGGTCTCCAAACTTGCACCTTTTTGAAATGGCAAGAAGAGAGTTTTCTACCTGTAAAGATATGCGATTTTTTTTTTTCAGGAAACTACTCCGTATCTTGCAAAACTAAGGTTCATTCCTTAGTGTCGAGATATTTGCCATCCCAAATAAAAATTTTATTGGAAACAAAAAATGGTCATGAGACCTCTTTTAAGGTTCTTATCTGAACACTCTCACATATTCGCAGTGGGAAAGCCAATAACAAGGGAGTATTTTTGAAATTCCATACTTAGAACGACTGTGCCATCTAAGAACAATGGAAAGCTAGGCACACCTTCGGTGTCGTCAGCCCTCACTTTCTCTTCTACCTCTACTTGCTGAGCGGAATTAATAAGTTGAGTGCATTATTTTAGTCACGAATATAGCGCTGTGACGTACGCAATGTCAATTTGCCAGAAAGGCCACAGTGACATGGTTCTCCTAGTATTTGTAAGTGAAATCTGTAAACGTTACAAATCTACCCATATATATGATCACATGCAAGTTTCATTCAAGCTGCATTACACATGCTCTGCCCGATAGTTTGAACCAAGGGTTTAAAAATAAACGATTAGAAACAGGCGATGGAAACCGATGGCATATTGCTGGCAGCCACTTAGGACAGCGCAGTAAATTTTTATCTTGTAAGTAGTGAATTCAGTCCATTCGCTCAATGCACCAAATATTCACTTTAGACAATAACTGGGATTCGCAGATTCAGAGAACACCTCCAGAAAACCCAGTTACAATATTTCCGGTAAGGAAACCTCACGTGTACCTTTGTTTTTTTAATCTGCGGAGAAATTCCGCAGAATTCCGCAGAAATTCCGCAATTAATCTGCGGAGAAATGGGTGGCCAAGGTCGACCCATTGAGTTTGAGTAGGCCATATTGGCAAGGGCTTAGCGCGGGCCGACCATAGGCTTGCCGCTTGGGAACTCACGTCCCTGAAGAACTTTCGAAAGGGACTACTGGGCGGCTTTTAGTGGTGCCTCTATAGGCGGTGCACGAGGAATGCAAGTAGCTATCGCTTGTATATATTTCATGAAGTAAGGTCTCGAAAAAGGCAACCGAGGCCCACAGAGTGGCAGCGAGCTAGGTAGGGCCAGCGGCTCACGTTCCCTGTCCAGCTACCTAGCCGAAGAACTTCAGTTTTCTTGCTTCGAGGAGGCACGCTTTCGCGATCAACGAAAACGAGGAGGAGGAAAGGACTTTTAAGACACAACAAAAATGGCACCCCCCTCGACACTGGGTCGGAGAGGCGGGGTGCACTGCTTTCAATGCTGACCGGGAGGTTTGGTGTCCCGGCGGACTCTTCAGCCTATCGGGCGAGGAGCTGGAGCTCATGTAGGGTCCAAACTACGCAGCAGGGTCTCCCAGGATTCCTTACAATCGATACCTAGTGCCATCCCAGGAGAATTTGGGCATTCCCAGATTATATATTCGAGGGACGTTCTCAATCCGGAAACATGTTTCGCCAGGAGCATGTGTGGGTACGAGTATATTTGGAGTCGTCGCCGTACTACTGCCTCGGTATTGTTAAAGCGAAAGCTACATTGCGTGATGTAACTATAAGGTCACCATACCGGGCGCAGGCCACAACATCGCATGCACCCGTCTTCTTCCTTTCTGTTTTCTTCTCGTCTTCCAAATCTTCTTGCTCCATTTGACCAAATTCTGGAAATAAAGAACTTTACCACGTGTAACCACTAGTAATCAAGCTTTCACTTCCACACTAGGTTTATTCAAGCTAAATATCAAAGTTTTTTACGATGGGTCTACTAGGGGTAACAGCCTAGTTCCAATCTGTAATGTGGCAAGCGTTCCCCATTATTTGCCGCGTATTTTCCGCTACCTTGCGCGAGGGGGTCATCAGTAGCCCAGTAGAATAAATGATCGTCTTCACAAGCCACCGAAAAGTAATGCCTCGTGTCAGAGCCTCCTGGGTAGAATAAGCATCGTCTCGATGCATATTTCCAACGGGACTCGGAAATGAGGGTCCCCGAACATAACAGAATAGAGAATAAATGTTTTGCACCTTCCTCCGATGCTGGAAGAGTATATGTTTGAGAAATATATAGCAGAGGGTAGTTGCTCGGCGCATAAAAAATCAACTCTGTTAGTTGTAATAGGGCTTCAGACAGACCACGTGTACCATTTCAGGGAATGCAGATTGTCAGGACAATTGAAAGCCATCAGAAACCACCCAACTGGTATTAGAACTTTGTACGGTCCAATTATTGGCAGAGGAGTTGATTTTGTCAGTGTATAGAAACCGAAAATCAGTCCATTTGCCGAGGTAGTAGCGAACAATAGAATACATTATAACAGTTGTGTGATGTTATATATGGGCCCAGGTCCGTTCAGGAGCTCTGGGCAGGTAGCAGAGCAGGTTCACAGACACACGGACGCTTTTCTTTTCTTGACCAATTAACGTAACTGGCACAGACATGCATACAGCCTAGCTTATCCCAATAGGATATGTCCCAACACAAAACCGTCCTACTTCTGGTTTGGGACTTCCAGTCGCCCGAGGACTCGGTAGCGCGGCAGGCCACGCTCCGGCGTCTGTATCCGGCGTCTGCTTCACAGTCCGGGGTACTGCGGTGTACCGCGGGGTACCGCGTCACGCCCGGGTACTGCAAAGTGCGGCACCAGTGCGGCGGCCAGGCACGCTGGAGCGGTTGAGCTGTCTCCGCAAGCTGTTCGCCGGATGGCGAAGCGCTGGGCAGTACCAGACCTCGGACCAGGTGCCCGACAGGTGCTGGCGAGCCGGCCTTGAACGCCAGGCCCAGGACGATGAACTCCGCCGCCAACGACGCCCAGGAGCGTCCGACCCGTTCGCTTGCCGGAACAAACTCACGCGCACTGGCACGCCCCGCACGCGGCCACACTTCACTTCCTTTCGAGCCACCCGCACGCTCGCCACAATCACCATCATCACAAGTTGTATATAAGTTTCACGAATGGTACCTAACGTTAATGTGGCATACGACATTAGCATAACGTTCGAAAGAAACAATACTGTTGACTTTGAATAGTATATTGTTTCAAATAAATGTTTTAATATATTAGTCTACACGTTAACCTGCTACATTTATAACTATAAAACAGCATAGCAAATATATTTCAAATACTCAACTCCAGCCCACTTCTACATTTTTCATCTATTAAACATGTTTTTAAATAACACTTTTTGTAACTTATTACCCGTCACAGAGTGTACGGGTAAAAAGCTTTGTTTATCACCCATTCGCCACTATCACTCATGGGACGTGCTTTAGTGATAGATATAATATTGACTCCATGCTCTTTGTTCAACGCGAGTATAGCTAGAGCGGAACTGTATTGTGGTCTTTGCAAAGCATGAGTTGTGTACCATTAGAAATAATGGGCCTACATGCTCGTTCAAAGCTGCTTTATAATTTGCAAGAATGTTGCATTAAGGTTGCTTAACTGTTCGATTTATGTTTTGCTAAACCATTAGAAACAGGCATTAACGTCAAACAACATTGAGCAGAAACAAAAATGTAACACTGTTTTAATGTTTCGGTGCTACCTGGGTGTGTACCAGGTATCATGGTGTTGGATATTGCAGCGCTGGTCATCTCAGCATTGTTGGTTGTAAATTGGCATGCTGGCCAACTGACGAGACACTTTGGCAAGGTGCAGAAAGTGTGAACATCAGCATGTTAGCTGGCATCCAGATGTGGTAACATGGCTTCAAGCATCGTGGTCACCTTTTGGCAGTGGATTAAAAAGAAAATGACGTGTTCGTTATTTCCTGGACTGCTGTATTGTATGTGAAGGTGGCATATGGTAGCACTGCATCCCATGTTTTGTGCTCCCTGTTGACATGCATTGATAGCGTGTCAGTGTTTTGTTCAGCCATTCGATCAAGCTGTTAATTTGAGTATGATATTGTGTTATCTTCCTCTGTTCGGTATTACTATGCTGCAAAATATAATATAGCAGTTCAGCTGTGAATGCAGTAATACCGTCAGTGATCAGAATCTCCGATGCACCATGATGCCGAGCAATGTGATGGATGGTGAATTATGTTAATTTTATTGTGTTACTATACCTATACTACTGTCTACCTGCACTATATGATGATAATAGCTCACAATGGATATCTGCTGCTTACGTTTCTACTGATGCGTCTGTCCATGTCACCCATGAGCTAAGAAAAGCTTTCACCTTAAAAGTAAATGCCCGTGGAACCAGAGGAGCAGTGCTCTGCAGTGTCTACTTGCTCCAATGACCTTGGTAACTCTCAAGGGTCAGCATGGATCAGTGGACTGTGCGCACCAGTGTACTCAACTCCACACGCTCATTAAATGCTGAATATGTTTCTCGATTAGCGCCCAGTGGCCAACAAGCATATATGCAGAGCTATAAAAATATGTCACTGCAGAACTTGCACTGGAGAAATGCAAAATCATGAGTGTTGCTGTTCCGACACTGCATGTGTCGTCATCACTTTTACATGACATCTTGGTCATGTGTCACAAATTAATGATGTCATCACCTTTTTCCAGGCCATGAATTGATGGTGTCACTTGCGTACCCATCCCCGACATGCCCTCCAAGGGAAGAAGCACTTCTTACACTGTGTCCACCTAACTCACTGCAGCTCTGGTTTTGGCCAAGCTGTACAGTTTCTGCCCCTCTCTATTGCTATTCAGCCAAATCTACTACATCTCAGCTTTCCTCCATGTGAATGGTGAATGCGTCTATTGTTGGCATGGATGCGAAGAGCCGCATACCACATGCACCAGTTCTGCAAGCCGCTCTCGCCTACTTAGCCAAGGAATATACGCAGTACAACCAAATATTCACCGACGGTTCAACTACGCAATACACTTCATCCTGTGGCCTTTATGTGCCCTTAACAAGCCATGTCCTGTCTTGCCGGCTACAGCGGAAGACATCATCTCCGACAGCTGAGCTTCATGGCATTGAAGAAGCTGTTTCCTATATCCTGCGTCAAACCCCCGGACGATGGGTTAACTTCACTGACTCTAGAGCATCTCTGCAAATGCTGTATAAACTGCTGAATAAAGTCAAGTATAAGCCTGTTTTCCTTGACATCGGGTATCTACATCATTTAGCTGTTGCCGCAGGCTACTGTATAACATTTCAGTGGATACCTGCCCACTGTGGCATTAAAGTCAATGAAAAAGCAAATGAAGGGGCTCGTGAAGACCCCCAACATTAGAGGTACATTAGGACGTTCGCGAAATCTTATGCATCTCGACTGGCAAAAAATTTGCTTCCGAAGGAATGTATCGACTTTGGAGTTTGCCGACACATCACTACCAATGTCTTTACTCAATTGACCCACGTCTAGGATCAAGACTCCCCCCGAGATTTCCTCAACTAAAAACTCTTTACCAGCGACAACGCCTGAACTGTGCATATACAAATGGCTTGCGATAGCGTTTCGGTCAAATGAACAGTCCGCATTGTGACAACTGTGGCTAAATTGAAACTGTGGAACATATGTTGCTTGAGAGTCCTGCGTACGCTGACGTACTATGAACATAGCATGGAGAAACTCTCCCCACTACCTTTAACAGTAGACAGTGTTTTAGGTCCCTTTGCCTGCCCTAGGCAACAGACACTCGCAATAACTTTTTATTTGCGTATTTTAAAAAGATTGAACTTCTAGACAAACTTTAAATTCACCTTGATTGTTACCTTCAAACGTTTTTCACACTGTGACCTTTATAAGCACATTTGTCAGTTTATGCATTTCATCATTTCATTTCATACTATTACTCCACGATGCACCTTCCAACGCATTTAATGGCCGCATTTTATAACCCCTTTAGTTATTTATGCTCCTCACATTCTTTTTTAATCTTTCCCTCCCCAATGCCCCTTCCTACATGGAGCAGCATGCCAGCGAATTCTAAACGCCGGCTAGAATTCTCTGCTTTCCATTAAAGGATCTCTCTCTTAGTCATCCTGGTCATACAACTGTCATAACATGATGTCATCACCTTTTCTACGAGTCATCCTGGTCACATGGCTTGTCATAATGTGACTGCTTCATCATTTGACACTAGCTAGGCTTGTCATTCTGGTCATGTGACTGTCAGATAATCTGATGATGCATGATATCTGTCATATGGCTTGAGGTCATCATGGTCATTTGTCAAGATCTGATATTCCTTTTTTGGCTAGTCATCCTGGTAATGTGACTTCATGACATGGTTTGATGTACCATCATTGCCAAGTGACAATTTTATCCTCTTTTCTGCAAGTAATGCTAGAGATAACTTGATGTGGATATCTAGAACATACGACTCCCATCTTCACTTGATCATGTCATATGACTGCCATGACACTACTGACATCACTTTCCAAGTCATCATCATCTTGAGACTGTCATATAAACTACTGTTAATTACTATTAGGTCATGCTACTATGTATTTATAACTCATTCTTGTCATATGACTTTGTCATAGCACTTATGGCATCACTTTTTGGAAGTCTCAGGCATGACACTATCATAATGAATTGGTAACCTACTCCATTTTAGAACTCATTCTTCTAATGATTGCCTTGACACTAATGAGTTCACGTTTTGGAATTCATTGTGATTGATTCATATGAATTGGTGACATCAATTACTAGTTATGACATGCTATACACGTCATTAACTTCACGTTTTCTGCTATCAAAGAGCCCCTTTGACTCTTGCAGCCTTGTGATTGGGACCACATTCTGTGGACACATTGCAGTTTCTGCTGACAATCGAGCCTGATTCTATGTCTTGTGAGCTATAGGGTACCTGCGCTGGAGTTTTTCGAATACTGCCAACGCTGCCTTGTGGCCGTCGCGCCACTATCTTAGGAGGGCTGAGAGTGCCGCGGCTGAGGGCGCTGAAGAGCGTCTAATTTATCGCAAAACCAAATGCGTGCTGCTGAGTTTCTCTGTACTCTATTCCACCGCAGCTGTAGAAAACACAGCGTCGGTAGAACTCAACTGAATTCAGGAAACTAGATGAGCACGGGGGATAGTTGAGCTTCTCGTTTGAGCGCTGCTCATTGCGCTGCATAACGTGGCTTCAACTGCCGTACCGTGCATAAAAAGTTCTTTTTATTCGTTTTTATCATTTTCTCCACTTGATGAGAACATGTTGTGAAGGGCGCCTTTTAGAATTGGGCGTGAGTGGTGCCATTGCGAGATGGAGAGCAACTCTAAGTAAACAAAGGGCGAAAGTAGGTGGCATCCTGATGTGTACATTGCGATCATCCAGATTTCAAACCGAGAGTTAACAATCTATCCGAATGTACACTATTTTTGTCGGAATTGCAAGGCGTCGGGAAATGTCGTAACCGGCATGCTTTCAGACTTCTTCCTGCATTAAACTATCGCAACTCACCTAGTGACCATTCGACAGTTATTTCATGGGTCAATAAGTGAGCTGTGATTGAAAAAAGGCTCTAAAACTAGAGAATCAATTCGTTGTTTGCGTCGAATAAAAGATGTATTGCTTCACAGAAAGCGCAATTTGTTTTTAAGTTGGATGTTTTTTTTTTGTTTTTTTTTTGGTGGCTGAAGTATAGCTGAAAACACTCTCGAAATATTTGTTTTAGCAAACAAACCGATTAATAGGTAGATATTCTTCATATTCAATCTAGAACGTTCCTATTGTAAATATCGCGCTGTTTCATGGCAGGAGGCACGCATGCTGCTAACTGATCATGATTGCTCGAGACTTATTTGGGTACGAAATAGTATAGATACGCCGATCTAGTCGCAGTCGGCGCACGAGGCGTGTGGAAGGGGGGATACGTCAATGTATAACCACACATATGGTGCCTGCTGCAATTGTCATTCTCTGCAAGGAACAAAGCATAACAACTTTGCTGTTTGAAGTTCGCACTGATATTTTTTCATTAACCATCGCCGATAATAACCCCCATCCTTCGATGAACTTCGTTCTTGGCTCTTAACATAGAGAGCGCGGGTTTAGACTAAGGAGATTTAAGGTATGGCAACTCTCCCGCACGCTCTCACATTGTAGGGCACCGATAATTTCGGCCCAAAATTCATCAGCAGGACAATTGCGGCCACTTAAATGTTTACAGTGCTGGCTGTGTGAACCTTTTAGATGCATGCCTCGCAGCGGATCTCGGTGTTATCCACTTCGAAGAATAAACAAAGGACAATTACATCCATCAGTTGCTTGTCGTTCGCTGTCGTAAATAGGCAAGTGCCTAAACGTGACTGCAGGCCTTTATTTCTCTACAGATGCGCTCAACAGCATCGCCCTAAAAATGGTGCATTATATTTCGCGACACATCAGGCACCATTTTTTGGTCGACAAATTTTCTCATTATAAAGCTAGTTGAATCATTACTGTTCCTCAAATGGGCAGGAGGTAAATACTGCACGCGTTCAATGCGCTTAACGCGCGAACTATTGCCAAATCCTACTTAATGTTATATAGCAGGGAGGTCATTTCATTTTGCTGTGATATAGTTACCCTCCACTAGCGATGTTTCATGGCAGGAGATTTTTATTTGCTAGGAAGTGTGCCCGCAATTCGTCGTGCAGAGACGCTGTACTCTGCATGCGCCCCATAGCGAGAAAAAAATACTTAAATCACGACAACCATTTTAAATCTGCGCGTAACGACGTTATAGCTTAATGCAGCAACGGCGCGGCTCGTAGCCAAGTTGGCACGCAGCTAAGGAGGAGAGGTTGCGTCTTTAAGCAATTAAAAAGGAAACTCCAAGTTTTTCAGAACATTAAACCTGCTCCAAAAGCATTATGCACGAAAGAATAGGTACCTCAAAATCCGCCGATGGGCGCAGCTACGGCACGACGTGCGGCGTGCTCCGTCCTGCTATACGCTTGCTCATTTTGAAACCAGGCGGCGCTGGGTGTCTGATTTTAGGCTGCAGGAGTGGTGGAACGTGTAGCTAAGTTGATGAGATCAGAGAGATAGCACAGCCAACGCAGATAGTTGTATGCACAGTACCAGAGGTGTTAGAATTGAACGGAAAGCTGGAAAAGGACGTGGTGACAGTTAATCAGGACATAAGAAAATTAAGCCTGGAGAAGCGTTTCGAAGTGGTTGAGGTAAACAGGGAGGTACATACATAAAGCAGGTTTTGGTAGGGTTTTTCATCGAGATGGCATTCATTTTAACAGAAGGGTGGGAGCAGAGATCGGCTGGCGCCTGGCAGGCAAGGCTGTAGCTTTTTTAGGGGGTCCGCGAGGACTACGTGCACACAGGTTGTTAGAAGTGAAGCAGAAGAAAGTGTAATAATGGAGGCTGAGCCACTAAAAATGGCAAAGAGTAGGTCGAGAAAGAAAAGTACAAAAAAGAAATTTAACACTAGGATCAGCTACATAAACATGCAAGGAGGTAGAAAAAGAGCGAATTGGCTAGAGATAGAACAACAGTTGAAGGATGACAAAATAATGTGCACGCTCTCTGCGAGACTCATCTCAGGAATCTAGAAGATCCACCATTTATAGAAGGCTACGTCTGGGAAGGGTGTAACCGAACGAGAACGAAAAAAAGGGTGGAGGGGTAGGTATGTTGGTACACCAGGGAACAAATTGGCAAATAATTAAATCATCTTGTAAAGAACATATCTGGGTTTCAGGAACAATTGCCGGCATAAGGACATGGCTAGGGGTAGTTTATTTAGGAACAGGACATCAATGCAGGCAAGAAAACAAGAATCTTGTTGAATGTCTCAGTGACGATATAAGCCAGTTTGGAAACGGGGCCAATATTATTCTACTGGGAGACATGAACGGCCACAACGACGATCTGGATGGATACACGGATTGTAACGGGATGCTAATGCTAGATTTCTGTGAGCGACACGATCTAGTTATAGTAAATAGAGAAACAAAATGTGAAGGACAAATCACGTGGGAATTCCGCAACAGGTAGACGACCATTGGCTGTTGTCTAACGTCGCAGGAAATTTATAGCAAAGTCAAAAATAGAGATAGACGAAGAAGGGGAGTGTAGTCTGGGAAGTGATCATAAACGTATTAGTCTGCAGATGGGGCCCTTGATGAAAAGAGAAATGGAACTTAGACAAAACGTAAACGCAAAATTAAACGACGATCAAATAGCGCAGAGCAGCAGACATAGAGGAAGCAATAGAGAAAAGCCCCATGGAAGACTGGGATTATGAACAGGTAGAACTACTCATAAGGAGGAAAATTCAGGAGGTTAAAGCAGCAAACCGCTAGAATGGGAAGAGGAAGCCACGGAGCTGGTGGAATAAGGAAATCAGGGAAGCTATTGAACAACGACGGGCTGCTTCAAGGGAACACCTAATGGCAAAGAAAGCACAGGTATCTCAGGAGGAAATCGACCAAAAATGGGAATCATATCGACAAAAGAAACTTCAGGTGCAGGCCCTCGTCCAAAGTAAAATAAGGCAGTCGACCGATCACTGGATGGCTGACATACGCGATGCCTCTAGAGGCGGAGCAAGAAAATTCTCAAACCATATAAGCTGGCTAGGGAAGGAGAATCAAAGAAAGCAGGATCGGATTCAAGATAACGAGGAAAATTGTTTAAAGGGAGACAACGCAGTGAACTACATTACATCAGTTATAGCTGAGTCATTTAAGAGCGACGATAGGGTAATCTCCGCAAATCAGGAAGCAACACAAGGTAGCAGAATACAAAGCTGCTTAGAACTGACCAATCTAAACCGGAAAAAGGAAGAAAAAAATATTCCTAAAAACACATCTACAAGAATCGATGGAATTCCGATCAAGCTGATTAATGAACTCGGTCCAAAAAGTAAGCAAACGTTGTTAAAAGCTCTGGAAACAGTCATAACAAATAAGAAAATTCCGGACAGCTGGCGGCAGAGTAAAATAAATTTGATTTATTAAGGGAAAGGAGACAGGATGCACATAAAATCCTAAAGGCCGATTACCATAACATCTGTTATGTACAGGTTAGCCATGCAGGCGGTGAAATTAAAGGTGCAAGCATGGGTAGAAAGTAACAAGATACTCGGAGAACTTCAGAATGGCTTTAGAAATGGTAGGCGCTTAGATGATAGCCTGTTCGTGCTTACCCAATTCATCGAAATATCTAGAGTGGAAAATAGCCCTTTGTATTTGGCCTTCCTGGACATAAACGGGGCGTACGACAACGTAAGCAGGGAACTCCTGTGGAACATATTAAAAGAAGAAGGTATCGGTTACGAGATAATAGAGTTCCTACAGGAAATATACCGGGATAACAAGTAGAAATCACGTGGGAAGGAATAAGAAGTACGGAGGATGTCAAAGTATGCAAAGGATTAAGACAAGGCTGTCCTCTATCACCGGTGCTGTTCATGCTTTATATGATAAACCTGGAACGGAGGATACAAGACAGTAACCTAGGTTTTAACCTGTCATATAGGTTAGGTGGAAAGGCGGTAGAGCAGCGCCTCGCCGGTTTGATGTATGCAGACGATATTGTGCTGCTAGCTGAGAGTCTGGAAGAATTGCAAACTCTAGTTAAGTATTGCGGAGACGAAGGGGACGCTCTAGGCTTCAGTTTTAGCGCGTTAAGTCGGGTCTGATGATTTTCAACGGATCAACTGATCAGGGTCTTAAAATACGAGGCCAAGAAATACCCAGAGTAGCAGAATATAAACATCTGGGGGTATGGGTAAACGAAGGGTTGGCATACATCGGAAAGCATGAGCAATCACTTAAGGCCGAAGGGCGCAATAATGCGGGGATAATGAAGCATAGGGCATTGCGGGGATACAACAGGTATGAGGTTTTGAGGGGTATTTGGAAAGGAATTATGGTGCCCGTACTTACTTTCGGAAATGCGGTTTTGTGCCTAAAATCCGAGGTACAGTCGACAATAGAAATAAATCAGAGTTGCGTTGGACGATTAGCACTAGGTGCCCACGGCAAAACTACAAATGAGGCGGTACAGAGAGATGTGGGCTGGGCATCTTTCGAAGTACGGGAAGCTGAGAGTAAAATATTATATGAGGAACGCCTGAGGACATTGGACAGTAACAGATGAGCAGCTAAAGTATTTAAATACCTGTACTTAAAAAGGGTTGACTCACAATGGAGGAAAAGAACCAGGAAACTAACTAGTAAGTATGCTAGTCACAAGGACGGAGAAATAAAGAGCATTAAGCAACAGGTGAAAAACACAGAAGGTAAAAATTGGATAAATTCGATGCAAAAGAAACAGTGTGGAATTATACCGAAAGTGGAAAATGCAGATCAGGAAGGAAGATTTCTTTGATAACTCAAGAGGCAGTGCCCTACTTTTTGAAGCTAGATCAGGGTTCCTTAGAACACGCAGCTACAAAAAAATTTAACAATGGAGATGACGCATGTGCTGTATGTGGAAACTGCAGTGAAACAATTGATCATATTATACTCGAATGTAATGGTATCCATCCGGAAGTTGATGCAGGCGCAATCACTGTTCCTGAAGCTCTGGGGTTTAGAGATAACAGTGGCCGGGTGAATAAACCGGCGGTGGAAACTAGCAAAAAACGACTGGAAGATTGGTGGCTTAAAAGCAGAGAAGTGACATAATGTTAGTATTGTAGGAACAAAAATTTAATAAATAGAATGATGGTTTAGTTAACCATTCTAAATCAATATTTAAGATATAGGTAGAAAAAGGAGCATGATAGCTACTGCTACCACCCCGTTTCAGAGGGGACGCTCCTATATTCTATCCATCCATCCATGGGCGCGCCCCTTTGGCAACGCCGATTTCCTATATGCTTATAGCTGATTAATCATTTTGTGGTGGCACGGTAGCACTGCATACTACTGGTGAATTCCAGTCGCAAAATCAGAGCGGTTCGCATGCTCCGTGACAGCGCGCCTGACTACAGCGGAGAGCATGCGTTCCGATTCTGCATTTGGAAAACTTGTGCTCCGGTCCAGCCGGAGCAAGTGTGTGGCACTCACGGGCTACCAGAGGAAAAACCCGCCAGCTTTCGCGCTTCCCTAGCCACGAAATACATAACACGTCTAATAAACTTCCTTAAACAGCTCTGGAAGGCTACAAACATCTTGTGCTAGATCAAAACGTCTCACAGACGTCGGCGGCAAGAAGTTCCCTGGAAAAATCTCAAACGTATGCACTAAGACATTTTTTCAAAGATGCCTCAGAGATGTTTCTTCGGAGGTGTTGATTAGGTGTTCTTTCAGAGACCTCTCAGGGTTGTTTATTCAGAAACATTTCAGAAATGCTACTATAAGAAGGGTTCACGAACTTCTAAATGTCCACAAAAAATACTCCTTGTTTCACCTATTCAGAATGCTAAGGCTCTATTCAAAGAATGTTCGCGAATCACAGCGAACATTTTCTAACGCATTGTTTATTAAACGATAGGTACGGCCATAATTTTTGTTGACAGCTTTGCATTACTCCAATGTCTCAACATGATTATTTGATAAGCAGGAACAGAAGGTAACCTCGAACTCTGAAACTGCGGTTCGTTCAAACGGGAACCAAAGTCCCGTCAATTACGGCCCAGCTAACCTACCACTCGTAAGGCTGCACTGGTGTTGCACACCAATGGTACGCGAATGGCAACACTTGTTTCACGCTACGAATGCCTCTTCATTCCGGATTGCCTGATTAGCATGATAAAACCATCATATTGCCGCTCGTAAGGCCACACTGGGGTTCCAGACGGGTCATGAAAGACGCGGGGAGGCACGCGAATGACATGCTTCTTCATTCTGGCTTGCCTGGCAGCACGAGAAAATCACCGTACTATCGGCAAATGCACGGCAAATGTATGTATCAGTTTGTTGCTTGGGAAGGAGACCAGTGGAGCAGTCACCAGGAGATCCCGTCGCGCGCACAAGCATCGTTCCGGACGCTGAAGCCTGCTGCGTGGTGGCGCTCCGCTCGATGCCGATGCGATGTACAATTTGTCAACATCGCTTCACTAATTCAGGCTTTTTGAAGCGAAAAACTTTACTAGGCTCGTGAACAGCGCGCTTTGCTTGAGCCGGAGCCCCAGATTTGCCACTTCTGCACATGCGAGAAACCGAGTGACTTCATGCATAGCGCAGGTTGCCGCCGCCGCCGCACGCTACTGCGCATGTGCGTCACCGCTTCTCCTCCTCGCCACCATTGGACCTTTCGCCGCAGCCGTGCGCAGTGCGCATTTGTGAGGTGGGGGGTGTATAAAGCGCGCTTGTTAATAAAACAAGCTTGTAAATAAAATGGTAGAGGTAACTAAAAGAGATCGGAAGCATGCAGAGTGGGTCAGAAAAACAACTCACGTTACTGACATTCTAGTGGAAATCAAGACGAAATGGACATGGGCAGGACATGTAGTGTGAAGAGAGAATAACCGATGGTCGCTTAGGGTAACAAACTGAATTCCAAGGGAAGGAAAGCGTAGCAGGGGGCGGCAGAAAATTAGGTGGGCGGATGAGGTTAAGACGTTCGCAGGGATCAAGTGGATGCAGCTAGCACAGAACCGGTATAATTGGAGAAATATGGGAGAGGCCTTCGCCTTGCAGTGGGTATAGTCAGGCTGATGTTAATAAAACAGGCGCAAACATTCACCACGGAAAGAGAAGATGCAACAGTCGGACTGCGCAGGAAACACCGATCTAGAAGTGGTAGCTTAGGAGTTGGCTAAAAAGCAGCAAGTATATGAAAAGCGCATAGCTAGACGAGCGGCTTTCCGCTTCGAGATATCCAGGCTTAACCTTAGCTAAGCCACAGCTAATGTTTCTGTTTTTTTTATAAACCTTAAGTTTTAAATAACGAAAACATATAAATTAAATTTATAATTTTTTCTTGTAGTTGTTGGTTTTTCGGACAGTTATTGATTTATTAGTATTTTGGCATTGCAGTCGCTAGCAACTGCGTAATACCCGCACGCACCGACCATTCAATGGTTCAGCTAATCTTTCCTCGTCTCTCGACATGCTCAACCGTAGTGACTGTAGCTTAACGTGCTCTGGATGGCGTGTGTTTGGTGTGCTGTCTTTTTTTACCTCGCTTGGCCATTTATCCATTTATGGTTAATTTTGTAACTTTCCCGGGCTGTATTTTAGAGCCACTGCTGCACTGTAATCTGGAGCTCATTTTCCTCAACAGTAAGTAACTTTCCACTTCTCTTATATGGTGAAAATAGCACGCCGCGGCTGAGCCGGAAATGCGCCTAACTAGCTGTATTGTATTGGCCTTGATAACTTCACTGATGAGTGCTAAAGTGTGTGCGGTACCAAATGTAGTCAGTTCAGTTCAGGCGTTCAGTCGTGTCCGACTCTTCGTGACCCTATGGACCATGTCACGCCACGCTTTCCGGTCTCTCACTATCTTCTTAACATCACATAGCTTCATCTGCAATGCCTCGAGAATGCCATCTAACCATCGCGTTCGCTGCCTACCTCTTCTCCGGCGACCCTCAACCTTTCCCAACATCAAATCTTTCTCCAGCGACTCCTCTCTTCTCATCAGATGACCAAAGTAGCTGAGCTTTAACTTTAGAATTTGACCCTCCAATGAGCAGTCAGGGTTTATGGTCGACAATATCGACTGATTTGATCTTCTGGCAGTCCAAGGAACTCTTAAGAGTCTTCGCCAGCACCACAATTCAAACGCGTCAATTCTTCGGTGGTCAGCCTTTTTCACAGTCCAACTCTCGCATCCATACATCACAACTGGAAAGACCATAGCACGGGTTATACGGATCTTGGTTGGCAGACTAATGTCTCTGCTCTTTACTAGGCGGTCAAGGCTAACCATGGCTCTGTTTCCCAGAAGCAGGCGTCTCCTAATTTCATGGCTGCAGTCTCCTTCCGAGGTAATCTTGGCGCCCAAGAACAGAAAATCTGTCACAGCTTCCACTTCTTGTCCATTGATGCTCCAGGACTTGATAGGGCAAGACGCCATGATCTTCGTCTTTTTAATGTTCAGTTTAAGCCCAAACTTCTCACTCTCTTCTTGTACGCGCATCAGAAGTCTCTTGAGATCCAATTCACTTTCTGCCATTAAAGTGGTATCATCCGCATATCTAAGGTTGTTGATGCGTTTTCCAGCGATCTTCACTCCAGCTGAAGACTCGTCCAGACCGGCCTTCCTCATGATGCACTCTGCATATAGGTTAAATAGGCAGGGCGACAGTATGCAGCCTTGCCTCACCCCTTTCTCAATCGGAAACCAATCAGTAAGACCATGCCCAGTTCTGACTGTGGCCTCTTGCCCTTCATAAAGGTTCCTGAGGAGACAGATGAGGTGAATTGGAACTCCCATCTCTTGGAGAGCTTGCCACAATCTGCTGTGATCTACGCAGTCAAACGCTTTCGCATAATCAATAAAGCAGAAGTAAATGGGTTTCTGGAACTCTCTTGCTTTTTCCATGATCCAGCGAAGGTTGGCAATTTGGTCTCTAGTTCCTCTGCCCTTGCGAAACCCAGCTTGCACGTCCGGAAGCTCCAGATCCACATACTGCTGCAGCCTTCCTAGGAGGATTTTCAACATCACCTTGCTAGCATGCGAAATAAGCGCGATCATGCGGTAGTTGGAACAATCTTTGGCACTGCCTTTCTTTGGAATGGGGATGTAAACTTACCTCCTCCAATCCTGTGGCCACTGCAGGGTTGTCCAAATCTTTTGAAATAATGTATGCAGTGTGTTAACAGCGTCGTGGTTGAGGTTTTGAAGCAACTCGGCTGGAATACCATCAATTCCGCTAGCTTTGTTCTTAGCAAGGCTGGCTAAGGCCCATTCAACTTCACTCTTCAGGATGCCCGGCTCGAGATCAGTAATCACAACCGTCCTATGTTGGGTTTGCTCATCCGGGTCCTTCTTGTACAGTTCTTCTGTGTATTCCTGCCACCTCTTCTTTATCTCTGAGGCTTCAGTGAGGTCCTTGCCTCGTTTGTCCTTTATCACGCCCAGCTTAGCACAGAAGCTTCCTTTGATATCTTTGATTGTCTTATACAGAGCTCTTGTGTTCCTTAATTGGCTGTAGTCCTCAACTGCTTGACACTGTACGTTCAAGAAGGCATTCTTATCTCTCCTTGCTATTTTCTGAAAATCCGCATTGAGAACCTTGTATCTTTCTCTTTCCCCCATACCTTTTGCCATTCTCCTTTCCTCAGCTATTTGCAAAGCCTCTTCAGATAACCAGTTTGCTTTTTTGCATTTCTTTTGCTTTGGAACTACCTTAGTAGCAACTTCTTGTATTATATCACGAACATCAGTCCACATCTTTTCGGGCTCTTTGTCTTCTAGATCTAAATCTTGAAATCGATTGCTCACTTCCACAGCATATTCTAATGGAATCTGATCCAGATCATACTTGAAAGGCCTTCTAGTTTTCTGCGTTTGCCTCAATCGAAGCTTAATTTTGGCAACAAGAAGCTGATGATCGGTGCCACAATCGGCCCCAGGCCTTGTTTTTACTGCTTGTATAGCGCTTCTCCATCTCTGCCGGCAAATAATATAATCGATCTGATTCCTGTACAGACCGTCCGGTGAAATCCATGTTTACAGGCGCCTCTTGTGCTGTTGAAAATGAGTATTCGCTATGGTCAGGTTGTTTTCTTGACAGAACTCTACTAGCCTCTGCCCAGCTTCATTTGGCTCACCAAGACCGAACTTGCCTGTAATTCCGGATATTTCTTCACTCCCGACCTTAGCATTCCAGTCTCTTATGAGAAAAACGACGTCTGATGATGGGGTGCGGTCTAAAAGGCATTGTAGGTCCGCATAAAATCTCTCAACGTCAGCTTCTTCAGCAGCAGTGGTCGGTGCATAGACTTGGATAACTGTTATGTTGAAAGGGTGACCTTGGATCCGAAGTGAAATCAGTCGGTCGTTTTTGGGGTTGTACCCTAGCACTGCTTTGCCCATTCTTCTGTTTACTATGAGAGCGACCCCATTCCTTCTCTTGGATTCGTGCCCACAATAAAGGACATAATGGTCGCCGGAGTTAAATTCTCCCATTCCGGTCCACTTGAGCTCGCTGATACCCAAGATATCAATGTTCAATCTGTCCATTTCTCGCTTGACGATATCCAGTTTACCTTGCGTCATAGATCTTACATTCCATGTTGCTATGTGATATATCGCCTTGCAACATCGGACTTTCCGGTCGCTTCCCGACACATCCACAACTGAGCGTCCTTTTGGCTTTAGCCCAGCCGCTTCATTCGTCCTGGAGCTACTAGGAATCGCCCTTTGTTCATCCCCAGTAACATGTGGGACGCCTTCCAACCTGGGGGGCTCATTTTCCGGCGCCATATCGATAATGGTATTGTGACTGGCCATAGGGTTTTCTTGGCAGGAAATACTGGAGTGGGTTGCCATTACCTTCTCCAGTGAATCACATTTTGTCAGAACTCTGTCTCCGTGACCTGTCTATCTTGGGTGGCCCTACACAGCAGAGCTCACGACTTCATCGAGTTTCGCAAGCCCCTCCGCCACGACAAGGCAGTGATCCATGAAGGGGACCAAATGTAGTACTGAAGTTATATGTCTTGAGGAGTTATTTTGTTGCTAATGATCGCGTTGAAGCGCTGGAAATTCCGGCACTTCACTGACAAAACTCGTGTGGGAATAATGACCTGGCCGAGAAACTGCCTAGCTTGTCGCAAAGGCGTACCTGAAAAGGTGCGCCTTTGTTGCTTGTTCTTGAAAGACTGCTTAATTATCGCTTCTCTGGTTCATAGGTTTTTGTGCCCTGTTTCGCGTTGCGTTAATTCTTGCATTTCTCTTTTCTCATCCTTGTTTTTCGCACTGTGCAGCTTAGGTATCCACATAGTTTACCAGACAACCTTTTTTTAGCATGATGCATTTTCATAATGTTCATGCCAGCAGCGGTTTCGAAGTGCCCATATGAATTTCCATATACTAGTTTTTGATCGGATATGAAAGTGTGCAATATTGTGTCCTTGTACCAAGGTAGATTTAAGTGTTCGAAACTCCCATAAACATTCTATTAACGTATACGCAGTGATTATTTTAGGTAGTTACATTAGTTCTCATATTTTAGTGTTTAAATGAAAAAATATGCTAATAATACCTCACTTTGTTCCATGTAACTGTCATAAGCACTTAGTCAAGGTGACTTCTGTATGTTGTTTTCTGCTGTTTGCCACTTTGTATATTTTTCTTTGCTTGAGCTCATCTGAACAACTATTCTCCATTAGCTGTACTGCCATCGCAACCAAAGAATATATTTTAAAACTGCGTAAGTGGGTTAACCTCAAATATTTATGGTAAGGCAATGCATTAGCATTTGTGTATTGAGAAGAAATTCCCTAATTCAGTGCATAATGTTTTTTCTATCTGCAAAGCTTCTAGAACAGTTTTCATGCAGGGCCTCAAGGATGGGTACTTCCGATTGCTTTTAGAGTAAGCCAGCGTGTTTTTAATATATATCAGTGGCCTCTAAAATGATAGCCTGTTAGTCGAGTTGGTTCATGACTTGAAAACACTGGTGCAAAGAAGACAATGCAGGAAAGAATATGACGTCACATGCACACAGCTACCATGTGTTTATCGGAAAAAAGGGGGAGATTAAATTTATACCCCTCGACCATTCATGTGTCCAACGCTTAATCACTCTCAACGCTGCCAATAACAGTAAGCAGCAAATGACATGAGTAAACTCTTATAACAAAGGTTACAAAAAAATATGCCAACCAAATCATAGCAGTTGCATAGTCAGTCATCGTAGCAAAAGTATCTGAAAGTACCGTGCAGAGGGCGAATTGTTGAAGGCTTGCATTTTGTACAGCACAATAAGACAGCTAGAGATGGCACAAAATCAGTGGAGGTGATAAAAGAGTAAAATTTCAAATTCTATAAAAAAATTTAATTTTACTTCTACTAACCCCGACTGATTTTGTGCCATCTCTGTCTTATTGTGCTGGGCAAAATGCAAGACTTCAACAATTTGCCTTCTCCCCAGTTAACTGTATAAGTTGATTAAATTTAGAAAAGAAATTCTCTCAAAGCAGAGCACTGTGTGACCTCACATGCAGAATTGAAGACAAGCAACTACAAATCATTACACGGCATCTGAAAGAAGAAATGTTTTAGGCAAGAGGGTTCAAAGACATCTACTAGCACAGCTATAGCATTGCTACAGCTAGAAGCAATGTCTAAAACAGGTATAAAAATTTTCTAGGTGATAACGTTTCAAGACTGCTACAAGCGTAGCGTTAGCACAGCTATAGCAGGGCTACAGGAGGGCTTGTAGCTGTTGGGTCTACATAACGTCTCAACTGAAACTTTTTTTAGAAGCTCCCATTCCTTTGCTTAGGCATTTACTAGATTCCAATTAGCTCTTTTTGTTTTTCGGGGGTAGCTGCGCTTCATGTACACGTGTCTTCTGCTTTCAAGCTGTAAGATCAACGTTTCTCCCGGTGCTCCTTGAAATAGAGAGATTTAGCTTACCGGAGACGTATGACGTCTGCCGGAGACGTACAGACGTAGACGTATCGGACGCCTACTGCGCATGCGTGAAAACTGCCGATACGTACAGGCGCTGGAGACGTATTTCGGACACGTATGCCGCCGGACGTCCAGGTTGCCGTAATCTCACGAGATCTCACGAGATGTCAGAAGAGAGAGAGGATGAGGGAAGCCAAGCCGAGCCAACGAATACTTTGGCCTTTGGTGACCACGACGTTCTACCGTGAGCACGTGCTTCCCGTCGTCCCAAAGTTTTCTCGGCCATCCCGAAGGAAAAAAAAAAGAAATGGCGTCTTCGACTGCTGCGAAACCATTGCCCGCGCCGAGAAGCATCACGCGCAATCGCTTCAGTGCGGGGGATGACATTATTATACTGAAAAGTGTTTTGGAGCTCCATTCATTTCACGATGCCTGCAAGTGGCTGGAGATTTCGGCCATTTTGTGCGCTGCCACCGGAAAAATGTTCACTCCACGAAGTGTAAGGGAAAGGTTTGACCTAATCCTCTTACACTTCGTGGCAGATGGCATGAAGAACCTGAGGAGGTAAGTACTTTCGACCTCCCTTCTTCAACGCTTGCGTACAGTGCCAAGATGATGATATATCCACCTGTTCCAAATTAGATCCGGAACAGAGGAGGAGTACACCTCGCGTGAGCTCCTGCTCCAGGAGGCAGCAGACCTGGCGCGGGAGTGCGGCTACAAGCCGCGCGCTGTACAGCGCAAGGCGAAGGCGTCGCCCAAAGAGGTCTCTGTCTCCAAAGAGGTCTCTGTCTCGGTCTCCAAAGTGAACGAGCGTTCCACTGCTCTGCAAGAAATGGAGGCGTTCGCAAAGGCTTTTGCGAATCCTCCAGCGTCAGAAAAACAGCTTGATTCTGGTAAGTCACTACGTCCTCTGTTCAGATGAGCGGACCAGATAGCGGATGGTCCGAGCGGAACAATTATTTACAATATGTGACTAAAACGACACTTTTTAGCAGCTCGGAACGGCAGTGACTCGGTGCCTCCCGATCGCGTGAGCGCCGAATAGGAGTGGTGGTGGATGATGCCTTCACACAGTAAAAAAAAGCGCTCATATTGTGCAAATTAGATACATTATATTTCTGCATTTTCTCTTACTAAGCTTTGCTCGAGTTGAATAATATAACACACGTCACGCATCTGCTTTAAATGCCCATGCAAATGTGCACAGCCGCCAGGAGCCACAATAAATGAAAATTGTTTCCAAGATTATTTTCTTTGTCTTCTCAGACAATTGCCTGGCACCATTAGCAGCGCAAAGCTGAATGCAGTGCCACTGTCAAATATTGCAAGGGATCTTTTCAAACATTTTTTTTTGCTCCAGGTTTATGAACTTGTGTCGCTGTGTCAGCATATGAAATGAATTGCGCTGGATATTTTATACTGTTGGGCAAATTCTGGTATAAATAATTTACATGAGTTTCTATAATATGCCTTATGGCAAGCTTGCATACAAAACAAAAGTCCTATGTGCATTTACAAGTGGCAGAGGCTGAGCTAGTTCGCTCACTGTGTTATAAAAATACCTGAAAATTAAACAAGGACACTTGTTAAGGACCATTGCAGCGAATTAAGACAACAGTGTCTGCACTGTGGTACTTTGCTAGTGTCCTGGCACAACTTTCAGCTACTCTATTGGATACTACAATATGTTGGCCAGTTAATTACCAATGGTTTGTATCGTATGGTTATTCCCTTTCAGATGAAAAGGAACCTGCAAGTTCTGCACAGCAGCTCCTCAACGACATAGTATCCGGAGAGACATGTGATGACGAAAGCCATCATGACAACCTTCACATATTACTTTCTTCAATGTTCCTGTTGAGCATGTTGCAGCAATTTATAAAACGCTGTTATGTTCAGTCTTGTACAGTTCAGTTATGTTCAGTATATTACTGCAGTGTACAAGGTGTAGCACGGGAGCTAGCTCGTGCATATATAATTAAAATGTTATGCATCAGCTATACACAATGCTGTTGTGTATGAGCCAGCAAACAGCCCAAGATCTCATGGGTGCAGAAATATGTATTTTTTCCATTTGTGCTTGCTTCTATGACACAGCCACAAGTCTGCACGATGTGGAGCCGCTGCAATCGACTCCAAGCCTGCAGTCAGCGCCATTGAAGGGTGAGGACATATTTACATTATTTTGAGCAGCACCACCAATTTGTAAATGGTATTATTCCTCCAAACACATCAAGGAAGTAAAGGTTAAAATTCAAGACTGCTTAGTACAGCTGCAGTAGAACGTGGTTGTCAGCTTTTGCATGCATGCATGCCAAAACTATGTGCGGACCAGCAGCAGCAACAGTGCATTATATAAAATGTGATGGTTTATGAAAGCAGCGATAAATGGAAATAAATGAGCGGGAAAACAAATCATTCACGCATTTTCATGTTCATTGTAAACACTCACGAGACCATTCTGATGATTTATGAATTGGTATACTTGTATGCATTGTTGTTCAGAACCTGCACTCATTTTGGTGGCGTGACTGAGTTTTTGGTTTGAGAGAAGAACAATATTTTGATGATAACAGATTGAAAACGATGAAATTTGATAGCACTTCCACAGACTTATGTAGCTACTTCAAAGGTTTGGACAGCAAAAGGTCAAGAGCAAGGAGCTTACAGCAATGATAGACTGCGCGCTTTTTTCTCGGGGCCAATGTAGTCTTTTTTTGCACCACAACAAACCTTTAAACACTCGGTCCAGCCCTCTCTCAGAACTTTGGCCAATAATACATGGCACATCTCTCCAGGTCAATCAGCCAGTCAGTAAAACAGTATTGTTAAGCAATGTTCCTGTGGTCAGACCTTGGGAATGGGCGAGGAGGCATACAAACTCCCTTTTTCACTTCAATAGTGTAGCAGAGTCGTACAAGGAGTCTATCTGCACAAAAACACAGGGCATGTCTGATGTCACACACAGCGGATCAGGACAGCATCTGTATAACTCAGCTCCTAATGGATCAGTGTAATGGCTTTATGGCCATGTCCCTTCTCCCGAACAGCCACCGCTTCTTCTTGGGTGGTGTGTCCTCAGGCACACCTCTCCAGAATGTATTCATCAGGCAAAGCGTGAGATGTTCCAACATGCTTTTTTTTTTTCGTGCGACTCCACGGTTTGTGATGTTTGGCTGGACATGTGATGCATTTCCAGTTCTATGGTCATTGCTGCATATGAATAATTAACGCGAAGGCTCAGAAGTAATATTTTACGGAGACATTTTCACCGCAATAACCCATTCCGTGCATGTTATATATCCCCAAGAAAGGAATGGCAAAATTATTTTATTGTTTACTCCACGCCTGGCCTATACATTGGTTGACGGAACAAATATTTCAATTTGACTTGTTTTCAATGCACATCAGAAGGAGCGTTGAAATGACATGAAATATGACATGAAATAACATCAAATACCATGGAAATTATTTTGCATTATGCCAGCAACAGGCAAGGCCCAGTTTATATTGCTATCGAATGTGACACTTGGTATTTTCTGCGAGCCTACAACTGTAATGTTCTGGCCCTCATTGGTGACAGTATGATTAAAATACATATATTGTGAGCTCTCCCCGGATCTTCTTTCATTTGTACATACCATGATCTTCTTCCTCTTGTACATACCATCATCATCGTCCCGCGGCGCCGGCTCTGGCGCGCGCTTGGGTTTTCTCCATCAGATTAAACGCTGACACGGCATACCTTGCCTTGCCTTCACGACCTTGCCGTCTGGACCTGGCCTTCTTTCACAAGTGGTGGAGGTGAAATTTGATCCCCTTGCTGCCTTGTGTCCTGCCTCTCGCTGGAGCTACGTTCCGGTCGCCGTTTAACAACTACCATCGTCATGTCAACCGAGAGCAGTCCCGACCCGGCCGGACCCTCTACCTCGGCTACACCGCCGTTTCCGATGGTGCCCACACGACAACGCGACCCGCCGCTGTTCGCTGGTCGTCGCGACGAAGACCTCGATGACTGGCTTGACACTTATGAACGCTGCAGGCCTACAACCGGTGGGATGATGCTTTGAAATGTTTGAACGCATCTTTCTACCTTATTGAGGTCGCCAGAAATTGGTTTATTAACCGCGAGCCCCACACCACAAACTGGCCCACTTTCGAGCAGCAGTTCCGACAGTACTTCGCCAACCCGGCTGTTCGGACGGAGATCGCAAGGAACAAGCTCGCTACCCGCCGTCAAGGTCCCGATGAGTCCTATGCGTCATACATAGAGTCCGTGCTGGCACTCTGTCGGCGTATCAGTCCCACCATGTCGGAATCTGAACGTGTACATCATGTCTTGAAGGGAATCAATTCAATGGCTTATACCACCCTAGTTGCCCAAAATCCATCAAGTGTTGATTCAATTATAACGACCTGCCAACGCCTCGACCAGCTACAGTCCTCCCGATTGCAGCCCGGCTTCACTACTGCCCCGACCTCTACTGACCTCGATCTACGAGCCATGATTCGAGCGATAATCCGCGAGGAGCTCCAAGCCCTCAGCCCTTTCTGCCGGCACGGGTGCGGTCATTCGTCTCCTCCTTCTAACGACGCCGGCCTCCACCACATCATTAAAGAAGAGTTGGCCACTATCAACCACCCTGTCACACCTGATCCTCCTGCACCTCGCCCAGCACCGACTTACGCTCACGTCGCTGCATCCCCTCCTCCTTTTGTTCCCCCACCCCAAGCACCACCCTAACACCACATCAACGCCATGACGACGGCTCAACCGACGCCACTCTATTACGCACCTTGGCGCCCCTCTCGCCCAGTGTGCTATTATTGTGGAATTCGAGGACATATATCTCGCTTTTGTCGCCGACGCATTCAGAACGAGCGACGTGGTTATGACGCCTTCGAAAGTGACATACCTGCATATTATCAGCGACGACCAATTCCCAACCAACCTCGTCGGTTCTCTCCACCGCCGGTATCCTCGTCTGAACCAAGTGGGGCTCATGTATCCCGACGCCGGTCCCCTTCCCCATACCGCCGCTCTATTTCGCCACTTCGACCAGCAACAACTGTTCCTGTCCGTAATTCGGAAAACTAAGCGATGCAGTTTCTGGAGGAGAAACTGCACTTTGCGAACTTACAAAAAGTCCTCCTCATCGCCCGTACAATATGATTTTCGTTTTAGCTGAAGGATTCCCGGTCGAAGCTTTGATTGACACAGGAGCTGCACTTTCTGTTATTCATGCTGATTTGTGCCACCGTTTGCGGAAAGTAACGACACCATATGATGGACCTGAACTTCGTGGAGCAAATGGCGTCCCTCTGCACCCTTCAGCAAAATGTACAGTTCGAGTTGTTATAGACGGCGTCCGCCACCATGTGCAGTTTGCTGTGCTTTCACCGTGTGCGCATTTGATGATTTTAGGATGGGATTTTTTGTCAACCACTTCAGCGTTAATTTCTTGTGGCGACCGTGTCATCCATATGACAGACAGTGATTTTTCATCTGACATATCTGCACGGCATCATTTCCTCATTGCCGCAGCTGATAATGTATTGCCTCCACAGTTTCCGAACACATCAGTGACGGGGATGTACTCATCGCACCATCTCATCGTCATCTTGCACGTGGAATCGCCTTCCCATCAAGTCTTGTACGATTCCGCAGCAGCTCAGCAATAGTAGCTGCCACGAACACTTCCCGTGAATCCCTCGTGCTGACTAAAGGAACTTCCCTGCCATGCATAGTGGATGCTCACCCTATATCCATGATGGTGCTCACTGCCCCGCTACCTCCGCAACGTGATTCATCGCAAGTCTCTCTTTCCATGCTGTCGAAGACAATCAATCCGAACATCATGCCACACCAACGACAAGAATTGCTGCAATTGCTTCAAGCCCACCAAGCCATTCTTGATGCCACTTCCCCACCACTGGGACGGACTAGTGTTGCACATCACCGCCTCCTTACCGAAGGTAACTCAATTGTACGCCGACGACCTTATCGAGTTTCTCTCTCGGAAAGAAAAGTAATTGAAGAAAATGTCGATGACATGCTCCGTCGCGATATTATTCGTCCATCAACAAGCCCATGGTCCTCCCCAGTAGTATTAGTTAAAAAAAAGGACGGATCGGTGCGATTTTGTGTTGATTATCGCGCACTCAACAAAATTACCCGCAAAGACGTCTACCCGATGCCGCGTATTGACGATGCCCTTGACTCTCTCCAAGGTGCCGAATATTTCTCGACATTGGACCTCCGCTCAGGTTATTGGCAAATACCGATGCATGAGGACGACAAAGAAAAAACCGCTTTCGCAACTCCCGACGGACTTTACGAGTTTAATGTTATGCCCTTCGGCCTTTGTAACGCACCCGCAACATTTGAAAGAATGATCGATACTGTACTTCGTGGTCTCAAATGGAGAACCTGTTTATGTTACTTGGATGACATTGTTATCTTTTCGTCAACTTTTACTGACCATCTCACGTGCCTGAATGAAGTCCTCACGTGTCTTGCTTCAGCGGGCCTTCAGCTCAACACCAAGAAGTGCCACTTTGCAGAGAAGGAAATTAAAATATTAGGACATCTGGTTAGCCATGACGGCATTCGCCCAGACCCTGAAAAAATAACCGCGGTCTTGAACTTTCCTCGTCCGCAACGGACTACAGATTTGCGCAGTTTCCTCGGCCTGGCGTCCTATTTCCGGCGATTTATAAGACATTTTGCAACTATTGCTGCGCCACTTCATGAACTACTTAAAGCGCGCAGCCCTTTCGTGTGAACTGAACAGTGCAACACTGCTTTTAACGACCTAAAGCACGCCCTCACATCAGATCCAGTTCTTGGCCACTTCAGCGACAGCGCTCCTACCATCCTGCGCACTGATGCCAGTGGTCACGGTCTTGGCGCCGTACTTCTGCAGCGCGATGCAACTTTACGTGAGAAAGGTATTGCCTTCGCCAGTCGGACCATGACTCCAGCTGAGAAAAACTACACCATTACCGAGCAGGAATGTCTCGCCGTCGTCTGGGCTGTTCAAAAGTTTCGCCCTTACCTATATGGTCGGCATTTCACAGTTGTGACCGATCACCATGCTCTTTTCTGGTTATCTTCGCTGAAAAATTTGACAGGCAGACTTGGCCGCTGGATTCTACGCCTGCAAGAATACCATTTCGACGTCGTTTATAAATCGGGCCGCCAACACCAAGACGCCGACGCTCTTTCTCGCTGCCCGGTTTCGGAATCAGCCTGCTGTTTTTCTTCACAATGCATTTCCACCTCTGACCACAGCCGATCATCGCTTCCACCGACGCATATTACGGCAGTTTCTTCTGACGACTCTGAGAACAAGCACGCTCCCCGCTCACAGCAATTAGCTGACGCCTACTGTCGGCCCATCATCGACCGCCTTATCGGCGCTTCGAGCCCACCCAACGCTAGGCTTCGCCGACAGCTTCGCAATTTCAAGCTTGAAGATGGCATACTACGCCGCTACGTGTATTATCCTGATGGAACTCGCTGGCTCCCAGTCGTACCGCGTGTGCTTCGCCCACGTATACTAGCGGCTTTCCACGATGACGCTACTGCAGGTCACCTTGGTTTTAACAAAACATACGACCGCGTAAAAAGACGATTCGTTTGGCGTGGCCTGTCTACCACCGTAGCTAAATACGTTGCTTCCTGCCACCTGTGCCAACGTCGCAAGCGGCCGACTTCTTCCCCCGCTGGTCTTCTACAGCCCCTTCCCTGTCCCGCCACACCATTCGACGTAGTCGGCATCGACTTATATGGTCCCCTACCTCTCTCCAATGGTGGTAACCATTGGATTATAACAGCTGTTGACCACCTTACACGCTATGTTGAGACGGCCCCTGTACCGACTGGTTCCGCTGAAAAGGTAGCTAATTTCTTTTTGCGGTCTATTGTATTGCGTCATGGCGCTCCTCGGGTGCTTCTAAGTGACCGCGGGACGGCCTTCTTATCGACAGTCGTATCCGAAGTTCTTCGTGCGTCATCGACCCTCCATAAGACAACCTCAAGCTACCATCCCCAGACTAACGGTCTGACTGAGCGATTTCACCGCACCCTATCGGATATGCTATCCATGTACATCACACCGGATCATCGAAATTGGGATACTGTTCTACCATTCGTCACATTCGCCTATAATACTGCAGTACAGCGGACTACCGGTTACTCCCCATTTTTCCTTGTTTTCGGCCGTCCTCCCACTACAATCCTCGACACTTCCTTCCTCTCTACGCCCGACTACTCCTCATCATTATCAGCCCAGTTCTTATCCCGTGTGGCCAGATGCCGTCATCTTGCCCGCCTCAACACAGAAGCGTGCCAGCAAGACCGCAAGAGTCGCTACGATTCGAAGCATCGCGTCGTCTCTTTTCGTCCTGGTGACGAAGTACTGCTCTATACACCACTGCGCACCCCTGGCCTTAGTGATAAATTTCAGCACCGCTATCTTGGTCCCTACAAGGTAATCAACCAAACTTCCCCAGTAAACTACCAACTCACACCTGTTGATCCCCCAGCTGACCGACGCCACCGTGGAACTGAAATTGTTCATGTATCTCGTTTGAAGCCGTTTGTGCGCCGCGGTACATCGGTTGGTTAGGAGCGGCCAGGCTGGCCGCTTCCGCCCCCCCCCCCCCCGGGCAGATTGTGTGAGCTCTCCACGGATCTTCTTTCATTTGTACATACCATGATCTTCTTCTTCCTCTTGTACATACCATCATCATCGTCCCGCGGCGCCGGCTCTGGCGCGCGCTTGGGTTTCTCCATCAGATTAAACGCTGACACGGCATACCTTGCCTTGCCTTCACGACCTTGCCGTCTGGACCTGGCCTTCTTTCACAATATTTATTTTTTTACGGAAAATAATTAGCGTCGTCTTCGAAGGATTTATATTAAGTTCGTTCGATTGCAAGCCCAACAATAATGTTAACAGGAAGACTTTGCATTGCTTTGTCAATGTGTCTGCATCTGTGCCAGGCATAATAGAACAGTTGTCTGCATGTGGTGGTGGTATAACTTTAATATCCAACATATACAGGCGTCAACCTATTCGTATAGATGGCGGCCTGGGCGGTGTGTTCGGCCAGCCGAATTAGACTTAGCAGAGGTTCAGGGTGTGAGCTCGACAGTAGCCTCCTAAAGGTATTTTTTGTCTCGCGATTTATATTTTACATTCCTGGACATGTTCGTATCATATGTTCCAGATCCGCCCTATATATGTACGACAAATTTGTGGATATATTGATGTGGGCGATGTCTGATGAACACTTAGAACAACAGCGGCCATAGCAGGCTTCCTTGTGGAACACTGTTAGTGACTGTTAGATCGTTCAGCTGGTGATTACTCAAGCATGCTATTTCCAATCATTCTCTTAGGAAGTTAAGATGGATTTCATCACTTCCAGAGGTGCCCCATGAACTCCATATTCAGGGGTGCAACAGCTGCGCCATTTGGGCCCCTTTGCCAATTGCACCACTGCAACTGAATCGCACTAAGAAAAGGGCAGTTGTGGTACTTGTGATTTTGGAGCAATTGTTAAACACTGTGTTTTAGGTGCTGCATGTTTTTAATGAGTGTAGCTCTAGTTTTTTTTATGCGGCTCTTGCAAGGTTTTGGTGTTTTGCTGGGCCATTCATGTACAGCAAGGTTGTTCTTATGCTGTTTCGTCAATAGACTCACTTTCCCGTCGTCAGATAGTGTAGGAGGTGTGTCAGTCATGGGTTCTGTTTTAGTGCTAATATAACTTGAGTTAGTACACGTGTAATTTATTTCGGGTGTCAGCAGGTTGGGAAACGTGCAACAGCATTGAATTCCATAATGCCAGAGTGGAGCCCAGGACTGCCAAAATGAACAATTATGGATGCTAGAAATGTCAAATTACTATAAATTCTGCTCTGTGCACGAGGTATATAGCCTGATATCCTGATTCATCGCCTACCTTACCTTAATCAAAATATTATGTCTGAAACCACCGAGTCAACGCCACGCCATAGAAAGCATAAATCACGGGCTGAAGACTCGCTCGCGTATCAGTGTTTTTTGCTTACGACTTGCTTTCTTACCTTCTTTCACCATTTGCCCTTTTGACATTTGTGTTTTTCTTTTCTTTCTTTTTTCTGTATCTGCTTTTTAATATATATATATATATATATATATATATATATATATATATATATATATATATATATATATATATATATATATATATATATATCTCACTATTGGGCCCAGACTGACCGCAGTCACGACTTTTAATTGAGTTTTTCTGGAGCCACCCTCGCATGACACAAGCTGTGGATTTCGCAGACAGTAAAACACTGTCTTATGAGTCTTGCGAACAATATAAGGTCCAGTGATTAAGACTGTCAAACTGAGCTACATGCAAAAAAAAAAAAAGAAATGCATATTTTATAGCTTTCTTTTCTTTTTCCGGTCCCCGAAGTTTGAAAAGTTGACCTCTCCAATATTATGGCTCACATTCTTTTTTTTTTACTTTTTTCAGTGTGATAGTATGCCTTATTTACAAAAATAGGTACACATTGTGCCGGTGATAGGTGGCCCTTGCGAGATTTTCTTTTAATCACATGCATACAGTCCGATATTCACATCTTTTCATTTTTTGTGCCAAAAGTAAGGTTTCAGCAATGTTTAAGGCTCCAAAATTTGAATTCGTGCTGCAAAGTGCAATATTTTTTTTTTATCTCTGAGCGGCTGCAAACATGGATTTTACTACTCCGAAACTAAGGTTTTGCTTCTCTAACAATTGCTACAAATCTTATTTGAGTTGTTGCGCCCTGCATATTTGTTGGGAATTGCATATTTTTTGGGAATTACCAGCACACCTCCATACATCAGTGATCTCTCTGGGCACAAGTGGCAGCAGGAACTGTCATATTGTTACGGTACGCCACCTTACCGCCACCTCAATCAGATCACTAAAAAAGACGTTTATCCGCTCCCGAGAATTGACGACGCCCTCGACTGCTTGCATGGTGCCAGCTATTTTTCCTCGATCGACATGCGTTCCGGCTACTGGCAAATAACTGTCGACGAACGGGATCGAGAGAAAACCGCATTTGTCACCCCTGACGGACTATACCAATTCAAGGTCATGCCATCTGCCCTCTGTAACGCTCCTGCGACCTTCGAGCGCATGATGGACTCGCTTCTCCGTGGCTTCAAATGGACAGCGTGCTTATGCTACTTAGATGACGTTGTCGTTTTCTCTCCCACGTTCACAAGTCACCTTGAACGGCTTTCTACGATACTGGCAGTCTTTCGCCGCGCCGGTCTTCAACTCAACGAAAAAAAATGCAGCTTCGGCCGCCGCCAGATCAAAATCCTGGGACATTTGGTTGACGAAAATGGTGTGCAGCCCGACCCTGATAAAGTTCGTGCAGTCCGCGAGTTCCCTACACCACGTAATACAAGTGATGTGCGAAGTTTTCTCGCGCTCTGCTCCTACTTCCGTCGCTTCATTCGGAACTTCGCTGACCTAGCACGTCCCCTTACCTCCCTTTTGCAGAAAAACGTGAATTTCTCGTGGAGCCATGAACAAGCTCAGGCCTTCACAACGCTCATTTCCGCGCTCACCGCTCCTCCTGTACTGGCGCACTTCGATCCGTCTGCGCCTACAGAACTGCGCACCGACGCTAGCGGACACGGTATTGGCGCCATCCTTGCCCAGTACCAGCACGGCCACTCTCGTGTGATTGCCTATGCCAGCCGCCTTCTATTTCAGTCCGAGCGCAATTATTCCATTACGGAGAGCGAATGCCTTGCACTTGTTTGGGCGTTGACCAAATTCCGCCCTTATTTGTTTGGGCGGCCCTTCAGCGTAGTGACGGACCATCATGCCTTGTGTTGGTTGCAATCACTTAAGGACCCTACTGGCCGCTTAGGTCGCTGGGCCTTGCGATTACAAGAATACACGTTTACCGTTGTGTACAAGTCAGGCCGCCTACATCAAGACGCCGACTGCTTGTCCCGCCACCCCGTTGACCCTCCTGGACTTCCTGACAATACTGCTGACGACTGCGTTTTGTCCATTTCAAACTTTCTCCACATCGGCATCGAACAGAGTCGTGATCCTTCCCTGCGCCCCATTATTGATCACCTGCGCAACGACAGCACCGATCCGCCCATCAGTATGTTTGTCCTGCTTAATAACACATTATACCGAAGCAATATGCGCCCAGATGGTGTAGACCTTTTGCTTGTTGTCCCGACACATCTACGCTCTGCTAATCTTGCGCACCTTCATGATGCTCCTACAGCAGGGCACCGAGGAGTGTCCCGCACATACGACAACGTTCGACGGCGATTATACTGGCCTGGCCTCTACCGCTCTGTTCGTCGCTATGTCGCCGCCTGTGAATTGTGCCAGCGCAGGAAGACCCCGTCTCTTCACCCTAGTGGGCCCCTGCAACCACTCGCAGTTCCAACTGAGCCCTTTTCTCGAGTTGGTCTCGACCTGCTCGGGCCATTCCCCACATCGACTTCAGGGAACAAATGGAGTGCTGTAGCGACCGATTACGCCACCCGGTATGCCATAACCAGAGCTATCCCCACCAGCTGTGTCTCCGACGTTGCAGACTTTCTTTTGCATGACGTCATCTTGCTTCATGGTGCTCCTCGTCAACTGCTCACCGATCGCGGTCGCTGCTTCCTTTCTAAAGTTGTTAATGACCTTCTGCGCTCATGCGCTACGCGCCACAACTTCACAACGGCCTACCATCCCCAAACGAACGGTCTTACTGAGCGCCTTAATCGTACCCTGACCGATATGATGTCAGTGTATGTTTCTGACCATCACCGTGACTGGGACATCTCTTTACCTTTCATAACATTCGCTTATAACTCCTCACGACATGATACCGCCGGATACTCTCCCTTTTATCTACTCTTCGGCCGCGACCCTCTACTTCCCTTCGATACCTTACTGCCTCTTGACGATTCCTCCTGCAGTTACGCTTCTGATGCCATCGCTCGCGCTGATGCCGCCCGTCATATTGCTCGAGACCGGCTTCGTGCGTCCCAGCGTTCTCAAAAGCACCGTTACGATCTCCAGCACCGTGACGCCTACTACCCTCCTGGCTTCCTCGTACTCCTCTGGCTCCCTGCTCGACGTGTAGGCATGTGCGAGAAACTTCTGCCCCGCTACGTGGGCCCTTACCAGGTCCTGCGGCAACTTACCGACGTGACATACGAGATTATCCCTGTGAACCGCCACTCTACGGCAAACCATCATCCAGAAGTCGTGCATGTCGCCCGTCTCAAACCTTATACCTCGCGCTCACCTGTGTAGTCTACGCACCGGGACTGTGCTTCTTCCGCGGGGGGTATTGTTACGGTACGCAGTGAAAGAGACGATGACGAAGTGCTGGGCTAGTAGAGAAAGACGACGCTGCAGCTACGTCTGGTTCTCCTGTGAGTGTGTCCCTGACGGTGAACTGTTGCGGCTACGACGTACCATCGCCTCGTAATATCTCGACGTGCCTCGTAACAATATTTCCAAGGGCTTTTAATGTTCTAATAATAATAATAATTGGTTCATAGGAAAGGAAAGGCGCACTATCTGTCACACTTGTTTCTGCGGACACCTGAACCACACTGTAAGGGAACCCTACTGAAAAACCAAAAGTTCTACGGGGCAATAACCTCATAAAATCTCATTTAATCGCATAGAGTCTCATAAGGTGCACATCATTATCATAAAATATCGTACATAATTTATGATAATGTACAAGAAACTATGAGAACTTATGCAATTGTATGCGACTTGTACGTGATTTCTTATGTGAATTGAGTGAGATTGTGTGAGAAAATGTGAGGTTATTGCCCCTTACAGATTTTTCAGTAGGGAAGGGATGAAGGTGGGAGTGAAAGCGGAAAGTGAGACAGAGGAGCTGCAGTGGAGGGCTATGGTGTAATGGATCTTGAACGTGCACTGACATCGCACAGCACACGGATGCCTCGTTTTGCCTCTATCGAAACGCAGCCGCCGGCAGTCGGGATTGAAACCGGGTACTCCAGCACAGTAGTCGGGCATCTTACCACTGCACCATCACTGCGGGGCGTTCCAACTGCTCATATATGGGAATATGCGACTTGTACTTTTTGTACTAAAAGACTGGGTAGCTAACTACAGAATTTTTACAAGTAAAAGTTCAAGTGTTTTTGTGGTGCGGTTTGGATAAATCACTGTGTTTGTAAACTGACCTGTATGCTAAGTACTAAACAGGTATTTAAAACATACTTTTGGAGAATATTTTCGCACATTATGGCAGAGTATTGATAGAAATTAGCACTTCAAGATGGCACGGAATAAATGAAGCATACGCTGATGCCACTCTGCATTTGTCGTTTCAGAACTACAAGTGACTCCAGCAGTTACTAGGCCAGCAGCCCATAAAAGCCTGCAGTTGGCCCGGAACCCTTATGCACGGCCTACAGCAGCAAGAGGTAAGCAAAGGCACATCACATTCATTTTGGAAAAATTTTCCATAAAGGCGCACTTGTGCCTAAAATCCTGTAGCATGAAGGCTATGATGGGTTCAGCCGAACATTGTTTTTTAATTGCATCTTAGAAATGTCATGCAATCGGCATTTAATTGTTTTGCGCATGTATATCTAGCTAAGAACATTTATGTGTTACATTGCTAGAGCTCACATTCACCATTGCTTACATCGCCTTTGGGCTATAGTGTGCAGCTTCATTTTCAATTCATCTCATCAGGTCTCCAAAGGCAGAACGAGAGCACACTGGAGTTCCTTGATGAACAAGCGAAACGGGAACTCGACATCGAAAGCCAGCGCCTGGCTCTTGAGGAACGAAAGCTGGCTTTTGAACAGCGTAAGTACGAGGACAAAATCAGGCTTAAAGAGCTTCAAATCCACGAAAGGGCTGAGGTAAGAAGAGCTCTCGCTGAAGAGCGACGGCAAGAGAGGGAGGCGATGGCTGAGGAAAGACGGCAAGAGCGGGAGGCAATAGCTGAAGAGAGACGGCAAGAGCGGGAGGCGATGGCTGCAGAGCGGCGCCAAGCTCATGAAGAACGGCTTGCAGTGGCTGAGGAAAGCAAGCAGCGCTTGTGCTACGAAGAGGCTCAGCGGCGCCTCATTGAAAAACTCCTTGAACGGGTTGAGGACAAATAAAATAAAAACCCAGCTGTCTGAAACATGAAAGTTTCAGAAGACAAAATCATTGAAAAAAGGTTTGGTTGGTTTGGTTTGTGGGGTTTAACGTCCCAAAGCGACTCAGGCTATGAGAGACGCCGCAGTGGAGGACTCCAGAAATTTCAACCACCTGGGGTTCTTTAACGTGCACTGACATCGCAAAGCACACGGGCGCCTTGCTTTTCGCCTCCATCGAAAAGCGGCCGCCGGGGCCGGGATTCGATCCCGCATCCATGGGAACAGTAGTCGAGCGCCATAACCACTGCACCACCCCGGCGGGGCAAGAAGAGTTTATGATTGATGGTTGTTACAGTTTAACATCCCAAAGCAACTGAGGCTATCAGAGGCACCATTATGAAAGACTCAAGACAAACGACCACTTGGATTATTTCACATGCACTGACATTGCACAGTACACAGGTTACTTGTTTTTTGCCTCTATCGAAAAGCAGATGCCACACCTGGAATTTGATCTTGTCCTTCGGTTCAAGCAGTCAATTGCCCTAACAGCAGGCAATGTGGACCATGCTACACCACCACACGTGGCAGCATGTAGACAAGGAAGACATATTCGCGAAGGAACAACGTGACTTTTCTTCACTACAAATGCATCAGTCAGCCGCCTGTCATCATTGGTCTTGGAAGTAAATTCAGTAAATGTGGACATCTATTGACGCAGACATTCAGGACATTTGCTGCATCCCAGACGCGTCCCCTTCCATAGTTCCATAGCCATCGTCCTCTGCAGTTTCATGGCCACATCACACTGGGCCCCACCCCACCAAGGCATCTTTCCTGATGCCTCGCAGACAGACCAACCTCCCTCAGTCGCACGGCTTTGTACTGTTTTGCGCCACTGACCCCCACCTTGGTTTGCACAACTCGAGTCCCAGTTTGATAGCAATGGAATCTCCTACCAAGCCATCTGATCCTAGCTCATCAGAATCCATCTCAGATGGCCTATTTGAGCACCTTTGCCACCACTTGGGCTCACCTGTACTATGACCTCAGGGCGGCTGTCGTCAAGCCCATGCATTCGGAGCATTCAAAGCCACTTCCAAGTGATGCCCACTCCCCTATGCTGCAAGGCCTTTCCTCCTCTCCACCATCACAGATGCGTCACCTGCTGCACCTGGAGAATTGGTGTCACCTTGTTGAAGCCAATCCTTTTGACTCCTTTCCTCAAACGTGCGTCTCACTGGCTGTAGTTTTGTGCAATGGTTCTACGTCTTCTGCATAGTCATGCCACTAGTCTTCAAACCTTGCTGCGATGTTCAATCTGCACCACAAGGCGTGGCGATCACTGTGCTGTAACAGAGGCCAGAACTCTATATCCTTCCCACCAGCTATGGTCCGACTCATGCGTTCATCTGCCTGCATCTAGTCGTTCCCATCATGTCTGTCTTTGCTCTTTGCCTCTGTCGCCAACTTACCTGGCACACCACCTGGTTCTAGAGAGAATAACAGAAAAATTCACTTCTATTCGTTTATATCCAACTTTTCTCTGGTTCCTTGTCACTCTTTTGGATCTTGCCATAGTCTGAAGGGGTTCACTATGAGAAACCTATTTGGCCGGAAGAGATTTGTTTTTGTTGACAGGGTCGTCTATTGGGAGGTGATTGAGATTGTTCTGTTTTCACCGGATTATGAATACATCCTCCATTACAACCAAGTACAATCTTGAATTTGGTGCTGCCCTTACGATTTTAGCCATTGCAGTAAGGTCTGTTACCACAGCTAGATTGCCTGGCTTCAACTATGGGAAAGTTCTGGCTGGATGGCATTCGTTAATATACCAAACCGTTTGTTCTTGTTTAGAGTGGTCTTTTCCCTGTATGCATTTCTGAATGTCTAGTTCATAGTTTCGATGTTGAGGCAGTATCGGCGCTTATGTCCGGAGGCATCTGCCATAAGATTTCAGAGGTGTTTCTGTGGGCTAAGAGAGCCAAGCATGGGTCCAGATTTCTACACAAGGTGCTTAACCATGTGTACAATCCTTTCCATCTCTGTTTCCCTGAAGATGCCTCAGACTTGCAGTCACATGTCAAAAGTGATTCATGTTTGCAAAATTCTTGCTCTGTGCATGTGAACTGTTGCGCAGGATGTCTGGGAATACTGTGACGTGCAAAAATTCTTTTCAGTCGTTCAGTTACAGCAGTATGTTTGGTTGACAAAAGGGAATGCTACTTCAGGGTATTACAACAGATAACCGACAGCCACTAGGTATGTGCGCGTCTCAAACACACGCAAGTCGAACCTAGCCTTGTCCCATGGGAAACAAGGTCTTCCTGACGCTGTCGTTGGCTATGTCTTGTTCACTGCATCTTGAGCACATATTTGAAATTTTTAACCCTCTGTGTACTAACTGACCACTTAGTCCAGGCCACCTACTGAACTCTTGGCTATTTCTTCGCATTTCGAAATGCCTTGGTGACTGTCATGTAGCTTCTGGACCACTTCTCTTACTGGGGCACAAGAAGCCTTTCTCCATTTATGAACAGCCTATCAATCTTTGAAATGAAGTTATCTTGCCAGTAGGCTAAAAGAAGTAGGGCACCTTTTCTTTTCTAGGCCACCCATCTTTAGAATTTGAGTAGCAATTTTTACTAACTCATCACATGGTTGAGATTCTATTACTTTAGCAAGCATGTTATCTCGTCTCCAAACCCATTAAGCAAGCTATAGACCTTGTGCAAAATTACTGCTATCCAGCGAACACTGTGCGCCCTTCCGTCGTTTTTGAGGATAGCTGAATTGAGGAGCGGCAAGCAGCATGGTAGGGCCTTGCGTGGCCAGCTGGATTAATGCTCGTTGTCGACGATAATGCCCACTGTTGTACACAAAACTAAAATAAGGATGTTGAAGAAAAGAAGCAGCAAGTTAGATCCTATTAAGTTTTTTTTTCTTATGACCTTGTGGTAATCTCATCTTGTGCTGTAGGTGCAATTTTGATCAACGGCGTGCCTAAATTGTAAAATGGTATCATATTTAACCTGCTTTAAAAAATGGCAAATTCGTCCTTGGTGCCAAGGCAGACAAAGCATGTAGCCCACGGTGCGTCACATTTGACTGTAGATGAACTGTGCATCGCCTAATTACGTAAAAGGTCTGCAAGAGGATTGCTCTTGATTTTCTTGTTGCGCCAACTCATCCCAGATTTTACAGCTTCGTGCATACAAGCTGTCGAGAGATGTTCTACGGCATGTATACATCCTAGCATCCACATAGAACACGTTGCAACACTTCAAAGGTGCCAAACTGTTATCTTAAATTCCAATGCGAAATTGTAATGTCCTTACGCATTCGATTTATTGATGAATCAGATATTATCGGCTACGTCCAGGCTTCAGCTACTGAGATGCGTCTACAGAAGATAACTTGCAAAGGGTATGACGCAAAGTATATATGAGCAACTGCCTCTACCTTTTAACTGCTCTCGTTTAGCACGAGTTCAAATGATTGTTGTTGCTGCAGTGACGGCGATCACCACGCTGTTTACTATTTTTTTATTAGTGTGAGATCTTTTTCTCTGCGAATTATATGAGGTGCATTGAAAAGGAGTTACGCCTTAGTTTGGACCGCGCCGGTTTTGTTTTCTCCTATCCATATCGCTGAATAATGCAGTTTCTTCGTTTAACCTTCGTGGCATGCCATCAAAACAGTGTAATGAGGTACGGATTGAAACTGTAAACCATTTGGCACTAGCCACAGAGCAATATAACAGTAAATGTGAGGTTTGTGACTGCAGCTATCGTAGCATGAGAAACAACTCCACAATGGTGGCATTTGTTCTTTCAGGTGTCAACTTGCATTGGACTTGCAAAATATGTTCGGCAGCTATAAAAAGAAAACCGCCCTTCAACAATAGACAGCCCGTATGTATTCGCTACATTTTCAGAAAATAATTTCTTGAAAAATGTCGCTAAAGTGTAAAATATTGCATGAGAATGCAGTGCTAACAGTTTTTGCATTCCAAATCTTCAGAAGCAAAGAAAGCCACTAAAACCTTGCCCCCCCCCCCCCCAAAAAAAAAAAAAAACATGGAAATGAAAAACCAACTTTTCTACAATGCTAGAAACTGGTAAACACTCTGAATAGGCTCCAATGTTGATGCCTGTTGCACTATTGAGTCCATCCATGACATGTACAGCAGGAAAAAAAGATTGAAATACTTCAATTTCATCAAGAATTATGGGAAGAAAAGAAAAGAAATGCAGCATTAGAGAGGAGAATGGCTTTGTTGCAAAAACTGCATTCTACATATCACTGCTCGAATACGTGTCCAGAAGGAGATTGATAATGCGTCTGGGTATCATATAGACCTCTGTGATGTGACTGTGCAGGGAGCAGTATCTGCTAATATTGACACATGCCATTCATAGACGACGATTTGAACCGGCGATTCGGAGAAGACGACGAAGCGAAACAGTGCTCCGCTGTCGTGCTGCCCTGACTGGCTGGTGGTGTTCTTCGGTGTCAGAGTGCCAGACCGCCTTCTGTGTAACGTTACGTTACAAATCTGGTGGAGGAATTGCCAGGTATCGATCCAGTCCTGCATAATCAACCTGCCAATACGGAGCTTACCCCCGTACATCAACGCCTCGGCCGCCGCCTACGTGGAGAGCCCCCTGAATTCGGACCCCTTCCGGCCGCTACCAGGACGACACATCCTCAGACGGCCGTCGAACCTGCTGCAATGACATCTGAGAGCAGGCTTCCCACCCACATCCTGTGTCATCAGCCGCGAACACCCCCCTCCTTTCATGGCGACGTGTTCGAGGACGCCGAGGACTGGCTTGAGAACTACGAGCGAGTTGCTCGTTACAACGGGTGGACTGATGAGCGAAAGCTCCACAACGTGTACTTCGCCCTTGAAGAGTCTGCACGGACATGGTTTGAAAACCATGAGGCTGCCTTCCCATCCTGGGCAGCCTTCTGTCGTGATTTCAAAGCCACCTTTCCTAGCGCCGACCGCCGGGAGCGAGTAGAAGCTGCGCTACACTCGCGCAATCAGCGCCCGAACGAGAGCGTGCGTATGTTCTTTGAGGACATGACACGCCTTTTCAAGCGTGCAGACCCACAAATGCCTGAAGATAAGAAACTGCGTCACCTGATGCGGGGCGTTAAACAAGAACTTTTCGCGGGACTGGTGCGCAGTCCACCGCGCACTGTGGCGGAGTTTCTCAGCGAGGCAGCGACCATGGAGACAACGCTGCAACACCGAGCCCGTCAGTACAACCGTGACGTTAACATCATTGGGTCCGACGCACCTCCTGTGCATATCGGCAGCGACATGGACGCACTAAGAAATCTCATCCGTTCTGTCGTGCGGGAGGAACTGCAAGCGCTCCGGATGCCTTGCAACACAACAGCTTTTCCTTCACTGGCTGAAGTCGTCCGGGACGAGGTGCGTATGGCAGCTCAGCAAGTTGCTGACGTTGTTCCCCAGCAGCGCGTTCCCCACCAGACGATCGACGCGAGGCCCACCTACGCGTCCGTCTTACGTATGGCTCCCCCGCCGGACCATAGTATCAACGCCGCAGCTCCAGCAATGGAGCCGCAGGGTCCTCGCATGGAGGGCCTCGCATGGAGCCGCATGGGGCCTCACTACTCCCCTCCGCCAATCTACCAGCGACCCCGTCAAGTATGGCGACCCCGGGACCGTCGCCCCCTGTGCTATCATTGCGGGGAAGCCAGTCACCTTTACCGGGCGTGCCCGTACCGCCGCGTCAACATGCGGGGTTTCGCCTCGGAGGAACTCCACCTTCGGAATGACGAACGGCCTACTGAGATTGCAAGCGACCTTGCAGCGCGACAGTATCCCGTCACGTCCGGTTACCAAGAGCGTCGGTCTACGTCCCCGACGAGCTACCGCTCGACAAGTCCCCACTCTTCCCGACGCCGCTCCTCTCCCAGCCCTAGCCGGGAAAACTAATACCAGCGGCCTTCGGAGGCAGGGTCGCTGATGTCGGGAAATGTGAAGATCCTCCGTCATCGTCAGGCCGACCCGACGAGATTTCGCTTGTGTCAGGTAGCGACAGCATCCGGCATACTACCTCCGATTTATGTGTAACGATTGATGGAGTGGATGTCACCGCGTTACTCGACACTGGTGCCGATTATTCAGTAATGAGCCGTGGTCTCGCCCGAGAATTGAAGAAAGTTTTGACACATTGGTCCGGCCCGAAAATTCGCACGGCGGGAAGCCACTTGATCGAACCTGCAGGCAAGTGCACAGCGCGGATCGGCATCCGTGGTTTTGTGTATGTCGGAGAATTTATCGTGCTTCCTGAGTGTTCGAAAGACTTGATCCTCGGTCTAGACTTCCTGCAGACCAACGGCGCTGTCATTGACCTGAAAGAAGCGCGTGTTTCGTTTTCGACGAAACGAGCCGTGGCGCGCATTGAAAACGAAGATCCGGGTCTGAACGTTTTGCGTATAGTCGACGATGACGTGAGGGTTCCGGCACGGTCTAGTGTGTTGGTTCTTGTAAAGCATGACTTATTCCACGATTACGAGGGCATCGCGGATGGGCACCTTCCGCTACTACTCGAGAAGGAATTAGCCGTTGCTCGAGGACTCGTACAACTCCAGAACAGTTGTGCTACTGTCCTCCTGACAAATTTTGCTAAGGAGATGCGGCATCTCGCCAAGGACACGGCCGTCCTTCACGATGTTACTGCCTTGCCTCATTTATGCACCACCGGAGCGAACCCTAAAGAGGAGGCCGCACCTTGTCATGCTCTGCAGACCGTTAAAATTAACCCCGACTTGAGGCCCGATCAGAGGAATCTTCTTTCGGCTCTTCTGAGCGATTTCGCAGACTGCTTCGCCACAGGCTCTAAGGTTGGTCGCACTCCTGTCGCCAAGCACCGAATCATCACCGATGAGACCACGTTACCGGTATGCCAGCGCCCGTACCGGGTTTCTCCTAAAGAACGGGACGCCATTATCGATTTTCACGAAATGGAACAACAATGTGACGCTGACAGCAGCTACACATCTGAGTATAGGCAGCCGACTCACTCAACCCTTCAACTTGGCGTCATGTAGCGCGGTTCGTTGAAGGTACGATGGATGGCAGCAATTTTGCATAGGGTCTATAAATTAAGATGTGAATTCTGAAACACTCAAGCAAGTCTCATCACATTTTGAGAACATGGGAACTTATGAGAGAGTCAGCGGTGATTAGAGGTGAGACATTCACAATTCTACTAGAAACCAACTAGTCCAGCTTTCTACGCTTAGTGATCATTTACCCCGGCACAAAACATTGTACTGACAGTACATAAAATGCAGTAGGAAATGTCACACTTTCAGCAGGATGACATCAATTTCTGCCTTATCCATCAACGAAAGCAAAGGCTTATAATCAGTTTTAAAAGTCACAATTCCGAGTATGTACTCAAAAAATCCCTTGAAGGCCATGTTAGTGCTAATGCTTTCTTTTCAATCTAAGAGTTAGCTCTACTAGGTATTGGTGAGCAGACATGTAGGTCGTCATTGGCCGACCTTCTGAATTTTAAAAATAACTGCTCCCAAGCGATATGAGGACACATTGGCTGAATGTTTTTTCTTTTTCTTTTTGAAATCGTACATTGCCACACAGTGCACGAACCAAATGATCGTTTTTAACCTTTCGAAGGCAAGCTCTTGATTGCACTCCCAAAGCTATTCATTTCCTTTACATAAAAGATTGCGCAGTGCTGCAGTAGTCTAAGCCAAATTAGGCAAGAAGTGGCCCAAGTTGGTGGCCACGACTAGCAGGCTTAGCCTTATTCTTAGATGACCTAAGACATTTTACTGTTTCCATCTTTTCTGAGTCTGGTTGTATGCCTCTTTTGTTATGAACATGCCCTAGAAATTGCACCTCTTTTACTGCAAAAGTTACATTTGCATCCTGCAGACGTCTCATTTCAGCTGAGTTTTTTGTCATGGTCTTTTTTGCTGTTGCCGAAAACCAAGGTAGCCAGTATGAGGTTGACGGCACCTGCAAGGTCGCAAAGAATTTCTGACCTTCTCTTTTAGAAGTATTCCGGAGCGGAAGTTATTCCAAATGGAAACCTGGTAAAACAATATCTCCCAAGAGGTATTATGAATGTTGTCAATTCTTCCAAGTCCCTGCTTAGTCGAACCTGGCAAAATGCACAGTTAGCGTGGCCGTCCACTATATTAAACTTATCAACCCTCCTGAATGCCTTACGTATTCTCCCTGTGAGCCATTGGACTTCGAACTACATATAGACTTGCATCTATATGTAGATAGCTTGCACATACTGTCACTGCTGCTCTTAGCTTCACCCGAATTTCTTTCCATCCAGCCGTTCCCCGTGGTACTTGTTAAAAAGAAGGACGGCAGCTTACGATTTTGCATAGATTGCCGTAAGCTCAACCAAGGAACTAAAAAAGACGTGTACCCTCTTCCTCGCATCGACGATTCCCTTGATCGCCTACGAAATGCACGTTACTTCTCATCAATGGACTTGAAAAGTGGATATTGGCAGATAGAAGCAGACGAGAGAGATCGGGAGAAGACAGCATTTGTCACTCTGGACGGATTGTGCGAGTTTAAGGTTTTTCCATTCGCTTTATGCTCGGCACCAACAACATTTCAGAGGTTGAGGGATACTGTGCTCTCGGGACTTAAGTGGCAAACATGCCTGGTGTATTTTGACGACATGATTGTGTTTTTGGCCGCATTTGAAGAGCATCTACGCCGTTTGCTAGCTGTGTTTCAGGCCATACGATCTGCAGGCCTCACACTAAAACCCGAGAAGTGCAACTTCGGTTACGACGAGCTGCAGTTTTTAGGCCACGTCGTTAGCCAAGAAGGTGTCACGCCTGATCCTGAAAAGTTCTCCGCGGTCGCCAAGTTCCCAACACCTACGGACAAAAAGACATAGCGGCGCTTTCTGGGTCTTTGCGCCTATTATCGCCGGTTTATTGCAGGCTTCTCACGAATTGCCTGGCCATTAACTTCACTGATGCGTGACAACGCTGTCTTTCGCTGGGGTGAAGAACAGCAACAAGCTTTTAATGAGCTGCGGAAGCGTTTGCACACACCACCTGTCCTGGCGCACTTTGATGACGACACCCCTACACTGATTCATATGGATGACAGCAACGTGGGCTTAGGTGCTGTGCTGGTGCAGCGCCAGGATGGTGTGGAAAAAGTAATTGCTTACACCAGCAGGACCCTATCTAAAGCAGAAGAGAACTACTCAGCAACCGAAAAAGAATGCCTTGTAGTGGTATGGGCGGTTATGAAGTTCCGCCCTTATTTGTATGCTCGCTCCTTTCAAGTCGTTAGCGACCATCACTCTCTATTTTGGCTGACGAATCTATAGGATCCTTCAGGGAGAATCGCGCGTTGGAGCCTTCGATTACAAGAATTCGACATGGCAGTTATTTACAAATTTGGAAAGAAGTCCACGGATCACGGATGCTGACTGCCTTTCGAGATCGCCGGTCGAACCTTCCACTATGACCGATGAAGACACTGTGTTTTTAGGTATCATAGATGACGCAACGCTTTCCCAACAGCAGCGAGAAGACCAGAAATTGCTCCCTTTTATTGATTTCTTGAATAAGCGAACTACGGTTGTGCCTAAGATTTTCGCCCAAGTAATCTCTTCATTCTTTATTCGCAACAACATACTTTACAAGAAGAACTTCCGCTGACATTACCATGCCTCCTTTGGACGTCATGTTACGTGGCAGATTTGTGTGCAAATTGAGTGACAAGTCGCTACAGCAGCTCCTGTTCGCTGAGAGGGACCTCACGTTTAACAAAGCTTACGACTTCGCAGTGCGAGCGGAAATTACCGGTCACCAGCAGAGAGAGATGGGCCGGAACACTGAGCCGGTACACCAAACAAGCAACCAGGTGTGCAAACTTTCTGTTGTTCCGAAATCGGTCAAGAATACACAACGCTGCTGACGGTGTGACAGCCAACACAACGCCCAGGAATGCCGATTCCCGTCAGCCATGTGTAATTTTTGCCACAAGCGAGGGCATATTGAGAAAGCATGCATTGCGAAGTGGAAGCTTGCCAAGATAAATTCGCCTTCTCAGCCTAACTAAGCGTCGACGCCTCACAGAAGAGGCCGCCATCTGATGTCCACGAAGCAACATCAGCAGCATCATCTTTGTATGATATGAACACTGGCTCGGCAAGCGTCCGGAGATTTTTACCGAAGTTGCCGTACATCATAAACTGACTAAGTTCGAGATGGGCTCAGGCGCAGCCTGTACTCTGATCAGTGAGGACACGTTCCGAACTTCGTGGCCATCAGACGCACCACCCTTGCAACAAGACGACACGCACCTGCGAACGTGGTCAGGACAAAACTTTTCAGTATTGTGCTCTGCCAACGTGCTAGTTTGTTACAACGGCCAGACCCTTATGCTACATCTGCTTGTTGTGAAGGGCTTAAGATCAAGCCTTCTAGGGAGGAACTGGTTTTCTTCATTAGGGGTGACATATGCGTCATACACCAGACCTCAAGCCACAACGTGATTGAGCAATTGCAAGAGAAATATGAACGAGTATTCCCAGCAGAACTTCCAGGAAATGAAGGACCTCCAGACACACTGAAGTTGTTAAGCGGTACGCAACCGAAGTTTTTGAAGGCCGGGTCGGTGCCCTTTGCTCTCCGAGCTCCAGTTGAAAGGGAGTTGGACAAACTGGAGCAGCAAGGTGTCATCGAGCCGACACAGCATTCACAATGGGCCACACCACTGGTTGTAGTTCGCAAGAAGAATGGAACCATATGCCTCTGCGGAGACTACCCGAGCACCATAAATCTTGAGACTAAAGCGTCGTCTTATCCTCTGCCGACACCTGGAAAAGTGTGCAGTGTGCTACGCGGCGCAAGAGTCTTCAGCACTCTAGACCTCGCCCAGGCCTATCAACAGCTGAGGGTGAGCGAACCGACTTCAGAGTTACTGACAATTACACACTGAAAGCCCTGTACAAAGTCAAGCGACTTTGGCGTAGCTGCAGCCCCGGCCATATTTCAGAAGTTCATGAAAACAGTACTTCAGGTAATCCCTGGAGTTTGCGTCTACCTGAGGACGTCATCATCAAAGGCGATTCCCCGGAAGAGCATGCAGCACGCCTAGAGTACGTTCTTGAAAGGATAACAAACGCAAATTTGCGTTTAAGCAAAGAGAAATGCTGTTTTGCGGTGTCAGAGGTGCAATTTCTGGGACACCGAATTGATGCAGACGGCATCCACCCGACCGAAGACAAAGTGCGAGCGATCACCGAAGCACGGGCACCAACAAACAAACAGGAGCTACAGGCGTTTCTCGGACTCTTAACATTCTTCGATTGTGTCTTGGAACGAAGAGCTACTGTAGCCAACAAGTTATACCAGCTGCTGCGCAAAAATGTGAAATGGATATTGTCACCACGCCATCAGCAAGCATTCGACGCCCTAAACGTCCCGATTCAAAGGTGTACAGTCCTCAGCCACTACGACGAAAGGAAGCCCCTGCTTTTGTCTTGCGACGCATCTCTGTACGGAGTCGGAGCAGTTCTGCCACAGACTTACGGCCAAGGAAAGGAGGCCCCGATTGCCCTCGCTTCAATTACGTTGTCACAAGCGGAGTGCAACTACGTGCAACAGGACAAAGAAGGGCTAGCCATCGTCTATGCAGTGACTCACTTTCACCAGTACATTGCCGGCAAAAAGGTGGTATTTATAGCGGACCACCGACTGCTACTGGGCATTTTGGGGCCACAAAAGCTTATGCCACCGACGTTGTCTCCGCGAATGGCACGTTGGTGCATCAAGCTCTCAGCGTACGACTACGATCTGGTCTACCGCAATGTGACTAAACATCACAATGCCAACGCGCTAAGCTGCCTGCTACTGAACGAAACACCTGAAGAACCGCCTTCGCTCAGAGACATTGTTATGTTCGAAGCACTGCCAGAACCTCCGCTTACAGCAGGCACAGTTGCAGCATCTACGCAGAAGTGCGCTACTCTCCGGCAAGCTTACAGAGCTGTTCAACAAGGCCAACGTGCACAAACTCGAAAGGAACTACTTCGACGCTTACTGCAGGCAAGCTGCATCGTTGAGCACCCACCACGACTGCATCCTATTTGGATCCCGAGTTGTGATTCCGAGACAGCTACGCGCACAAGCTGTCTCTCATCCACGCTGGACACAGGGGCATCGCAGCCATGAAAACGTATGCCAGAAGCTACATGCGGTAGCCTAACATAGATCACGACATTAAAACAGCAGTCCAAAATTGCAAGCCTTGGCAAAGCAGCCGGATCAATCCGCCGAGAGCTCCTCTTCCGGACTGAGAAAAGCCACACACACCTTGGCACACCCTGCACATTGATTTTGCAGGCCCAATTGAAGGCTGAACTTTCCGTGTGCTCTTAGATGCCTACACAAAATGGCTTGAGATCAGGAAAATGCGACAAACGACTTCGGCAGCAGTCATTGACAACCTTCAATCACTGTTCGCAACGTTTTGAATTCCCCGCAAGGTAGTGTCGGACAACGGAACACTATATATGTCTGCGGAAATTCTCAAGTTTTATCGCAACAACGGGATCTCATCAGTCACATCGGCCCCCTACCATCCAGCGACAAACGGACATGTCGAGCACTACGTGTCAGAGCTAAAACGTGCCCTTGAAAGAGACTAGACTGGGTTGCTGCAGTGCCGCCTTGCACGTTTTCTTTTCAAGCAGCACACGGCAGTTCAAAACTTGACAGGCTGGACCACAGCAAAAATGATGTTCGAATGCGAAATGCGAACGCAGCTTACAGCTGTTCTCACTGAGCCAGAAACAGAGATGACCCGGGAAGAAAACCCGATTCCGGAACACTTGTTGAGGGGCAGCGCGTCCTCGCCCGCCAGTTTCTCAGACAACCACGCTAGGAGGAAGCTAATGTTGTGAGACGCATAGGCCTGCGCTCTTGGCTCGTCAACATACATGGAACAGTGATGCGCCGACACCTCAACCAGCTGCGTGGATTTATGGCGCATTCCGAGAGCGGTCCAGCAGCAGCGAGGACATCTGAACCATCCTCCCACATAGCCACCATCCTCCTCAGGCGCCCAGGGCAGACCTAGAAAGCACAGTGGACAACAACCAGTCTACAAGTGATTCTTCCCTGTGCGCCCAGAGCCAGCGCATCTCCACGCGTCCTCACCGACTCCCTGCATGCTATCAGGCAACTTTGTAAGGGGGAAGGAAGTGTTGTGTCTGAAGTGCTGTGTTCTCGTTCTTTCTTTGACTAGAGCAGTGCGTGTTAATGTACAGACCCTGGAACCCCTCTCCGCGCCGCGAGAACACGCCCCCTGTCCGCGCCCAGCAGGACAGCCCCACGGCAGGCTCCCTCACCCTCCCGTTGTTCGGGGAAGCAAGTCCCATTTGTGGACGTACGTTCCCTCCGTTCTTCGGCGAACCAGTTCGGCTTTCGCCTCTGCCGACGCTGGTCACACCCTCTTGTCTGGTTAATAAACAAAGTTAACTGTAGCGCGTATGTCTTTTCTACATTGACAACACGCGAACAGGACACATACTTTCATGCAAACAGGAAACATGTCATCCATCACAGAAGGCGGACCCGAGGAAATAGCAGGAGTGCTAGTCCAACAAATGTCAAGAGAAAGGGCATCCAATATTTCAGCTTATTAATAGTAGAGCATTAACGCCATCTTAGAGGATTATCTAACCAATTTTCCTAACTATATTGCCATTTTTACAGATGCCTCCCTGCAAAATAAAAACAGATGTATTCGCACATACTCCCGGACTCCCGATAGCAGTTTTTCATTTTGGGCGTGACTATACCCCTATTTCTGTCGCAGAGTTTCTTACCACTGAGTTGGGCGTAAAACGTGTTCATGCAATATCTCTAAAGTTACTATACTTTCGGACAGTCTTTATCTCGACAGGGCAAAAACATTCGAGGGATACATCTCTCAGCCGTTACGGTCATAATTTTTTTTATTCCACCACATAGACGTTCGCTTTCACTGGGCCCCTGGGCACTGTGGTATTGCGCCTAACGAGAAGGCAGACTTTTTAGCAAAGTCTGCCGTTGGTGAATCTATTGTCCCGGGACAACCCAAAAACAGTATATCTAACTATAGCAAACTTAACGCTTCCAACATCTCCACTACCTGAGCCATGAGCCTCTCCGTGCTGCATCTGATTTGAAACCTGAAATTTCCTGGCAGTGTGCGAATGTGCAGTTCAAGGTAATGTGAGGTATCATGGCCCTCTTGCACTGCAGAATACCGCAACTAAATCCTTATTTATGCCGTTCTGGGCTATCTATGACCGACCTTTGCGAGTTGTAGCAGAATGGAGTCCATACATCACGTTTTCCTCTCCCGCTGGAGATTCACTTTTCTCCACAGATTTTACTTGGAGGTTCCTCTCGCTTGTGTAGTGCCTGTTCTGTCCCGATTCTTTGCTCCTTCGAGGCAAGTGCCAAGGGACATACCCTAAAACCAGTGTGTGATTCTGTTCATGACTATATAATTAGACAAGGTAGATTGCTACAATGAGAATTCACTGCCGTTTCTTTTCGTTTTTTTTTAAATAAAATTCTAGTTTTAAACTCGTAATTATCAAAATAGCCAATTCCTTGTCCGCAAGCATTTTGCATCTGCTATATACCATGGCCTATTTCCAACCGTGGGTATGTGCCATTACGGCTGAATAAATCATCAACAGGTATGATACATATGTGAATTCACAGAAGGAGACTGCTGTACTTCTGTGCCATATATGGTGCTGGCCTTTGGGGTGGGCGACCAGTGCGGTCGCATAGGGCGCCAGCATGAAGGGGGTGCCGATCTGCAGTTAGACCTCCCCTTCCCCCCTCCATCTCCACATCTTCCCCTTGTCTTTCGTCCTTCACGAGAGACATTAGCCGCGTGCTCTTTAAAAAGAGGAAAGGGGGTGGTCTTGCCAGCCGTTCGCATAGTTGCATAGGGCGCCAAATAAGGTAAGACCAGCTTTGGCTATATAGAGGTATGCCATATGCCCAGACGTTCCATGAATAATTATGTGCATAGTTATTCACTGCAATACCAACTGTAGAGATTTTAAAAACATCCAGCTTCCTCATAACGGCTTCACTTGTACAGTAATTTCTGCAAACATTACGCCTTTTTATTGCAGGAAGGAAGAAGAATACAACACTGATGTTGTATGCAGCACATGCTGACAAGCACTGCCCCTTCAGGCTGAACTTGGACATGTGAAGATCAGCTGGTGAAATCTTTGCAATCAGTTGACAAGATACTGACTGCACTGATGAAAGAATGAAAGTTATGTTGGTACTATACCACATTGTAGGTAGCACCAGTTTATTTTGTCCAAAACTTTCGACCATGTTCAATTTGCCAATAAACCAAGATACATTTTGCAACACAAATGTTGTCAATCTGTTTCTGTTCTTGCATTTTATGGTGCATAAGTAGCTGAGGCTACAGTTTGGCAAATACAGGTATAAAACTATCTGCAAGAGGCATTACAAAACATTCCATTTCCAATTACACATTTAAAAAAATATTTGCATTCTTATAATTGAAAACATACAGAATGATTCAAAACAAAAATATCTACACAACCTTGCTCAAAACTCAGCCTCAGCTACAACGTTGAAAACACCGTTAGAGGCCTGTGGCCACTGCTTCACCAAAAGGAATTCAAAGTCGTGCCACGTAGTGGTCAATGCTATGAGCATATCAGAGGCCAGTGTTTCTCAAATAGGGGCCTGTGAAGCGATTTTCAGGTTGCATAAAACCCACAGCCGCAAAAAAAAGCGATAGTTCCGGTCTGGCTATACAGTTTTGCAGGGTTAAAATTCGAGACACTCAAAGGTGACTTTCATTCATGAAAATGAAAAAAAGGAATGCAGAAACAGAGGGAGGAGCATCTACGGCATTGATGCCATGTTGGTAAAACTCGAGCTCTGGCTGCACTACTGGATGGGGCTGCAATGCAAAGCAACTCGGGCATGACATCTGCAGTTACGGGTGTGCGATAAGCGGGGGAGAAGTTAAGAAGAAGAAATGGGCATGGGCAGGACATGTAGTGCGAAAAGAGGATAACCGATGGTCGGTTAGGGTAACAAACTGGATTCCAAGAGAAGGAAAGCGTAGCAGGGGCGGCAGAAAGTTAGGTGGGCGGATGAGGTTAAGAAGTTCGCGGGGGTCAAGTGGATGCAGCTAGCACAGAACCGGGTTAAGTGGAGGAATATGGGAGAGGCCTTCGTCCTGCAGTGGGTATAGTCATCTGATGATGATGATGATAAGCGGGTGGCACGGCATTGGAAGAAATCTAATACCTTTTAACCATATGCATACCAATGCAGACATGTCGCCTCTTCCCCACGTCCTCTCCAGGCCGTGGTGCGCTTCTGGCTTATTGGGTGCATTTTTTACTCTCAATTCTGCGACGTGTTCTCGGTACTGCAGCAGCAAACCTCACAAATCCCCCCCCCCCCTGTTTGAAGAGGTTCTTCAGCACTTCTACTGGTCCACAAGTGGGGAGAAGTGGTTTTCATTGAGGGGCGCACTGACTGGGCAGAGCAGGAACTGTGATAGGACATGAAGAGTACTCGTGAAAGAAAAAAAGAACGCCATGTATTTCAGAAAATCAGCAATATTTTTTAGGTCGCATTATTATCAAAAGTGACCGAGTACTGAACAGGACAGTAAACAATTCTGAAGTTCTCTGAAGGCGTTTTCTTGCAATGCTTCCCATTTGAAAAAAAAAATCTGCTTTTGTCAGCAGATTAAGGACCAGTGTTGCAGGCAAATGTTTAGCGGTACGTAGAAAAGTCACACCCCAAGAAATCTGCCGTTGGCTTTCTTATTGCCAGGCATTGGTAGCGGCTGTCTTCTGTGGGCCAGGTCATATGCCGCTTTTACTGACGACCAGCTCGAGGAACACCAGCTCCTGGCACGTGAAGTGCCATTTTTCCGGCTTTAGTACAAGTCCAGAAAACTTAACGGCGTTCAAATTACCTGCAGCTTTTTCATGTGTTCATGAAAGCTTGTTATGAAGACTACAATGTTGTCTGTGTACATGAGACAGGTTTGCCCCTGAGGCCTGCTAGCAACATTTCCACGAATCGCTGAAACGGTGGTGCAGTGCAAAACCCAAATGGCATGAACTTTATCTCAAAAATCTGTTCAATGTACTAAAGGCCGTTTTCTCTTAATCTCTCTCGTCACTTCCAGCTCTGGTACCAGCTTTTCAAGAGCTTTTCAAGAGCTCTTCAAGAGCTGGTACCAGCTCTTGAAGGCCAATGACGACAAGTACAGGGTGTGGAGAGTGAGTTGAGGATATTGCTGATCATTGGGAGGAGGAAGACATCTCTTTTCATTAAGTTTTTTAGTCTACAGTAATTGAAACAAAGCTGTAGACTTCGACCTTTACGTCTATTCGCATTTACTCTTGCAGTGCATCGCCCTGAAGCAATAAGATGCCCTCGCATGGCGCGAATTTGCGGGCTACCCCTAGTGGGAATCACTTACTTGAGCTTTGGAGCGAATGCTCCACTGATAACCGAGCAATCAGAGCTTTTGTTCACCAAGGCAGTACACCAAAGCCACTTCAAAAATTTTTTCTTCACAAACTCATATAGCTCATTATCTTTGGGTGGAGTTCATGTTTTGTCGCTTGCCATGATCTTTGCAGGGGCATGGCGCTACCATTCTCAAGCCATCTCTCGTAGTCCTGACACTTGTAACCAGCTTTAATGTAGGGAAGCTCAATTAGGAAGGCTAGGCCAAAAAGCAACTAGGAAGTTCGGGCTCACACAGCTGGTAATATCGTCTCGTGCTGATGCACTGGCGCCAGGTCATTTCCTTCTTTATAATCAGCCCAGGGAAGAAGAGGGAGCCATCCTGGCAAACTAAACATGTGCTGGTTGTAGTGTTGCTTCAAATGAGACATTGGACAGTTTCATGGCCAAGTTGTCGAATATCTTGCAAGGGCGCCACAGGCTCAACAGAAGCGTGCTCAAGGATGCAATGATCAGGCTCGCGGGGTTGACATTCGGGGGAAGGAGTGGACAAACTTGCACACATAGGCGTACATACCACACCAGACAAAGCCATGCATCAATCTTGAAGGGAACAGTGGGAGAAACTTGTAAGCCAGCGTGGAACAAAGCCCCTATTTCCAATAAAAGTGCTGAGGAACCACAAGCAGGAATTGGCAGCAATAAGACATAATTCCTTTGGTAGAAGAGCCCATCACGAATTGTGAAGTGAGCAGCCTAACTGCTCGAAACATTGAAATGGCCGCAGGGTTAAAAAAAGGCATTTAACTATGGTTGAGCCTGCTTATCAAGCCTAAGCTCTGTTTTCCTTCACCACAGCAGCGAAGCGAACTGTACAGTATATTTTTTATGTTCAGCATCATTCGTTGCTTTGCTGGGTCTGGAAGCACAGCGTTTTAGGTACGACAGGGCTCAAAATCGTCAAATGGCAAGCAACGTTACTTTAAATTCAGTTGGAGGACACCTACCATAAGGCATTACAATACATATCTGAAGCGAATCAGGTGTGTCTGAAAATCCAACAACAACAAGGCTATCAAAGCAGCATAAGCAGCTTTCCCATCCAAAACCGCTCAATATGCTGTCCATCATGCATACAAAAATGGCAGGATCGATATACAGTCCAAATCGCATGAAGCTGAATCTGTAGTCTGTCAGGCTTCACAAAAGCAGTCTTAGCATGGTCAGTGTCATCCAGCTAAATTTGTCAGTGTAATGAATGGAGGTCTAAAGTTGAGAAGAAATTGGTGCCCTGCAAACAGTCAAGGGTGGTGTCAATTTGGGAGAAGGGATAGACAGCCTTGCTGGTCATGTTATTCATGCAACAGTAGTTAAGCAAAATTGGATAAAGCCATCTTATTTGGTGACAATGACAACGAGGACAGCCAAAAGACTGCATTGGTTGAATGACACCTCGCTGAACCATGTCAGCCATCTGTTCGTCGATTATGATGTTCAGTCGCCGAGACGTGATTTAGGCATTGGCACAGCAGTGAGTAGGCGTCAGTGTTGATTCGATTGGTGACAATTGACGGACTGTCCAAACAATGATGCGAAGAGTCCTTTCGGCATAAGCTTATCTTCAATGAAGCTGGCAAATACAATGCGGGCTAGATGAGCGGAAGTAGTAAGCACAGCTGCCGATTACCGGTAAGTGGCAAGAGTCGTCATCATAGCCGCAGTCGACCACAAAGGTGAAAGACTGAACATGTGCCAGACATTTACCACAAAGAAAGAGGAGTAACTGAGGGGATTGATGATGGCTATTACACTGCAGCTAGTTTCTACAGTAAGCGCGGCAAACGACAGGAGGTAAACTGTAAGGAGGTGTGAAGCCGTCAGGTGACTCAAAGATGACAGGCCCAACAAAAAGTCGCAGAGAAGAGATTATAGCAGCATAGCAAAACATGACAGCGTCTCAACATCATAAGTGAGAATTAATTTGGCACACATGTTAGAGGTACCAACTCACATGTTGCCAAAGGAAAGGGCTCAACTTCAGCACAAGTGCAATGAAGGCCTGACACTGGTAGAAAATATCAGCCCATGATGACATCATAACAGCTCAATGAAAGTGCAATTCAGTTATGCACAGAAAAGTATAAATAATGACTCTAGCAGTGCATGCGATCAAAGGTTAAATGAGCTGTGAATTAGCGGCATGAAGTGAAAAACCATGAAATGGCATCATCACTTTTCGCATCTGGCAGCACAAGTTTTCACTCAAGCCATCAGACAGCCTGACGATGACAGGCTATGGTGGTTCGCCACCACGTTCGCCAAAGCAGATGCCACTTCACACACACATACACTTTTATAACTCTTATGCCACCTCTCCTTAATCTAGGTAATACACAACCGCGCACACAACTATTTGGGTGACGACGCAAGAGGCGGCCCGTGCGGCACACTCAAGTGCAGCGTTCGGACTCGTGGTATAGTGCATATTTGCGGTCACAAGCGTCTTGTGCCACTCACGGTTCAAAGTCAGTGCTGGGAACAAGTGAAGCTGCTGGTCCAGAGCACAGCCACGGCCGCTTAATGGAGGCGCACTTGGTGCGGCCCGTCGCGTCGCGCTTCAATGGCTGGGGAAGCGCGTATTGGGAGAAGTTACAGTTTTCGCCGTCATTCTCCGCGAGGGCGCCACCACTCCATGGCAAGGCGCCGCCGGCACGGACGAGCAGACGACGCAGGAGCGCGCTGGCTGGGTTGGCACGTGTTATCATTTTGACTACTCAGTATAACCGCGTGGTTCTGATAGTTCTGCATGCGTGTCATCGGTGCCTGTGTCAACAGCGTCCTAAGCGTATGCAGCACCATGCCAGGCAACTGCTGTGTGCTGCTGTCCACCACGAAAGCAAGAAAAGATCGGTTACCATGAGTTCCCGTGCGATTCACAACGTCGAGCAGCATGGCTGAAAAACATATCTCGGGAGGGCTAGGATAGAAAAGGAAGCCGGTGGGAGCCGAGTGACAAGTCACTAGTATACTCACTGCACTTCACAGATGACGATTGCAGGAAGAACATAAAACTGAAGACCGTGCTTCCTTCAGCTGTCTCCTCCGTGTTCCCGAACTGCCCACATTACAAGTTAAGTTACTCACGCGGGCTCATGTTGAGCCAAACAACCTTGAAAAAATTATGTGCGCAGGTCAATAGCTTTATTTTCCCCACTTGTTATAGCTACACTTCATTTCCTCCTGGACAACCCCATGTGTCATCCTGAAGCATGTGTGTTTCAAGATAGCTCCGCCATGATTACTTTTATGACGATGATATCAAAATGGTATGCCTTGCCCAACATCGCATAAGTGTAGCCAGGGAGACACCAAGAGGAGCCGCTCTATTTGTCAGATGACGGGTGACTCTCTTGGTTAGAGTTGGACTTTGCCATATCGAAGACATTCAGGTCCATGGAGGCACGTCGAAGCAAAGGCTAACCAAACAAACGTGCAAAGCAACAATCATGACAACCAGATCCACAGTGGCGCAAATTAAGTACCTTCTTGATCACATCAAGTATCTTACAACAATGTCTTCTGTGTGCCTTACTATAGTGCATTGCAGTTAACCGAATCTTCTTTTCAGCTTCCGATACGCCTTAAAGCAGGCTCTGAAAGCAAGTCTATAGTATCGCTCTTTAGCAGCCTAAGGCAATTCAAAGGCGGGAACGACAGAGTTGACGCAAGGGCTGAAGTTTTCACCTCGGAGAAAATAGTGAAGGTACCACTAGCGAAAAAAATATATATATATCGACTGATATTATACACATTTTGCCATGCTTTGTACAGGCTGGCATCTTGCAAGCATCCGTCTGCAAATGCACCTATCAACAATTAGGCAGCTATAAAACTTGGCGTTCGTGATTATGAAAGTCGTACCTTCCCAGGTAGCACAGAATGTGGGGCCCCAGAAGGTCCGATGTAGGCAAGTGGGGCTGGGGCAACCATCATAAAACCTGCATCGGTCACCGATGGGGCAAAAGTGGGCAAGCCCCATTTGGGCTTGCGCCTGCTTCTCCTGCATGGGTCCCATAGCGGCGTTTCTTTGGCTAATGCAGAGCGCATTCCTGCATCCAGACCACAAGGGTCCCTTGCCGGATATTTGAGGGCAATCCAACCTAAATGTGGGCTTTTTATGGGAAAGCCCTCATAGATCCGAAATGAGGCCGCCCCCATTAAATCTTTGTGGGACCAACATCGACCGTAGTGGGGCAAGAAAACGGACATACCCACATGCTGCCCAAATCGGCCCCTTGTTGGTTACTTGAGGGCAGGTGAAATATGAATGAGGGCTCAATTTGGGCAAGCCCTCGTGAAGCCCAAATGAGGCAGCCTTAGCTAAACCGCTTTAGGACCCGCATAGGCTGTAATGGGGCTGGAAGGCGGGCGTGCCCGCATGGTACCAAATCGGTCCTTTGTGGGGACTTTGAAGGCCCGTGCAAATGCAGGTGGGCTGTAGGCTCAAAAACAACGTCCAGCCCAATTAGGGCTGCCCACATAAAGCTGCTTTATATCCCACATGGGCCGTAATGAGTCTGGAAGGCGGGAGGGCCCGCATGATACCAAAATTGGTCCCTTGTGGGGAATTTGAAGGCACGTGCAACAGCAAGTGGGCTTTAGGTTCGAAACCAACACCCAGCCCAACTGGGGCTGCCCACTCAAAACCGCTGTAGGTCCCACATCGGCCGTAATGGGGCTAAAAGGCGTGCGTGCAATTGCGTAATCATTGTTTCCAACCTTTATTTGCATTAGATGTTGCCCTAAATTACTATTATAGATGATTTGTATAACAGTTGTTGCCATGTTTAGTCGATTAGAAATTTACATGGCTTTAGTTCTCGCGCTCGTGCAAATTGCGCTACAAATACTAAAACAAACTGATTGCTAACTGTTGCCTCTTACGTGGTTGCTTTGGACAGCCTGCAACTCCCAGCAGAATATTGCAGTTCAGAACACACATCTCCATAGCCTGAACAAGATGTACATGAAGTCATTTCGGCTAGATGAATGTTATGAATTATTGTAAAATTTAAAATTGTGGCTGTTTAGAAAGTGCAGACATGTGTAAAATAATTACTTAGTTATGTGCATAAATATTTATTGGGAAAACTTGGACTAGGACTTTCCATCAATTTCCTGCGTCGGACCCCTATGAGAATAATGTGGGCAAGCCCAAGTGCGGCATGCGCTATAGAACCCGCATTGGTGATATGTCACTATCTGAGAGGCTAACTGAAATTAAAAAAAATGTTCCTCCAAAGCGGCTGCTCAAATCGGTCCAAAGTAGGACCATCGCGGGGGGTTGGCGGGATGTGCCCTTTTAACAATGCCGGAAAAATGTGGGCAGCCCCGCAAGGGCTGCCTACATCGGACCCTAGTGGGGCCCATTGGGGCTTTGTCGACAGCCCCCTTCGGGCCTACGTCGGCCCCTTGCAGCACCCACATTGAGCCCACCGGGGCTGTCCTGCATTGCCTACATCGGGCCCACCGGGGCCCACCCTTCATAGCCCACTTTGTGCTACCTGGGTTGCCAACTGCCATATCACGTCTACTGCGAGAGAGTTTTCGAGTCAGCTTGGATTCATTCATTTGTGGTGTGAACCAGCAGTTGGCATACAGTTAGCACCGATTGCATTCTTGGCTGGTTACCTTGCCCGTCCATTTGAAGAGAAAGCATCAATAGTTTTACAGAATCTCATGAAACATTTTTATCTATTCTGTTCTCAGTGCCTGCCCGTGTTTTCATAATTTATATATTACCAAAGTTTCAATAACTTCTAGTGCATACTTTAAAGTGTCAATAATTTTATTTTATTAGTCCCTATCCATTTATTAACTTTGTGCCTTGTGATTCCTGCAAAACCCTCGACTTATCAAAATTCTTGATGATGGACGCCTAAGGTATCTGAAAATCACCATGTATCTTTCTTTGTTAGCAAGGTGATGAAGTGCCCGGAGGTCATAAGAAGCAGCAAGCTATGCAAAATGTTAGTTTCATCCCTTCTTCCCTATTTTGTGCAATTTCCGGAGTTGATTTGCGAGAGAGAAGACCGCAGTCACACTAAGGACCTAACCACACTAATGCGACCACTGCTGACCTACTGGACAGGCAACATCAATCAGACAGTGGAAAAAATCACGCTTGCACATAAACCTTTTTCAAGAAAAGTTCTTCGCTTGTAAAATAAGCTTGCGTGTCTTCTGTGCATCACGCGGCTTCATAATCAAACGAGAAAAAAATTGCCTGAGCCTGCGAGCGTGTCGTTGAACTGGCTGTCTTGTGTTGTTCCTTTCGCAACAATTTCTGTTAGTATGTTTTGGTGGTGGTACCGACCGGTATCAAAAAGGGCGAGAGCATCAGTGCCCTCGATAGGAACTTTGATCACATTTGATGGTAAAAGCAAGTCTCAACTGATCAATGAAAAGGCAATTGTTGCCTCCGGAACTGCAATCACTAGATTTCCTGTGGCAGCATCGGATGACAGTGTATGGAGGAAGCTGAGCAGTGACACGTAAATATGGAACGGTGACAGACAAAGGGCAGCTATGGTAGTTCAAGGGCTCAGGAGGTAAGATTCAAGTAATGTGACGAGAAGGGTCATAAGCGTATGCTCAATGGTCAGCTTTGTCAGCAGCGGGCAAGACACGGCAATGGCAGTGCTGCATCACGTGTCCAGCGATGCTGAAGGCATAGCACATAGGCACGTAGAGTCCACCATGGTTTAAAACGCTGGAGAGGTGGCAAGGCAGCATCAATGGTGGTTGCCCGAGGGGCGGTCGGAAACTGACAAATGCTGCCAATGCCTGTCAGGCAACGTCGGCGTAAGTAAGCAGTGCAGCAACGGGAGGCGGGCTGAAAACTGACGGCAGGGCCTCAGACACTTGCTTCTGGACCATGTGCTGAAGGGTCAATGCCAAGTTTAATGGTCGGCTCGGGAAGGAGCAACAACTGCCAAGTGACCTCATGGACAAGCTGCTTTATGCGCATTCTGAGTGAAAGGGTGACCTCTGTCATCAAGTCAAGGGTGGCAAGAGCCTTGGTCTGCCCTGAGGCCAGCTATGAGAAGACACGTCAGTGCAGATCATAACCCCGACATAGACTGATTGACCAAAATGCAAATCGTAGGTTCGGACTCATACAGCTGGTGGTGTCATCATCATTTTCAGGGCCAGCACACTGTCCCCAGGTCATCATTACACACTACTCAACAACACTGGTGCAATATTCTTGCAGTCTCTTTAATTATCGTCATTGCACTGTCACCAGGTCATAGTTACACACTACTAATGGCACTGGTGCAATATTCTTGCAATCATCTTTAACTATCGTCATGTCGTCATTGAAGCCCCTGTAGCAGGTGCACCATCACCATTTGTCAGCACATCCTTATTACTTCACTGCAAATCAACCTCATCTCCATAATTTGCTCACTACAGTTTCTCCTACAATGAGTGGGTACCTTCTTCAGATAGGCACAGTGTAGCTGTAGCCCAGTGACACAAATTGTGTGCTGATCGCTGATGGGGAACGGGATACATGACCTGATGAAGCATGCTATCCCCTGTGCAGGTAGTCAGCTGTATTTGCTGGCCGATGCGTGGCTTTAGGACAGCAATGGCAGGATCAAGCATGCCTATACGTCTGTGCACAGATTCATCTGCGATGCCCCGCGGATGCCATCTAAGCATCGTGTTACTTGCCTACCTGTTCTTCTGTGCCCCTCAAATCTTTACCAGAAAGATAGTGGGAAATCAGAAAGCTAGGGGTCATGTGGTTATAAGGTCACACAGAGTCGGACACGACTGAACAATTGAACCAATTTGTATGTAGAGGCATGACAATATGGCTGACCTCATCGCAGTGCAAGAACAAGAGGCAGTGGCTTGAAGTCCTCCATGCTTTGCTTTTCCTTGGGCTTGGGCATCGCATGTATGATAGGAGGGTGGGGCCTGGGAAGCGGCATTCTTTCAACAACTGGTTTAAGTCAAAGAGGGTCTGGAATGCAGCTATGCAACCCAGACTGTGTACTATAGAGGCATAAGTTATGGCTACAGCTTCCACTGCAGTTAACGATGGCCAAGAGCCAAGTGCATGCTGGACTTCTTCACAGATGTCCATAAGCATTGCCACCTGAGGCTGTTGGAACAACAGTAGCAGCCAGTCAGCACAGCTCTTCCCGAATTATCTCACAAATACGATCCCACAGATTATCTATCATAGTGGCTTACAGAGCATTTGAAGTGGGTGGGTGAACTGGCGGACCCAGGCGTCCATGGCCTTCTTATTGGTAGCTGCTGATTTGGTGAAGTTCGACACGCTTGCGTAGAAGACTCGCAAAATGTTACCCTTGGGCGCTGCGCACCAGGGAGTTCTTTCTTTTGCCATCTCTGGGCCAGCACGGCAGAGGAGAGGCTTTACCTTTTTGACATAAGATGGAGAGGATGAGTTGAGGAGTTCAATTTTGGATTGAAGAGACTGAACTCTCTTTTCTAACGATGGTTGAGAAAGCCTACCAAAGTTCTTTCTTGAAAGCATTCCAATCCTTGAAAAAGAATTTATGACTTTCATACCAGGTACTGGTATATCCCTGAAGTATGAAGTAAGCTTGCCTCAATTTTGCTCACGCATTCAAAAAGATCAAGCCGTGTTCCGCATCTTCATCAGACAGTCCTTTGAAGATGGGGGAGATGAGACTGTAAAAAAATCCAGATGCAGTGTCTGTGTGGCTTGCTCCATATTCAGGGGCATGAGGTACCTCAACAGGATTCAACACCACCACGCCGTAGACAATCAGTTAGGAGACTGGCAGAGCTCCCAAATGAACTCCTTATTTGACTGACTTGCACCCACAAAAGACTAAACAAGTTGGCGGCAGATAATAGGAACAAGCATGCTCAGCGGTCATCGAGCCATAGAATGCCTATGGCTCGCCGCTGTGCTCAACTTCAGACTGGCAAGAAAACATCATGATAGAGCGTGGAGTGTTACAACAATCTGGAACAATGGGGACGCAGTCATGTACTGCTGCAATTATTAGAGATAAATCTTGCTGCCACCGTGCGTAAAAAAAATTCATCTCAACCCTGTTGACATCTCAACTTTTGATTTTTGAAATAATCAATAAAAGCGAAATCCCGTGCTACACTGCCGAACCCCCCCCCCCCCTCTACGGCTTGCCTAACAGTGCTCATTGCCTTGTTGAAGGCAACGTGATGCGGCTGCAGTATCGCACCTCCAAATGGCTTGTAGAGTAGGGGCCGCAGGGGGTACGCTGGGTCACCATAGATCACATATTTCTGCCCTATGGTGACCTTTTGAAGGTTCTCATGCAGCACAGTCTCCTTGAGGATCCCTAGAAGATAGCAAGAATTTAAAATATATCCAATTAGGATCCATACAGGTGCCTTTGTTTCTTTGCATAATGAGATGTAATTACAACTGCGAGTTTTTAGGTATTTTTTCCTACAAATTTATAAAATACCACATGCTAACACAACCTTGCATCACATAAGTGCCGTGTTTCTTTACACATGAAATACCGTTTTTCATGAGGCCGGTCGTTGAGTATCCTTTGCCCAAATACCAACTAAAAAATATAAAAGTACTTGTGGAATTTTTGTTGCAGAGATATTAGGCTTTAATCTGGAAATGCACATCGCTGAATATGAAAAACATTATGGCTGGTTACTGCAATGAAGACATGACTGAACAGGCTTACCTGCATCGTGACGCCTGCCTTCATATAGTCCATCCAGCTGGCAGATTATGCCATTGGCACACATAAGTGCCTGATACTTTGCACGGGTGCCTCTTGTGCCCTGAGAAATTCTTCTGACCTACAGAAGGTCGGCAAATTTGTCTTGCCGTTCCTTCAATGAAGCCCCAGCAGTTGGGCAAAGGGGCCCCCTTTGCATGCACAGCCTGAGGAGGAAAAATTGAACTGGCTGCAAGCAATGAGCGCTTATAGAGTCCCTACACAGTAGTCAAGAGAAAATAACCTTTCAGCGTGCACCTTCTTTACTCTGCCGTAGCATAATGCTTATTGCACTGCTCCCAAGGGAGTTCACTCGTACAGGCCCATCATTGCTAAGGCGAAATCCTTTAATGGCTCATAACGTCGGCATTCATTTGTTCGGCCATACTACAGCTGTCAATAAAATGACGTCATGATGATGCCATCAGAAGAAATAAACATCCTGTCTCCAATGGGAATCAAACCTTCATCCCTCAAATCCCAGCCGAGCGCTTTAAGCAACTGTGCCACGCCCGGGATCGCGAAACACATAATTCTCCTAGTCAAATGTAAACATGACAGTAGTGATGACAATGACACTGCAATTAGTGATAATGACAATGATGACATTAACAAAGATAATGACAGTGCAATCAGTTGATAATGATGATGAGAGCAAATGTGATGCACCGTGTGCACCAGCACCGGTTAGGCTTTAAGATTTCTGCAGTGTAGATTCCATAGTCTCTTGGAATTTTTTCAATACTATCAAATACACTTGAAGTTTTTTGTTTTCTATAATAATCCAAATTCGTAGACCTAAACTAGCTTAACTTTCTTTTTTTAATTGGAGGATCATATATGCATTCTACTTTTGCGAACAGTTTGAGACAGTAAGGATGTCAATAAAAGCCAGGAATTGCGCAGAAATCCTGTGTGAAATAAAAAATTTGCCAGATTCTGCTGATGTGCAGATTGAAATGAGCAAAATCTATTCTATTCTTGACAGCTTTCTTTCTCAGCTTTAGCATGATAGGGTGGACTACTTTGGGTGTAAATTCAATTATTTCTTTTCCAGAGCTACTTCCTTATCCACTGCTTAGGATACGAAGAGATCAGAGGAAGATCTGAAGCCAGAAGACAAAACACCTGCAGCAGAAGAAGCAATTTCTGCATATAAAGACTGCATTTAGTTAAGCGCGTTGGCCGCAGCTTTCTGCATTTAGTAACATAAGCAAATAGCTGAAATTGGCAAGAAACGACAATACTTGCCGCTGTCCTGTTGCTATGCGTCCTATGTGCATCTACCATTCCCCGGCAATACAATGGTGCACTAAATTAAAATAGCTCTCCATTAAATACATTGCAGCTCATTTCTATCAATAGAAAACTGCCTCAAATCTTTGCTTGAAGCAGAAGCACACTAGGCATTTATCTGCTCACTTTAGAGCAAATCAGTGCTGCTGATTGTAGAAAATGAGTATTTCAACTCTTCATCAGCTGTAATCACAGTATGATCATTTACAGGTATTATTTTCACAAAGAGAAAGTAGAAGCGGCTCTGAAAAAAAAAAAAAATTTTCGGTAAGAGTGGCGTCAAATATAGATTTTCGAGTAGAGAAGGGCCAAATCGAAAATTACTTACGATTGTTTAAATTATTGCATAAAATTTTGATAAATTTTTGTGTTGAGTATCTGTATTATATGAAGCAAATTAATAAATAATTTGTGCTGATAACAACCTTCTGCATATTTCTCAGTTTGTGTTTTTATGGACTTGCCTCATTTTGGAAGAAAAAAATGGCTTGTACATGTGATTGTGGAAGAGCTTATTGCTGCGCTAGTAGGTAAGATCAAAAAGTAGCATGGCACTGGTTGCATTAGGAACGTTAGCCAGTTTCACTAAATTCGATGTTGACACCTTCCCAGAGCTCTGAAACAGAGCTGGAGAGCAGGAGGGGTAAATGTGCTGCCTTCGCACATGTGTACCTAGGTAGATTGACGTGAAAAAAAAAAAAATGGAAAGGAATTGAATGATTACAGCAGACGGTCGGTGACTGGCCACGGGTCAAACTGTAATCTTTTATATAAATTATGCTGTACCGTCGTCAAAACAGCTCACCTGCTAGAAACGGCCTACACAACTAGCCTCCTGTCCTCCCTAGGAGCATGAGCTCTGATGCCTTTTGATTACAAAATTTTAACTTAGTCAAATCGAGTAGAAGGCACGGAAGCGTTTGAGCACACATGGAAGCTGATGGGGATGATGTGCAATGCACAGCGCGTGAGCGCGCTCCATTGCGCACGCGCGGTGATACGACGTCGCGCACTCTCTTCTCACAAAGAATTTGTCGCTTTAAATCCGTTCCGACTTCATTATTATTTTTTATGAAAGCTCTACAGGCGGTCACACAAGTGTCAGACTGTTTTGATAAGCTCTGAACCTTAGGATTAGCGCTAATGCGCATTCAAAGATTTCTACTGATACGCCACACCCAGTCAGCCTTGTTTTACATTTTTCGGCGGGCATATATATCTCATACAGTTAACGCTCTACTGATATCAATAATTTGGTTTGTAACCGTCAAGCTACCACAGCCACATGCGCTACTTACCTCGGAGAAGCGTTGAAGGGCTTGCAGATCAAGCCACTTGTGGACTGTCAGATCGTACAGTAGGTGGCCGAAGTAAAACTCCAGATGTGCCAAGGTCTTGGACACGACGCTCGAAATGACCGAGCTGTGCCGATTAAACATACTTTCTAAATCGCACAGCCGATTAGGGTACGCAAGTCGGCGCAAGGTCATGCAAAGTGCCTCGGAGCCGGAGACCTTGACCCGCTGCGCACTGGTGACCTCACTTGGAATGAGAAAGCCTGACTGCAGCTCTCCAAGATCCTCTTTTTGAAATCTAAGATTTCTGAAGAAGACTGTGCTGTCGATGGCGTCGATGTTGAGGATGCCACGTTCACGCAGATTCCTCCGAGGCTTCGGAACTTCGCGCTCCAGCTGAAATCTCTGCATGTCCTCAATTTCTTCCCACGATAGCGTGCTTAGAAGTTGCCGGTCGTTAAGGACGCTGTAAGGCATGGTGTAGCGTGGACAGGTTGCACGGGTTGCACCGACCGCAAGATCAAGCTAGCACACAACCGCACACCAGTACACGAGCACAAAAAAAGAACCTCAACGGTTTTAACGCAACGCGGCTTGGATTCTTCGGGCTTGCTGCAGGCGGCAAAGTGGTTAAAAGCGAGCCCAAATTATAATTATTCGAAACACAGTCAAAACGCTAACATAATGACTTCGGGGGATCTGCATGTGTCATTTTTGTGGCATTATATGAAGTATTTATTACAAATGGCTTCTATTTTTTTATTGGATGGCCATCATCATCATCATCATCCGCATGTACGTCTAGCGATACGTCTTACGTATGGGCGATACGTACAGCTAAAACGTGTTTTGCCCGGTGTCAGCCGAATACGTCTACATCAAATTTCACGCAATCGCAGCAGGCGTCCGATACGTCTACGTCTGTACGTCTCCGGGAGACGTCATACGTCTCCGGTAAGCTAAATCTCTCTAATGTTGACATCAAGTCTATACGAGCTTATTTAGTTCATATGCTCACACATCTGAAAGCGAGCGCACACCGTAAGTGTTCTTTTGCACCTTTACGAATAAAACAATGTTCTGCCATCGCTCTGCGAGCTGAGGCTTCTCTCCGACGCTGTCCCCAAACAGAGCGCCGGTTCATGATGGAAATTAGCATTCATAGCGGTGGCAAGTGCTGATCGTCCGCAGGCGTAACGACGACAAGCTGCCGCAGCCGGAAGTGGAGAGATCAGTGGAAAAACTACGTCACCAAACTTCCGCCCGATTCTGCCGAATTCGGCGGAGCAGTTTTGACCTTGACTCGGCGATTGCTTCCCACCGGCTCTTGGAAAACGCGATCTGTGTTTCCGATTTGCGTTTGGAATACAGTTGCTCCGAAAAGAGCAAAAATCTTTGCTCTGGAAGTGTTCCAGCTCTGCGATTCGAATTCACCCCAGTAAAAAAATAACACTGGGACCAATTGGGATCTCCAAATGAACCCACTTGGACCTTCAATGGGGCCCACCTAGGCTCAATTGGACATCGCTCTAATGGGTTAGTCGAATTGGATTAACCAAATGGTTCTGAAAATACCAATTGGGCATTCCAAATGGTTCCAATTGGGCGTAAAATTCCGCCGGATTTCCACACGGTGCTCAAAATTTTAATTGTAAATCATCTCCTAATTGGGTTTCCCCACCAGAATTCCAATTAGGTTTACAAATTCCAATCGGCTTCTGAGATAGCGAATTGTATTATATATCTCCCAAATTATCAGCTGGTTGGCCTAAAAAACTATGGCGCATACACAATATGGTGCAATTGTCAGCGTTCACGCCACAATTCGTTGCATAAGTTGGTGGCGGCCGTCGTGAAAACTTCAATTATACAGGGTCTTGAATATTTGGGGGCTGGGATTTAAAAAATTCCTCTGCAAAAAACAAACCCCATTCCAGCTGAAATAACGTTCACAGAGTAGCAAAATATAGTCTACGTTATCTGATAAGTGATTCAAGAACGGCACTTGCCTAGATTTCCCGAAATCGAGAAAAAACTACTCTCGGTGGCGTGCACAATTTTCGCAGAAGGGAGTCGAAAAGATATTGTGACATGATACGTCATCTGTCGAGCAGTGAGGCAAGCTCCATCCCGGCCGCTGGCGTGCTTGCCTCGCTGCCCGACAGATGACGCACCATGTCAAAATAGCTTTTTGACTCTCTTCTGCGAAAATTGTGTACGCCTCCGAGAGCAGTTTTTTCTCGATTTTGGAAAATCTAGGCAAGTATCGATGTTGAATCACTTATCAGATAACGTAGACGATATTTTGCTACTTTGTGAACGTTATTTCTGCTCGAATGGGGTAGTAGGTTTTGCATGGGAGTTTTTTTAAATCCCAGCTCCCAAATATTCAAGACCCTGTAGAGCCTTAACGTACACGTACAACCTTTCTATGGATCTAAGCTCTTAGCCGTGTGCAGTGGCCGGGAGCTGGCGTCGCTGAGCGACAGTCAAAGCCCCATTCCTGACCTGTTGTCGTACGGATCGGAGCCGGCAAATGCGCGCCGTGAGCCGGCACTGGTCGCCATGTGAAAGCTTCCTCACCGTCAGCCGCGCGGCTTTGTTGAAAGTTGCGTATTTCATCGCAGAGTGGGGCTCGGGAGGGGGAGTTGAAACAGGATTCGCTTGGATACCCTCACGAGAAAGTGTAACCTATTTAAAGAAATTAACAATATTCAGTAAAGACAGTGTTATTTCATTATGACAAAATCTTTTCTGCGCGTGAAACATAGTGTTTGTACCGTAAGTTCGCACAACGTAATGCCGCCATTGGCGGCAGCTATCCAGCCGCAGCTCGCGGCAGTAGTTTGTGTGTGTGTGTGTGTGTGTGTGTGTGTGTGTGTGTGTGTGTGTGTGTGTGTGTGTGTGTGTGTGTGTGTGTGTGTGTGTGTGTGTGTGTGTGTGTGTGTGTGTGTGTGTGTGTGTGTGTGTGTGTGTGTGTGTGTGTGTGTGTGTGTGTGTGTGTGTGTGTGTGTGTGTGTGTGTGTGTGTGTGTGTGTGTGTGTGTGTGTGTGTGTGTGTGTGTGTGTGTGTGTGTGTGTGTGTGTGTGTGTGTGTGTGTGTGTGTGTGTGTGTGTGTGTGTGTGTGTGTGTGTGTGTGTGTGTGTGTGTGTGTGTGTGTGTGTGTGTGTGTGTGTGTGTGTGTGTGTGTGTGTGTGTGTGTGTGTGTGTGTGTGTGTGTGTGTGTGTGTGTGTGTGTGTGTGTGTGTGTGTGTGTGTGTGTGTGTGTGTGTGTGTGTGTGTGTGTGTGTGTGTGTGTGTGTGTGTGTGTGTGTGTGTGTGTGTGTGTGTGTGTGTGTGTGTGTGTGTGTGTGTGTGTGTGTGTGTGTGTGTGTGTGTGTGTGTGTGTGTGTGTGTGTGTGTGTGTGTGTGTGTGTGTGTGTGTGTGTGTGTGTGTGTGTGTGTGTGTGTGTGTGTGTGTGTGTGTGTGTGTGTGTGTGTGTGTGTGTGTGTGTGTGTGTGTGTGTGTGTGTGTGTGTGTGTGTGTGTGTGTGTGTGTGTGTGTGTGTGTGTGTGTGTGTGTGTGTGTGTGTGTGTGTGTGTGTGTGTGTGTGTGTGTGTGTGTGTGTGTGTGTGTGTGTGTGTGTGTGTGTGTGTGTGTGTGTGTGTGTGTGTGTGTGTGTGTGTGTGTGTGTGTGTGTGTGTGTGTGTGTGTGTGTGTGTGTGTGTGTGTGTGTGTGTGTGTGTGTGTGTGTGTGTGTGTGTGTGTGTGTGTGTGTGTGTGTGTGTGTGTGTGTGTGTGTGTGTGTGTGTGTGTGTGTGTGTGTGTGTGTGTGTGTGTGTGTGTGTGTGTGTGTGTGTGTGTGTGTGTGTGTGTGTGTGTGTGTGTGTGTGTGTGTGCGTGCGTGCGCGCGCGCGCGCGCGCGCGCGAGTGCACGAAGTATGCTCGGATCCCTTCACCCGCTTGTGTGCGCTGTAAAAACAACGCTTGCGCAGTTGTGTCAGTTGCTGGTGTGAAAGGATTACCCCCTTGGCGCAACAGTGGTTCACGGCGATAACAGATCAGGACGGACGACCTCGGCGAAAGCGACCACGTTTGGGGAGTTAGTACAACGATCGTTTTCGAGAAAATCTGCACAGCGAAGACTATAGAATATGTAAGCATAACAGAGCAGTGAATCTACTGACACGTTTTAACGCGAAAGCGAGCATCAGTGAGCTCGTTGCACAAAAACCAGGCGTACTGTTCGAGACTGAAAATAATAGCGCTAATAAGTGACAATCTCAAGAGAGAACGGCGCAGGGCGAGCGCTAACTTCATCTGACCTTTATTCACTGCCAAGGCAATTTCAAGGCATGCGCATGAAAACAACACGACGTATCAAACAAACCGTTCAAGATATGTCATCTCGGTCTTAAAAAAGTGGACCGACGTATCACTCACCCATACGAGAGGCGTTTTACATAAGAAAGAGAAAGCATATGTGAGTGATACGTCGGTTCGCTTTTTCAAGACCGAGATAAGAGTTTGTTTGATGCGTCGTATTGTTGTTCATGCGCATGCCTTGAAATTCCTTTATATCTGCCGCCTTAGCAGTGAATGAAGGTCAGATAAAGTTAGCGCTCGTTCTGCGTCGTTCTATCCTGTGTATGTCACTTCTTAGCGCTATTTTCGGTCTCGAACAGTATGCACCATCTAGCCCAAATGGACGTTCTTCTAAATCAGGCGTAGGGCGCGGTTGCGTCTGTGTATGTCGAGTACCATAAAGGTGCTATCACATTCCACTATTGCAATCTTGCGAAGCTCATAACCAACCTCCTTGTTTTTGGTAAACCAAGGCGTTGCTTACACAGACGGTCTTCAAAGAATTAGGCTTTTTTTAAAATATCCTTGCCTTCGCAAGTGGCGTGTTCTGTTATTCTCATTATGCTCAATGCGAGTTGCAAGTTGCGGGGGCACAGTTTGCGCTGGAGCGCATTACAGTGAAAACTAATGCATAACTGCCCTAGTACAATACGATAATCGCCAAAGTTCGCGAGTTTGAAAGTGGTTATGCACCACTACAAAAAACAGCCTTTCAGATAGCGATTGCCTTTTCTATGCTTGAAATTATTGAAGTGCGTGTTATTACAAGCTCATTTTAATTTAGGTATGGCCTGTATAATACTGCCTTCTGAACTGTATAGCTTATTTTTTTTCTTCATATCTTAACATCAATTCATGTACTGTTTGGATATAGTTGCTATGGCAGAGATGGTTCCCCCTTCAAAAAAAAAGAAGTAGTTGCTTGTAAGTGATTATTTATCTTGTTTCCTGTTAGGTATTATAGTAATGATATATCTTGTTCCTAGCCGCTCTTGTATATTAATTTTCACTGTAGAAACACTGTTGAATGATAATTGCAGGGATCTCGCCAAGGACCTGGATAACTTGTGAGCAAGCTAGGACCTGCCACGGACTTAGCTGTATGCCGTGACAAGACTAATTTTCATGTCTATAATTTTTTCTTCATAAATTGATCAGACCACCTGACACTTGCTTTATGTCAATCTAGGATCATCTGGTGCCTGAAATTGGAGCAGACCAATGGGTGTCTGTCAATTGGAATGGTCCCTTTCGTGCCTACCCACTGGGTTCGACCATTTGGTGTTGGTCAACTGGAATTATTCAATCGGTATTTTCCAATTGGTATACTCCAGTAGTGTCGAAAACAAATTTGAAAATTTCCAATTGGTTCCAATTGATAAACCATAGGAGGTGAAGAGATGGCGAGATGCACGGCACCTGGACTAAACCAGTTTGACTGTCTCTTGTGAAAGCATCATCTACACTGGATCCTGTCCAGGTCACCAGTGTAGATTATGCTGCTATTACATGTCACTGGCAAACTGGCTCAATCCAGCCGATGCATTTCTTCCTTCACTTACCACATACTGCACAGTGCTAACGGACTACCAGTTTTAAGAGATACAGTAAAATGTGGGCTTGGCAAACTATTTTGGCCAATACTGATGGCAGTAATGAAAACTCACGCAGCAATTGCTCGCTCTGCCTCTGAATTGTGGTTCTCATGAAACCGAATTTGCAGCGGTGGCGTAGAGGCAGAACTTCTGCCTCGCGTGCAAGAGGACCGTAGTTCAAACCTCGGTGCCGCGCAAGATTAAAAAATTTAATAAATTCCTGTGCCAATATAATTGCATGAACAGGTTCGGGGTGCGACCTATCCTGCGAACACCTCCTGAAACGCACTCCCTCTCCAGAACAGGATTTGGATACCCTGGTATCGTAATTTGTCACAAACGCCTATGAATACTCTAACAAACCTCTCCCCCGGCCCTCAATCCCCAGCGACTGCAAATTGACCACAGCGGCGTCAGACCTGCAACGCCGCAAAGGGTGCTAAGAATCTCCAGCTCCGGACAAGCCGCCATTGGAAACTGACCCTAGTAGCGTTTAAAGCTAAAACCCTAGCTAGTGGGGCTAGTTTAGCAGTACTATTGCAGGAATTAGGGGGTATAAAATGGGATGTGATAGGGCTTAGTGAGGTTAGGAGGCCGAATGAGGCATATACTGTACTGAAGGATGGGCATATACTGTGTTATCGAGGTTTACCGGAGAAACGAGAACTAGGAGTAGAGTTCCTTGACAATAATGATATGGCTGGTAATATACAGGAATTCTACAGAATTAATGAGGAGGTACCAGGCATCGTAATTAAGCTTAATAAGCGGTATAGACTCGAGATTGTACGGACTTATGCGCCTACATGTAGTCTTGATGACCAGGTAATCGAAAGCGTCTACGAAGACGTAGAATCGGCAATACGGAAAGAAGTATATTAAACGAATGGGCGAATTCAATGCCAAGATAGGGAAAAAGCACGTCGGAGGCCAAGTAATGGGTGACTATGGCATTGGTTCTAGGAATATCAGAAGGCGTTCTATTTGAGTTTTCAGAGCGCAATAATTTAAGAATCATTAATACCTTCTTCAGCAAACGAATGAACCGGTAGGGAAAAACCCCTACGGGGACACTAAAATGAAAATGACTTCAGTGTTCTAACCCCGACGTTATGTAGAATGTAGAGGTAGTCGGGAAAATGCGATGCAGGGACCACATGATGGTAAGGCCTTGAATTAGTCTAAAGCTGAAGAGGAAACGAAACAGATTAGTAAGAAAGAAGTCAATCAATGAATTAGCGGCGGTGGGAGGGCAGAAGAGTTCAGGATTTCGCAACAGAATAGATATTCAGCTCTAACAGAGGATGATGACCTCAATGTGGAAGCAATGAACAATCATTTCAGAGATATCATTAGTGAGTGTGCGATAGAAGTAGGCAATAGTATAATTAGAGAGGATACTGGTAAGCTATCTAAGGGGACGAAATATTGGACAAAGAAGCGTCATATTCTGAAAGCTGCCAACCCAACAGACCGAGCAGAACTGGCAGAGATATCAAAGCTAATCAATAAGCGTAAAGTGGCCGACATAAGGAAGTACTGTATGGCGGAAATTGAGCACGTTCTAAAGAACGGTTCTAAAGCGGTGAAGAGGAAATTGGGCATAGGGAAAAATCAGATGTATGCACTAAGGGACAACGCGGGCAATGCCATTACAAACACGCACAAGATAATCAAGGTAGCCTACCTCTACAGTAGCCAAAGTATCGAGACAAAAATGAAATTAGGTGTGGGAAGAGCAATCACAGGTTCCGCCAATAATAAATGACGCGGTTAAGAAATCCTTAGACGCTATGGAAAGGGGAAAGCAGTTGGGAAGGATCATGTAACTACAGATTTATTGAAGGACATAGATGATGTAATTAATTGCTCCCAGTTTGTTACGATTAACAATGAGTTATTTAACTTCCTTCCGATGACATCAAGTGTTCCCCAGGGATCAGTACTTGGCTCCCTACTGTTTCTAGTATACATTAATGACCTACCAACACGTGTAGCCTCTAACATACGCATTTTTGCTGACGATTGTGTAGTTTATCGTACTATCACTGGCCCCACTGATCAATCAACTCTACAAAATGACCTTAATGCTGTAAATAACTGGTGTGACCACCAGCTAATGGAACTTAACCCACATAAATGTGAAGTTTTATCCTTCCGCCGTCGTCGTAATCCTCTTATCGTTTCCTACGTAATCTCTGGAGTGCCCGTACAACCTGTTCAGTCGTATAAATATTTAGGCGTAACACTTGCTAGTGACCTTTCTTGGAATATGCATGTAACTAACACAATATCATCGGCCAAAAAGACAATAGGATTCTTAAAACGCCCTCTGCATTGCGCGCCTCAACATGTTAAACTCTTAGCCTATAATTCACTCGTCAGGTCTAAACTGGAATTCTCGTCACCCATTTTGAATCCCCATAAAGCTTACCTCATTAATTCTCTCGAGTCCGTTCAAAATCGCGCTGCCAGGTTCATCCATGCACTGTATTCTTATGATGTTAGTGTCTCTGCCCTAAAAACAACCTCAGGTTTATCATCGCTATCTCTCCGTCGTCGTACTTCAAGCCTTTCTTTATTCCATAAAATATTTAACAGTCCCATGCGGGCAGCCCCTTATATTCTTCCCCCAGCACTCATATCACCCTGCACCAGTCATCGCCTGTACGTCGCCGGTCTATTCTCATGCACCATTACCTTTTCGAATTCCATTTTTCCCCGCGCAGCTGCAGATTGGAGCGGCCTTCCAGGTGATATCGCTGTTATCACCTGCTCATCAAATTTCTTTGAAAGTGTAAAAAATATGTAATATAACAGTGTTTTTATAATGTTTCCCACCCCTTATGCAACACCCCTTCCTGGGGCCTTTAAGGAAATAAAATGAAATGAAACGAAATATGGTAGTTTCAAATCTGGCCATGAATACACAATGCCTGATGACATTGAAAGCACTGGAATCAAGGAAGAACGCAAACATTATCTTAAATTATGAGAAAGGGAGCGCTAAGACTTGAAAAAGTACAGACTAATTAGCTTACCATGTTACATATAAGGTGTTTACTAAGGTAGTAGCTAACAGAATCAGGACAATCTTAGACTTCAGTCAAGCAGGTTTTAGGAAAGGGTGGATCATATCCGTACAATCAGCCCAGTGATAGGAAAACGCTTGGAATATAACCAGCTCTTATACATAGCATTCATTAATTATGAAAAAAGCATTTTACTCAGTTGAAACTTCGGCAGCCAGACAGGCATTGCGAAATCAGGGTGTAGATGAGCCATATGTGAAAGTACTGGAAGACTTCTTAGTGGCTGCACAGCAACTACAGTTCCGCATAAGGAAACAAAACTCCCACAACGAAAGGTGTTAATCAAGGAGACAGTCTCCCCAGGACTATTCACAGCAAGCTTAGGGGAAGTATTCAGAGACTTGGAATTGGAGCAGTTAGGCATAAAGGTTGATGGAGAATACTTCAGTAATGTGCAATTTGCTGATGACATTGCCTTCCTAAGTAACTCGGGGAATAAACTGCAAAGAATGATTGATGGACTAGACAGAAATAGCAGGAAGGTAGGCTTGAAAACCAATATACAGAAGACTAAGGTAATGTTTAACAGGCTTGTAAAAGAACAGCAGTTCACAATATGTAGCAAAACACTGGAAGTTGTAGGTGAATATTTCTGCTTAGTACACGTATTAAGCACAGATCAACACAACGAAAGGGAAATAACTAAAATAATAAGATTTCGATGGAGGGTATTTGGCAAGTATTCTCAGATTATGACTAGCAGCTTACCGGTATTGCTCAAGAGGAAAGTATACAACAGTTGCATCTTACCTGTACTAACTTATGGGGCGGAAACCTACAGGGTAACGAAAAGGATTCTACATAAGTTGAGGACAATGCAGACTTCTATAGAACGAGAAATTATAGGTATAACATTAGGAAATAAGGAGCGCGCAGTGGGTCAGAGAAATGACTCGGGTTAATGATATTTCAGTCGAAATCAAGAAGAAATGGGCATGGGTAGGGCATGTAGTGCGAAGAGAGGATAACCGATGGTTGCTTAGGGCAACAAAATGTATTCCAAGGGAATGAAAGCATAGCAGGGTGCTGTAGAAAGTTAGGTGGACTGATGGGGTTAAGAAGTTGGCAGGGGCAAGTAGATGCAGCTAGCACCGGACCGGGTTAAATGGAATAATATGGGAGAGGCCTCCACCCTGCTATGGGTATAGTCTGGCTGACGAGGATTCATTAAACAATAGCAGGGTTACAGTCTAGAGCAGTTCACTTGGATGTGGATGAATAGATGGACGGGGTGACTCATTAGCTGAACTTAAACCCATGAAGAGGCAGTTTGGTGATATGGGGCCTAGATAAAGTAGCATTCAGGTACCACTTAATTAATAGCATGTTTTGTTTAGTATGTTGTTGGGCGGTATTATAAATCAAATCAAAGTTTATTTCTCATCTAACACAACAGATGGAGGAATCGTAAAAAAAGCTGCCTTTGGGCAGCTTGACGAGTCTACAATCCTAATTATTGGCAGGGAGGCAACACAAGAGTTTATACAATTTTAAAAACAAGCACATCAAGGAAACACCAGAGAACACACAAAACAGTAATGAAACTTAAACCACGTTATTCAAAAACAAATTATGTAGCTCTCGACGTGAAAAAGAAAACAAATCGAGGTTAATGTGGATATACCTATTTAGAAAAGATGGAAGAGTGCATTGTAGGCATTCTCGACCAAGATTTCGTCGAGGTGTTGGCACTGTCCATTCTTCGCCACGTCTTTTTGGATAGGCTGATTCTTTTTTTCTTAGTTCTGCTAAATTCTTAAGATTTGTTACATTCTTCTTGATTTCTGGTGTAAAAGTAACACTGAGGCGATATTTATAAAGATTATGTGCTTTAATAACTCTGGAATGACAAAAGAAAGCTGCACTTGGAGGTTGGAATGGTAAATATATCTATTTCGGAGATATCTTTTTGCATTAAATGAATACGTTCAAGCATATAGCATGTTGTAGTAGTCTACACTAACTGGCAGTAGTTTAAATGGGAGTTGAATATTGCATTGTATACCAGCATCTTAGTTTTTGTGGGAAATATGTATTTTAGACGGCCTCTAACACCATGGATTTGAGCTATATTTTTTTTTTTCAAGATATTGTTACTTAGCTGTATTCGCTGTCCGTGATGAGGATGAAGAAGTGCAACAGACTCCGAAAAAACGACGACGCTGAGTGTTGTGAAATCGGTGCCCTCATCAACGTTAATTGTGCGGACAGCTTTGGGACTGTAACTCTTCCACGTAACATCTCTTGGTGGAGGTGCTGGGTAGAAGGGAGGCCCATATTCGCAACCTCTTTGCGAACAACAGCCTTATTAAGTGATATAGTAGCCAGGGTGTTGTCGGGTATATGCGACAGCGAGGCCGCGGGAGTCATTGCCTCAAGCTCTTGGCGGACAAAGCGTGTCAAAGTGCTGTCGTTAGCAGGCGGTCGAGGAGTCGGGATATCGATACAGGAGGAGCTAGCAGCCGTGTTCGGCAGCCGGTCGAAACGGTGAGATATGCGCCTCTGTTTCGCCTGCTCGAAACGTCGGCACACCTGCAGCACAGAGTCTACGGTGGAGCAATCCCTGCACAACAGGGGGTTGAAGGCATCGTCGGCAATGCATTTTACTATATGGCCGACTTTATCCTCATCAGGCATGCCTTGGTCGACTTTGCGGCATAGAGACAGGACGTCTTGTATGTGAGATAAGACTCCGTAGACGTTTGGGCGCGAGAGGCGAGCGCTTTTTTGGCGGCAATGTGGCGGCCAATAGGCTTTCCGAATAGGTCGTGGCGCTTCTGTTTGCAAATATCCCAAGATGTTAGCGAACGACATAATCGAGCCTTCAAGTAGCCCCTGGGCATCCCCTGTCATGTTGGTCAAGAAGAAGGATAACAGTTGGAGATTCTGCGTCGACTACCGTCATTTGAATAAGATAACCAAAAAAGATGTCTATCCTCTTCCACGCATCGACGACGCGCTTGATAGTTTGCACGGAGCCAGCTACTTTTCATCCATTGACCTTCGTTCCGGCTACTGGCAGATTTCTGTCGACGAGAGAGACCGTGAAAAAGCAGCGTTCATCACCCCTGACGGCCTTTATCAATTCAAAGTCATGCCTTTTGGCCTATGTAACGCCCCTGCAACTTTCGAACGGATGATGGACTCATTGCTGTGCGGCTTCAAGTGGACGACCTGTCTTTGTTACTTAGACGACGTCATTGTTTTCTCGTCCACTTTTGACAGCCACCTCTCTCGCCTTTCTACCCTTCTCGAGCTATTCCGCCGCGCCGGCCTTCAACTCAACTGAAAGAAATGCAGTTTCGGCCATCGGGAAATCAAAGTGCTTGGTCACTTGGTTAATGCTTCCGGCGTTCAGCTTGACCCTGACAAGATACGTGCCGTCAGAGATTTTCCCACTCCGCGTTGAACCAGCGATGTCCGAAGCTTTATTGGCCTATGTTCCTATTTCCGACGATTCGTCCCGAACTTCGCAGTCCTTGCTCGTCCACTCACCTAACTCCTCAAGAAAGACATTTCATTCTATTGGGGGCCTGAACAAGTTGCAGCTTTCTCAGAGATTATTGCTGCTGTAACTACTCCACTAGTCTTGGCCCACTTCAACCCTTCCGCCAATACTGAACTCCGTACCGATGCAAGTGGCCATGGAATAGGAGCTATACTCGCTCAGCGAGAACACGGCCGTACAAGGGTGATTGTGTATGCCAGCCGCCTCCTCTCAACACCCGAGCAAAATTATTCTATTACAGAGCGAGAGTGCCTGGCGCTTGTCTGGGCTATTACGAAATTCCGCCCTTGTTTGGCCGCCATTTTACTGTGATAACAGACCATCATGCCTTGTGCTGGCTTTCCCCTCTCAAAGATCCTACTGGCCGTTTGGGGCGCTGGGCGCTACGGTTACAAGAGTACACCTTTTCCGTCGTCTACAAGTCCGGCCGGCTTCACCAAGATGCAGGCTGTTTGTCACGTCATCCCGTCGACACCACTAGCCCTACGGACTCTGACGATGATGCATGTGTCTTGTCTGTCTCCGCCTTTGCTAACATTGCCAAGGAACAGCACTTAGATCCTTCTCTGCATTCCATTATCCTCCGTCTTACCTCCGACCGCCCTGACCCATCTCTCGCCTTATTTGTGCTCCACGAGAACACCCTATACCGACGTAATATGCGACCAGATCGCACAGACCTTTTGCTTGTCGTTCCCCAACACCTGCGTTCCATCATCCTTGAACAGTTCCATGATGCGCCCACGGCTGGCAACTTGGGTGTCTCTCGCACATACGACAGCCTGCGCCGACGTCTCTACTGGCCGGGGCTGTACCGCTCTGTCCAGCAGTACATTGCCGCATGTGAACTGTGTCAGCGTCGGAAGAAGCCCACAATTTTGCCTTCAGGTCATATGCAGCCGATACCCATACCAAGTGACCCGTTTTCCCGTATAGGAGTTGACCACCTTGGCCCCTTTCCAGTTTCCATCTCGGGGAACAAATGGATCGCCGTCGCCACCGATTACGCTACTCGGTACGCTATTACCCGAGCCATCCCGACCAGCTTCGCCACAGACGTCGCTGACTTCCTTCTAGAAAACGTAATTCTTCCTCATGGTGCTCCTCGTGAACTACTAACTGACCGTGGCCGCTGTTTCCTGTCGCGAGTGGTTGACGAAATTCTCCGTTCGTGCTCCGTCCGCCAAAAATTCACCACCGCATATCACCCCCAGACCAACGGCCTCACGGAACGTCTAAACCATACCCTCACAGACATGCTGGCCATGTATGTGTCTGACGACCATAGAGATTGGGACGTTCATCTCCCCTTTGTCACATTCACCTACAATTCATCTGTACATTCTAACGCTGGATACTCCCCATTTTATGTATTATTTGGCCGACACCCGTTACTACCCTTCGACATCTCTCTACCCGCGGCAGACGCCACCAGTACTTACACCAGTGATGCCGTCCCCCGCGCTCATGATGCCCGCCGGATAGCTCATGCCAGGCTCACTGCATTCCAAGACTCCCAAAAGGTCCGGTACGACAGCCGCCACCGTGATGTCTACTACACTCCTGGATCTCTCGTTTTGCTGTGGCTCCCGTGCCGTCGAGTGGGCTTGTGTGAAAAAGTTTTGCCCCGTTACACTGGCCCTTACCGTGTTTTGCGCCCCGTGACCGACGTCACGTACGAAGTTGAATCTGTGGTTCCGAAGTCCCCGTCCACAGCTCCAACCTCCGAAATAGTGCGTGTGTCCCATCTAAAGCCCTATTATCAACGTTCTGTTTCGCTAACATAGACCGCACCGGGACTGTCCTTTCCCCGCGGGGGGGGGGGGGGGTGTAGTGTTACTTAGCTGTATTCGCTGTCCGTGATGAGGATGAAGAAGTGCAACAGACTCCGAGGAAACGACGACGCTGAGTGTTGTGAAATCGGTGCCCTCATCAGCGTTAGTTGTGCGGAAAGCTTTAGGACTGTAAATCTTCCACGTAACAATATAATTGACATGATAATCACATGACATACTGGCAGAAAATATAACCCCGAGGCATTTACACTGCTTAAATATTTCTACAGACCGCAAGTTTATTATATTATCGTGCGGTGGGATAACTTTATTTTACGGCCTAAATATAACAGTTTTGATCTTACTCTCGTTTATTTGCATCAGGTTAACTGCAGACCAGACCTCAAGAGCTTTCATTGTGGCATTGCATTACCTGATATATGCTCAAAATGTCAAGTGATGTTCACTGGACTTTCATTATGTTCTGCCACAGTCAAATTTTACATCAGAAAAAAGGGAAATACCAATCGTGGGCTTTTGTAGTGGCTTTCCAAGGGATATGGCAATATATACGTTATATCCAATATTTCATTAGAAACTGCTTCTTTTGTTGAGTTAGGTGTACTGCCAGATTATATTTTATCCTTTAATTTATCGCTTCACATTGTGACCCATTCACTATCAATAGGCACGGCTTGAAGAGGGCTTTCAGCTACTCTGAACAGAGCAACCCTAGAACAATACTTAGGAGGCTTTGAATAATTATGAGGGCTTTGACCAGCCAAACAATCTGTTGCTGGCATCCCTGGTTAGAAGACTGTACAATGTTGACTATAAAGCAGATTTTTCACTCTGTTGCTGGCATCCCTGGTCAGAGGACTGTGCAATGTTGACTGTAAAGCAGATTTTTAGAAGAGAGGATTGTGGTCTCATGCATGTCTGGTGTAATAGAGAGTGGTGTTTGAGAGCTCAAAGATTTGAGTGCTGACACCATATTTCTCTAGAACAGAGCAAGACTATAACCATTTCTCTTTAATTAATGACAACACCAATTATAGGCAGCAGTGACACAAGTGATATTGAAAATGTAAAATAGTTACATAAAAATATATATAGCTTAACTTAAGCTTAAGCTTAACTAAAAAATCCAGGAAGCTTTGCCTGGACTGCCTTTGCTTTTCTTAGGGCATCAAAATTTGCCAAAGCAAAAAAGCTATTGCTCCATTAGCTCAGCTCCGTTGTCTTTAACAGCTGTGTCCTTGGCACACTTGTCCTCGTTGCTTTTGTCAGTGCCCTTGGTGCATTTTTCCTTGGGCCCCTTGACCCTGCCACCATTGTACTCAATGCCTTTGACCGCAGTGTCTTTGTCCTGGGAGCGTTTTTTCTCAGTGCCTTTGTCATCCGTGCCTTGTACTTCAGTGTCTTCGTCCTGAGTGCTTTTTTCTTTGGTTCATTTCTCCTCGGTCCCTTTGTTCTTGGCACCTTTACCCTTAACACCTTTTCCCTTGGTGCCTCTGCCCTCAGCACATTTGTCCTCGACACCCTTGCCTTCAGCACCCTTGCCCTGGGCACACTTGCCCTTGGCACAATTGTCCTTGGTACCTCTGTCACTGGTGCCATTGTCCTCACGAAATATACCCAACAGCCGGCCCCTTGCCATTTCACGAGCTGAAAAAGAGGACAGAATACAGCAAAGTGAGCTCCTGAAGACACCATAACATCATTATGATTAGCCAGATCACTTATATTATTACGTAAGTTTTGTTCTGTATTAATAGATCAATCACACCCCTTGACCACCACTGCATAAGCAGTTTCTGCATCTCACAACACTCATTATCATAATATTAAGCACCACTGGGACTGAGATGAGCAGTGGCAAGCTTTTAGCATATCTAGCTGCCAGAAATGTCACCTCCATCTACAAAATTCCTTACACCAACACATCAAAACAGGTGTGTTCATTATTCTGCGCGAATGCAGGGGAAATGGTTAACTCATCCTATCTTTTATTTTGACAGCACAAAGTGACTCCAAGTACATCAGCCACAGGCACTGCACCTGCCCATGTCATGACCACATTTGTTAGGCACCTACGCATTGCATGGTACTTGGATAAGGCATGTATAAACACTGAGCACTACATCACACTGGCCAAAACAGTTTGCCATATTCAGATCGAAATGCAAATTCAAATCTGACCTTAAAGGTGGTGACATTTTTCCCATTCTATGTTCCTCCATATAAATGAGTACAGAACAGTAGCTGTACTTCCTTTGTTGACAGTCTGAAACACTCAATCTATGCCAATGAGTGGGACAATGCATAGTACAGGTGTTATAGTAAAATTATTTCTGGTTTTAATTTGGTGCTAGCCAAGAAAATTCTCAACAGGTTAAGTGCAAGTAGCAACATAACATGCTGTGCTATATAGCTTTACCCACGCAGGAGTAGAAACAAAACCACTGATGATAGCGCCACACAAAAGAAGCTTTGGCAGCTCCTAATATTTGGTAGATGCTTTTATGACTGCAACGCCACAAACTGTCATGAACGACTGCAGTGAAGTACCACCTAGGAGAGTTATCTCAGCTTGAGAGCTGAAATTCACTAAGGCTGCAATGTGCTTGCCAAACAACATTCACAAAGCGTGAGTGTGCAAAGATTTATTTGCTCTCATTTGTAAACTTACTAATAAGAAGTGATGTTACAAAAACAAGATGGTGACACGCAGATTAATGCATGTACCTTCATTTTTGACAATCCTGTTATTCACAGAATTTCTACTTCACAATCAATGCATCAAAAGAACCCAAAAAGCCATACATCTAAAATTAACTCATTCACTGACACTTGTAATGGCACAGAGTCATATGCAGCAGCAGTGAAAACAGTCATTTGAGTGTAGATGATATTGTCACAGCATAGGCCCACATTCTAAACTGAAACATGCTTGATTGAGGGCAGTTATATTCAGCGTAATTCAAACATCTTGAGTGAATAAATGCTGACATGGGCTGATGTGGCAAGCATTGCATCCAATCCTTGCCCTATACACTCACTAACGCATCATAAAATGCTGAGCAGAAAGCTGCAGGACTGCAGCATGTGGTGCACTCAATGTAACAGTCAATCAAAATTTCCTGTATACTGGTGTAGATTGCCGATTGCTTTAGAAAACTGGAATCAATTAAAGTGAAATAAATTTATTAAGAGTTGCAACTCATTAGCATCAATCCGAGCAAGCAGCAATATGGCCATAAAGAACTTCTATACTGCTTTCTCAGAAACCTCACAGAACTGAAATTAGAACTGGTCCAATATTCGAACCCGTGAACACCACAACGCCAGGTCCTAGTTAGCCAAGGAAGTTAGCAGAATGAATAATGTGATGAGAGTAGATTGACCAACAATTCGACATGGGAAGTGTTGAATTTTTAGGGGAACCCTCCTAGGTGGAGTAAATTTGCTCAAGAAAATAATACTCATTTGCATACGCCGCCCAACCAAAACAGTTTTTCCTTCTAATATATGCTTCTATGAATGTTGTGTAACTTTTCTATCGAGCCCTATGGCTGCCCTTGGGTTGGTGCTGACGCATTTATCTCCCTTATCGCAAATATACTCGAACTCAGAAGATTCCTCTAAACATTGGAGCAAGACAGTTTCTTCTTCGAGTGGCTGATAAATTCACTTTTCCCTTACCATGTGCTCTAATAGCTTCTCTGGTTCGCTAATCATTTTTGTTTTAATTTCAAGAAATTCGCATGTGGCACAAAATAGTGCTGTCAATGACTGCAGTTTGCTCGGCTGGTGAGGTGACAGCCTTACAGATGGCATTCTTTGATTCAACTCCTGGACAAAATGAAATTCTCTAAAATTATACAGTTGTTGTGAATGCTATATATCTTCCTTCAGTAGCCATACGGATGTGTAAGGGTGAACACTAATGAGCAATTATGATACTGGCGAGTTAGCATTAGAAGACATGCTGCAAAAAATTATATGCCCTGAAAAAATTGGCCTAATAAAACCAACTCTAAACATTCACATGCCGCAGTCAAGTGCACTGCTGGTATCAAATGATCAATTAGCAGTGATGCCTGAAAGTGGCCGAGAACATCCTGTAGCAGGCCTTGTATAACGAGAAATTCATTCTTAGACCAAATGTCACAATTTTGCAGCAAACAGCATCATCTCAAAATGAGCTTAAAGCAAGTCAAATTTAGTTTTTCCTTTGTAAATGTATCTCGAAAATATACCAAATAAAAATACATCTGTGTACAGAACAGCAGATGTGCATTAATTGAATGTGACGAAGGAGTTTCTAGCTTTTTTACCACTCCTACTAAGCTAGATTTATTTCAGTGTAGTTCAATATAGGCTACACTACTGTCTGCTTGTATGAGGAGTGACTGAGGCATATCTTGGAAATCTTTTGTTATTTCAAAAAACATCTGTTCGCTTTATAGAAAACTTAGCAAGATATGACTCCATGTCTTCTACTTGAGGCACAACCGCATATTACCGGTACAAACTTCGTATCACGAACGTCTGGCAGAGGTAGCGTTCTTAAATTTTAGAGCCGATCAGATGCATTTTTGTTTCTAAATACACGGCCGATCAAACACAATATGAGTTTATTACATCGATATACAGAAGCCAAGAAACAAGGTCAATTGCGGTACGCAGTCGTTGAACTGGGAAATTCCAAACGTTTTGGCTGCTTGGTTGGTTGGTTTGTGGGGTTGAACGTCCCAAAGCGGCTCAGGCTATGAGAGACGCCATAGTGGGGGACTCCGGAAATATCTATCACCTGGGGTTCTTTAGCGTGCACTGACATTGCACAGCAGACGGACGCCACTCCGTTTCGCCTCCATCGAAACACAGAAGCCGAGACCGGGATTCGATCCCACTTCCTTGGGCACAGTAGTCGAGCGCCGTATCCACTGCGCCACCCCGGCGGGGCTCCAAACGTTTTGATCAGCCAACCCGAGTTGTTGGACAAAATAGAGAAATCTTCCGAAAGGTTAGTTTTAGAAAATGCATAATACGTGGTCAGTTTTTGTTCTTTCTTCATTAAACAAATCGAACAATCATATCTTTTTCTCTATATTTACTGCTATTGTCGGTACATTTAATTTATATGCATCTTCTGTTGCACTGCACTGTTCTGCGATTGGTTTTGGCGTATTTTTCGTGTAATAAGGAGGGAATTATTGCGTAAATTAGAAACTTGTGTACCACATACACCTGCATTGTGATCTTTATATTGTTTCTGTATGCGTATATAAATTATCACTGTTGTTGTGTTCGAGTAATGCTTAGGACCCAGTCAGGCACATTTTCGCATTTGGACCTCTGCACCAAGGCACTCTGCTGTCCGAATTTTCCTGAATAAAAAGAAAGTCCCTAAGACACTTCGAATAAACAAGAATGTGATTTTTAACCATGGTTAGAAATATTTCAGCCACTCGCACTCACACTACAACTGTAAAACAAGCCAGAAAAAGATGCACGATGTGAACATGTGAACTGCTAGGCTGGATAATGTTTTGTAGGGTGCAGACCAAGGTGTACAGTTTATGCAGACACTAAGACTCTTGGTTCATTCTTCACAGAGGGAATGAAGAAACAACACTGATACTTGGATTCTCAGAATTTCGGCCTCTTGTACTGAATAGCATACTGATTAAGTAGCATGCCTGTTAAAAACTTCTCTGTCATTTAAGACTGAAACAACGCAAATAGAGCACATGATTAACACAGAAACCAAATAGTTCAAACAGAGTTCACATCAGAAATGAAACCGGTATTGCCCAACAAAAAAAAAACTATCGTAAAGCAGTGCGCAGCACAAATTGTAAGCTGGCGAGTATAATAAAACACCATAGTAAGATAACTCAAGGGAGGTCTATACACGCCACTTACAGTGCATAAATAAGTGCAACACGGCACAGAAAAACACATTACAAATATTGGCTATGCCCGCCTCCCCCCCCCCCAATACGGGAAAAATAAATATACTGTCAGCAGTAAAAGTTTGCGGGATGTCCAGCGCGTGTCGGAGCGGCGAATGAATGAATGAATGAATGAATGAATGAATGAATGAATGGATGGATGGATGGATGGATGGATGGATGGATGGATGGATGGATGGATGGATGGATGGATGGATGGATGGATGGATGGACGGACGGACGGACGGACGGACGGACGGACGGACGGACGGACGGACGGACGGACGGACGGACGGATGGACGGATGGACGGACGGACGGACGGACGGACGGACGGGATGGGATGGGATGGGATGGGATGGGACGGGATGGGATGGAGTGGGATGGGATGGGATGGACGGACGGACGGACGGACGGACGGACGGATAGATGGAATATAGGATGAAACGGGGTGGTAGCAATAGCTATCATGCTCATTTTTTATTGATTTAGATTGGTTGACTAAACCATCATTCTATTTATTAATTTTTTGTTTCTACATTACTAACATTATGTCACTTATCTGATTTTAAGTTACCAATCTTCCAGTCGTTTTTTGCTAGTTTCCACCGCCGGTTTATTCACCCGGCCACTGATATCTCTAAACCCCAGAGCTTCAGGAACAGTGACTGGGCATGCATCAACTTCCGAATGGATACCATTACATTCGAGTATAATATGGTCAATTGTTTCACTGGAGTTACCACATACAGCACATGCGTCATCTTCATTGTTAAACTTCTTTTTGTTGCTGCGTGTTCTAAGGCACCCTGATCTAGCTTCATAAAGTAGGGCACTGCCTCTTGAGTTATCAAAGAAAGCTTCCTTCCTGACCTGCATTTTCCACTTTTGGTATAATTCCACACTGTGTTTCTTTTCCATCGAATTTATGCTATTTTTACCTTCTGTGTTTTTCAACTGTTGCTTAATGCTCTTTATTTCTCCGTCCTTGTGAATAGCATACTTACTAGTTAGTTTCCTAGGCGGAAAACTGCATTGCTGCGCCCTCTGCCGGAATTCCGCCCGATGACGAGGATTGCCTTTGAAGCACACTTTACGCACGCTCGTTCTTTCTTTGCTATCAAGCATGCCTCGTCGCCTGTTTCCCTATGACACGCTTACAGAAGCCGCAGCCGCGCTGCGTGCCATTCGCCACCAGTCTACTTATTCAGGCGCGGTGGACGGAGTTCGCCGACACCTTTCGCACTGCGCCCTGTGCAACGATGGTGAAACAGCAATTCAGCAACAGCAACGAGCGTCAAAAGGAGATCCTGGGGAAGCAAGAGACGAGGCAATCGATTCCTGATTCAAAGCGCGCTTCACACGGAATTTCCGTTAGCTTCGTCACTGGGTGCAACTGCGACAGATGCCTCAGCAATGCAGTTTTCCGTAAAGTCTCTCGATGAAAAGTATCGTCATGTTTGTACTTTGCCGCCGCCGCATCACATCCTCTCCACATCCTCGCCACCTAGTCGGATTGCGCCAGTGTGGAGTAGATTGTAAAATGTTACAACCGCTGTGTCATTAATATCGGACGTGAGGATTTAGCTTTTCATGTCGAAATTAATTTTGTTCACAGCATAAAATTAAATTTTATTTTAACACGCTTTCAATTTACTATAACATAAAACAAAAGGCGCTCACTGGGTAAGCGCAAAAAAAACGAGGCTTCGGAACGTCCATACGCATTGAGGGAGTGAGAATAAACTTGAAAAAGACTGCGTTTCGTGCGTTGAACTTGTTTTTAAGTCAGAGCTTCGGCTCAAAAGAATGTGCTAGGCCTTGCGCTATGCCCCACCGACTTCATTACATCGTAAGCAGCCCATGTTTGCGACCATTTTGGCCATCTTTGAGGTACACTAAAGCTGGTTTATTTATGCATGACGTAATATTAATGCTGGTTTATTTATGCATGACGTAATATTTCTTTTGTACACTTGTATTTGTTTTGTGTTTTTATCTGTCTCTTTTGAAAGTTTTTGTATGTCCATCACTTTTGTGCGGCGCATCTCACTGCAATGAACTTACGTTCACATACGAAACTAAACAGATCGACTTGTACCGCACTTCCAAACAATTTATTGTGCGCCATGATGAACACTAAAACACGTTAGATATGTCGAACTAGTATGCTTAAACACATCAACATATGCCTGTAGCAGCCGTTAGTTGGTTACGCACCGCAAAATATGGCATCCCCTTTCACAGGCAGTTTTTCTAAAATGAAACTCGCAAAAATGTCTAAAAACGTCTAAATCTAAAAATGTATAAATGACTAAAAAAAGTAGGTTGCCTTAAAAAGGTACAAAAGCTGCAGAAATATTTTTCTCAACATTCTCATCCCTTTGGTAACCGTTTATGAGAATTCTTTTCACTGCCGAGGTTGTAAACTGAGCTAAAAAGCACGCGAGCGTTCAAAGGCGTGGCTGGCCGGCGGGCGCTGGGGTGAGAAATAGTGGCGTGTGCAGCGCAGGCGGCGGGCGGGCAAGGAGAAACGAGGAGGAAAGCGCCGCGAGGAGGAGAGTGTCGCTACTTTAAACCTACCAAGGGTTTTTTTTTTTTGTTTTTTTCGTTGTTCCGCCACGCGCTGGAGATCCCGCAAGCTTTCGGTGCTGACAGTACATGTCCACCAGGAGCCAAAAGACTGAGACAAAAATACTCAAAATATCAAAGTAGTAAATGACTGGTGTAAGGACAAATCAGCCACTCAACTAAAGATTCATTCTGAAAAGAAAACTAACCACCTTGGCTTGCAGCACAAACGAAGAGAAATGGCAAGCCTTGGTACAAGAATCAAGGAAAATAATAAAGGTTTAGACATGTGCTTTATAAACATTGATTTCAACTGTACAGCGCTGTTCCCTTCTTCGACCCCGTATTAAAGGCAGCAGGATGGCAGATGCAACCTCATTTTTCCTCTAGCTCAGCTCAATATTACCTGGCCACTCTAGAGTCAGTGAAGTTCTTGAACTTCATGCCCCACTCATCTACAATTCTATATTTATAAACATGTGCTGTGTTTCATCCACATTCTGTGTGACTTGTAATTACTTGCACTTGTAGTTACAGTAAAAATGCAATATTATTACAAGAAGTAATTTCAGGAATGTAAAAATGGAAAAAGGTTTTCATCCGAACATAAAATGGGTTGTAGTAATCCCGATCGCCATCAGCTCGCGCGCCAACCCGAAGAGGTAGACGAAGCGGAGCCGGGGCCTTGTTGGCACTGCACTGTTGGTTCGAACGCTACCCCCGTCGCTTTTCTTTCGTCTTCAGGAGTACGATATCCACGTCATCTATCGATCTGGACGCAAGCACACCGACGCTGATGCCCTTTCCCGTTCACCGCTTCCTAACGACTCGACGGCTGGCTTCGTTTGTGCCTACGATATGTCGCCGCTCAACATTACCAACATGAACTCTGAGCAGCAGAAGGATCCATGAATATCCTCCCTCTTAACATTCCTGTCTACGCCCGCGGAGCTATCTCCGTCACGTGCACTTCGTCGTCATGCCCACCACTTCGCCACTCGTCATGGACTTTTATACCGCCGCAATTACCATCCTACAGGGCGAACGTGGCTTCTCGCGATTCCACGATATCTCCGTGCTGAAATATACGCCCCTTTCCACGCCGATCCCCCGTGCGACCATGCAGGTGTCATGAAAACCTATTCTCGACTGCGTATGAGATATTACTGGCGCGGTATGTACCGCTTCATTCGTCAATACATCCGATCCTGCACCGCCTGCCATCGTTGCAAGAATCCACCCCCTCAGCCAGCCGCTCCGTTGCAGCCATTACCTTGCCCCAGCCGCCCTTTTGACCGTGTCGGTATCGATCTGTATGGCCCGCTTCCGTCCACTTCGGCTAACAACCGCTGGGTCATCGTAGCCGTTGACCACCTAACCCGTTACGTGGAAACATCGGCCTTGCAGTCTGCCACCGCACGGGATGTTGTTTCGTTCATTCTGCATCGCCTCGCTCTTCGTCACGGCGCACCGAACGAATTGATCAGTGACCGCGGACGTGCGTTTCATTCCGACACTGTCGAAGCCCTCCTCAAACAGTGCCAGATCATTCACCGGAGCACCACAGCGTATCACCCCCAAAATAACGGCATGACTGAGCGATTTAATCACACTCTTAGTGACATGCTAGCCATGTACGTTGATAGCGCTCACTCTAATTAGGACCAAGTGCTGCCTTTCGTAACGTACGCCTACAATACGGCTACGCAGACTACGACTGGGTTCTCCCCCTTCTTTCTTTTATATGGTCGTGAACCCACGTCCACCATGGATACTATCCTGCCCTACCACCCCGACGCTTCAGAGACCACTCTACTGTCTGAAGCGCACACATTTGCCGAAGAATGCCGACAATTGGCGCGCTCCTTCACAACGGAGAACCAGGGTCAAGAAAAGCATAACCGGGACCCTACAAATCCAGTGCCTATATATCCCTCAGGCGCCCTCGTTTGGCTCTGGGTGCCTTCCTCTGCACCCGGCCTCTCATCCAAACTCCCATCGCGCTATCATGGACCTACATGCCAAGCGTACATGCTCTTGTGCTGCTGTGTTTAACTCCTCTCACAACAGGCATTGAATAGTGCCACGCACCTTCATGTGCCAGTGCTGGTTTACTCCGAACTCCTTTTCTTGAAATAAAACTATGTCCATTCATCTCTTTCACATGCCGAGACGCTTGAGCGTATCTACAATTTCACACGCCTTTATAAGAGCAGCTCACATTCTGCCCTGGAAATCAGTTCAGTTCAGCTCAGTCGTTCAGTCGTGTCCGACTCTTCGTGACCCTATGGACCATATCACGCCCCGCTTTCCGGTCTCTCACTATCTTCCTAACATCACATAACTTCAACTGCAGCGCCTTGAGGATGCCATCTAACCATCGCGTTCGCTGCCTACCCCTTCTCCGGCGACCCTCATCCTTTCCCAACATCAAATCTTTCTCCAGCGACTCTTCTCATCAGATGACCAAAGTCATCATCATCATCATCATCAGCCTGATTATACCCACTGCAGGGCGAAGGCCTCTGCCATATTTCTCCACTTAACCCGGTTCTGTGCTAGCTGCATCCACTTGACCCCTGCGAACTTCTTAATCTCATCCGCCCACCTAACTTTCTGCCGCCCCCTGCTACGCTTTCCTTCCCTTGGAATCCAGTTTGTTACCCTCAGCGACCATCGGTTATCCTCTCTTCGCACTACATGTCTTGCCCAATGTCCATTTCTTCTTAATTTCTACTAGAATGTCGGTAACTTGAGTTATTTCTCTGACCCACTTTGCACGCTTTCTATCTCTTAATGTTACCCCTACCATTTTTCGTTCCATAGCCCTCTGGGTTGTCCTCAACTTAAGTAGAACTCTCTTGGTTAGCCTCCACGTTTCAGCCCCATAGGTGAGTACAGGCAAGATGCAACTGTTGTATACTTTCCTCTTGAGCGATACCGGTAAGCTGCTAGTCATAATCTGCGAGTGCTTGCCAAATGCGCTCCATCCCAATCGTATTCTTCTTGTTATTTCCTTTTCGTGGTCCGGACCTGCGGTTACTACCTGTCCTAAGTAGACATATTCGCCTACTAATTCCAGTATTTCGCTACCTAATGTAGACTGCTGTTCCTTCCCGAGGCTGTTGAACATTACCTTAGTCTTCTGCATATTCATTTTCAAGCCTACCTTTCTACTTTTTCTGTCTAGGTCATCAATCATTATTTGCAGTTCATCCCCCGAGTTGCTTAGCAAGGCAATGTCATCAGCAAATCGCAGATTACTGAGGTGTTCTCCATCTACCCTTATCCCTAACTGCTCCCATTCCAAGTCTCTGAATACTTCCTCTAAACAAGCTGTGAATAGTACTGGGGAGATTGTGTCTCCTTGCCTAACCCCTTTCTTTATGGGAATTTTTTACTTTCTTTATGCAGAACTATGGTTGCTGTGCAGCCACTATATATATCTTCCAGCACTTTCACGTACGGCTCGTCTACCCCCTGATTTCGCAATGCCTGCATCACCGCCGAGGTTTCAACTGAGTCGAATGCTTTTTTGTAATCAATGAATGCTATGTATAAGGGCTGGTTATATTCCGAGCATTTTTATATCACCTGATTGATGGTATGGATATGATCGATAGTAGAGTACCGTTTCCGAAACCCTGCTTGATCCTTTGCTTGATTGCAGTCTAAGGTTCTCCTGATTCTATTAGCGATTACCTTAGTAAATACCTTATACGTAATAGACAGTAAGCTGATTGGTCTGTAATTTTTAAGGTCCTTAGAGTGCCCTTTCTTGTGAATGAGGATAATGTTTGCATTCTTCCATGGTTCCGGTACCGTCGATGACACCAGGCACTGCGATGACCAAAGTAGCTGAGCTTTAACTTTAGAATTTGACCCTCCAATGAGCAGTCAGGGTTTATGGTCGACAATATCGACTGATTTGATCTGGCCGTCCAAGGAACTCTCAAGAGTCTCCGCCAGTACCACAATTCAAACGCGTCAATTCTTAGGCGGTCAGCCCTCTTCAAAGTCCAACTCTCGCATCCATACATCACCACTGGAAAGACCATAGCACGAGTTTTACGGATCTTGGTTGGCAGTGTAATGTCTCTGCTCTTTACTAGGCGGTCAAGGCTAGCCATGGCTCTCTTTCCCAGAAGCAGGCGTCTCCTAATTGCATGGCTGCAGTCTGCTTCCGGGGTAATCTTGGAGCCCAAGAAGTGAAAATCTGTCACAGCTTCCACTTCTTGTCCCTTGATGCTCAAGGACTTGATAGAGCAAGACGCCATGATCTTTGTCTTTTTAGTGTTCAGTTTAAGCCCAACTCCTCTCTTCTTGTACGCGCATCAGAAGTCTCTTGAGTTCGATTTCACTTTCTGCCATTAAAGTGGTATCATCCGCATATCGGTTGTTGATACGTTTTCCTGCAATCTTCACTCCAGCTGAAGACTCGTCCAGACCGGCCTTCCTCATGATGCACTCTGCATATAGGTTAAATAGGCAGGGCGACAGTATGCAGCCTTTCCGCACTCCTTTCTCAATCGGAAACCAATCAGTAAGACCATGCCCAGTTCTGACCGTGGCCTCTTGCCCTTCATACAGGTTCCCGAGGAGACAGATGAGGTGAATTGGAACTCCCAACTCTTGGAGAGATTGCCACAACCTCCTATGATCTACGAAGTCAAACGCTTTCGCATAATCAATAAAGCAGAAGTAGATGGGTTTCTGGAACTGTCTTGCTTTTTCCATGATCCAGCAAAGGTTGCCAATCTGGTCTCTAGTTCCTCTGCCCTTGCGAAACCCAGCTTGCACGTCCGGAAGCTGCCGATACACATACTGCTGCAGCCTACCTTGGAGGATTTTCAACATCACCTTGCTAGCATGCAAAATAGGCGCGATCGTGCGGTAGTTGGATCAATCTTTGGCACTGCTTTTCTTTGGAATGGGGGTGTAAATTGACCTCCTCCAATCCTGTGGCCACAGCAGGGTTGTCCAAATTTTTTGACATAATGTATACAGAACGTTAACAGCGTCATCATGAATGAGGTTTTGAAGCAACTCAGCTAGAATGCCATCATTTCCGCTAGCTTTGTTCTTAACAAGGCTGGCTAAGGCCCATTCAACTTCACTCTTCAGGATACCCGGCTCGAGATCAGTAATCACAACCGTCTTATGTTGGGTTTGCACATCCGGGTCCTTCCTGTACCGTTCTGCTGTGTATTCTTGCCACCTCTTCTTTATCTCTGTGGCTTCAGTGAGGTCCCGGCTTCGTTTGTTCTTTATCACGCCCAGCGTAGCACAGAAGCTTCCTTTGATATCTTTGATTGTCTTATACAGAGCTGTTGTGTTCCTCAATTGGCTGTTGTCCTCAACTGCTTGGCACTGTATGTTCAGGAAGGCATTCTTATCTCTTCTTGCTATTTTCTGAAAATCCGCATTGAGAACCTTGCATCTTTTGTAGTAATACCGATCGCCATCAGCTCGCGCGCCAACCCGATGAGGTAGACGAAGTGGAGCCGGAGCCTTGTTGGCACTGCACTGTTGATCCGAACGCTACCCCCGTCGCTTTGGCTTGCGGACGTTGCTTGCGGTCTTGGTGCTGCAATAAACCCCTTACACTTGGTGGAGGTTCGGTCGTCGCCCCAGTCCTCCTCGCAAATTTCACCCTGGAACTTCGGAACCGCACGCTACCGCCTTCGGTCACAACCATGCAGGACGCTGCCAGCCAACCATCGGCGCCCATCCCTGCCACTCCTGCCCCCATCTTCTGTCCCGGGGCACAACGCCCCCGTGACCCACCTTTCTTCAGTGGTACCGACGACCACGACGTTGACGACTGGCTGGCCTCTTTCGAGCGCGTCAGCACTTACAACCGCTGGGACGATTCCATAAAACTGAGCAACGTCCTCTTCTACCTCACGGACGTGGCGAATCTGTGGTTTCGAAACCACGAAGCCGATCTTCCGACGTGGTCTGTCTTCAAGAAAAACTTCGCGGATGTCTTCGGCCGGCCTGCGGTACGTAAACTCCGCGCCGAACAACGCCTCCATGCACGGCTTCAACGTCCCGAAGAAACGTTTACTAGCTACATTGAGGACGTGGTTGACCTCTGCAAGCGGGTCAATCCGTCCATGCCCGAGCCCGAAAGAGTCACACATGTTCTAAAAGGTCTCACTGATGATGCGTACTATATGATGTCGGCCAGAGACCCTACTTCCGTATCCGACATTATAACACTGTGCCAGAGGTTTGACGAGCTACGAAAGCAGCGCGCTTCTACGCGACGCCGATCGCCATCAGCTTGCGCACCAACCCGATGAGGTAGACGAAGTGGAGCCGGAGCCTTGTTGGCACTGCGCTGTTGATCCGAACGCTACCCCCGTCGCTTTGGCTTGCGGACGTTGCTTGCGGTCTTGGTGCTGCAATAAACCCCTTACACTTTATCTTTCTCCCATAACTTTTGCCATCCTCCTTTCCTCACCTATTTGCAAAGCCTCTTCAGATAACTAGTTTGCTTTCTTGCATTTCTTTTGCTTTGGAATTACCTTAGTAGCAACTTCTTGTATCATATCACGAACATCAGTCCACATCTCTTCAGGCTCTCTGTCTTCTAGATCTAATTCTTGAAATCGATTCCTCGCTTCCATAGCATACTCTGATGGAATTTGATCCAGATCATACCTGAAAGGCCTTCTAGTTTTCTGCGTTTTCCTCAATCGAAGCTTAAAGTTTTTCAACCAGAAGCTGATGAGCGGTGATGATAATCACTCCTCCAGATGGTGTAAACCAGTGGGCTGCTTCCAGCTAACGCACGGAATGGCAGTGCTTGAGTTGCCAGCTAGCATATATCGTGAACGCGCCTACTTGCATCTAGCACATCAATATTGCCTCAATGTGTGCGCCAGTGAGCATTTTCAGATTTGGTTTCACTCCTTGGGAATACTGGTCAAGCATCTGTGACCCGGCTCTAGTGGCAGCACGGCTGGGAAGTCCGCAAGGCCAGTGCGAAATGACGAGTGCTGCTTTGCTGTCTCGACAGCATGCGATGTGTGCTCGACCTGCTTGAGGTCGTGTGCGCGTCGCAAGCACTGTAGTCATGAGGGTTGCGATATTATTGTGGTTAAAAACCAAAACCATCAAAACAGTGAATTCACACTAGCGATAGATAGTGCCTCCTCTACTGGGACCTTGTTACTGACATTGCACAGTAATGATACTAGAACTGCCATTTCAGCTGAATTTTTTTGGATCCACATATGATATGAGCCAAAGAACTGACATGATAAAATCGAAAAACCGTTTATAACATGAAACTTTTTACACTACTCGCGCTGCTGCGTGAGCTCCTCGGACGCGGTTAAAACTAAACTTTTATGGGCTGCATCGCTGGCACCCTGACTCAGTCACTGTCCTGGCAAAATGGCACAGGCCGCCACAATTGGTCATGTAGTAAAATTAGGTTGGACGCCAATTGGTGAAATTTTGGAGGTTCAAAGACCAAATGTTTGCAGTGGCTCACTGACACTTAGAGGCCACTACTGAATTTCTAATGCTGGAATTAGATCCGAAATTAATTGTCAAATTTCGATGAAGTCAAATTTTAGCAGTCCAGGGACCAATTTTTGGGTGGTCTACACAGATTGCAAGGTGATCATTGGGTTGGCCAAATTAGGTTGGACATCAGATTTTGTCAAATCAAATTTTGGGCTCCCAGAGGGCCAATTTTGGTGGCGCGGACGCTTTCTGTGCACACTTTTGAAGATACATTGATGCTTGCGGATACCCTCTGCAGATGCTTGTTTGCACCATGGGCCTATTTTATTAAAAGAAAATGCCCCATTAGCACATTCTCTGGCAAGTGACATGGCCTAGCAGTGATGATTGCTCAGTGAGTTGTCTGCCAAATGGCAAAGTGGCAGGAGACCTGGCAGGAGGCACTTGGGATGTGACATGGCTTACCACTGATAAGTCACTAAGGTGCGTAATGTCATGAGACCACATCTTGAGAGCAGCTGTGAGTAGGTTGAAGCACCCAGCTTGCCATAAATATTGAAAATTTTAGGTTGCAGAAACGACAATCACATAGGGCTCCAATAAAAGATCCACATAATTGCTTCAAATACTATCACATTTCCCTGCAATGATTTAAATGCCATATGCTTTTAGTATCTTTTAATGAGTTCCCTCTTCTGGAGTCATCATGCATCACATCTTGAACTAGGTCACCAAGCTAATTCAAGAGATTGCTTGAAAAATGCACTACTTACCTTCTGCAATGTCCAATGCATATGCCATACTCTTTAAGTCCTTCACTTTTTGAAGCAGGGTTGCAGGGGACAACGAACTAAGTTCTGCAAGCAAGTTGACACCATCCCAGAAATCAGTGCGGTAATAATGTAACAAAGAAGACTCAATTACTGACTTAGATACTAATGATTGATTCGAAATTTGCATTTGCTTTTTAATGACCATACAGCATTGGAGCAGTTTAATAGGTGTCACTATGGCTTGTTACCTGGTCATTCCAGTGCACATCGGGACTTTTAAAACTTCGTGTTGCGCACACCACCACAACATTTATGTTAATTACAGCTATTTTTGTCTAAGTTCAAATCGCTAAAACTTGTTATTCAGACAAAAACACACTGTGACACTTTTTGTGGCGAAGTTACATATATGAACGTAGCATCACAAAGATGTCAGATACTTTTAAGTGAAACTACCAGCAGCCACAAGAGTTTTTAGGATAGAGGCACCAAGGCAAAGAATTTGGAGAAACACTGAACTACCCTATAAATGAGGTGCACAGGCATAGTTTGAACCAAGGCAGAAGCTTAATGAGAGCAGTATACAAAATGTGAAAATTATGCACTGTAACTATCTTTGCAGGAGGCTTGGGGAAGCAGGCACTTTGTAGTTTAATATGATATCAGCTTAGATCACCAGCATGTGGCCTCCTACCATGTGGTAAACCAAAAACAAAGGTTTTGTAGACATGGCCCCTGCAATGTTGCAGCAGCATGCCAGTTTCCAAACATGCATGTATGGCACTGCTTCTAAGCAGAGTTCTATTCATCCTGTCTGTATTTACCAAAGCATACACACATATATGCATGCACACGCATGCACAAACTGAGCACTAAACAACAGCACTCTTCACCACCAAAACATGTGAGTAGGAATAAGGAAAATGCTACGCACTGTATGTAGTAGCTCTGAACTCTGAACTGCACCCTTAGACATTGAAAACATTTGCCTTTCTCATCAACCCTGAAGCTTCAAAATCTTTTTTGATTACCACTTTACGTAACAATGCCCACTCCGAGAAACATCCCAGAGGTTAAGAAGCTACATGACAGTGCACAGAAGATGTCATAAATGTATACATAGTAGCTCTCTTTCTTTTGCCTCTTCCTGCTCCTGTTCTGCTACTACACATTCCAGCCATAATGCACTAAACACTAAAATAAACTTGACTGCAACATCTCTTCACAAATTTGTCATGTCTTTACATCACAATAAGCATACAGACCACATACTACACAAGCTGTGGCAACATTGCATACCATGCAGTGAGAATCAGCAGCACTTTAAAAAATTCACAGGTTTTCAATCCAGCTTCCAAGCTAGAGACCCTGCCAGAAAATTGAATTATATTGTATTCTTTGCCCAGATACATAAATATATAAAGCATCACATGTAGGCAGGTTTATAAAATAAAGAGCAGAAATCGTAAGTTACACAATATTCAATTTTTATAACTGCTGAGAAAGGAAACAATTTTATTAACTAATTACCAGTTACAGAGCTGCACCTGTGAGTAATGACTGCTTCTGCATTGCTTACGTAATGTGATACTATAGCTTAACATTGTCCCCTAACACACTATTGCTTCCTTTTACAACACACACACTTCAGACGTTTTACAGCACAGTGGCAAAGTGGTTCCATGCCTTGGAGCTGCTACAACTAATGCATGCACACCCACTGGTTCAACCACCAGCCTGAAAATGAATAGACATATCTACTCACCCACATGTCGTTCAATCGCCACACTACTTTACTTGTGGTTCTGAATAACCTCCCAACTCACATCCTCCTTTCCTGGGAATGTTGTGACATATAGTTTTTGAACTTTACCCAGTTCTAGGGCTAACCTATGTTCTGGGCAACTACCAGGCCCATCTAAACTTCAATGTCTTCATAAACCTGCATAATTATTAAAGTTAAACAACCTTAATGCAAGATAGTGAATAGATGGTTCTCCCCTCATGTTAACTCTGCATAATTTTAAAAACACGTGCATCTCTTCCTGGCCGGAATAACTCAGATCAACTATATATGTCTGCCTAGTGATTTTTCAGATGTCTCAACAGAGCAGCTCACCTTGCACAAAGTCCATATCGCTTTGGTCGAAAACCCGCCGTGGCCTTGCACTTTCGGTTGGAAGCTTCCAAGTTAAAAAAAAAAACACCATTGAGCATATTCAAAAAACGAACTGCAATGTATACAGGCATAATTCCAACAGATGAACGATGCCAGTACAAAAGATTATTTGTAGCTTCTCGAAACATCCCACCACTCATAAGGAGCCCAATGCCTGAACAAGTTCCTGCAGAAACACTCTCACAACATGCTTGAGCAATTGCAAACCTTTTGTGTTTGCTCAAAAACTACGGAAAGACAACAGATAACTTTTTAATACAGTTCCTTCATGAAGACAATATAAATATTGAGAGTGGCAGCATCCAAACATTGAATTGTTTTGAATTGGATAATGGTATTATTTTTCCTCATTTCTCTTTATCAATTCTAATGTCTTGAGTTCATTGTGCTTATACAACAATCAATCTGATTCAAACTACACGTTTTTGTCACCGACATATGCTCAAGGTCAACTTTATCTTTATTTTGCACCAGGAGTGTCTTTATTTTGCATTTTTTTTGTGCATTTATTTTGAAAGTGCAAACGTTGTCCTAATTATGCTATGCTGTGTAGAAAAGGATAACTTGGTAATTTGTCAACTGATGTTTGCCTTTGAGTCCTTTTGTGCTTTGATAAAAGAAATGTAAATGTCCAGGGATTTGATGGAAAAAATTCTGAATGCCATTGAACAGGGGCCCTGCAAGGCCAGCTATAGTAATAATAATTGGTTCAAAGGAAGGGCAATGCGCAGTATCTGTCCCAATTGTTTCTTGGACACCGGAATCGCGCCGCAGGGTAGGGAGAAAGGTGGGACTGAAAGTGGAAACAGAGCAAAAGGAGCTGTAGTGAAGGGGAGCTGAGTAATTTCGACTACCTGGCGATCTTTAACGTGCGCTGACATCACACAACATACGTCCGCCTCTTCATTTTGCCTCCACCGAAAAGCAGCCGCCGTCGGTCGGGATCGAATCCGGGTACTCCGGCACAGTAGTCGGGCATCTTAACCACTGCACCACCGCGGCGGGGCAAAGCCAGCTATAAATTAAGTAATCATGAAGATTTTAAATGCTAACATTTTAGTTATATATATAAAGCTCGCACATAATTGCACCATGGAAATAAACGATTACAGCAGTAAATTGCTATGCCAAGCTGATTTAAATTCGAAACTGCATAGTTACAATATCGCACCATTAACCATTGAATGCTATCACAGCACTACTGTAAAAAAGAAACTGCAAATCTGCAAAACATGCTGGTACATTGCTAGACTGCTTCAGTTCAAAATGTGTGTGCTATAAGAGAATTCAACCACAGCTATAGTTTTGTTTGTGACACAGTTATCATCAGTTACCCTTAGTTATCAGTCTGTGTCAGGAACAGTACAATCGTCATTAGTTAGCCTGTTATCACAGCCTGTTTTTGGAGTATGGACAAATTTTTGTTTGCGTACTTTCATTGCAACGATGCCCAGTGCACTTTTATAGATAGATCACTAAGTGATATTTGCTAGGGCTCCTGAATAATTTATTATAGGTTCCGTCATGGCTGTTTTGGTTTCCGGTTTAACAGCTAAACGACGGCTCTGACGTCAGTGCAAATCATATGATACACACGAAAATTGTAATATTATAGCTGATTACCCAATCTTCGCCATTCCAGCTTAGCCCGAGCCACAACGCAGCGCTTGCTCGGCGCTAAGCATCGGCGTTTCGCCTCCGGCGCACGCCGTAGAGGGCAAACATACGTAGGGTTGATGGTTTTCGGGTAAAATCCGATTTTGCCTGGTTTTTTCACCCCGATCGTGTTCGTAAAAAATCGGGTAAAAGCCGAATTTTCCCAATTGCTGGAACAGCTGTGTCCATGGTACTGCTGTGCGCTTGTTCTCGTCACTGCAACGTGAAGCTCATTAACAGAACTTGTTGAAAGCTCGTATGAAAGAACCAAAGCCGAAGGTGCTCGATTGATACTTTCTGCAAAAGAGGTTTTTAATGCGAAGGCACTCAAAGGGAGACGCACTCGAGCCACTTTTAGATTGTCCAGAAAACGCTAGAAAGTGGAGTACATCTAATGCCAAGGATTCGATCACCTCGTAAACGTCAAGCTACAGCAGACTGTCAACGATCTTCCCCACAATGGTCGGTAAAAGCGATCGGGCAAAAAGGGTTCTGTCAAGGTTACCTACGAGCATTTCCACATTAGCAAAAACTTGTTGTGAAGAGTTTTGAGCTAAAATGTCCACAAAATGGGGCTGCCCTCTGAAACAGAACGTCTCAGACAAAGAAGGAAACCAGTTGACAATTTCGAAACTGGGTGCCATATTGATCCATTTGAGAATCGGCAGTTGATAGCTAAAGGTAGCTGTGACATTATGCGAACGTACTCTAGCTAAGCAACCTACAGAGACCAGACCAGTCTAGGACGAAAGCCAAAATGTTGCGCATACAGATGATTATGAAAATAAGGACTTGTAAAACGCTGATGATCGGCACACGTGAATAATATGTTTCTTTGCCAAAACCTGACCGTTGTACATCACTGGCAGCAATAATTATGACAGAAACGCCGAATTATGAAACACTTTCTTGAAAGCAGCCAAAAGCATAACACTAATTATTACCCACCGATCAGGGCAAACAAAACAATTACTAGTTTGTAAATTTAACCCTATAAAACCTGAATTTCGGAATGTCTCCACGAAAAACCCGATTTCTTCCCTATTATAAAGCCGAAAAATAACGTCCGATTTTTACCCCCCAAATTTGAAAATATATAAAACCCTAAAACAAATAACCCTAAATATACGCAGGCTCCTAACTGGCCTCTCCAGATAGAGATGCCGGAGAAAGTGCGGATGTTCGGGCAATTAACCCCTGTTGGAGCTAATCGTCCCATTCAGTGGCCACGGTGACCTGCTGCGAGGTAAATGGTGACAATGGCGCGGGGGCGAAACAGGGGAGCATCTGGGTGCATAGAGATGCTCGAATTACTTGAAACTCGTTGCTGATGCGTGTTTCGCAGGCATTGGCCCCCACCAATCCTTGCATGCTTGCGAGCACGAAGTAAGAGAGGAGCGCCGACTCTGGCACGCTGCAGTGCATTTGGTGTTATTCTGCGTAGCCTCCTTGACCGAGACAAACGGGCGAAAAACAGACGGAGTGGCAGTTCTGCGCGTCCTCTGTTAGCCGGAAAACGCACCTTTGCGCGTAGGCCAACCTGTATCGTTATTTAAGATAACAGTTTAGGATGAAGCTGCACCCATGTCTCTTTTCTTTTTTTTTTTTTGTCGTCTGCGTGCACTCGTCACAATGAATCGACAGGCCACGCAGACGACGAACCACGCAACGAGATCAAGGGTATTCGATGGTACGGTAGACGTGTGAGCAGCGCATACTGTGCTTTTTATTTCAGTGCGAATGGGAGAAGAGCATTTTGTAGGCGAAGAAGTGTTTGGTCGTTGGCTGTGAATCGGGATAACGCAAGAACAGCACCGTTTTAATCATGATAACATGCATAATATTAATATAAACAGCGCAAACACGAAAACAAGGGACAAGAAACAAGAAAGCCACAGTACATGCGCTGACTGACAACTAAGCCTAAGCCGTTTACTCCAAGGCCCAGAAAAACAAACATGAAGAAAACGAAACAGTCAAGTGAAAAAACCCCTGGGTTCATCTGCTGCATAAAAATTACTTTAAAAAATCACTTAAAAAAGACACCTCTTTGCTTGAAAGAGCCAGAGACGTCTTGCTGACACACTTACTGTCCGTTGAAATAAAATACGCTTCCACTATCTCTCTCGTTATCTTCTCTTTGTGGCGATATAAAATCTTAACACTGTCAAACTTAGGAGTGCACTTCTTCTTCTCCTTCTTCATTATTTCACATGACTGGCAATGGGATACCAGAAACGTTTTGTCCTTTCCAATTTCCAAGTTGTTACAGTGTTCCTGTAGTCTCTTATTTATACACCGTCCGGTTTGCCCTATATAACTGGCTCCACAAGAGAGTGGAAGCCTATATACAACACCTGTTTTGCATCCAACATAGGGGTTTCTATGTTTCACCCCACATTCTTGCTTCTTCTCTTCTCTTTCCCTTTGAACAGCCGGGCAGATCCGCACTGACCGCCCCGCTCAAGATGAAGAGGATCTGCCCGGCTGTTCAAAGGGAAAGAGAAGAGAAGAAGCAAGAATGTGGGGTGAAACATAGAAACCCCTATGTTGGATGCAAAACAGGTGTTGTATATAGGCTTCCACTCTCTTGTGGAGCCAGTTATATAGGACAAACCGGACGGTGTATAAATAAGAGACTACAGGAACACTGTAACAACTTGGAAATTGGAAAGGACAAAACGTTTCTGGTATCCCATTGCCAGTCATGTGAAATAATGAAGAAGGAGAAGAAGAAGTGCACTCCTAAGTTTGGCAGTGTTAAGATTTTATATCGCCACAAAGAGAAGATAACGAGAGAGATAGTGGAAGCGTATTTTATTTCAACGGACAGTAAGTGTGTCAGCAAGACGTCTCTGGCTCTTTCAAGCAAAGAGGTGTCTTTTTTTTAAGTGATTTTTTTAAGTAATTTTTATGCAGCAGGTGAACCCAGGGGTTTTTTCACTTGACTGTTTCGTTTTCTTCATGTTTGTTTTTCTGGGCCTTGGAGTAAACGGCTTAGGCTTAGTTGTGAGTCAGAGCATGTACTGTGGCTTTCTTGTTTCTTGTCCCTTGTTTTCGTGTTTGCGCTGTTTATATTAATAACGAATAAGTACCAACTCGCCCAACAAAGTATCATGCATAATATTCCCAACACAGCTATCCATAGAACTCAAAAGAAGCCACAGAGATGTTAAAAGCGTTGTTTGCATGCATGGGGATCTCCGCAAATAGGAAGAAGTCAGCAGGGCGCGGCTAGTTAATTGGTTTCGTTTGTGGGGTTTAACATCCCAAAGCAACTCAGGCTATGAGAGACACCGTAGTGGAGGACTCCGCAAATTTCAACCACCTGGGGTTCTTTAACGTGCACTGAAATCGCACAGCACACGGGCGCCTTGCTTTTCGCCTCCATCGAAAAGCAGCCGCCGAGGCCGGGATTCGATCCCGCGCCCTTAGTAACAGTAGTCGAGCCATAGAGAAAGATATTTAAAGAGCGGACACTCGGCGAAAACTGGTCCCAGGAAATGACGCGCGACTTGTTGCGCTGCCGCCGATTGATAGATGGCGGCACCAGCGCGGACATGCGCGGACGTGCGCGCGACGGCACTCGCTGCAGCGGTAGCCCGCCGGAGCAGACGGCAAAAAGCTGTCGAAGGGAGCGAGCAGTTGTCAGCTCGTGCCTCGCCGCGCCTGTGCGGCACAGACCGCATATTTTATCTCTCGTGGGCTGCTACGCGGAACGACTGCGGTTTGGAACGACGTCACGGTGAGCAACGTTTTTTGATGAACTACACTGCATTTGAAGCAGTTCACCATGACCACGCCGGCCGGTGCCAATTAAGTTCCGAAGCTCGTGTCCAGGCATAGAGAAGTTCAGGCGCAGTTCGTGACGCTCCGGAAGTTTCCAACCACAGCGAGGTTTAATTGGTTTAATATGTTGTGTCCCTGCGAAACTGAGCTGCATTTCGAACAGTTTATCTCAGCACGCTGGACGATGTGGCATGCGAAGCACCAAGGCATGCCGTTGCGCCAACATGGCGTAGCCTGCCCTTGCGGCCAGGCCTGCCGAGGTTTGCCGAAAGACTAGTTTTCCTGAGTCGTTTAACAGGGCGACGGTAAGGTGAGAAATGTTCCATTTTTTGACTTTCTTGTCCAACTGTGCAGAATTTCAGGCAGTTTAGCTCAGTACGGCGGCGACTGTGCTTCACAAAGTCGCGCGTGAAGGGCAAGCTAACGGTCATGACACGGCGTGCTGGCTGCCGCGGTGACGTGGCGTGAGGCGGTTTTGCGAACGGCTAGATTTGCCTGGTGTCGCGTTTAACAGGGCAACCGCAAGGTGAGAAATGTTTCATTCTTGTCAAACTGCGAGGCATTTCGGGCAGTTAAGCTCAGCACGGCGGTCTGCGCTTCACAAAGACGCGTATGAAGGGAAAGCCAACTTTGCGTGCTCGCCGGCCGCGGTTTTGCGAACGGCTAGTTTTACGCGGTGTCGCGTTGCATTTAACGGGACAACGTTAAAGTGAGATGTTTTATTATGCTGCAAGCTTCATTGCTTCAGTTGTTGAGTGCTTTTGATGGATATTGTTAGTTTAGTGGCTGTTATTTCACTCACTGTAGAAATGCATTTTCAGATAGGTTCGGTTAACCTGCATTTCCTGACCTCTACATTGCAAGAATAGCTTTTGTATCAATTTTACGGATGACAGCTTTTCTGTTCTGAACCATAACTGCTGCTCACCAAGTCTTCAGTACGCACCCACATGCACAGATGTGTGCGCGGTGCAGTGGCCTTACATTTCATTGCAACCTTCTGCATCATGTTCATTCCTTTTCCAACAGCACTGCATGACCCACGGACTGCAGCCGAAGCACGGCGGATGCGACGAGTGAACGGTGTGGTCTTCCCCCAAGCGTCAGTACTCCTCTCTGCCCTGAACAATACACGTTACCCTTGCTAATGCAGCCGCTACTGGGACTGTGAAGTTTATGTATAATGCCTGTTTTGCTATATAAAATTTGCCATAATTCGGAAATCAATGTTATGCTATTTTTTTGTCTCTAAGAGCTGTTTCTCGCCTTGTGTATTTTTATTTTTCTGTACTGTCCACATCGTCTAATGTGTGCCAAGTTTTGTCAATGCATCCGTCTACATCTGTTGCATCTCTTATGTGTTCTTTATGCAGAAAAATAAATGTTCAGTTCACAAAGAACTTGGCGTCTTTTCTGTAATACTGTTTTGCAAAGGCTGTGGCGCAGCTGAGTTGATGGCCAGTTTAGAAAACTGGAAATCTATTTTTCATATTGTTATGCATGCTGAAAATAAATAGAAACACCAGCCGACCATGTAAAACCAAAATAATGCACCAAAAGGGCAGGGAAGGGCGCAGTGCATGCTAGCATTCAAATCGCGTGCCTTTCAGCAAGACCGGAAGTAGTTGCCGCCGGCCGCTTGGTGCGCTACAGTCAAATGGGCCGCTGGGCCCTATGGGAGTGTCCGCTCTTTACCAATCTTTTTGTCGAGCGCCGTAACCACAGCGCCACCCCGGCGGGGCTAGTTAATTGTATGAAGCAGTAGATAAACGTCACTGCCGGGGATATCTGCGAGCGGTGACGCAGGCAACGGACGACGCGCCAGTGCAGTTCTACGACGCAGGCGAAAAGCGCGAGCGATGATCAGGCGACAGTGACTGCACCTACACGGAGCAGACAACAAACGCGGCGGAACCAGGGAACCGCCGGAACGGCGATGCGGAGACGGAACGCTTCACCAACGCTAGCGTCGATGTTGAAGCCCCTGAATAAATCTATTCAGGGGCTTTAGTCAATGTTGCGCAAGGACGGACGGATGTTAGGAGCGTCCCCTTTAAAACGGGGTGGTGATCGTCTTTATCATGCTCAACCTTTCTTATTTTTTTAACTTAGATACTCCGTCAACTTTAACGACTTTCCTTTTACTCCCGGGCTTTTAAACACCGGTGTTTAATTCCACTTTAGCTTCTATGCGTCCCCTCCCCGCTATTCACCCATCAATCTTCCAAACGTATCTTGCTTACCTCTACCGCCGATTCGTCCACGCTTCCTTTGCTACCTCTAAACCCCAGGGCCTCGGCCAGAGTGACTATGTCCGCATCGACATCTGGATGGATACCGCCACCAAGCTTTCTTCGATGTAGCAAAACTTTACCCTCACCAACAGCGCAGTCGGCGCACCATGGTATGTTGCTCTGTGCTTGCAAGGCATTACCGGCGCCATTGTATCTGCGTCTCCCTGCGTCGCCTCGCTCTTGAGTTTCACCTCCGGCAACGTGAAAGTCACAACAGTGATCACACCACAGTTCTGGCGTCTCACGTGACCTATACTAACATTTGGTGTCACATTAATTGCACGGGCGTTGAACACAAGACACTACCGCCGTCTATGAGAGTAGAGATTCAATTATGAATCATTATCAGTTTTACGCGAATGCATGGTTGGTTAGTTTAGGTGGTTTAGCGTCCCGAAGTTACTCAGGTTGGGAAAGACGCCGTAGTGGAGGGCTCCTGAAATTTTGACCACCTTTGCTTCGTTAACGTGCTCTGACATATATATAGTATATGATGTGAGGGCTGAGCTATAGTTTCAACAATGAATCAGGGCACAAACATGGAATATAAGGAGTTCACACGTTGAATAAAAGACTGTCACGATGCCACGATACAGGTATAATGGTTCACGTACGCATAATTAGAAAACAGAACATGCAGTCATAATTTGTTCTACGCTGCTTAAAAAAATACACAACAGAAACAAAGCGAAGAACAGTATAAGATTTCAAAGCATACCATACTCGAGGCCCACTTTAGGGATCGTTATGAAAATGCGAGCAGCGCGGCGCCTACGAACTCGGCTATTTTAATTTCTTAGCGCCGCAGCTGTATTTAAAGGGGCGATGACAGGGTCGGTCAATGTATTGCCGTTTTGTACGTCTGTGAATAATATAAAGGTCTGCGATTCTACACGCAAAGTTTTAGTGCCTAGCAAGCGCCGCATATTACAAAAAACTGTGATAGAAATCGGAATCGAGAAGCTCCTCCCACCGAGACTGACTGCCATTTTGAAATGTTCGTGTGACTTCACAGAGGATACGCGGCGGAGCGTGGTCTGCAATGGAGGCTGCAATATCAAATGACACGTCTCTCTCTTTATGGACGATTGACACAATGGTCGTCCCTCATATAGATGTGCTCGATGACTAGCTAAATACTCGCTAAACAACTGACTGACTGATTGACCGACCGACCGACCGACAGACTGACTGACTGACTGAATGAAGCGACGCGACCTCCAAAATAGGGCGCGCCGCGTCTGTCCCAGCGCGCCAAGGCTAGCGCGCACACACATTTACGGCGAATTCGAGTGGGAGAGCAGGCGCAGTCGAGAGCATTTCAGGAGTGCTCTCAGACAAGCGGGCGCCCTCCAGTGGGAGAGCAGGAGTAGAATCACCGGCTCCCAATGGCAGAGGAGGAGGGTTTTCATCCGCTGAGAGCACCCGAGTGCACTTTCCCGGCTGCTCCCTCGTCTAAAGCGAGAGTAGAGGAAGTCACATGTCATGCATAAAGCGTCATATTCGCGCCATCTTTTTTTTTTTTCTCTTGAGTCGGCGATGCTCAAAATGGCAGCTGCAGAGCGTCGGCGCTCGGCGAGCGGAAAGCATTCCTCAGGTGCTGTATGCATGTTTGAGAATCGCTGCTGGCGTCGAAAGGGCCAAAGGAGGCAGCTCGCCGCACTGTAAGAAGAGAGACATACAAAACAAGCGGTTCTACGCGGAGCGTTGGCCTCTCCTCAGGTTGCAAGTGCCGCCACAGCAGACAGGCGAAGAATTCTGGGGAGAGAAGTGCGGTCACATGGTTGTGGCGCGCTGCTCCCGACACGCAAAGAGCGTTCCCGTGGGAGGACAGTTACACCCTCGCTCGGCGTGCTCCTGTACTGCTCTGTACTGCTCGGCGCCTCTGCTCTCGTCTCCCCAACCGAATGCGTCAGCTTCGCTTGTTGAAACGCTCCCTTTTCCTCCCGTCGAGCCGCGCGCCGTCGCAGTCCAAGACTCTAGATAGGACGAGCACATTCCGGCCGGTTGAGTCACCGTCATCGCCGAGTGATGAGAAAGGAGGTGACGCCGATACGTGCAAGGCTACGCGCTCTCTCGCACGAAGAAGGAGGCTTTTCTCGAAAGATGTCGAACTTTCGATGCGGCGCCGCGCGGGCTTCACGCCGCGCCGGCTTAACAAAAATGAGCGCCGATTTCGTGACAGGCAGTAGTGACCCCAAATCGACTGCAGCTTACTTCACAAAGCGCGTGCACATTTTGCGGGAACCGTCGATATGTGACCCTGTCTGGCGAGCGCAGCCGGCAGCTGTCGGCGCCGCTTGTAGGTAGACAATTGCTGGGGGCGCAGTCGTAATCCGCGATTCGGCGCAGCGGTTGGTGCGGGCAGTGAAGGGAATTCGAATCGCGTTGAATTTTGCGATTACGGGACTGAAGCGGCGGTGGCGGCGCATGCTTTCGTGCGCTGGCCGTGGATAGACTGAACATAGTTTAGCAAAATAAAAAAATGCTTTACTAGCCGAAAATAATAAAGTTTGACTAACACGCGCATATAAAAGTCAAGGGGTACCGCTTCGTTCAAGTTTTGTCTGCTTCTCTAATGTCGCAAGGCGTGCTCTCGCGTCAACGTATGCTTGTTTGGATTTCCTCTTAGTTTTGGACCGACAGATCGACTGGCAAGAGCTCAGCAACGCAACTCTAACCCCTCCCCCTTGTCGCCGCGCACACGGCGGAAGGAAACGTTGGACAGGCACGGGAGAGGGAGCGGTTTGTTGATAAACAATACAACTCTCATAACGTGAGAATAATATGCTTCTGATTCTATGCTTGATGCAGCATGAGGCCATCGATTTAGGCCTCCTCGACAATCTCTAGACGAAGCACGAAACAAGTGCGAGAACCACTAAGGTAGCACGTTATATTGAAGGCTTGTCAAATAAAAAAGAATATGCGAATAAAATATTTTTCTGGTGAAATAAAAAAGCTCCCAGTGACTACCGTCCACAGCGTGCATACAAGAGAGCAGCTGACACCGCAAATAGCAGACGACATGGGGATAACATCCCGTTGTGACGTCAACGGCTGATGTTTGCCACACCAGAAAGCTTCTTTTGATATTAATATTAAAATTCATTTTAAAACTATCTACCGCACCGAATGAGTTCTAATTTCTACGACTTATAATTTAACGTGTGTGGAGTGAAACACAGTTTATGCTCAAATGTTAGCTGTCATGACCCCTTTAAGCGGTGACGAAACACAATAGAGTCGGACTTTTACTGCATCATAGATTATTCTAGTGAGATTTTCTTATTATTCAGCAAAAATAAGTTTGAACACCGCAGCAAGTATGCGCGGTGTCGTTTACATTTCTTTGTGTCGCCCTTTTATCTCGTCACAACCAGCGCTCTATTTGCACATGTGCTGCAGTTGAAGCAAAATAAGCTTATCTTAAATTTCATAATGCTGAAAACTATACTACAGCGAAACGTGGTTCTCCACAAACATCAATGCGATCTTATCCTTAAACTCCTTTAATCGCCTCGCCACGGTGGCGCAGTAGTTGAAATGTCCGACTACTGTACCGGAGTACCAGGGCGCGAACCCTAGGTTTCGATGGAGGCGAAACGGATAGCGTCCGCGTGTTGTGCGATGTCAGTGCACGCCTAAAGATCCCCAGGGGCCGAAATACGCGACTAAAAATGACACCATGACGCCTCGGTGATGCGTCAGCGCGCGACGAGACGCGGATTAAACCAAAGACCACCACGGTGCCGCCCCGGGTAACGGTACTAAAACGTTAGCCCTGGCCGCTTACTTGCACGGAAAAAGGTTTATTCGCAATCAAGAAGCCGTTTGTTAACTTTTTATATATATACCGTGTGAATAAATAAACTAAATCGTTATTTTTAAGAAGCCGCGTTAAAATTTCAACATAACCAAAAAATCAAAAAGCAGCTACAGTATTGCAATTGAATTAGGGCGGCTCTCGTGGGTAACTTATGTCACTGGAGGGCGCGCTAGAAAAGGTAAACCAGGGTGGGTAAACAAGCCATAAAAATGGCGGCCTTCTCTAGAACAGCTCATTCAAGGACCACAGCCAATTCCACGGTTAGTTCCTGCTTTTTACGCGTTGTCGGAAGTCACGGTACTGCCTGGTGGTCCTAAATGCGCGGAGAAATCTTTTCGAAGCAGTGTAATCGGGGTTCTGATTTTCTTCAGGAAACAGAAACAGAAGATAGGTGGACCACGGAGCACGGACCGTTCGGCAATAAGAACTTGTGGCCGCATGAAAGCCTCTACACAAGTGCGTCAGTTCGAACAAGCACAGGAAAAGCAACGCGGTTGAGCGTGCACTACTATCCTCCCTCGATTTCATTCGTTTTCTACTGTATGTGGCCTTCGCCGCCGCCTTTTTCCCTGGGTACACTACGAAGCACAACCACCCCTCAGTGCGCCAACTTTGCAACAGATGGCCTCCGCCATTTTACGCACGCACTTGCTCCCCGTCGGATGTGAGAGAACGCCCGTTGCCTACGGAAAGTTGAAACCCTCTGGAGGTAGAAAAAAAAGAAAATAAATCTGAGCGCGTACAGCACTTACTGCCGCACCGGCAAAGCGGTCGACGGCGCGCCTCATCGCAGTTCAACGATGGGTTCATTGCACGGTCATCCCGCTTTTGCATTTTCAAGTCGAAATAGGCGTCGGAACAATTTGCCAGGCAAGTAGAACGCATTCTCGCACACCTTCCTTCGATGTTGCTCGCACCGGAGTTGAAGCTTCTGCACAGCAGCCAACACTACACCACGTATGTCGCCGCCATTTTCTCTCTATAACCTTATACATCGGCTCATATGGCGCTCTATAAATAGTATAATAGTGTGGGCACGATTATGTGTACAACGTCATGTTTTTTCGCCTCCTCGACGCAATAGCAGCATCCTGTGACGCAACTTTTTAAGAATGCGGTGGCGATCAGTACGAGCAGGCGTATTAAAGCGGTCCTTAGTTCCATTCCAGGTAGCCGAAATTACTCTGCACCCCTCCAATAAGGCATCTCTTTCTCTCTTTCCACTTTCACCTACATCTTTATTCCCTCATGGCTCAGTACAGATGTCCACGGAAAAGGTAACAGATACGGCGCACTTCCTTTTCTGCAAACCAATTATACCGTCATAACGGTAAAAAAGATATTGCGTAAATTTACTCACCCCATGGAGCGCCAGATATGCCTTAGCTCCCGATACTGTAGGAGGAAGAAAAAAAAAAGGAAGCGCTTGTACATGGGTCGGAGAACTCGCTATTTACGCGCGTAAAGCACGAGTGCTTCCAGCAAGAAAGCTGCTTCGCACGCTCATTTCATCCACTAGGTCATATGCATACTTCGGCGATGCGGTACACGGCTTTTGGAAGGAATAGTGGCTCAGTCTTCCGTGTGTCTGTTTTCCGCTTTTCCTTGCAAAACCCGCAGACAGTACGAGAAACACACTAAGTTCAGGCCACAGTTTCTGGGTCTGCAACTCACCTGGTTCGGGCCACAGTTCAGGCGACAGTCGTCCAGCCAGGGTTTCTTCGCACGTAAGATCCATTTCCACGTCATCTGGGAATCAGGGCGACACTTCAGAACTTGACCACCATTGAAGTTTTAATGTAATGCAACCGAATGCAGTAAAAATGAACTCTAATGAGCGCACAAAAATCTTTACGGCTACGAAAGTATCCAAACGCAGTAACCAAACCAAGGAGCATGAAAATGTACCGCGTTTGCTGGTAGACGCCATATTCGAACTACGGAAGGCGCTCACCAGCACACACCACGCGCTGTGACGTCATCAACTATCACCCGTTGTCAAATTTTTTGTTCTTGTTTGCGAGGAAGGAGTCTGTTGGCATACAGTGTTTAGAATATACCGCTCACTGATTCGATCGAGGACGCCGAAGTTGCACCGAAAGCAAAGCCTGCCAGCGGCTACAGCAAGAGGGCGCTGCTGACAGTGGGTCTGCGGAAGCTTTTCAGGCGAAAACCTTTCTTGGTTCATCACTGGCGTGCGCATAAAGTGACTTTCCGCACAATGGTTGAACAAAAGGCAGATGCAAAGCCAATCCAACACAATCCACATAAGGCTAAAAATACAAAATACCCAATCCAGACATCATTACATGGTTGAAGTACTTAATGGCATTGTATGACTAGCCACATTAGCCATTGCCCGAATCCAAGTCGCAGCCAAAATACAATCCGTAAACCATATAACAAGCCAATATCAAATCCAGTCATGATTAGGTTGGTTGGTTTGTGGGGTTTAACGTTCCAAAGCGACTCAGGCTATGAGAGACGCCAGTCAAGATTAAGCAGCTATTGTGATGACTCGAGTTGAGTCTACACTGGGCATGAGGCGATGGAGGCACAGACTCGGGATATAATTTTAAATGTATTTAATTAAAACAACTGACTCAGTTTCGCTTACGGCTCGCCGTCAATGGGCTGCCGTCGTGCGGCACGGGCTCGAAGAAGGGCTGGAATGCCGAATGCTGCAGTTCGCCGTCACTGGGCTGTGGCGCTGCGTCGGCGTGCTGCTACACGGGCCCCGAAGAACTGGGTGTTCGTCACGGCCAGGCGGTGGAATGCCGAGGGCTCCGGCTGCTTCCTTGTTTCCATCTGGCGGAGGGATGAACTGCCAGGTGGGAAGTCAGGATGACAGGGGCCGAGCTTGAACGGCGCCTAGACCTCGGGCTCGCAGGTCGTGACGCAGCCAGTCTTCTGCCCTGCTCGTTTTCTGTTCGAACGTCTCGTCCGCTGCCTGCGGTCTTCTCTCCCGCTCTCTCTCTTTCGTCTCCTCTTTTAAACCTTTTCGCTGCACTGCATTGCTGTGCCTCCTTTTCATAGGTTGACCGGTTTCCGCGGCCGCCGACTGCCTTTGTTAGCCCCCCCTCCCCCCGCCCCCAGCTTTTGCCCTTTAGGCCTTTTTGCAGGTCCCGTTCCAAGGGAGTAAGTAGTCAGTGGCTGTCCGTATATGGGCATATTTTCGTCCCGTGGTACCAAATATGGGCATGCCTACAGTTTGGCCACTCGACGCCGGCCTGGCGCTTTCAGCAGTGTCCATGAGTCACTGACCGGCGTCCGCAGCCTCGTGCACGCGCACGAGCCGTCACATTCGCTCCTTTTTCAAGAATGTTCGCCGAACATTAGGAGTTCACCGTACACACACAAACACACACCACATTTAGGGTATGATTTCACGAATTTCGCTGTTTTCTTCGCCAGGAGCACTGAGCCAGGACATGATTTCAAAAGTATTCACTGTAATACCCTTCGAGTGCACAATGAGAAAATAATGAACGCTACATTCAAAATTCTTGAAAACGAGCAAACAAAAATCCAACTAAAATCAATGCGAGCGTTAGTAACAATTATTTTTTTTTTCTTTTCAAGAGAGAGTTTAGCTGTTTCATCCTTCCTAGCTGTTAGCTAGGGACTCCTGGGTCAACCAGTCGGTTACGGAAATGGTACCTAGAAGCTGGAAGAGAGAGGGACCGGGAACCGGGTCCGCTGGCATTGCTTGATGCAATGTTATCTGCGTTATAGTTTCGGCCGACTGCAATGCCTCTTCCTCGAGAACTGCGTCACCGAGCTGCGTCTGCAGAAAGTATTAGTTCATCACTGGGACTACAGTTTTCGTGCCGGCTGCTCTTGCCCCGTGCTGTAATGCGGGGTTGTTAACAATGGCAGGGACTATGCGCTGGTTGTTCTCCTCCTCTCATAGTAGCTTCATGAACACAACACAGGCGCATGTGATTGTGTTTGTTGCGCCACATTTCTCGGTACTATGCAGCGCCAACTTGCCCCTCAAGCTGTTATTTTACTCCTCTCATTTCCGTGAAGCAACCGTGTCGGCAAGAGACGAGTGTAGGCTGGTGCTTGCTTTAGTCAGTTAACGAGAACTAAAGCCATCGATGCCCCTGAGATCTCCAGAATCCTGAAATTACAGCGGAGAGCTGCTCTATTATTCGGTACTGTCTTTACTGCCTTTCCTCATGTCGGCTGCATCCCGGAATGCTTCCGCTGTCACGTCATGGACCACTTGCAATGTAGATGTCAGTTCTCCTTGATAATCCTCCAGCGACCCGTATGACATCCGTTGCTCTCCGTCAACGACCGCATTTGGCGTGTCTGGGTCGCGGCCAAATAAAAGGTAGAAAGGCGAGTCACCAGACCTCACGTGTACCGCCGTGTTATATGCAAAAACAGCAAACGGTATCTATAAATCCCAATCATGATGCCCTCGCGAAACTTGGTGGGATAACAGTTGGCTTGCAGTTCGGTTATGCCTCTCCACAGCACCGTTACACGGCGGGTGGTAAGGGGTTGCCTGCCTTTTGCCCATCCCAAGAAGCCAATAGACATCATTCATCAATCTCGAGAGAAAGTTTGACCCTTGATCCGTTAATAGCTGCCTTGGAACGCCGTGCCGCAAAACGACCGCTTCTACACAGGCGCGTGCCATGGTTTCTGCTTTTTGGTCAGGCAGTGCCGTTATTTAAGCGTATTTCGTCAGGTTATCCACATACACCAAGTACATGTTTCCTCTTGTCATCGTTGGAAGCGGGCCCATATCCATGCAAACCCTTTCAAAACGCGTCGAGACCTCCTCAAATTCTTGAAGGGGGGCTGGCCTGTGGTTTTTCGGGGTCTTTCTAGGTAACATTGGCAGTTAGCGCAGTATTCTGGAACGTCACAACACATGCCTTGCCAGTGGTAGTACCGCTCCAACCTTCTCCGTGTCTTTGCTACTCCACAGTGGCCCGCGTACGGGGCATCTTGAAAAATCCTCAAATTCGTGGTACTATTGACCTAGACACCACGACTCTTTCTCACACCTGGCCAGCCTTTCTTCCTGACCAAGTAGGCAATGCGCGCTTTCCTAGTGTCCCTTGGTTGTCCACCAAATAAGCATAGTCAAAGCAAGGCGTCCGTGCGCTGTGCGATGCCAGTGCACATTAAAGAACCCCAGGTGGTCGAAATTTCCGAAGTCCTTCACTACGGCATCTCTCATAGCCTGAGTTGCTTTGGGACGTTAAACCCCACAAACCAACCATCATTGATGGTGCGAACCAAATTTCTACTTAACGCGTCCGTGTTAGTATCCGCCTTGCCTGGTTTGTGTTCTATCTCAAAATGATATTCCTGAAGATGCAGGTTCCACGGCGCGAGGTGCGAGCTTGGGTCTTTCATTTAGCAGCCACATAAGGGACTGGCAGTCAGTCACTAGCGTGAACGTGCGGCCGTAGAGATAGCACCGAAAATTCCGCACGGCCCAAACTACCGCAACACTCGCGCTGAGTGGCACTGTAACGCCGCTCGACTGGGATAAATTGCTGGCTTGCGAACGTGACTGGGTGCTCCCTGTCTTCAAAGTTCTGAGGTAGTACCGCGCCTGCAACAAGCTTGGAGGCGTCGGTAGCCACAATAAAGGGTCTGCTAAAGTCAAGATGTCTCAGCAATGGGGCCGTTACTAGTTTTTCTTTTAGCTCCTTGAACGCCGTCTGTGTCTCTTCCGACCATAGGAACTCGGTGTTTTCTGCAGTTAATGCAGTCAATGGCTTCGCGATTCCGGCAAAGTCTCGAACATGCCTTCTGTAATATCCGACTAAGCCAGGAAACTCGCGCACATATCGAACTCCGGCTGGCCTCGGGAAGTCACGGACGCTACTTAGTTTACCTCGTTCTGGTGTTATTCCGTCCGCCGAAACGATATGTCCAAGGCATCTGACTTGCTACTGGAGAAGCTGGCACTTCAAAGGTTTCAATTGTAAGCCAGCGGCTCGCAATCTGATCATTTGATCAGCATCTCCTCGACTGCCTCCACGTGATCAGTAAATGTGTTGCTATAAATGACGATATCGTTCATGTAGACAAGCACCTCTTTCCCAGCATACCAGCCAAGATTACGTCCGGGATTCTCTGCCAGACGATAGGGCTGTTAACAAGTCCCATCGGCATGCGTCTCCACTGAAAATGGTCAGATTGGGTGTTAAATGCGGTTTTCTCGATATCCTGCTGATCCATTTCGATCTGCAAAAACCCTGATGCAAGGTCGACAACCGTAAAATAGTTGGCTGACCCTAGCTGCGCGAAGGTTTCCTGTACTTGTGGCAGGGGGTAGGGGTCTATCCTCGTAACGGAATTCAATCGCATGTAGTCTATTATCAATCGAACTGAACCGTCGGGTTTCTCAACTAGAAGCGCTGGCGCTCCCCACGGAGATTTGGAGTGCTCGACAATGCGTTTGTCGACTCCTGGACCTGCCTATCCATTTCCTCTCTTTGTAAGTAAAGAATTCTATATGCCCGTCGGCACACTGGCGGTGAGTCGACGGTGAAAATACGGTGCTACCTTCCCAAGTCCAGCTTTGATGCAGCGAATGCATCGGAGTAACGATATAGGAGACTCAAGTCTATTTCGCTCTTGGCTCTCGATATGAGAGAGGTCGAAATGGGGGATCGCGTCTCTAAATTTCCCCTGACGAGCCTTGCAGAGCAAACTGCGGCACCCGTCTAATCCGCCTCAGCCGTAGTAAATGTAGCTACGTTTTTGTTCTTCGGCAGGCGGAGCTCTTGTGAGTAGATACACAAGCGGACAGGAGCCCTTTTCTTAGACCCTACCGTGACAACACAGCCCGCCACACTAGGTCCTATTGCGAGCCCTTCTATAGGCTCAAGCACTCCTATGTGTCATTCATCAATGTCAGCCGAAACCGGGCAAACACGTATCTCTGACCGAGATGGCACTACTGTTTCTCTTATTGTCCGAACACCAACTCCCGCGCGTTTTAGCGAGTCTTCCGCGCATTGCTCCGCATAGTCCACCCGTGCAACACACTCAGCCTCTCGATATTCTAATGGTATCAGACACCCGCGACAGGAAAGGCTTAGTATGGGATGGATGCAATGTTGCCGCAGCATGTCCACGAGTGCGCTATCTCGTCCCGTAGCGACACAGCGTCGGAAAAGGTGTAGCTGCAGGATGGTCAAACCTCTCGCTTCCGATAGTAAATCGGAAAAGATACAGGCCACCAGTTCCGAGATTCGCTACTGTGATCCCCAAAAACCTTACATAAGCATATTGTCGAACCTCACGCACCTGCCTATCTCCCTTCCTTGTCAGCAGATCGAAAAGCTTGCTTTAGGAGCGTTATCCTGGTGCCAGAGTCGACCAACAGATTGCAATTGATCCCATTCACCTCAAATTTGGAACTTGGGCAGGACTCACCGAACACGCTTACAATAGCACAGCTATTCCGGCTCTTTCCCGCAACCGGCTCGGCTGCGGGGGACTGTACGCGTTTTTTTTTGTTCCGCCTCCGTCCGAGTAAGATGCCGCTCATTTGTCCGATCAAACTCGCGGCTTATCCTCGGACAGTTTCTAGCGACGTGCCCGTAACAGCGACAACCATAGCAGCGAATCTACTTTTCAGGATTCGCGCTTACTCCTTTGGCTGTTATCAACCTCCCTTTTTCCTCAATGGAGACCTACAAATCGTTGCGCTCTTCGTTTATGGCTGCCTGAACAGCTACTTCAAAAGTAGCTGGCGACTTCGACAACACAAACCTGCGCACTGCATCCTTTAGCCTGGTGATAAACTGGCACTTCATATGCTCTAGAAGCAGCTTTTTGGCGTGCTTTTGCTTAGCACTATCACGCCCTGGCTCTCGCGCTAGAGTATCGTTACCAAGGAAGAGTAAACGGGAAGCAAACGCGCAAGCATCTTCTCCCGGCTTCGGTCTAGCGCCGAGAAACCGCTAGAGCTTTACACTGGGACGATCCCTGTCAGAGTACTTAAACGCTAGTGTCTTACATTCTGCACTGTTCTCGCGTTCTTTACTTCCTCCTCTCTCCAGGCAAAATTACGTGCTGCTCTGGGCATTCGACATTTCGCCATCCCCAGCTATTGTTCTTGAGTTAAACTGCAGACCTTTGCTACTTGTTCTAACATTAAAACATTCTGTGATAGACGGCCCGTTATCATCATCAATGAATTTTTCCACCATGCTAGATAAAGCAAATACGCTTGCCCCGAAGGGCTGTGCACTCGACTGGGCTCCTTCTATTTTTAACAAATTGTCAATGCCTGAAGCTCCTCTCGCTGGGGGTACAGTCCCGCTTTTGCCCAATGATTTACGTATGGACCCCATTTGTGACATCAATGTGATGATTCTAGTCACTTAACGTGATCCTGGGTCCACACTGAAGGGCATGAGGAGGTGGAGGCACAGACTGGGGATGTAATTTTAAACATAGCTAATTAAAACAAGCGGCTCAGTTTCGCTCACGGCTCGTCATCACTGGGCTGCGTCGCTGCGATGGCGTGGTGCGGCACGGATGATTTCCATCCCAAGTACAGACATTTTAATTTGTGTTATGTTCGGCCAGACACACAAAATATATTATTGGTACTTTATAGTCGGTGAGTGTGCAGGAAAAACCGATTTCCGCCGTGTCGTGCAAGTCAGTCACCTAAACTGTTACGAGGAAGCGTGAATTTTCCCCGCTGTTAGGAATGGGTTCCACAGTATGCAAAGTAACAAAGCGCGTTTCGTGCCGAATAATAATATTCATACAAGGCGTACAAATATTCATAAGTGCATTTAAATGATTCCAGTAAAATCACTTTTCGATTGGGACACGACAGCCTTTGAATGCGCTATGTTATAATTCCGTCTAGGGATGTGGCTTTAAGCGATCATGGTGCCGGCATGACCTTGCAATGGGAGCCGTCTTGTAAGCGAGCTAGCTCCTTCAACATGGCCTACTGAACTGGAATAAATTCAATGCCGAGAAAGGATATCTCAAAACGCTGCAACTGATCGCATGCCGTCCGGACCTTTTCGAGCGCGATCGGTCAGCATTCAGTACGACTCGCTCGGAAGGGCAATAAGGCAAACTAATAAATGCTTGTTCGTTCTCCCAGAAATACGTGAAGGCGCGAGTATAAGAGAAACGGTGCTTACTGTCAAGTACACAATTGAGGCCTGCAACGGATAACGTTTGCCGCTTCGCTTTTTGCACAGCTGAAAGACACATTTGGGCGCTACTAGAACTGAAGAAGCACATGCCTCTGGTCACCTCCGATCGAATATCGCATCACACTGCGCGAGCGCTTGAGGCCATTGAGAAAAACACCGTGAGCTGTCACCCCACGAGACCACATCCTCTGCACTACGCATATAGCAGCCGAATGTTTTTCCCACCAGGCGAAACCACATGGCGGCCACGCCCTTCACTCCTCCTCCGATACGTCATTCATGACGTAAGTCAGGGAGGTCCATTGGCTATAACGCCTTAATGGCAATGAATGACTTGCGACGCTAGTTCTAGCCTTAATCCCAGTCGTAGCCAACAATGCAATTCAAAATCCAGATAACAAGCCAATCAAAGCCAACGTAAGAAGCCATTGTAGGCATTCGCATTACCGCCCGTTAGCAGTGGCGGCCTTTAGGGTGGGCGACTAGTGGGGTCGCACAGGGCGCCATTATGAAGGGGGCGCCGACCTGCACTGGGTGCTCTCACCCCCCCCCCCCCTACCTCCTCTACACCCGGCCCCCTCCTTGTCTTGCATCCTTCACAAGAGACATTATAGTCGTGTGTTCACTGAAGTGAGGGAAGCAACATGTTTGCTTGCAGAATCCCCAAAACGAAGGCCGCCAAGGAGGAATGGACCTTCCCAGAAAGCGCCTGGAGAGGCATCGGGATGTGGCGTGGTTCCTGCCTTCTTTTATGGTACACTGCAACATAGGTCAGCAGTGTAGGAGGGACGGGGGTGACAGAGGGGCTGGGGGAGTTAAGAAACGTTACCGAACTGTCTGTTGGTTTGGTTGGTTTGTGGGGTTTAACGTCCCAAAGCAACTCAGGCTATGAGAGACGCCGTAGTGGAGGACTCCGGAAATTTCGACCACCTGGGGTTCTTTAACGTGCACTGACATCGCACAGCACACGGACGCCTTGCTTTTCGCCTCCACCGAAAAGCTGCCGCCGAGGCCGGGATTCGATCCCGCGTCCTTGGGAACAGTAGTCGAGCGTCGTAACCACTGCGCCACCCCGGCGGGGTCCGAACTGTCTGTCTAGTGCCCGTCTTAGATAGTTTTTTTTTTTGTCAATTAAAGCTGCTTTCAACGAGTCCTTTAAGCGATGACGGTTTCTTTTTTTCCTTCATGCTCCACGGTGGAAACATCGTTAGAGCGCGCAGCTTCGGAACAAAAACATATTTTTTGAGCTGGAAAACGAATCTGAATGTCGACTGGTTGCCTTGTTGATCTCCTTTTTGAGGAGCGCAGTAATTTTAGGATGTGAGCCTCTAATGAGTCGGCGTCTGGGAAAATTAGTTTTGGACGGAAGAAATGATTCTACTTATGAGCGTTATAAAAATATTAGCGGACAAAATTGAACTGCCCAATTTCTGAGTAAATAGCGACTTTGTTTTTTACACTGTTTCTACGTGCATGGATGCGAAAGGACAAAATTTCGCGCAATGGTGTGGCTACATCGGAAAAAGAAGTTGGGTTCGCTGAGTCCAGCATTATGTTAAAGCCCAGTTTGTTGTTATTTTGAAATCTAATATTCCTTCTGGCAACCCATGGCTGCATATATCTTCTATTAAGCACCGTTCTAAGCAAGTTCGAAGAAAATAGGAAGGTAGAAATGCCGAATGTACAAGCGTGCAGCGAAAGGTTTCAAGGAGAAAAGGAAACAGAGAAACGCTTCGTATAGTACAAGAAAAAGCCCACTTTTCGTAAAAGGCTCAAACTAACCTGATCCAGCTTGCAAGCATCGCACGGCATATAACATGACTTGAGCAGGTTCTGCTCATATTGACAACAATAATTTTTCCCCGCTGAACATGTGTGTGAAGTGGTGAGCTAAACTTTCTCCACACTGGTCCCCAGCCGAGCCATTATTATTCAGCACCGAAGAAATACGTAACGATAAGCGCATCATAGAAGCCACGTTGTTGTTTCAGACTTTAAAGCTTGCATTTATATTTTGCATGAGTGGGTTGAGTTGTACTTACATGTAATATGCATATGCTCTCTCTTATTCTTTCTTCCAACATGGCCTTTGCCATTTTTACTTGGAGCGCACCTCATATTAATGGGAGCACATAAGGGCCTCGTATCGCAGAAAAGCCGGTATCACGTTGTGGTTGTAACGCGAAAATCATGAAGTAAAGAAACGAAGGTTTCTCGGAAACCCGTGGAGTCGAACACGGTTTCTTCGCAGCGCGAGGCGGGCACGCAACAACTCCGCCATAGAACCGCATTGCTTCTCTCCGAATAGGGGTCCGCCTAATGTATGCATTGCCTAGGACTGCCAGCTAATGTTTAGATGCGTCATTAGAAAGAAACTATTCACGGAAGTAATAGTTAAGCAAGTAGCAAAGTGCATTTTCGTTTTGCTTTACCTGCGATGCGGCGCTCACTGGAAAATTTATTCGGTCGTACGACGTTGCCGCTACAGATGGCGCGAGCCGCCCGATTATACAAAATACAGTATTTGAGGCGGCTAGGTGGCGTGAAGTACCATCATCCATCCGTTCATTCATCGTATGTAAGCAAGCGAAGTAGACGGATGTGCTTCTGGATCATCCTGGAATGTATAAGCGATAAGGTACTTCGATGCGTGCACCGTCGATGCGGGCGCGCGGAGAGTGGGGGTGTGCATCGAGGAACCCTAGTATGCGATGGATGCGGTGCCCTCTACTAATGCATGGCGCTCGTATGAGTGTTCTGCGAGTGCCGATGACGCATCAACTTCTTCTCCTGCTCGGGGAAGATCATAAGAAGGCGATGCGAACGGGGCCCGATAAAGATATCACGATGAACTCTTAAATCTAAGATTATACGATGGGGGTCTAGTTCGCGATGCATGAACTTGAAGCTGAAACCACGCAAAGCACGATACACAGGGCAGAAGTGGACAGGACGAGCGCGGAGTTGCAACCGTTTATTGAGACATATCCTTCTTCCATCAACAGCACTGCGCAGGCGCGACAAGCATATGCTATGTAATTGAGTTCAGAAACTTCAGTTCCTTCTTATACAGATAGACCGAAGAATCGCTGACACACTTTTCGGACCCAAATCTATCCATCTGCTAGCCAGAGTGGCTGCTCCTGGCCCTACAGGGCTAGGAATGGTAGGTCACTGCCGCTTGCGGCGGGGGCTAGCCTGCCACCATATTTTGATATGTTGTAGGCCGTCATTGCATCCTCTACAGTTTTGGTGGTGGACAACGGTTGTTGCGACACACGTCTTTCTCTCCCTCTTCTTTTCTTTCTTCTTTCCGCTAGGCTTCGAAAACTTCACGTGCTTTCTGATCTTTTGCCCCTCCGATTATATTTGCACGCTCAAAGAGTGGCGTGCATTTCTTGTCACACGAAAGACAGTGTTTTGACAAATGCACCGCTGTGAGGGCCCAACGAGTTATTGTGTTCTTGTAGACGCTTATTAATGCAGCGTCTCGTTTGTCGCACATAAACTGAGCCGCAACCCGTAACCGCAAGCGCACTTTTTCCCTGTGTATCGTCCTTTGCGTGGTTTCAGTTCTAAGCTCTTAAAGGCGAAGCTTAAGCGTCCTCAAGTTTTTTTTCTTGTGCTCGTGGCACCTCGTGGATTATAAAATAAAGACGCATGGAAAGATAAGTCCATCAAATGACCGGAATTAATTTTGTTGCCCTCTGATACCTGCATTCTTGGCTCGCAGTGTCGCAAGTGCTAGAAGGCTAATCCGCAGTACGCCGGCTAACATTCTCGGGCAAAAACTGCCTTATCTGTCATCTAATACTGCCTATGCGCGGGCGTGTGCGTGTGTGGTTTGGCAGTATACTAATTCAAAAACTTGGGAGCAATACAGTGAAGTCAACGGACTACGCTCAATACGTAGAGACGCGATTGTTCGTAGCTAAACCGACACTTTATTTGTCCCTCCATTACGAGCAACTACTTGCTGCCATTTATCTTGCAACAGCTATCGTACATGTCGCTTTGGTGTCCACTCTATACATGCATCTAGCATTGGCTGGTTTCTTATAAAGGTTTAAATCAATGAGGCAGCCAATATTGGCGCTTTGTTCGTGCGAGGAATCTTCTTGAGGAATAACTGAAGTTGTCTGCAAATGCAACTAAACTTAATTTTCCCTGATAAGCCTCTTTGCTTACTTATTCTAGACCGCACCAGTTGCTTGTAATGTTAGCGGTCACTGATCAGCAGGGACCTATGTAAAACCTAGGGCGGAGTCATGGTGACGACTTCCGGCTGGCGCTATTAATTCGCGGTCTCCTTTAAGACTTCAGTCATCGAAATACACAACCACGTTTATGAACTGTCAAACATTTTGCAATAGCAGCCGTCCCCCAGAAAAAAAAAAATGAATCGAGAAAAAGTGAATATACAGAAAAATGAGTTTGACGGTTGAGGAAAGGTGGGGGGGGGGGGGGGGGGGGCGCCTTGGCAGGAGCTCGCACAGGGCGCAGAAATGAGGTGAGGCAAGCCCTGCAAGTGAGGGGACTTAAAAGGACCCTGAAACGCTAGTCTATTATGCTTTAGATGAATTCTTTATGTCGCGCAGATGCCGAATACAGAATTACAGGAACCGGTGCACTAGAACGACGAATTTTAAAGATACAAGCAAACCAAAAATTGCCCCTCAACACTATTTTTTCTAGGCCCTATTCTTGACACGCATGGCCTTCATTCGCCATTATATTGTTTCTCTGATTGGTTCACGTGTTTCAAATTTTTGGTGCAAAATTGTGAGTTGTCGAAATGGCTTTGTGCGGTGACGTAAAAATAATATGACCTTGAAAACGGATTTTCAGCAGACCTGTTCATGCTGCCTGAATGGTAATTAGAGGTAACTATTGGTTTCCGATTGAGAAAGGAGTGAGACAAGGCTGCATACTGTCGCCCTGCCTATTTAACCTATATGCAGAGTGCATCATGAGGAAGGCCGGCCTGGACGAGTCTTCAGCTGGAGTGAAGATTGCAGGAAAACGTATCAACAACCGATATGCGGATGATACCACTTTAATGGCAGAAAGTGAAATGGAACTCAAGAGACTTCTGATGCGCGCACAAGAAGAGTGAAAAATTTGGGCTTAAACTGAACATTAAAAAGACAAAGATCATGGCGTCTTGCCCTATCAAGTCCTGGAGCATCAGGGGACAAGAAGTGAAAGTTGTGACAGAGTTTCTCTTCTTGGGCTCCAAGATTACCCCGGAAGGAGACTGCAGCCATGAAATCAAGAGACGTCTGCTTCTGAGAAAGAGAGCCATGGTTAACCTTGACCACCTAGTAAAGAGCAGAGACATTAGTCTGCCAACCAAGATCCGTATAACTCGTGCTATGGTCTTTTCAGTTGTGATTTATGGATACGAGAGTTGGACTGTGAAGAAGGCTGACCGCCGAATTGACGCGTTTGAATTGTGGTGCTGGCAGAGACTTTTGAGAGTTCCTTGGACTGCCAGAAGATCAAATCAGTCGATATTGCCGACCATAAACCCTGACTGCTCATTGGAGAGTCACATTCTAAAGAGCTCAGCTACTTTGGTCATCGGATGAGAAGAGAGGAGTCGCTGGAGAAAGATTTGATGCTGGGAAAGGTTGAGGGTCACCGGAGAAGGGGTAGGCAGCGAACGCGATGGTTAGATGGCATCCTCGAGGCGCTGCAGATGAAGTTATGTGATGTTAGGAAGATAGTGAGAGACCGGAAAGCGTGGCGTGACATGGTTCATATGGACACGAAGAGTCGGACACGACTGAACGACTGAACTGAACTGAACTGAACTGTGGGGTAAAAAAGAAGTTATAAATGGTAGAGAAGAGAGCTTTTGTGCTTCTATTACGAATGGGGAGAAATGCACAGCTTACAGTCAAGGGGCGCTTCCTGAAATCTGATTGGCTGACGCTGTGATTGGCTACACAACCTACGGTAATGTAAAAATGACGTATCATGACGTAAATAATGTGCTGCCATTGCTGTAAACGAAAGAATTTGGGCGCCACGTTTCGGACGACATTGAGGCGCGCGCATAAAAATATGACGAATTTGACGTGGGGTATAGGCGGCTGTTAGCTCACTGGAATTTGGTAGGCAATTACTGTGGGCGGTGAAGTAAGCTAAGACATCATCTTGAAATCGCAGAACGCAATGAAACGGCGTCATAAGGCTACTTTTCAGCTGCGCAACTATTCAGAGGATTAGTAATGAAGACGAAGTTTTACAACCGTACGAGGGCACTAGCAGTCCACCCGTTGCCGATGCTTTGCTCTTATATAGAAAGCATCGATCCACGCGGTCGTTGCAAGGCGCAGCCGTCTGCTGACTACACCTTGGATAGCTCAAACAGCTGAGCTGCGCGAGACGCAGCATTTCACCGAGCACCGGAATGCTTTTGAATTCTGGCCGCTGCTCGAATCAGCGGTGTTTCACGGCGTGATCGCTTTGGTAAAGGTTTGGCTGCCATTTGTTTAAGTTCTATCCTGTCACTATATCCTCTCCCTGAAGTGATTTTCAATTACGTGAGTAATGAGAATGTGGCACTAGAGTTGTCTGCCTGCCTATACTTCTGTCTCCCCGCCGGGGTGGCGCAGTGGTTACGGCGCTCGACTACTGTTCCCAAGGACGCGGGATCGAATCCCGGCCTCGGCGGCAGCTTTTCGATGGAGGCGAAAGGCAAGGCGCCCGTGTGCTGTGCGACGTCAGTACACGTTAAAGAACCCCAGGTGGTCGAAATTTCCGGAGTCCTCCACTACGGCGTCTCTCATAGCCTGAGTTGCTTTGGGACGTTAAACCCCACAAACCAACCAAACCAACCTATACTTCCGTGTCAGTAGCACCTTTGCCAGGTTACTATTCCTGCTTCATTACTGCCTCCCAAATATAGTGCTAGCCATCCCTAGGTTTTCCTTATTATATCCTTGTGATTGATAGTGCTTTTCCCATCATCTTCCTGCCTCCATCGCTGCAGTGTGAATGCATTAAATTCAATGTAGAGGTTGCAGATTTTATCTTTTCATTCACTTCTCCTTGCAAAATTCTTTCAGGCCTTGATATAATCGAATTAAATAGAATAAACTTTTTATCCTTGCAATGCCCTTAGGGGTAGTCGTTTTTATTCTCTATGAGCTCGTTATGTGCGCGGCCATCTGAGATGCTTGGCCTCAAGACACATGCTCAAGCACAAAGCTCTCTAATATTACTAGTTGCGAAACTTCACATAAGGCCCATATATTAAAACACGGTGGTTGGTCAAAATTCCGGTGTCTAGGAATAGTGGCGGCGCCCGCGGTCATTAAATTGTGTCTATATTGCAAACATTCAGGTTTTTGATAAATGCACAATCACGAGAAAAATAAAATGTGTTTAAGAACTTCAGTAGCAAAAAATCTTAGACATAAAGAAAGAATTAAGGCGGAAAAGAACAAAAAAAAAAGTGTGATTTCCAGCAGGCAATGACGGCAGTAGCAGAAAGCTTCGATTGGCCGCTTGTAGATGACGCAACCATCCATAGGCATGCGAAAAGTGCGTACTAAAACGAGTCACTTTTTGAAACGGAGTTTCTTTCCCAACTGCGGAGAGAAAATCTTCAAATACGTGAAGGCTTTCCTCTCAGATCGCACAGCCACCATAGGAATTGGAGAGATCCGATCACCAAAAGTACCCATGCCGAACAAAGGTACACCGCAGGGTTCTATAATCTCTCCAATGCTATTTAACATAGCAATGATAAATTTAGCAAAAAAACTGTTGACTCGCACTGATATTGGCTTCACTTTATACGCGGACGACATCACCATCTGGGCTACTCAGGGATCCTTGGCGCAAAAAGAAGAAGCTCTGCAAGCCGCTATAGATCTAGTCGAGGAATTTGCAGGGGAGAGTGGTCTTCAATGCTCCCCAGAAAAATCCGAACTTATCAGGCTACACAGAAGAAATTACAAGTCCCCAGGAGAAATTCAGCTCTCTCTAGGAGACCAGATAATTCAAGAGAAGGACAAGATCAGAGTTTTGGGGCTGTGGTTGCAAAGCAATTTGAGAGTGGATTATACAATCAAAACACTCAAAACCACAGTCAACCAAATTTCCAGAATGATTAGAAGGGTGACCTGGCACCGAAAAGGGATGAGGGAGGAGGACACCCTACGCCTTTTACAGGCCCTAGTCGTTAGCAGGATTACCTACGGGCTCCCATATCACGAAATTAGATTCACTGATAAAAGGGCCATTGACACTATCATAAGAGGAGCCTATAAAACGGCCCTAAACCTCCCGCCAACAACATCAACGGAACGTCTTTGGGCACTCGGAGTGCACAACAACTTCGAGGAGCTCAAGAAGGCGGTTCTAGAGAGTCAGAAACAACGCCTAACAACAACGCAGGCGGGTAGGGAAATCCTGTCAAAACTAGGGCTATGGCAGGCAATAAGAACTTCTGAGATCAAATCACAAATTCCGACATCCACAAGAGACAACATCTATGTGAACCCTATACCCAAGCACATGCACCATGAGTTACAAAAGGGTCGAAGGAAAGCCAGAGTCAAATCACTGGAAAAACAATTGTCTAAAGACGCGGAAGCTGTCTACGTGAACATAGGGGCTTACGGCGAACCTGGCAAGTTCACAATAGCTGCAGTTGACCACAAGAAGAGGCTAATTATTCAGGCTTCGATCTATGCCAAGGATCCTGCAGAAGCGGAATCACTGGCAATAGCCATCACCATAAAAACACAAGACAACCAAAATAAGTCATCACACGTAGTGACGGACTCCCAACCAGCCTGCAGGGACTACCTGGCCGGAAAACCTCACAAAAGAGCGTGTGCAATATTACGTTCCATCTCCCAAACGCACACAATTACATGGACACCTGGACACGAAGGCCTAGAAGGAAATGAGGTAGCGAATGATCTAGCCCGAGCTCTCACAAACTGGGCGGATCCCCATCCCTACCTCACCCCTCTCCTAGGACCCTACGGCGACAGGCTGGAACCTACGGTTAGAAAGAAGAATTTTCTCACCACCACACAAACACCTTCCTTCCTCGGACGCTATAGACTGGAGAAAAATACAAACAAACACATTCCCTAATGATAAGCCCAACAAAATACACGAGTTACTGTCCTTGGTGCGGTACAAGCCCCACACTCTTTCACATCTCTTGGGAATGCCAGGACAAACCTGACCCAACGTTAATAGTGCCATGCCCGACACACGAGCAGTGGGAGGCGCCCCTGACCAGCGACAACCTGCACCAGCAAGCCTGGATTATCCAGCTAGTCCGCAAGTCAGCTGCTGCCAGCGGAGCCCTGGACTAGGGGCACCGACCACCCAGCTCCTGCGAATATTTACTGATTGATTATATGCTCATTAAAAGTTTTCTCTCTCTCTCTCTCTCTTTCCCAACTGGCATGATGCAAAAGCTCTGGTGTTATATGTTAGTTCATGTGCAGGCATACATTAAGGGGTCATGACACCAATTTCGGAATATAAACTGTTTTCGCATCTTATTCCTGATATGCCAAGTAACTAAACCTCAAAGTTTCAGCTCTATCGGAGTTGCAGATATTTTTAAAAGTTGTATTTTCGTTTCTTTGTAAACAGCTTGCTGATCTGGCGACCGGCACAGCCGGTGACGACATAAACCGACGCCGTGTCGTCTGCTGCATGTTCTGTGCACGAGCAGCGCGTCAACCGCGGTTGCACGAAGCCGCAGCAAGCCGATGCGACGAACCAGACAGCAGTCGCTAACCGGAGCTGCCGCCAACTGAGCTTTTCGATCTCTGTGAGCGTATCTTCCTTTACTCTAGCTTGGGGAATTGAAATCCATCGTTTGTAAATTTAAGATAATGGCTTCGATCAAATCTCTGTTAGTGAACTAAAAAGAAACTTCGAAGCAATTGCATGTGTTGCTATCGCTATGAAACGGCATTTTGGCTGCAGGTGAGATTCCAGTCGAAATGAAAACTGCAATCGTAAATCCCTTTTCATAAGCAAGGTGCACGCAATACCGCTGAAAACTACAGACCTATGTCGGTATTCCCAAGTATAGAGCAAATATTAAACACATGGCTCTTACGGCGACACATTTTCTAGATAAACATAGTGTCGTATCACTACACCAGTGCGGATCTGTGCAGGGGAAAGGCACTCAAACACTGTTAGAAGATTTTCGTGATGTTAAATTCGTCACTAGACCGTAATCGGGTAGCATGTGCTCTCTTTCTGGATGCCTCTAAGGCGTTTGACAGTGCCATGCCGTTCTGTTGCAGAAACTGTCCCGACTGAGATTTCTCGGGGCCTTTCTGAGTCTACGAACTTTCTCCAGGATAGGCGACAATGTGATCGATTGAATGTTTTTTCGTCTATGGAATCAGGAGTTCCCCAAGGCTCAATATTAAGCCCCCTGCTTTTTAACATCTGTGTGAACGATCTAAGCGATGCAGTAGCCAATTATTATCAATAAGCCAACAATACGGCTATTGTGTCCTGTGCAAGTAAGTACTGTGATGCAATCAGCTGCCTGCAAAACAAGGGAATTAAAGCTATGAACTGGTTTGCTGCTAACACAATTCGCAGCAACCCTCAAAACCCGACCCGATGAAAAATATTAGCCCATTGCAATCATTGTTTCTTCCCACATCAAATTGCGATACATGTACTTGCCATCCAGTTAAATATGCATCAGTGAAGTGCCTGGGGTTACTTTTTGGCAGTGACCTGTGGAACTCGCATTTGTCTCACTTATGTAAAAAGATGCGCGCGATTTCCTGTGTATTGTACATTGTCCGATATCTTATGCCAATCTCCGTGCGAAAAATTATTAGTCAGGAGTTAGCTTAAAGTGTGCTGCGCTACGGGTTGTCTGTTTATCGCCATTTTGTACTGTAGAATGAAGTCCATTTGTAATTGCTTATTGTCAACAACTGCATATGACTTGCGTGTAAATAAAGATATAGATGCTTTCAACCTGATGAAATTACCGAACTTCAGCTCCCTGATGGTCGAAACTATTGTAATCAAGCACTCTTAGAACGACTATTATAAGATACGGTATGCCCCAGCCCGCTGCGTAAGACCCAAATAACCATATGTGATCCCTAAGACATTCACGAAATACGGAAAAAGAACGCGTCAGTATGATGTTCTTGTCATATTTACCAAAATACCAGCGTCTGTCTTAGATGCCAGCACAAGACATGATATCAAGAAAGCAATCAGTGCTTCAAATGTTTAAATTGATTTTTTTTTTTTTGCTTTGTGCAGTTTTTTTTTTTTTTGTAACCTAACTGCCAGGTACTGCTAGTCAGGCCCTTTGAGGCTTTGGCAGGCCTGTTATTCATTTTCAGTATTCTTTTTTGAACAATAAAGATTGTATTGTATATGTATTTTATCCAGGAAAGAGCGACATCTGTGGGCAGGATTCAAGGGCACGTCGGCCCCCGACTACGAAAGGCCCACGAGCTGGCCCGCTCGAACTAAGTACACACTGCACACTGAAACGCGTCTCAGAACCAACACAAAACATGCGCAATGTATAAAATGCCATCCAGCGGTGTTTTAGGACAATCTTCGAGTACCACCCAGCAGTATACAGAGGCATCCAATGCCCCATCTCATCTGAGGCTCGTTGTCAGGCCCAGCTCTGGCCCCAGCCGCATCATGAAAGCAGACGATCGGATGCCGCAAGCTTACCGAAACGACGTCGCCTGTGAGCGCGGCGGACGACGGCGCTCTAGCCGTCTGCTTCTCCCTAATCGTCGCTATAGGCCTATATAGATTTCTTCGCATCGAAGCCACAGCGGACGGCACTTTGTAATTGATCATCAATGCGTTGTATAGTAAATGGGCCACTCGATCATGAAACTTCCTTACTCTCAACCCCACCGCTTCGTAGTAAAATGAGCATTTTTGAGCAGCGGAGCTAGCGTACTGTGAACACGGGTACCGCACCGGCGGAAGCTGCTATGCGGCTGTGAGCAAAAACACCCACCGTATGGATCAGCATTTCTCAAGAAGCATTCATTTTTGAAATTCCATTTCCTATTATGATCAAGAGAAAAATAAATTTTAGCAACATTTCTCACACTGGCTCAAGGCAACCGAAATATCGCTAGCGTGGACACCTTGCGGAAGGCGCGGCGGTGTTTACGGCGAGGGGGGCAGTGCCGCCGAAGGTGGCTGTGTAGGCAAGATCTTAAACCGCGCTTCACTACAATCTAGGTTCTGTTTTCAAAAACATGCTGAGAACACTCATTTGGAGTCATGCTGGTCTTTGAGCATATGCAAGCAAAGTACAGTGGTGAGCAGCCTTGTCTTGAGCGCTCCGACAGCTAACGTTAGGCTCTGGGTTTGAGTTATGCGTACAGTGCGCATGCGCGGCAAATCAAAGCGATGCCTGCTCACCGCTTCCTTCTCCATTCTCTCCCTTGCGATTGCCCTTTGTGCCGTTAGTGCCTCGCTGCCTGCATTTGTAAGGTTGTAACGGTTGCCAGCGCGTCGCGATGTCGCAGTGTTTCTCAGGTGTATCAAAACGGCCAGATAAGCAAGCGGAATCAACAGCGGATTAACGCGCGTTCCTACACACAGCTCTCGCGGCCCCAGTGATTTCCTCTTGGACGATGTCAAGTTCCTAGATCTGTACGGATGCCAAATGCAGTGTACCATGTAGCTGATAGGCCAATGCAAAGACGTGATAAAACATAACGCCTGAAACCCATTAAACAACCAACAAGGCCCAATTCTCGAACTCTTAGCCTGGTACGTGTCTGAAACGCACTACCATCCGTTACCACTTGCACTTGCTTGCCCAGCTGCTTCGTGATCCGCACGAAACGCGTTGGTTTTCCGACCGCTGTTACATATCGAGCGCGTACCTGGCGGCATTATGCGCAAGCACTGAGCGGAATGAGGCCGTGAACACGCGAGCAGGCACCGCTTTATTTTGGCCACGCATGCGCACGGGACGCATAACTCAAATCCAGGGCCTAACGCTAGATGGCGCTGACATGCTCCGCGCAGTTAAAGCCCCTCAATAAACTTATTGAGTTTATTGAGGGGCTTTACGCGGAGTAGGGTGCCTCGATGCAGCGCGCCGGCGCTGGTATCAAGGCACCCTACCGCGGAGCACCGTCGGTGCGCTCTAGGCAAGACTGCTCACCACTGTACAGTGTATCGCAGCTGTCGTCGTCAGCACAGCAGACGACGCGGTAACCGGACAAGCGTTTAGGGGTAGATCGGCTGGAAACGCTGATTGGCCCAAAATGTATGACGTCATATATGACGTCACAAACAACGTCATGGGTCACGTGATATTTTATGATGTCATGTCCGGATGTAGGGCGCACGTGTTTTCCCTAGACTGTCCCTGGATTCCCCATGCTTTTCAGAGCGCCCGGCCGCGGCAGCATGGCCGACGGTGACACGGTGTCGGCGGCGCGCCGCAAGCAAACGGCAGCTGCCTAGTCGATGGCCGTCGGCGGAGAGGCACGAGGCCTAGCTTGCATGCAGTGCGGACACTGTGGAAACGGCAGCGACGTCAAATAACATATGCACGCTTCGAGCCGCGAAGAGGTTTCCGAACCAGCTTGTCGCACCACACGAATTGCCGGGGAAATCACAGTTTAATTGCTTTTCCTTTATCTAGATCTGTGTGAGACCTTTCGGCGACAAAAACAATCGAGGTTCGCCAACGCAGTGTGACCTGTTCGTAGGCTGGCCGGGCGAATTTTCCAGTGACAACTGCACACCATGTTTGCGGTGATTCCGCTCTTCTGCACATTTCGTATATTTGCAACACGTTTCCTTGCAAAATAGCTTTCTCGGTGCGATGTCTTTCAGGCGCGCAGGCTGTCGGCAACGGTCGTCCGTCCCGTTGCCACGCGTCCCGATATAATTCGGTCTTTTTCTAAGCGAAATAGTTCATTATGAATTGTTTTAACCAGAAATGCGCTCGGTGACCGCTCTTATTGGCTAAAAAGGGCCTAATTTCCTCACTCCAAACTAATGCGCCGGCGAATGCAAATGATGCGGGCCGGCAACACCGCGGCGCCGGCGCTATTATAAGCACATCCTAGCTGCAATAACTAGCTAGTCGATGACTGTAGGGGGCAAAAAAAAGAAAAAGCTTTGAGGACAAAGGGAATAGAGATGCGTACTAGGTCATTCGACTCTACAAATTTTTTAGGTCAGAATTGTGGTGCTGGGAGTGATATGTTGATTAGGAAAAAAAAAACTAAATAAGCTGTAGTATTAAAGGATGACCTCTCACTGTTTTGGTTACCCTGTTGTTAAAAACAATTAGGCGCCTAATGAATACCCTATTCTCATTTGGGCTATGATTATTATAAAACTATGTAAGTCATTTCACATTGATCAGGGCTTGTTTTAGATTAAGTTTAATAAAGCAAATCCCCATCTTGCACTTGGAGCATAATGCCTTCATACCTCAAATAAAGTTGATGGAGCATATCATAAAGTCGCAATTATTACAACCGGATTTCAGATCATTCAGCCTCGGGATTTCAGGCCAACAAGAAGAAATGTTGTACTACATTGTTACTAAGGAGGTCATGTTATATATGGGTAACTATAGGAGCATTATAAGATGTGTTTTTTAAGTAGTACAGAACTGTGCGTAGCCTTTAGAAAACATGAAAATATGGCAGCGTATATATCACATGAAGAGTAATGGCATTGTATGTTTTGTAAGTGTCAGCATATGTTTGCTGTCAAATTGAGATCCATGTGATGCATGCATCTTTTAATGACTTAGTGCTTGTTCTAATGCAACGCATGGAGCATTTCAGCTTGTCATGCCTTCGCATGTCTAATATGTAATAAGCAGCATCTTACGTCTTCTGCATTTCTTTCACAGCAACAAGTTTTGCATCCGTCATATGTGTCAATTGTGATTTTTAACTGGACCTGTAGCCTGAAACAGACTGCTGACTGCCATCACAAATTTGTTTGTTATATATTCAAACGCTGCATTTATTTTTGTTCATAAAAACATTGAAATGCTTTAATAACTTTCATTGCCTTGAGTAAATGTTTGTCATTCGTTACATTGATTGCTTGCAGTCCAGAAATTCTTTACATTCTTATTTGGCTATACCTTACACTTATAAACACATTTAAAGTTATATATGTGCTACACTATTTTTCCTTCCATTTAGTATCTCTTTCACACAACCTCAGAGTTTAAAGACAATTATTTATCAAACAGCACTTGTGAATATATCTAAGTGGAGACTTTTTTAATTGCACAATGATGGCATAATGCAATGAAGAATAAGTTAATGTGGTCCACCACTTCAGTTTGCAAAAAACTTATGAAAGAGAAAGGTAGCATGCACTATAGCCAATTTTTAACAAAATTTTCTGGGCATATGCCACCTTTTATGCATCTAATATGTCAACAGCAAAAAAAAAAAAAAAAAAAAAACCCTTTCTTATACATTACTAAGGAGCAAAGATGAGTAAAACGAGTATTTGCTGAATTTCGGGCTGTCCAGACATTGTGGGATTGCTTTTCAGTATATAAAAAGGCATTTTTTTAGCATAAAGGAGGGGTTAGAAACCTTGCGGGCCCTATAGGGGTGTGAGGACTGCACTGGGTGCAGTGCTCAGGAAAGTGTGGCTGGGAATGGGGGGGGGGAGGGGGGAGAGGGTGGTAATGCAAAGAGTGCAGTTAGAGAAATATATGCAAGGCAATTCACATGCTGCAATACTGTGGGCCTTAAGTTCTTTTCCTCAAGAGAATGCTTTCTCTCTTTTGTTGCTGTAAGAGAAGGTTATTGTTAAAATGAGAGATACACGTCAGTCCATCATGAAATAAAACCTGACGACCCCCACTATCACTCCGCTGCTGAAGACCACTTTGAGACTAAATGTATTCTGTTAGCAAGGCATCACTGCTCATTGGTACCTTTTTTATTTGCAAGGAGGCTACAGTAGTCTGTGCCATTGCTTTTCTATGTTGCTTGCACCTATAGCATGCAGTACCTGAAGTAGTAAATGCTGCACAATTTCATTTGCAGACAAAGCACCTATACCTTGACAAAGTAGTGGCAAAGATGGATGATTTAAAGCTCTTTCTCAAAGATGATGTGTGGCCACAGTGTGCAAGGCTATTGAGCAGAAATTCATAAAATCAAATGAGCTCAGAATATCAGTAGACAGGCAAGAGAAGTTCAAAAAGAGTATGGTAGGAGAATGTGTCTGAGGTTCAGGGTTTTCATTGCAGGAAGAAAATAAAAGGGGCGATGCTTGACTGCACTGGTAGATTTTATGCCGAGCTCTGCATTAAATCAAAAGCGATTTTAGAAGCCGCAGAACATATCTGGTCCTGAAGTGAAGAGATTTCTTTATTCTACTGAGGGACCTCTCAAGCCTTAAAGTATGTATTCCGAAGCTTACATCCTTCTACAACAAGCTGTCTGATAGAACACATTTCATCAAAATGCCTTGGCTGAGGAGACACCTCAAATTAAAGTGGCAAGCATTGGACTCGAAGAGGCCAACGGTTGGGCAGCATTGGAGTTCCCCAGATTGAGATTTTCTAGAGCCTCTCCCAGCCTGCAACTATTCCTAATATATGAGTGTCTGTTGTATCCTGTGAGAGGAGGAGGCTGTGTCCTGTGAGGAAGAGGACCTATGATGGGTCAGTGGACGCTTTCAGATCTGGCATTATCATCTCTCGTAGGTGAGCTGGCAAAAAACATTGATTTTGACAAATCGAGTAGCAGCTTTGAAGCCTTAAAGACCGGAAAATGAAAATGTTGGCATGTCGTTTTTTTTTTTTTTTGCTTTATGCTCTTTAGATCAATACCAGCTTTCAAAACAAGATTCATAATATCTGAAATTAGTTGCTCAAAGCAAGATGACTTCAGTGTTTCCCACTTTTTGTACACAAGCGATTTCTATAATTGATCGAGGGGTATGCTTATTTCATTTGTGCGGCAGGATTAATTATGCACTTGTCCCTCTGCAAAATTTGTCTTTTACAGCGCAGTTGTTGAAGGCCTCAATTATGACTGCTTGTTTGTTTTTGTAACTTCAGTTCTCTTCTGTGTGTTCGAGTTGTCCTTTCACTATTAGCATGCTTACTTCTCAAATGACATTTCTACGCCCATATTTGCATGTGAACGCTCAGTCTAACATTCTAGCTGGTTCGTATTTACTTTATTCTTTGTCACTGAGGCCGATGTAATTGCAGTTGTCTTGTGCCTGTTCAAAGCTTTCAACAGTCCTTTTGGAGAGTTTGTGGAAGCATAAAAAATATGAACTACAATACAGCACATTGGCCAGTTCTCAAGGCTTTTGCTGGCACTGCGCTATGCCTGATGTAAACGAAATTGTTCACAATGGCACCGTGTTATAATCCTGGTCGCATCTGCCAGTTTGCCACTTTTTAGTTACTGTACGTGTTACCAAGTATTTCTACATGCTCAAAGTTTGCAATTCTTGTGGTTTTTATATGCCCTTTTATTTGAGTGGTCCCAATCTAGAAATTCATCTGTCAAAAACCTCTACTTAATTCTTCACAAATGCACCTTTCTTAAGAGAAGAAAAAATATGACATATGCCCCTCGTAATATAGCTATTATCAGTTGTGGGGTATGCTTGTTACGTTGAAGTCTTAAGAAATGAAGGAAAAAAAATGCCTCGGATTGCACAATGTTGTGCGATACAAAAAACGAACTTCCCCAATCGAAGAAAGCCTTGACGACAAAGTAGTTGATGGTATTGCGCTCAGGTGTGTTCATGAAGAAGGGGGGGGTTGCCCCGAATTATTGCACCGGATGTCGCGGACCTACGCCATTGGGGGTTAGAAATGGAGTGCTTTCATGGGATACAGAGGAACGAATACAACCGGTCATGGAGACTGCAAACATGCGCCTTATCTGCACTCGTGCCCTCGTTTTTGTGTTCTTTCGGAGTTGTAAACCATCAACAGGTAGCAAGGCTCGCATGCAACGGGTGCCTTATACGCATGAACGTTGATCCCAGTTGAATTCCAGTTAGGGATCCATTGTTATCCAACTGGTATGAACTGGAAGTTTGTTCCTTAAACCATTTACATCAGTTAGGATTTTTGCCTGGGTTGTTTCAAAGTAATGTAGAAATGTCAGTGTTGTTCAAGTTACTGCCTATGAAGCAACACAATTTTACAAAAAAACAATGGTTGTGAGCCACCTCATGCATTTATTTTTCCGTTTTGAAAATGTTTCAAGCTACAATACTTGCCATGTCATTTTGCGTAAAAGAAGCTCTAGCTTTTTACAGGAATGGTTTTAGAGTGTGCTAAAGAAAGAAAGTGTAAAGAAAGATGGAATAGTGACATGTGACCTGTTTTATGCATGATGTTTGTGTGCCGCACATGAAGTGAAAAGATATCTCTGTTGGTTAACGGCTTTGCACTCAGTGGATTAGTCATGCAGTGTTGCATGACAGACCACTGAAGGCCCAATACATCCTACAAAAGACTAAAAACGAGGAAACATGACAATGAAGTTGAAGGCCCATGATCTGCCAGGAAACAATGGGGTGGCTCTGAGAAGGACTTTTATATTGGCAGTAGTAAGGATGGCAGTCCTCTGCTTTGTGGCTCTTCACTTCGCAGTGACAACACTGGTGTATACTGCACTAACACCTACTGTAGTTTTGCCCATGCTGTCAGTTATTCTGAGAGCTGCGGCGGTGAGCATCAGCCAGTGCTCTAAGTTTCAAGTGTTCATTTGTAAAAGATGTGTTCTAGATCCTGCTAAAGAGTCTTGTATTATCCAATTGAGTTTCCAGAATTTACACTTTCTCTAGAAGCCCTCATTCCATTTAGGCATCTTTTCATTCTTTCCAATTAGAATTTTTAGTCCTAATTGAATTTCCATAATCAAATGTCTTCCAGTTTCCAGATGACCTCCCAGCTGGAATAAGTACTTAGTCCCAACTGCATAGTTTTAACTCTCTATAAAGAAGCAATTTATTTTTATTATGGGCTGCTAAGTTATGGTCATCTTACGGATTAGAATTGATATTCCTAATGAACATCCAAACTGAATGGACAATTGTTATGCATGGTGAAACTGGAATTCAAACTACATTTCAATGATGCATTGTGTGTGCGCTGGCTAAGATGTTAAAGGAAGCTGGTGCATTTTGCTCCCTAGTAAAAATACACCCAAACATATTAGATTTCAATAGGCTTTGCAGTTAAAAATTTTGCAGCTAATTTGAATGTCCAATCTGGAGTCAATGATTTCAATTCGAGCATATTAGATAGTCTCGAGAGCTAAATTAAATGTTTCAGAGAGCAACTCATGCACTTAGGTCCTGGACCCATTTACAAAGGAGTAGCTGCAGAGTAGGATAAAAAAATTTACACATTATTTAAAAAAAAGTGCAAGAATTAGAGACCCTATGTCTAGAAGATCTATTAATGCGAAAGTGTTACTTCGCTATGTTTATTTATTGTAAGTACCTACAGCGCCCATGAGGCATTATTGTAGGGGGGATACAACTACATACAATAACACATGCAAAGAAGATATAAGGAAACTTGTTAGCAAGGTAACACAACACACTGATAGAACACTAAATGAATTCTCAAGTAGTATAAGTGATAACATAAAATACATTAACACAGCGCTGGCAAACGCACAGATTTCACAGATTTCTGTCCGCAGACCACGTCCGCAGAACGTGTCTGCAAAATCATGTCCGCAGCAGTTGTGAGCAATTGAGAAGTGGTGGAGGTTAATGAGTGGTGTCAATCGACGGAGGGTGATGTAATGTTGCAGTAGCATCCGTTCTTTTGCATTGCTCCAATGCAGATTCTGCAGTGCTCTTTAACTTTGCAACATTTCTGATTTTACAACCCTAAAAAGTGTATTCATAGCTGTTTTCACAATTTCAGCAATACCTGTTTAAGTTCATTCAGTGAGACCATTAGATTGTGTTTTATTGATTGCAGGTTGCACCAAGTGTGAAAGTGCGGGAGAAACCAGAGGTTGGAGTTTTGAGTTAAAAACGGAGTGGCTCTAAATTGCAGCAGTGCCATCGAGCAAAGAAAGCTTTTATTGTCCCGCCAAGAAAAATAGGAAACATGCAACAAGTGGCATTCATAGTTAAAGATAATTATACTGTATTCTGCACGGAGGTGTCATGTCGTAAACCGGCAGTCAATATCTGTTATGTAAGAAACACACATTTAATTTACTGAGAATTATCATTTTATTGATATATGCTCTTGTGGTGCTTGCCCACATAAAACTGCAATACCTTATCTGTGGGGACTTGCATAATTAAAGGCAAGGACAGTACCACATCAAGGTAAAGCTCACTCATTGAATAAATCTTTTTTTTTATTTGCAGTGTTGTTTATACAAATTTCCTATCTCAAATGAAAAAAAATCACACAAGACTTATGCGAGTTTCTACAAGGTCAATATTTTTATTATAGATCGGTAGCCATCTCTTACATCATTTTCTTATTTCATACTCAAAATAAAATAGTTTTTCTGTGTTTATTTCTTCACGAAATTGGACCAGGCAAACGATTTTTCAAGTAAATAATTTCAATGTAAAACAGTCTCATTGAGATCAAAGCCAGTAATAAACACACTATTATCAGCATACATGATGAGCTGAGCACTGTTGTCAATATGAATTATGTCATTTATGTACAAATTCAGCAAAAGTGTGCCTAATACTCTTCATTGAGGTACTAAACAAAATATATAAAGGATGATTTGTTACTGTTCATCTGATTCCTTGAATGGGACTTGATTCAATTATTTTCAATACCTTTGCGAGTGCTGGTAATTAAAAAAAATATCTCTACGAACGTGTGCTCCATGCTCTAGCAGATTTCATGGAGTTCCCCGATAGAATATTGAGCTTTTATATTAGCATTGCATGACATGTTAATTGGATGTGAAGCATGTTTGATGTTCACAAATGCATGCCATTTCCATAATTTCGACTCCCTTAATTGTACGAAATGTTGGCACAGAGCTGAACTGTTGCCATTGAATTGGACTCCAAATTGTTGACTGGGGGCCAATATCCAGTTGGAAATGGTCATTTCCGATTTTGATTTGGCCTCAACTGTTTTGTTAAACTTGGAACAAAGCCATACTGCCGCGGTGCAATCCATCGCTACGTACGTGGTTCGGCTAGAGCAGCTCTTTAGACACAGTGACAGACACAGAGACCATTTTTATTTAAGAAACAGCCAACAAAAGTGAACTGAAAACATGGCAACTGCTCACCCCATACATGGTTACTATACAAAGGCACACTGCACTTGAACCTTGTCTAGGACGCCTAGCGCGTAGGATGCTTTCGTGAAAAAAAAAAGAAAAAAAAAGAAAAAAAAACACGGCGTTGTACATGGCATCGAATACAGGTGCGTACACTTCTGCCTTTTCCCGTGCTCTCGAGTTAAGTGATCCTTGGATGGCGACTATAACCTTCGAAATGTGATGCATTTATAAAAAAAAAAATACACAGCGGCACAAAGCCGCGGTGTATATTGTAGCCTATCGCGAGGCCTAGTTTGTCGTCTCTGCAGCACTGGAGAGAACGACGCTGGCCAAGTGCTAGCTGCAGCAGCTGTGGAATGCACGAGGTAAGTGAGAATTAAGCAGTACAGTACTTTATGAAGCAATCTTCAAGACAATTATGCAGTTATTATATAAAATGCCGATACTTTCATTAACATCGCTGAACAAAGCCGCAGAATACTCTAGCTGTTAAGCCTGTTGTGTGGGCTTAGCGTTCGTCGCGGCAGCAGAGTGACGCTTGCCACGTGTTCTGCAGCTGCTGCACGAAGACTCGGAAGAATGCGTGAGGGAAGCAGGTAATAAGCACTGTAGCACTTTATTCAATCAAATTTGACACGATTAAGCATGCGTGTATTTACGTATAGCCTGGTAAAGAGGCCTAGCGCGCAAGTTATTTTGGTGGCCGCGACGATTGATACGAAGCCACGTGCAACGTAGAGAGGGAAGAGGAGTACGGGAGGTGCAGGTCTGCGGTCTGCCAGGAAACATTGGGGCGGCCCTGAAAAGGGCCGTTTGGATGCGCAGCGACGTGACGGCGTGGCGAACACAACGCCCTGCACTCGTCCGTGGCCCTTTGCCGTGCACCGTCAACAGCGGTGCACTACGTCGTACACAGTGCCATGGTTATATGCTGCCCTGGATGCTGTCGCGATGCTTCTACTGTAGACATTTACGAGGGTTGCGGCGATGATCTTGGAGAGCTGATCGATGCCGCGATCCCTGACATGGGCTGCTGCGTACAAAGAAAATCCTCGGTCTCTTCGCAGCATACAGGAAACGGTGCTGTAAAAGAGTAGAAAAAGTTGCATTATGAACATAGCGATTTGATGAATGCGCAACATATTACAAAACCTTCGACAAAGAAATCTGCGTTCTTGTACCTCAATCAGGGTTGAGAATGCGCACGGCAGACGTGCGCCTCAGCATAGCAGTCAGGCAGCGCTTAGTTGCCGACGGCGGATGTTTTCGTGGAGGTCTCCATAGCCGTGGCCGATTTTTTTTTTTTTTTTTAACACGAGGAGCGTCCATGCCACGAGCTGCTGCTGCACGAGGTCCTGGAAGCACGTGGGGAGAGACAAGCGACACAGTACTTATAAATAAGCAAAATGAGAGACAATTCTGCGCAATTTATACTTACCTTGACGGTGCTTGCGATCTCCCGCAGGTCGTCGCCATTATCAACGTCATTCCGCCCAACGTACAGCACGGATCGGCGTGCCGAAAGCGCATTGACGTAAACGCGCAGGCCCGCCATCGTCGAGCACCTCGGTGACCGAACGCGCCGGTGTCATGCAGCAGCGAGATCCACGAACCGAATGCCGGAATCGCGCGCGTTGCCAGAGCGGGGGCTCCTAGCGATTCCCTAGAGCGTCTAGGGACGAAAAAAAACAAGCAAACCCAGTTTTTGACTACGTCACGTCCGGTTAAGCATTCAGCCCGACGCAAAAAACGTCACGCCAGGCCGCGGCGTGTCCACCAATCAGCGTTTCCAGCCGATCTACCCCTAAACGCTTCTGTAACCGGTGTCGGTCTATTACGTCACAAGCGTTTCAACATGACAAATATTTTCGGTAGAAGGAATTTCGCGGTCTCAACTTCAGTCACTAATTTCGAAATAAAATGCGTTCAGGGCGCTCAAGTTTCGAAAATAAAATAATAAGATCTAGTATTATCTGCTAGGCTAGAAAACTGTAATATATTAGATGACCATGGCATGATCCCGACAATAAAAATTGCGTTATTCTTTAACCTCGAGCTTTGCGCATAATAGCCTTCGTTGCTTATGTGCCATTAAATCCAACCTAACACAATACAACACAACACAATTGCGTTATTCAAATACAAAAAAAAAGTGTCTTATCTCCCATCAATTGTCCCTATCACTGCAGTATGGCAGCGCCACCCAGCACCATTCTATGTTCTTTTCCCAGTCTAGAGTAGAAGGTGAAGGCCTTTTTCTGTATCCGACGTCATCTCTCCTGATATCGTGGCAATAAATTTTGTTTTATTACAAAGAACCGTGGTTTACTGCATTTGATCACGCATTGAAAGGAGCTGCCTCGGTCTACGGTAGGTGCGTAAGTTTTTTTATACGGCAGCTGCAGGGCTGTGCTTGGCTCATGATGCTTATGTGGAGTGGAGGACAGGCAGACTGTTTCTGAGTGCACAAGGCAAAGGTTTGTTGATCTGGCATTGGTGTGCACTTTGGCACACATGAAGGGTAGCTGCATGGTTTCGGCTAGCACTGCGCATTCAGTTCAACGTTTGTGAGATCAAGGGCCTTCTCGCGATGGAAAAACATTACTGCCAGGCTCTTTCATCACCCGCTCGATCAGCAACAGCTGATCGAGCGGGTGCGCGGGATAGCAGCGGCTGCCGGCTTCCTGGACTGAAAAGGTCGCCTGAACAGGACACGACCACCTAATCACCAGTGTCTAGTTATTGGGTTTAAATAATTTTTTTCCTCCTCCTCCCCCTCCAGACTGATTCCTACTCCACATTTTTTCCCCGCGTCTTCGTAGACGCGTCGCGCGAGCCTCAAAGAAGGCGATAAGGCTGCCGCTGCAGTCACGCCTAGCTATCAGCGCGATCGCCAAGCATTTCAGCGCTTCTATGACTGGATAACTCTGACTTACTGTAAACACTTTCAAAGTGGTTTCCCTTACATCAATTCTGGTTTTCGTTCTACATTGTCCTTATGGGCGTTCACGCTAAAACTGCAGTGAACGAAAACCTGGATGTGACGAAAAATCGCGGACATTTTACAGTTTCGCTATAACCAGGTTTAACTCTAATCCAAAGCAGTAACCAGCGCCTCTCTTGGTGCTTTTGTGCTGCTTGCTTTTCAGTGCCTGCATGTAAGGCAGACATGTTGGATTCATTGACACAATATATAGAATACAACGCGACATAACATATTTTTCCTGGTGCACACAATTCGCAGTGCATTTACTATTTATTCACTCGTCAAACGCTCGCCAGTTGACTTCATATCTGCTGCCAAGAACCGCCATTGTGTGCTGACACCGTCAGTATCTCGATTTTGGTTCTCAAGCAAATTAAAGTATTATACGGATAAACTCGATTTAACGAAGCTGAGGGCAGCCGCGAAATATTTAGTTAAATCGAGAACTTCGCTAAATCGAGAGAGGCATTTCTCGGTCACTTAATCTAATACAGTCGATTATTATGTGGTGTCGCGGCATCAACAAAGTACCGCGTTGCATCATATTTGCGATGCGCAAATGCGCTGAAAATGAAATCATGTTTGGAAGTACGTAACAGCCAACCTAAAAGAAGGCCGAGGGATGCTGCACTTTTACGTAATCATTAAATACAATACCAACTTGTCCACTATGCTACGTTACTGCAATGAAATTGTGCCCCGCGCAACCACCGACACCGTTTGCGCATATGAAAAGTAGCAACGAAATTTTTACGTCGGCAAGAAGGGTCATAGGGGATTAACTTCCTTTCCCAGAAAAGTCGTCGCTGATCTTGCTTGTCTTGCGGTTTCTAAGCAACATCTGGCCGGATTTTTCGTGCGTTCTTCCTTCATGTGTTCCGGAAAACTATCGCAGCAGATTAAGGGCAACATAATTTGTCCCGGGGTTGGCATGCGGTATCGCTGCCGACACCGGGTCGACGGACCGGCTTTCAACCGCTGGCGAAATCTCGTGAATTAAAGTCAATATAACTTGTGTTTCGCACCGCGCAGTTTGGCAAAAAGCGGGACGCAGTTGCTGCATGATGTTACCGTTGCTCGCAGTCAGTGTATTCTTGAGCGTTTTGTGCAGAATAGACCAAAAATAGACTTTTTCACCTTCATTTTTCAGCAAAAGTTTCGAGAATCGGAACGTATAGCGAAAATAATTTCGTTATTTCGAATTAATGCATTGGACCATATGAAAGTCTGAGGCGGAATCTGGATCTCTTTGTTAAATCGGGACTTTGGTTAAATAGAGTTTTGACTGTATACCGAAATATGCATGTTACGACCGATGGTAATAACATCGCCATAACAAACAGTTGCAACAAAGAAGCAAAACTGTGCACTCAAATGATGTTGCAGGAGACCTGAATTTTACAGCGGCTTTAGGATTGTGCTTGTCTGCCAGGAAGTGGATCGAGGACTCTCAATTGAATCGTGAGAGGCGCCTTTTGGCACGTGTGCGTCTTCCATCTTTCCGCTTAATACATTTACCCAATCTGCAAGCCGTGCGGAATCAATCCGGGACCGTGAACAAGTACACATTTCCGCTGCTTGAAAGACCCCAACTCCGGCACATTGATATCAAACATGCCCGTTCTAGGCCACTTTAAGTAGACATTTTTGCAGTGCGGCATTTTGATGAGTAATCGTTGTCACAAATGCACGCGCATTTCATAAGACACGCACCAGGGAAATGGTATGAGCCTTACGCATTCATGCACACGGCAACACCAGCTGCCCAAGAGATATCGTCTGCTAAGAGAATACGCTTGCTAAATAGGATTGTCTGCTGAGGGATGAGGCTCACATGGCCGTTTTATTTTATGGCGAGAAATGATAAATTCCTAACTTAAGCAACTGAAAAATATAAAAATGAAATATAAAACTTTTATACCAAATACATGTTGATCATGGTTCCTCAGCACTTACTATGAACGACTTCAATTGGCGACTGGTGGCAGTAATTGCAAACGGCGCCGCCCCTATCTATGTGGAACTGCCACCGCACGGCACACTAACCAGTATTGTAGCTGGGATGCAGACGCGGGGTGGGTTTGGACACGTTCTTCGGCCTTCCTGATCAAAGGCGTAATGTTTAAACTTCTTCTTCGCTTTCTGCTTCAAATCGTATTTTCTGGCTGCTATATTCGCTACACATTGCACAAGTGTTTCCATGCGATACGCAAATAGTTAAGAGCTGTTTTGTGAGAACCTTAACTTGGTATAGCTCTGTATTTATAGTGCATTAGAGAGAAAAAGTACTCATGACGGGTGACTTTTTTTTTTCAGATATTCAAGGCCCAGATATTCAAGACCTAGATGATGCCTCACGGAGAACAATCACGGCTTCTTTGCGATATCTTGCTTTGCAAGTATTTGATGACACCCTGCCCTCGGCTCTTCCAGCAGTTTCAAAGAAGCATACTATGAGCCACATTGAAGGGACAGCCAATTTTATAAACATAGTTGTAAAGTAATGGAAAATGGTAAATTTGGAAATTCCGCGCACAGGCGCTAGACTAATACATCCATTTGAAGAGCCAGTGCCCTCTATGGACGATCCAAAGACTGTTTCCTTTCCAACATAGTCAGCTGGTTGGGCGACTGCAAACTAAAAGCTTATAACACTGGTAAGCTTACCAAAGAAAATCACGAAGCCCTACATCTGACAACCTACGGCCTCACTGAACTTTCCATGTACTGCCTTGACGAGCTCAAGCTGTCTTGTGTACTGCTTGTAAAGACACAAGTGGATGGCCTGGAGGACCGCTTTGGAAAGTGCAGGCAGCTTGCAGGTGCCCTAAACCATGCATCCATTCGGCAAGTGTATGATTGCGAAAACAAGTTCCGCTTTCAGAGGTGGCTACAATGTCCAGAATGAGCACCGACGAGGACCAGCAGTGGGATGGACTTGGAAAGGAGGCCGCGTCCTAACTACTACGTGGTAGTCTCTGAGAGGCATTGACCAAAATCAAAGAACTTATTCCAGTGTTGGTGAAAGTCTCCGGCTATACCGTTTACGCCGCGATAAAAAACTCGTGTGAGAACCGTAGTGGACAAATAACAGCCTGCGGGAAGGGAAAACACTAAGAAGTTATTAGAGATGGATCGAGGCGGTCTAATACATTTAGCGATGTTTGTGATTAATGCTGTAGCCCACAACTACGCGACAGTTGAGCAGCTATCAAACAACAGTGATTAGCTCAGCATGCCATGTCAGCGTAATGTTGCTACATACTTGGCGGTCGAGCTCCTTACAAGTGACGACAGACATGATTTCGACACCACAGTGGCCACACGAGCGAACTGGCGCTGAAGCGCGGGCTGTGGCGCAGCACTAATATCCTACTCAATTTTCTTGGTTTCGATTAAAAGATAATATTGCTGACGCCAATGCTAAATCGAAAGAAAGGAAACTGAAAGCGCTAAGTAGCAAGCAGGTGGACGGAAGCCATAGTCAAATGAAATTTTATTCTTGGATTGCTCAACGTGGGGTCTTTTGTGCCATAAAATATGGCCTGTACCGATGTTGATATGGGCTTCGGTGCTTAAACAGCAAAGAAAAAAAAAAGAGAAAAACAACCCGAACGACAAATTTACCTGATCAGGCGCATCAACCTAAAAAGTGCCCAGAGAGCTTACAGTCCCAGTGTTGTTATTCGTAGAAGAAATCAGAAAAGCAAATAAGGTTTTAGAATGTCTTGCGCAGACATGAGTGCAAATTAGCGCGTGTTCGCTTTATACAGGATCGTACCTTCGAGGCACGCTAGGGTCACCGCTCGCATAGCAGCGACGTGCACCCGCAGGGGATGCTGGTCTGCTACGGCGGCTGGCGTATCTACCCACTGCGCGCCCCGCCGGCACTTCGCCTTCTCTCCGTTTCCCCGTCGCCACCGATTGCGTAGCGCCCTACTACCAAGAATTCTATCTACTCGCTTCGCACGATGAGCTTAGCATATGTCAACCCCTAATGCAGTCGTCCACTAGCACCGCGGCCCTCGCTCAGCATGACCGGCATCCCGTGTGAGAAAGCCAAAGCAGGGTCATGGCTTAATAGCCGCGGCCGTCTCTGCCCTCACGACGCAGCTGCTCACGGTCCCCCCCCCCCCCCCCACACACACACACCCCTCACCGCAATCCAAACCTCTCCCTGCTGCCTTGTGATGAGGTAAAGGTTGTGATGCGCCCGCGGGGGGCCTTGACCTGATGTACAAACCATATGAGATTTCACAGCATTTGAGTAGCTTATTAGGTAATTCTTTTGCCGCATTCCAGAAGAAGGTTATCTTGCGTATAGTCTATTACAAAAATATCATAGTGGCTAGCACCCCTCCCTTGGACATCGCACCAGCCATGGAACAAATAAACATCAACCTCCACAGCACAATCTTCCCCACTTGCAGCAACATCGCCTGCCCTGATGATTCATTCAAATGCATTGCTGTGAACTCCAACCAGGCTGGACATCTGAGACCCTCCTGCGTCATCTACTTCCCCAGGTTTCACTATCCTCCACGCCCACCTCCTTGGCGCAAGTGACACTGCACTAGTCACTTTCGAGGGCTGCACCTTGCCAAAACATGTTATACGAGGGCGTTATGCAGGCCTGTACACTGTAAAAAATACATGTGAAATCACAACCTTTTTAAAGAAAACTTCAGTTACGAAAAAGAAAATTTATGTTATCGTGAGGAAACAGGAACCTGTACCAAGCAAGTACAGGGAATTTCTGTTTATTCCTTGCATTCCTCTATTCTAGTCAAGTGGTTTGCTTAAATGATGAAAGAAAGCTTTTTAATTCTTATTGTTATATACAGTAAATTTATTTTATTATTCTATGAAAGAAAAAATATTTTTGTTACTATTTTGCGACGTCTTCTGAATTTCTGCGGACCTCAACAGCGCTGCGTTCCCGTCATTTCTGGCAGTCATTAGGCACTTTTCCTGCATGTGCTGTGAGAAAGATTCAGAGAGGGTGAGTACAATTATTTGCTTCATTTAATCGACGCCTTCATCGTTGCTTATATCAGTAGGGAGTGCAGACTGCTTCACACTAATGTGAAACTGAAAGCGCGTGACTGCCGCACTTTGTGAACCATTGACGCCGACAGCAAGGATTAACAGCGGTAAATGTGCATGCACAGTACGTAGAGTTAATAAGGCCGGCTACATTTTCCGCGCGTGCTCAAGGTGCAGCCCATTATCATCGGCTTTCAGCGGCAGCACTCCACGAAGTGAGGCAGCCATGTACCCGGGTTCCTTCTAAGTGCGAAACAGCCTGGACACCTTGGGTGATCACAATTTTATTGTTGCCGATATCGACGTGGTGTGGCCTTTGGGTAAAGGAGACATCACTCAAGATTTGTAACAGTTGCATATTTATTGTAAACACGCCACACATTGCCAAATTTTAGTTGCTTGTCTTAGAAGTGTATACGCGCTTTGCAAAGTAATAGTACCGTCGGCTGACAGCACTTGTCGAGCCTCGCTGTGCCAAATTTTCATTTACTGGTGCTTGCGGCAAGCATCCAACTCAACGTTTTATTGCGCAGAATGATTGCAGTGTAGGCAGCGCGGAGCCTGCCGAGGGAACGGCCGACGCGCTGACTGCTTATTGTTTCGCGGCAGCCCCCAGCGCTGTACATCGCGGGGCCCCTGCCTATCGGTGTCGTCTTTCGGCCGACTCATACCCAAGCGCAGGTGCGCCGCTTCGTGTCTCGCCATTGTCGGTACCGCAGATAGCCCGTGTGTCTCGCACCTCTCCTTTCCAAATTCTATTGCAATGATGTAATGAAGCGACATTCTCGGTGCGCGGGTGAGCGACGGTTGCGGTCGGAGAAGTCAGGTTGGCTACGCAACGCCAAGCGAAAATGCCCCCCCCCCCCCCCCCCCCCCCCCCGCACGCACACTCCAGCCGCGTCCATGCTGACCAGAGCACGGCCGGTCTCGAGGGAGAGAGCGCGCGCTCTTTCTTACGGCCTTCTCAATCGCCGCGTGAACAATGGGAACTTTTCTCCTTGAGTCACGCTCTCCGCCGCCGCAAGGGGCGCGACCTGCTCACTGTTCGCTCCGCATCTGCTTCAGTGGCGGCGGCTGGCTTTTGCCTGGTTTCGCGCTGTCGCCCGCGGGTTTCGTGGTGAGTGCAGCCCCTAAATGAAAAATTACAGAAGGTAGATGCTGCAGCGGCATCTTGTCAGCGTGCTACGCACGTGAATGGAGTCTTTATATTAAAAAACACTGTCGCTCAGCAAACGCTCGACAAGCATATGACATGTATTGCGGCATGGTATCTACTTTTGTTCATTTTAATCTTAATTTTTTCCCAAGCTTGTACAAGAAGATGAATAAAAAAAGTGAATGAGCAGTGATCACATCGAAGCTTCTTCAAGGCAAACATAACAGCAACAATGGCAAAACCGTCTTTCAGCGCTAGATGAGAAACCATCGAGGTAACACCGAAGATGAAAATAATTTTATAAAAATGCAATGTAAGTTGCGCAATGCTTACATGACATAAAGTATTAGTATAACGTCAGAGTAAACGCTTTTAAGTTTTGTTTTCAATTTTGCTATAATTTATAGACCAGCAAATGTTTTATGTTGTATTATAAACATTACTTTAATTTTGCAAATAAACGTTGGTTTAATGAAATGTTTACATGATATCATGATTATTTCATGAAAACAACAGGAAATCTATTTCAAGCACTAATTCCTAGCAATATTTTCATTCTTTTTCTAGTATGTTTTTGAACTAATAGTTCCTTGTAACTATCTGTGCAGTAATGCCTGCCTTAGAGAGCAATCGCTGCCCCATTATTTTGGTAGAATGTTTTGCTTATTACACATGCGCCACTGTTACTCAAGGGACACTCCTCAATAATGGATATAAAAGCTTTTCTCTGTGCTATTTATTCAGATGTGACTATAGGAGTTGTATGTCACGCTGTATTGCGCGCCTAGGCACCTAGTGTCGACACCGACGAAATCAGTTCAGCTCTGCCGCAATCAGTAACCGAGGAACTGAAAGAAGTGATGGTATCTCCTGTCATCCCATTACCCACTGTCACGTATTCTGGTTTAGCTTACGTCGCTGGATACATTGTGTAGTTAATCAGTGACTTCGGGTGTGACGCTTGTGCTATCCTTCTTGAAACCAGCGAAAGAAGCAGCCCCATGTACACTATTCTGCGAGGACAAGATTCTAGCGGACCGCATTATCCAAAACCAGAGTTTGTAGCCCTCTTGGACAAGGTTGTGTCTCTTTTTGAAAAAGCTGTCGTGCACCTACCATACACAAATGTCCTTGAAGTCCTACAATCTTAATCCAGCCAGCACTTGAGGACTCACCTTGGCTGAGTTGTCCGGAAGGCATTGACAATAGCCATGCTATAAGGTCCGCTTCTTTAATATGTGAGAAATTTCTCAGAATACTTCTTGTCCATTACGCTAAGAAGGTGACAGACAAGAACGAAAGGCCAGCTCCTTATGTGCACAAACCGTCCAGAAAGATTTTGAGACTTTAATTTTCTAGCCGCATGTACCGTTTTGATGAATGAGTGCAATGAGTTAACTTTGAAGGACATTTTTTTTTATTGCTTGCTGCAATTTTCAATTATGCATATCTGCTTACGCTCATTTCCTTGATTAAATGTCGTTTTTTTTTATCACTGTATTAAACTATGACTGTCTACGTGTGCGTCATTCGCGAGACTACGTATACATCTGCTGTCTTTCAACCTACTGATTTGTTTTAAACGAAGCTAGAACAGCCCACTTCATTAGACAACTGAAATTTTAACTGTATGCGTAAATGCTTGATCCTTACTCTGAATCTGAGACGTGCTATGAATTTTCGTCAGTGCCTCTTTTGCTCTAAACGAAAACGGCAGCGGTTGACAGAATATCCACCGAACAGTTTGCCATGCACTAGCGTCAGGTCGCGTTATACCAGCTTACAGCTTTCAAAGGCACACTGCATAAAATGGTACATATAGTTTTGTGAAAAATTTAGGGGCAAAAAGTGTTGATGTAAGTGCACCCGAAACTTCATTCGACTGTGCGCAACAGCAGTGACGAAGGCTCGCGCGCTCTCGCGCGCACGCGCATTATTGACTATTTTATTGCTCATACACGATAAATCAGACGCTGATTACGGCTTCTTCCTATAAGCCATAAGGGGTGAAATATCAGAACCTGCCGGTTGCAACCGATGCGGGCGGAGCGAAGAGCGAGCGCGCGTTTCCCTTGCGCGTGAACGGCTGTAGCGGAGCAGCAGCAGTGGGGCGGTGGCGACCCCACCGAGGCGCGGCGGGCGGTGGAAACAGACCCCATTGGACACGGCCGGTCTCGAGGGAGAGGGAGCGCGCTCTTTCTTACGGCCTTCTCAATCGCTGCGGGAACAATGGGAACTTTTCTCCTTGAGCTACGCTCTCCGCCACCGCAAAGGGCGCGACCTGCTCACTGTTCGCTCCGCGTCTGCTTCAGCGGCGGCGGGTGGTTTTTGCCTGGTTTCGCGCTGTCGCTCGCGAGTTTCGTGGTGAGTGCAGCACCGAAATTAAAGAGCACAGAAGGTAGATGCTGCAGCGGCATGTCGTCAACGTATCACACGTGAACGGATATAAAAAACACTGTCGTTCAGCAAACGTTCGACAAGCATGGCATACATTGCGGCACGGTAGCTACTTTTGTTCATTTTAATCCGAATTTTCCCCAAGCCTGTACACGAATGGGAACAAAAAGAAAACTGAATGAGCAGTGATCACATCGAAGCTTCTTCAAGGCTAACATGACAGCAACTCGTCTGCAACAGCAAAACCGTCTTTCAGCGCTAGATGCGAAACCATTCATGTAGCACCGAAGATGAAAATAATTTCATAAAAATGTAATGTAAATTGCAAAATGCTTGCATGATATAAAGTATTAGTATAACAGTCAAAGTAAACGTTGTAGGGTTGAGTTTTAAGTGTTATTACAATTCATATACTTGGCAATGTGTGGCATTATAAACATTATTTTAATTTTGCAAATTTTAATGAACTTTTACATGATATTATGCTTAATATGAAAACAAAAAATGGTTGATATTCATGACACCACTTGTGCTTGAAGTGGTAAAAAAGGTCAATAAATGATGAAGGTGATACTCGATGCAGTGACTTATTTGTAATGAGTTCACCTGCTATATCGAAAGTATGCAAGAAACGTCTAAAGCGTTAAAGAAGGACACTCTCACTGAAGACTCATTTCAAGCCTTATATAGCGACCCATTGAGGCTCTCTTCGGGAAAGTAAGGTTAATGTGCCGAAGGGAATGAAATGACATATGCCAGATGCGAGGGCCGTAACAGCTAGCGGCACATGACTACATCACTACATTGTCAAGACGGACGTTTCATCTGAGAGCAAAATCAAGGCACGGAATGAAGTAATGGCATCTTCTACTATCCCATTTTCCACTGTCACATATTCCGGTTCACCTTACGTCGCTGGATATATCGTTTAGTTAATCAACTTCGGGACGTCTTACGCTTGCGCTATTCTTGAAACTAGCGAAAGAAGCAGCCCCATGTAGTACGCTCTTCTACGAGGACAATGTTCTAGTGGACTGCATCATCCAAAACCAGAGCTTGTTGCCCTATTGGACAAACATTTTCTTTTTCGAAAAAACTGCCTACAACACACAAATGTTCTCGAAGTACTTAAGATCCTGATTCAGTCAGCATTTCAGAACTCAACACTGAGTTGCCAGAAAGGAATTGACAACAGCTACGTTATTAGGTCCGTTTCTTTGATATTTGAAAAATTTCTCAAAATTCTTCTTCTCAATTAATTATACCAGGAAAATGACAGAGAAGACCGAAAGGCCAGCTCCTTATGTGCACAAGCCATGCAGGAAGATTTTGAGCCTGAATTTTCTAGACGCAGGTCGCATTTTGATGAATTGATGAATATATAGTGCAATGTGTAACTTTGAAGGAATTTTTTTCTATTGTTTGCTGCTCTTTTCGATTCTGCTTAACTGTTTATGCCCATTTCATTGATTAAAAGTAGTCGCGCGACTACATATACATCTTCGGTCTATCAACCGACTGATACGTTTTGAACGAAGCTAAAACAGCCCAGTCCACTAAACAAGTGAAATTTTTACTATATGAGTAAATTTTTGTTATTTACTCTGAATCTGAGACGCGCCATGAATTTTTGCCGCTGCCTCTTCTGATCTAAACGAAAACGGTAGCGGTTGACAGAATCTCCACCCAACAGTTCACCATGCACTCACGTGAGGTTGCGCTTTAAAAAATTCAGAGACAGATTGCATAGCCTGGTAAATTAATTTTGTACAAAACTTAGAGGTAAAAAATGTTGAAGTGTACCCGAAGCTTCATATTCGACCGTGCACGGCCGCACTGACGAAGGAGCGTATTTTATTCCTCGTACACGATAAATGTTAATGTTGATGACGGACTTTGTATAAACCATAAGGGGCGAAATGTCAGTACCTGCCAGTTGCAACTGACGCGGGCGAAGCTAAAAGCGAGCGCGCGTTTCCCTTGCACGTGAACGGCTGTAGCGGAGGAGCAGCAGTGGGGCGGTGGCGACCCCACCGAGGCGCGGCGGGCGGTTGAAACAGACCCCATTGGAGAGGCCGTAAGAGAAGAGAAGCGCTCTCTCCCTCGAGACCGGCCGTGCATTGGAGAGGCCGTAAGAGAAAAGAGAAACGCGCTCTCCCTCGAGGCCGGCCATGACTGGCGGGGCACGCGCAGAACTATGCAGAACTCCCTTCATCCGGCACGCTGCCGTCGTGAAATTCGCGAAGCAGTATCCCAAGGACGCGCACCCCCTTTGAGACCAGTGGTGCCAGTAGGGGAGAATGTTTTTGCAGGTCGTCAATCCGCAATCACGTGACACATGGATGGCGTATAGGCTACACGTCACGTACGCGTATCTCGCGGACTCACTCTCTCGCTTTTTTTTTTTCCTTGTAAGAGGAAGCGATCGCGGCAGTTTGTTTTGTCCACGCCATGACTCCTCCTCCAACACGGTCTTCTCCCCTCCCCGATGGCTCCAAGCAGTACTGACATCACTATGGGCAGCAGAAAAACAGAAGCCCCCCCCCCCCCCCCCCCTCCAGGGGGGAATGAGTGAGCGCTGAGTCTGTGCGTTCGCACTCTTTTGCTTTCGTTGTTTTTCTTGCGGTAGTCTGGCGGGGTTAGCGATGGTATTCTAAGCAACTCAGGGACTTCGGGTCGCGAGTCTCCTTCTTCGCAGTGCACTGCAGAGATTGTGAGTTTGCTTCCAGAGTACTGACCTTATGCGGGGCAGCAAATATATTGATACCTGCGCATGAGTTATTTGCACACACGCGCGCCTACAAATATGCAGTGTTGTAGTGGCAAAAAGCAAATAACTTTAACTGCATGAGAGCATCTTGCGCGTAAACGTTGATGTTTGGAATTAAGCTGTGAAATTATACAAGATGTTACTTAGCTTATGGACAAACAATTTTACGTCACCAAACACACACATATAAGTTTCACATAATTGAGGCGTAACATTTAAGATGCAAAAGCGGCCGATTGAGCCAAGTACATGCGCACAGCAAATCTTGGAGCATTCCTTCCGCTACCGCTCAGGCCAAACAGCCCATACCTCAGAGCTGGGGAAAAAAAAGAAAAGGAAGCAAGCGTGCATACTGCTTTGCCGAGGGCAGCTCCAAGCCGTTGCTCGTTTGAAACCACGCTGTCTACGTTGGCTAGCCTGCTCACCCCTCCTTTCAACCTTTCCCCACTAAGAGGAAAACAAAATACACAAGAAAACGTGCGTGCTGTTAGTGCTCCCTCCTCCAGCTCGAAGCCGCTCTGGCCGCGCTGCGGCGGCCAAGCGCTTTCATCACTACTCCAGTAGAATAAAGAAAAAAAAAAAAGAAATGTCGACCGAACACGCAAAAGTGACGCAGCCATATGTCACTTTTGTGTCACATGGTTGCACGTTCAGCACCTGTAAAAATATCCTCCCTGCCAGTAGCGGCAGCACGCTCCGCAGTCGTCGGCGGTGCACCCTGGAAGAAAACCTTGGCCAGGGGGGCGCTGCGCCCCTCCGTGCCGCTTTGTCAACTGCCTCTGCGCAGCGCGCTGCCGCGTAGTCTTTTCCACGCAGCATTTGGCAATGCCCCTTTTCGCCGGGGCAATGCCAACATTCAAGATTCGGAAGCTTGGGAGTCCCTTCTACAAAGCGAAAACCTTGAGACCCAAAAAAAAGTCGTCCGCCTGGCGGCTAAGGCCGCGAAGAATCAGTGTATTCTTGCGCGCTTCTAGTCATGGAGTCCCAGCCCGCTATTCGAGTCTGCGTACCTGAGTAGGGGAACCTCCTATACAGTAAAGTTTTCAATCAATCAGTCAATTAATTGAGCTCTTGTTTATGTGCGCGTGGTTGTTGCTCCACGTTTCTCGCCGAATCCTCGCTGCCGTCGCGTTCAAAGAAAAGAAGAAAACTGCAATGATTCAATTAGGTGCGCTTTAAAACAGTAATTCCAATTTCGGGAGCTATCTTCGCGATACAAGATAGGCGAACTGCTTTATTGGTGGTTGTTGGCCCTTGGGGCTGGAGCGGCTGATGGCAGCCCACCACACATTAGCTCGTACAGCTGTTTCTCCCTGACGGCGCCGCAGCGGCAATCGCAAAGCTGAGCAACAACAAGCGCGTCAATCGTTCTCACTCGCGATCCTACTTCGGAGCCCAAAAATTGCGCATTCGCTCGAGCAGGTAACAACTAGGAATTGCAGAGGGAAGCTGTAGAATTTAGAAGATTTGCGGCGAAACCTGTTCCGGCCTGCATCAAGAGTCACCAGGCATGAAGAGAAAAAACTGCCACAAGCATGACATGCCATGCTTCTGCATCTAGCGAATAATTCAGGAGGTTAGGAACGACTCATCGCTAAAGCTAGATATGTCACTAATTTCGGATCGCGAACTTCCCCTGGCCGCTGTCGGCATGTATCACAGGGGAAGGTGGTACGTTTTCTGCCATTGTCACAAAAACGTCCTAAACTGCGGCGGAGACAGTCGCTGTGGCTCCGGTAGTGGCACCCTGCTAATGCGAGGCCGGACAACATTTAGTGTCACTGACCTTGTAGGAGGTGTGGCTATCCCCGTGGTTATCATAAACGTTATTCAGAAGTGCATTTTCCCAGTCCCTCTAGCATTTTATATGTTCTTACCACGTGATAACTGAACATGTATTGTTTCGTGCTATATAATCACTGAATATCTTATTCTCATGCCACTATAGTTACAACCCGCTGCAGCCGAAGGTACACCCGTGCGCAAAAGTGGACACCACGCGTTTTGACAAAACTGCAAGCCATCTTTTTCTGACGGTGAAGCTGTTATTTTTAAGGTATGCATAGGATAACCTCACTAATATGCTTGCCATCTTGCCCAAGCAAATTTGCCAGGCAGATTGGTTTATACAAAAAAAAAATAATAGTTGCAGCGGTTCGCGTGGTCTCTCCACTTTTGCGCAGGGATGTACCTTGTTGGCTAAGCTTAATGGCTAAGATTTAGTGTTTCTCGAACTTTGGTAGAATACATCGTAGAATTTTTGGCATATATTCTGGACACCTCTACCAGCTGCCCTTAATTCCCGTCTGCCCATCTCTACCATCTTTATTTTTAACATTGCGATTATGCACACGAAGGCGATCATTCAAGCAGCGGCCCGTTTGGCCTACATACTGTTGTCCGCACGAGAGTGGAATCTGATAAATGACTCCTTCTTTGCAATCTGCAAAAGGCACTTGATGTTTCTTTTTACATGCAACTTGCGGGGTTTGTTTTCCACTGTTCAATTTGCATAGCCTGTCTAACTTCTCTGGGGCTGAAAAGACAACTGTAACGTCTACCCGTTTTGCTATTCGTTTCAAATTATGAGATACAGTATGTATGTAAGGAATCACAGCCACTTTTTTCTGTTTTTCAACCGGCACTCGAGTGCATGCTTTGTCTTGAGTATTCAATTTTCTTAGCAATGCTTCAGCAACAGATACCTGCAGATGAACAGGATAGCCTCCAAACGATAACCTATTGCACTGTTTTGGCTTCGAAGGCATACATTACCTCAGTGAACGCTTTTGTGTGATCCGAAAATTAATGCCGTGAAATAACTGTGACAGCGTTGTCGGCTTGCTCGCCAGAACCAGCGTTCTATAGTAACGTTCTGCTGTTCGGTTTCATTTCTTTCTATTACGCGATATGGTGAGGCGCAAGTCATTTCGTAAAAAAAAAAAGATATGACGTAAGTGTTAACTGCGCAGCGTTCAGCGTGCTGTCATGCAATGTTTCGCTTCTTATTCAGCATCCACCTTCTTTTCCAGTTTCAGTCCAATTTGTGACAGGGATTCAAGCCGCCGACATGTGTGCCTCCAATTCTATGCCATTCGCTGTAAACGTAGTGTGTGCGCCAAGAAGATGCTGCGCATTTACCCTAAAATGAAAATCGAGTAGACGTACGCTTTGCCAACTAAGTACCAGCCTTTAGATGCATAAAATTGGCGGAATGAAGAGACGGCGTAAAGGCGCTTTCGCGTCCTCTCTTAAGACGAAGCTTTCTGCTATATTTTGTTTTTTACATAAGACCTCTTCATACTAGCCTGCATGCTTTCCACCATGCACAACGAAGCCTATTGAAATGAATTGGAAGACCGTCATTTGTTCGTGTGACTGATAGACTTCCTCGAGATTAAAATGTGGGCACAAGCTCTGCACATAAGATATATAACTTACTTCGAAGTGAACAATTCCTGATCTGCATTTAGAAAAGAAACTATATTCAAGTACTCTCGTGATAGCTCGTGTAGCAAGGCTCTTTATTTTCTTGCTGGCACATATTTCGAACGCAAACGCATTATATTCGCGCTGCCCCGAGTTTTCGACCGTAGTGCCAGTAGAGAACATGCGAAACAAGATAAATTTGTGTATTTTCGCGACGAGGAAATAGACGAGCCATGAGGGTGAGGAATTTTGCTTGTTGAGAATACTTTTGTCATTGACCGGCAAATAGTCACGACAATGATATGTTGCGCATAACGTTCTCATATCATGTGAATTGAGCGTTGATTACAGCTCTTAATTCTAAAGCAAGTCAGTGAAGCGAAATTGTGCACGGGGTTTCCAATTCAGAGTTAATCTGAAGAGAGGAGACATCTATGAGCTCCAGAGAAATTCAAAAAGAAAGATGATCACAAAATTGAAACATCTTCAAAATAGCTGAGCATGCGGCGTAGAAAATGCAGCGAGCTGCGGCAGCTGACAATAAAATGAAAAAAAAAAAAAAGATAATGTGAATGAATTAAGCTTTTATTTGATTAAAGGGATTACTTTCGGCCGCTGTTGGGGTAATTAGAGAGTCAGGAGGGATGGGAGTGTAGCTTATCCCTTCTTCATGGTTCTTCAAGCTGTTTCTTGCTGTTAAAAGGTAAGCATCTAAAAAGCTCAGATGATGATCTATATCTGCATCTAAAAGCTAGACCTTACAGACTTGCAATGGCTGGTACGTGAAGCTCCTGCCTGAACTACGGTATGATATGTCGAACGGCTTCGTAACTGCAGTTTTGTGAGGCGGGCAAACACAAAAAGGCATTAAGGTTTTGAATGAGCTCAAGATATGCTGCCAACCAAGCATATGATCTCATTTATGCATGCATTGAAGTGAATTCGCTGCAAATATGGTTTTTGCCGTTGAAGACAAAATCACATGCTAAAAAAAAGATGGTCAGGGGAAGTCAGGAACGCTAACGCTCATTTCCCACTAGACACACAGAAAACGGCGATGGAAGGTTCCCCAAGCTACGAGAAATCGACGCGACCGATTACGGCATCTCGGCCACCGCGCTGCGCCTGCTCGCCCTCGTCGCCATGCGCGGAGTCAAACGTGCATTCCCCCGCACGGTACCGGCCTTCCTCCTCGCTTCGCGCGGGAGGGCTGCGCGTGTTAACCATGTTCGAGAAAGTTCGAGGCCTCTCCAGAAGGCCAGGGGGGGAAGGCATAGCTTTGGCAGCGCTAAGCTGTTTTCCGTTCCTCCTCCGCATCTAGAAGGTTCGGCGCTGGCTATTTAAGAGCGCGCCGCGCAGTTACGGACGGTTCTGGTTCTGATTCGATTCTCGCTCGGAGAAGATAGCGTAGCAGGCAGGCCCCGACTGAGAAGTCGTAAAAAGAGTGATGCGCTCGTTTTTCTGTTAGTTATTCGCTCAGTCTATTTTGTGAAGTGTGTCGCCTCTCTGTCTCGTGTAAATAAGTTTTCTGTACCCTGTGCTTCGTGTTCTTGTCATATAAAGTTAATGTTCGTTTTGTTACGGCAAGTTCGTCGGCCTTCGTCTCAGTGTGCTTGTGCGTGAACTACACGTCGCCCGCCGAATCGACAAGTACCTTGGAGAGGTCCGGAAGATTGAAGAAGAACCTTTTGACGTTTTACTGGCGCAGCCGACAGGATGATTCGGCAACTGCAGCACTCCGCAAGCCCAGCCTGTTACTCGAGCCGCACCGTTATCGGCGCTCACTGAAGTCTGCCGCCGGCCGTTCAAGGTGGAAGAGCTTCGCCGCGTGCAAGGACCTAGGGACCCCGAGAGGAGACGGTCAGAGGCAGCGGCGAATAGGAGTGCCCACCAGAGAGGAGCGGCGCGGCAAGGAGGGAGCAACCGTTGCTGAGGTGCTGAGATCTCCCGGTCGTTCGGGGTAGGAACTTCATCGACGCATGCAAGGACCCAGGGACCCCCAGCGGTGACGGTCAGAGGCAGCGACGATCGGAAGTGCCCCACAGCGAGGAGCGACGCGGCGAGAAAGGCGGAACCGTTGCTCAGGTGAGCGGGATTTCTTGCGTCCGTTGGTGTGCGTGGCTCAGGCATTAGGAGCGGGAGGTGCGCGGTGTCGACGTGTAGTTAGTTAGGTTAGGAAACATGAACACCAGAAAGTCAGTGTTTTCCGGATGGACCAGAGTGTCCGCGTAAGAGTCCCCATAGCCTCACTGAGACGGAAGAATTGCGCAACAAAGACGAATAGTAAGGACCTAGCGAAGCGTCGAGAGGCAGAGGCGAAAGCTGAGACAGAATTAGAAATTAGAAAGATGGAAATAGAATTGAGAAAGACGGAGGCAGAATTGACAATGTACGAATAAGAAACTCAGAGTGATAGCGGAGGCAGAAGTTCGAAAGGTACGAACAGAGGTCCAACTATTGGAAAGAAGACGAATGCGTCGTGGTTTCCAAATTGAAGCAAGTAAAGTAGAAGAAACTAAAAAGAACCCTTCGAAAGAGCGGCCCCGAACAGTACTTGTAGGGAGCGTGTCAGGTGACGAAGCGGCTTTGCCGGCCCACACTGCCGCGAGCACTACGCCGGCGGAGACAACCTTCGCCGGAGCGAGCGATGCTGTCGGCGTGCGCGGTGCGTTGCCGACCAGCGTAGTAAACAACGCCAAAACATCGGGGCCCGCTTGCACGAAACATTTAAGTCTAGTCTTATTCTGATCTTCAGGCTTAATCAAATCTTATTGGAGTCTAAACGTTCCCTAGCCGATAAGACGTTTGCACGAAACAAACTAGACTGGAATAAGACAGAAACTTAAGACTGGAATAAGACTGGAACCTAGGCTGTCTCGAGCAGTCTAATCCCAGTCTTATAGTCAGTCCAACATGGCTGCCCTGCGCTTGGTCTGCCTCGAGATGCTCGCCGAACTCTTGTTGCGCCGCGAACGTGTGTGTTCCGTGACAGCACGATTTCCCTCGATACGTTCAGCGAGGAGCAGCTGCAGCGGCGTCTACGCCTCGAGCGGGGCGGCTCATTGCCGACATGCTTCGCCTTGAAATCGAGCGGCCGACGCGGCGGAGCGGTGCTTTGAGCGCCGAGCTGCAGGTGATGCTGGCGCTCAAAGTTTTTGCCTCCGCTTGATTACTGCCAGATATATGATCGGGGCCCACGAATCGACAGCAAGTCGCATAGTATGTCGAGTTGCTCTCGTCCTCGTCCACCGCAGCAAAGACTGGATCCGGTAAGCCTCTTTATCTGCTTCCCTCGCTTGTTTCATTGCCGCTTGCTTATCTTGACTCTGCGCGTTAGCTTACGGTCGGAGCAGCTGAGCATGCGTGCTGTACGTAGGATCTCTCAAGTGTGTATATATGTAATACCTGCTTTTTGAACATATATACTGGACGCGCAGAGTAACGCGAAGATATCACTCACCGTGCGCATTTCGCGACTTAGTTCGGCCGACGTGTTTTTTTCATCATATGTGCGCGCGCGACGGCGTGCAAGCCTGCGCATGACATAGCCGGGGAACTAAATATCACTACGCTCTTTTTTTTTTCCAGTTGGCCGTCGCAGAACGAGCAGCGAGATGTACAAGGAGATTTCTACGCGGTCGCCAGTTTTTCACGCGTTGTGGGTGCGATCGACGGCACTCATGTGCGGATTTTGACGTTGGACCTGGCCTGTGTACGTGCGTGTACCCTGGAAACACCCAACCCGATACCCATCGCAAACGCCTGCGCGGGAGCGTATCAGACGACACCCGTCAGCGGCCGCGCCGCCGCATCGCCTCTGTGTATATGCAGTTCACTCTCCTTTCCCAAGCGAGGACCCTCCGGCAGTCTTTTGTCTTTTTCATTTATCTCCTATGCCTCTCTCGATCCTCGGCGCAGTCACGCATGCCTCGCACTTTCAAAACGCCGAAACGCACGGGATGCCTGTTGCTCAATGGAATGGCAATTGGTCTGAACACCACTCGCCGACTAGAAATAAAATATATATTAATAATTAGACGGACGCCTTTAGCCCTTTAAAATGGGAATTGAGGGCAAATGCTCCCAAGGGTGCTCACGCGGTTGTTACCTTTTCTTTTTCTCGGAAAAGGCAAAGTCATTGTTAAAATTGGAAAGGGTTAAAAATATGAGCCTGGAGACGCCCACCGCATTTTTGGAAACATGTGCTTTTGATATTATGTTTTTGATATGATTGCGGCGTCATAGTGTTAAAAAGAAAAAAAAATGCTACTTCATTCGCACTGCGTGGTTGAGTGCAGAGCGAATTTGACTTCAAAGCAAACCTTCAGGACAGAGCAGGCCGAAAGGAAGTTACGATGCTTAAAATGCGGGCACGGAAGGGGAGGGGAAGGGGGGGGGGGGGGGCTTCTTTGATGAATCTCTACGACCTACGGAGGGAAGTGCCTGAGAATAATCGAGGAGAGCTCACCGAACTCAAGAGGTCGGTGAGCGCTGGAGACATCTATTCACTCTCCTGCGCGCTTCGACTCTGCATTTCAGATGGGATTAAATACATTATCCTCGTGTTGAAATCGGTCAGGGAATTGTAGAACGCAACTGAGAAAAACCTCATAGCCAGTGTCTCGCACTGTTGCATAAATTTTATACACGATCAGACAGGCAGCGCTGTCAAAATGTTCCGTTTTCAATTTTCCAAAAGCGCGCGCAAGAAAAGCAGCCGGATGTTTACATGGAACTATGATCAGCTATTGGTCGGCGCGAACGCCGGCCGCGTTCGCGGCCGACTTCCGCCAGCTCCCCGTCTCATTCCCTGCCGGTGGCTAAAACACTCGCCTAGGGACCAAAAGTACCTACAGTCTTCAATAAGTCTGGACTGTAGTTCAGTCTTATCGGTTCGTGAAAGCGCCCGGCGGCCGCCGGGAAGCCCAGTCTTATTTTAGATTCGGATAAGACTAGCCTCGGTCTTAAGACTGGACTTATACCCTCACGTTCGTGCAAGCGGGCCCGGCTGAAGTCTTCCCAATAGAAGTGCCCGCGTGCGATCAGATTACCGAGGGCGTCAGCGTCCCGTCCCGTCAGGTGCACCGGAAGGCGCGTGGCAGCAGGAGACCGAACTTAAACCCGCTGTAGACGAGGTAATTGAAGAGCGTAAAGCTGCCGCGTGTTTACAAACTGATCTAGACGCGTTAAATGCAGCAAATGCGGGTAAAACAGCGACAACAGGCGCGAGCGCTAACCAATTGAACAGGGCGCCACAGTTGATTCAGTGAGAGCAGGCGCGAGCGATGGGATAGGCGAGATCCGCGATCACGCGTTGACCGCAACAGATGCTGTTTGTATGGCAGAAGTCCCAGCAGCTGTCGCGAACATCAAAGTCAGCACCGCAATAGGCGCTTAATTGGCCACCGTTCGCACTCGTGAACCCGAGACGCTCAGTGAAGCGACGAGTCTCCCATTCGAAGGCGAGTGTTTAGCATGCTGCATTTTTGGAGACCTACACGAGCCGCACGATGCCGCGCCCCTCCCTAGCTCTAACGAGTGTCGAGATGAAACAAATTCTCCACTTGAGCCTGAGCAGCGTTGCGCCGGCGGGCGTGAGCGGTCCTGCTCACCTGTGCTAGAAAGTGTGTGCGCCCGCGAGCACGGAGTGGCAAGCGAAGCGTGCGAAGAACACTTGCCGGACTTGACCACATGTGATGTGTGCGGAACTGCAGGATCTGGGACCTATCGCGAACGTTTTGCATGCTGTGCAGTGACTGTGCGCGAGAGAAGTGCTTTTGAACTTCGTGCTTGTGAACTTTGTGCGCCAGAGACTGTGACCAGCTTTGAACGTCATGCATGCCACGAAGCGACGGTGAAAAAGAACTGTGCATGCAGACTGTGTTATAGCTTAAGGAAAGTCGCGGCCTTTTGTTATTGTTCGGTTTGGCTGGGCAAAAAAGCCCAGCAATCCTCTTATGGTGGGGCGTGTAAGGCCGCGGTGGCCCTTTCTTTAATGTTTCGGCGCGCGCGCCGCAGAAAACGGCGATGGAAGGTTCTCCAAGCTATAGTGCTCTAGAAGATTGGGCAGTGTGTCGACCGCGCCGCGAAATGCATGGGAGCGGGGGACCGCTTTTGCGATGACGGAGGCGCCGCAGCGCAGAGGGCGCCACCAGCAACTGGTGTGTCAGCCGTCCGGGCGCACGCGTATGCGCGCTGTGCGGCGGGGCGGATACCGCGCGGACTGTACGTACGTTCTTGTTTGCTTGTGCGTCGTCTCGAGCTGTTCGCGACAACATTTTACGAATATGCCGGTTAACGGTGCTCAGTACTGTTAGCAATCACCTAATTTATTTCCCATTTTGGCCGTCGGCAACACCTCGGGGAAGTAACATTACAGGAGTTGGCTCCGAAGAAAACAGCTTGGAGAGGGCCTGCGTACGACTCGCACAGCACGCTTCACTCGCCGTACAGCTTGCTTTAGCATTCCTAAAGCACCTAATTCACGTCCAGAAATGTAGTCGTTTTGAAAAGAGGGCAGTATGGAGGCAGGATGTATGAAGAAGTGAAACATACAACACGTGCATTCGAGCGCTGACTAAAACTGGTCACAGTAACCCCATTATCAAAACAGTCTAAAATGGTATATTCCGTTGTTTCCCACGCCACCTATGCCGACTACAGTACGTCACTGAAGCCACAAGAGAAGTCGGCATTCAGTTGCAATTAATTAAATGTGGACTACCCCGCATGGAGGTAGAGATGACCTAATTGTTCAAGAAAATGTTTCCATTCTAGGGTACGCAAGCCACCGGTAATATGCAAGTCATTCCCTCCAGAAGATCGCTCTAGTCCTGTTTTATGCACATACAAAAAAAAATGAATAGCTTTGAAAAAGAAATAACGACGGAAAATAGAGGACGCAGAGGCTATAGGGTACGCTTATTCGCTTCTGCTAGATCATCATTCTGCGAAAGAGAGGTTGTGAGGCCGGCACGGTTTCTCACCACGAACAAAAATAGCGCTATAGGTTCGAAGCTAAGTCGCAATTTACCATATCTGCCAACCTGAAGATTTCAAAATTCGTAAAACCTCCGCGACCCGGGGGGGGGGGGGGGGGGGGGCGTTTACCTTGCAAGAATTTATCTTTAGCCACACCCTTGCTCACTCACCCACACACAAAATCCGTGTCCCGTAGAGTAATGAACGAAAATTCCATTGTGTCATGATTGATTTTTGCAACGCTTTTGCAGTTGCTGACTTCACCTGCTTCAAAAACTCGATCTTTCCGCTTTCAGCTTTACTCTAAGTAAACAAAAATGTCAACCAAGGCCTTATCAACCTTTACAGGAAGACATGCAGCTCCTTTCTGGGCGGCCAAGTTGATGAGGTGGCATGGGCAACCAACCCCGATCAAAGCTGGTTGGGCCTCCCTCAATACATGACATGTATTTGTTTTGCCAATCATGACATGGGCATTGTCCGAAGACAACGCCAACAGGTTTTTAAGAGGCAAACTTCGGCACTTCATTTCGTCCAGAATCAGAGTTCCAATTTTCTGACCCGTCGCTTCCCCTTGGATTGTACCGAGGCAAAGGAGGCGGCTTTCAATTCTACTGGTCTCTTTAACGAAGTATGTCGCAACAATAGGGTAAAGATGCGTATCCCTATTGTTACTTCCGTCCACAGCAATCGAAAATACCTGCTTTTTTTAGGGCATCCAGCAAAGGAGTCTCTGTGTTCGCGGCCATTTCACGAACAATTGCCGTCGTCTTCGTCCGTCCACAGGCGTAGCATTTGGCTTCCTCGCACTTGGGGAACATTTTCCGGAAAAGTGGTCCAGCGTGATCACTGACACTGAGCGGTATGTTGTGTTCAACTAAAAACACCGTCATTCTGCACGAATTACACCAAGGTCGCTGTCACTGCTCGGCTGGCTGTCCGTGGCTCGTACGTATCCTTGGTTCTTTTTCGAAGCGATGTGGGTCTTTACGTCGGACTTGCCGCCATGTGAAATGTTAACATCACCGGCACACGTGGTGTAAAAACCGAACTTCTCTCCTTTATTAGAAGTACTGTCGCGGCTTTGAGCCCGCTATTGCACGGCGAACCCGCTACTACTAAAACTTCAGAGTCACACTGAGTCGGACGAGGCCGCAGATCACGCAAAAACAGAGGCCAACAACAAAGTTGTCCAAACACGTGAACAAAGGAACAGCCACTAGCCTGGCGGAGGCGGTATCGAGTTTTGAATATGGATTCGTGTTCCCCCGAGTAGACGATAGAAGTTACTACAACGTTTGTAGCTGCTGATAATGATATCACAAATATGTGTTGCCCTCTCGTGGCAGCCAAAGGTACCATAATAGTGTTAACATGGCCTCCGAGATTACCCTTTCGCTCGTGTGGTGTTATCTCGGAGGCGATGATGGTAATTGATGCCCGCACTTTTTTTTTCCGAAAATAAAACATTTTCCGTAAAATGTCCCGCAAGATTCGTAAAATCGTAAGACTGGTCAAAATTCGTACATTTTACGGAAAATTCGGAAGAGTTGGCAGGTATGAATTTACCCAAAATTTGGCTCGGATGCATGGTCCTTTTCGACTGCTTTGCACTTCAGATTTTGCAAACTTCCTGTAAAATGCGAAGGTTCAAAACGTTTACCTACTTGGAGCCCCAGAAAAGCTCCCGCTTGAAGCAATTAAATTTAATGTGTTTTTGCGGCTCCGCTTTTTGCGAAGTAAGCGAATCACGACAAGAGTTCCCAAAGGGAAAATAATTAAATTCCCTTGGAATTATTTCACGTGTAATATCACCCTTGTTAACAATTATAGTCTGGTTAGTACTGCAAAGAGCACCCGCGGCAAGTAGCCCGATAACATATAGTCCGGTAAGCAATAGTTGCAAGTATATTCAGTCGATTACTCATATTTCCCATACCACACGCTCAAAGAATAAACACGTATTATGTCCGCATTCGATTTCGGCATTATATTAATTGCTTGCTTATTATGTGCTCGTCATCTTTTTCGCATTTTTCCGCTTTCTCTCGGTGCGCGCCAAGAACTGCATCATACCTGCCAATTCGACGCGCAATTATCAGTGCTTTTATTTTTGTTTGTTTGCTCTGTACCATTTGATGCCAGTAAAGCGTCCGCACTCAAGTGCCCACTATGAACGTATTACGTATGTGACAGGTTTAATTTTTCACATTTTATTTGAAGTAATGCCGTAGCTGTACTTGACTTTTTTTTTCATCTAAACAGCTGGTTCACCCATTGGTTAGCGGCACGCAAACAAATGTCCGTGATATACGTATACGTTAATCACGAACAAAGAATAAATGCTTGAGTCGCGTATACCTTGCGTATTGTTTTTTTTTTTTTTTTTGCCGGTAAATACCACAGTGCGTTAAATTAGTACGGTAGTGAGTAAATGTGTTTTGCTCACACACTGTATTTGTAATTTATATAAGCGGTGATTAGGGCACATAGAGAACACCGATTAAAGAGATATATCACAGATTACTGACGATTTAAGATAAACGTCGTTATGTATTAATAAGCGCAAGCTGCAAAATGTAAGCAGGTGTTCGTAAATAAGGTTTGCAAAAAATAAGTGTTCCTAAGGAGGCCTTACGAAGCACAAGCTTTGATTCGCGTGTACACTGTTTTTCTCCGCGTGTTAATAGCGCTCCTGGGCAGTAGCCTTTATTCCCTGACGGAAAAAACGAATGCAATACACCACGCTTCGTTGCAAACATTAAGTACAAATTGCTCATCTGGACGATTTGTAACTGTCCGCAGGAAGAAATGTTGAGAGTTTCAGATAGGGATTCAAACATCGCGCGCTGCTTCGAAGGACTACACAAGCGCGCACGATGTCTCCAGATAGACGTAAAAGAATGACAGGGATCAGTTTAAGCACCTGGAATAAGTCGCCTCTTTATTAATTATCACACTAATTGCGTAGCGTCTGAAAATCGCTCCAAAGAACCGCACCCCTCCTCCGTACCCCCGCTATCCCGCGGCCGCTACGCGCCGAGCGGCGAACGTGGCACCCCTGTTGCACGTCGCGCGCTCTCACGGGAGTCGGTTCTTGTCATCGCAAAAGCGGCCCGCTCTCCGGCGCCGGTCGTCACACTGCCCAATATTCTAGAGCACTATATCCAAGCTACGAGAAATCGACGCGACCGATTACGTCATCTCGGCCACCGCGCTGCGCCTCCTCGCCCTCGTCGCCATGCACGGAGTCAAGCGTGCATTCCCCCGCCCGGTCCCGGCCCTCCTCCTCGCTTCGCGCGGGAGGGCTGCGCGTGTTAGCCATGTTCGAGAAAGTTCGAGGCCTCTCCAGAAGGCCAAGGGGGGAAGGCATAGCTTTGGCAGCGCTAAGCTGTTTTCCGTTCCTCCTCCGCATCTAGAAGGTTCGGCGCTGGCTATTTAAGAGCGCGCCGCGCAGTTACGGACGGTTCTGGTTCGATTCTCGCTCGGAGAAGATAGCGTAGCAGGCAGGCCCCGACTGAGAAGTCGTAAAAAGAGTGATGCGCTCGTTTTTCCGTTAGTTATTCGCTCAGTCTCTTTTGTGAAGTGTGTCGCCTCTCTGTCTCGTGTAAATAAGTTTTCTGTACCCTGTGCTTCGTGTTCTTGTTATATAAAGTTAATGTTCGTTTTGTTACGGCAAGTTCGTCGGCCTTCGTCTCAGTGTGCTTGTGCGTGAACTACACGTCGCCCGCCGAATCGACAAGCACCTTGGAGAGGTCCGGAAGATTCGAAGAAGAACCTTTTGACGTTTTACTCACGCCTATTCTCACTGATTTCTCTTTTAATGAATTCACTAAACTATTCACATCTGACGTTGTTTTAGACGACAAAGGAACATTTTTTTCTTCTTTACATATCACTATATACGGGAGTGCGAGAGTGCCGATCCGGAGCTACATTCCACGCCATACCTCGAAAGTGAGACATTAAGAAAAGCGGTTCTGATTAGGCGACGACGGAGGCCGTTTATGCGTAATCTGTGTTCACTATATCTTTGGACGCGAGTAACCAGACTTCATGCACTGCATGAACAGGCTGCCCAGGCTAGCAGATTTCTGCGTGTAATTGAGGCAATCTGCGCAGCGCAGTAGCAAACTTGACACCCAGTGCGTTACCTTCTAAGGTTAGAGTGCTCCTATGCACTGAAAAGTTGGCTAATTTGTTTGCATGACAGGATCTATGCCATGAAAGATCAAATTACAAAACACAGGCCAGGGAGTAACCCAAGAAACAGTGCTTGTGAGCAAGCCGACGGCGCTCACACTTGTTTCACAGCATTAACAAGTGTATCTCGCATAACACAAACGCTTTCTCCAAGGTAATGAGTTGCTTCGAAGCCAAAGCTGTCGTAACGTAGTTATAATTATACTGCAGCCATGTACAGTGCAACGGCCGCGCGCAAAAGGTACGTGTGTGCTGGCCGCTCCATGCTTTCGCGCCGCGTGTAGCAGACGACGCGCTCGGCAAGAAGCAAGAATTGACTGCAGCGCCGCTAGTTCTCGCGACAGCCACTTGGGACACTCTCCCCCGCTGGGCGGTACGGGGAGCTGTGAAACTGAGTTTGTTCTAGTAACGTTGAGTTGCGCCACTTCATCAGCTGCAGTTCCCGGTATTCGTCAGTCTGCTGCATTAACTGCGGCTGCCGGACACGAACTCGGCGAATACGAGGGAGGGAGCGCTGAAACATCCCAAGCGAACTCTAGAGACCGGGCTACTTCTCGAACTATCTGGCTGATCATGGATTTCAAATCGCCAGACGCCGGTGGGTTAGTAGCGTCAACGGCGGCCACTGACGTCTCGCCAGCCAGACGCCCGAACTTGGGTGTGAAGGGACGCATTTTAAGCGTCTCAAACGTTCGGCAGTGCTGCATTACGTCAGCAACGGCGTCGAGGCTTGACATTGCCGATTAGTAAATTGTAGATACCTTCCGCGAACCCCTTTTAGTAGGTGGCCAACCTTGTCGTCTTCGGTAATGCGAAGAGATACAGGTTTGCACAGCTTTCACACTTCCTCGATATACTTCGTGCATGTCTCGCCGGGAATCTGAGCTCTTTGAAAAGTGCTTGTTTAGCCCGCTTCTCCTTGCATCAGAGTCGCCGAAGCACTTCCTAATCTCTTCGACGAAGCGGTCCCATGTTGTGAAATTATTCTCGTGGTTGTAGCACCACGCAAAAACCACGTTGGCCAACTGGGCGGAAGAGCCCCACTTATTATGGTAGCCCACCCGCTAGTAGTGCGTCAGCCATTGATCTACATCTTGGTCGGGTCAGCCTGAGAACGAATGAGGCCCCCGGTGATGTAGCCATGTGTTGCAAAGCTTGATCCTCAGATCGTCGCCGTCGAGAGACATCGTAGGCACACATGGTGGTAGGCCACGAAGACAGCGATTTCACCGCGGTTCAAGCAGGGGTTCCGTCTCCGGGGTGTCTGGGGAACGTGTGCTCCGCACCTCTAACCAAAATATTACGAGCGAGGTTTTACTTCCCGTATGAGAAGCGTTGGAAGCTTGAGTCCCCTTGCTAGAGGCCCCTGCACGAGCCGACCGTTCGTCCTCTTTTCTTTTTTCGCAATCATCCCTTTCTCGTCGTCGTCTCAATCTGGGCGTCACAATATATATATCTATCTATCTTGTTCTCAATTAAATTTTAATTTCTGTGGGCAAATGTCTAGACACAAAGAAATAGGCTTCAGTTTTGCAAGAAACGGCTTAGTTTTCACGGAAAAAAATCGTATACCGTCGTTTCTCTCTTTATGATAGACACTTTGGTTCCCGATCAAAACTGTCCATAAAACGAGCCGTCCATAATGACGAACTGCAAAGAAAAATATTTTTAAAAACATGCTATAATTATGGTCCGCTTTTGTTGACAGTGTTGGGCACTAAAGTTGAAACCATTCATAACTTGGGAAGCTACGAGCCCATTATCCCGGACACCTTTGTGCTTGAAATAAAGTAGTTTCACTTAACGCATCTAGCGGTGTAGATATGCCTTAAGGCATTTTATGGATAAATAAAACTCCAACTGCTCACATTCCACGAACTGCTGATGCATGATCCGGCACTCATTTGGCTGAAAGCTGCTTAACCTGTCTTTCTACTCTGCACAAGCTGCGGATAGAATTTTCTTCACAGACCTTCGTGCAAAGCGGAAAATGGCAATGTGCTTTGGCTAGCGAGGCAAATTCGCTCTGTAAACATGAAACTAGGAAAGAAAAGGGACGTTACTTAGTGATTTGCACTTCCCAATCGCGTTCACGGGGTATGCACTCAAAGCGGAAAAAATCAAAAAGCAGAATCAAACAGAGAATTGGTTCTCATTTCTGTCTATATTAAAGCGACAAAACATTATGAGCCCCAATAGGCTGTGTGCATTTTTTTCTTGTCCATTGTCCGAAAGCGACTCTCCATATTAACGAGGCACAAACACAGGAAAAAAGTTTGGTTCCCAGAAATATTGTCCATAATACAAGTCGTCCATATTAACGGGGTTTATATTAACGAGGCATGAATGTATCACTAGAAGCAGAAAACGCAGTTTTTGCCGTCTCAAAAAGTTGCAAGTTCGGAGACCTGCTGCTAGCGCACTGAAATTTTGTCATCTATTCTTTTTTATTCACTAAATCTATGCAACTTTTACTTTTATGGGAGTTATTAAAGTATGTTTTGCTTCGCAGTTAATTTAGTAAAAAGTCGCAAACATTGCTCCGCCAGGAACGCGCTACAAAAAAAAAATCCATTTTTAACCTTAGATACAGGCATGATGCGTTATGTTTTTCTGTTTATTATTCAAATAATTTCTTTAATTTCAGGCAGTGATGAGAGCTCTAGTCAGCTAGGTGTGTTTTCCACAACGCATCGAATTCGCCCAAGATTCGAAAACAGCAAAAAAAGCTGGTTGGTTGGTTGGTTTATGGGATTTAAACGTCCTAAAGCGACTCAGGCTATGAGAGACGCCGTTGTGGAGGGCTCCGGAAATTTCGACCACCTGGGGTTCTTTTACAGCATACGGACAATGCTGTAAAGGCACTCCAATTCGCCTGCAACGAAATGCAGCCACCGAGGCAGGGATTCGAATCCGCTTCCTTGAGCACAGTAGTCGAGTGCCTTAACCACTGCGCCACCCCGGCGGGGCAGCAGAAAAGCCGCAACTTTGATTCCGATCTAGAAAAAAAAAAACAATCGATTTTTATGAAAATCCCTCTCAAGGATCCTCATTACCTCATAAATATTACGGCCTGAAAACTATCTTCAGTTCAGTTCAGTCGTGTCCGACTCTTCGTGACCCTATGGACCATGTCACGCCACGCTTTCCGGTCTCTCACTATCTTCTTAACATCGCATAACTTCATCTGCAGTGCCTCGAGGATGCCATCTAACCATCGCGTTTGCTGCCTACCTCTTCTCCGGCGACCCTCAACCTTTCCCAACATCAAATCTTTCTCCAGCGACTCCTCTCTTCTCATCAGATGACCAAAGTAGCTGAGTTTTAACTTTAGAATTTGACCCTCCAATGAGCAGTCAGGATTTATGGTCGACAATATCGACTGATTTGATCTTCTGGCAATCCAAGGAACTCTCGAGAGTCTTCGCCAGCACCACAATTCAAACGCGTCAATTCTTCGGCGGTCAGCCTTTTTCACAGTCCAACTCTCGCATCCATACATCACAACTGGAAAGACCATAGCACGAGTTATACGGATCTTGGTTGGCAGACTAATGTCTCTGCTCTTTACTAGGCGGTCAAGGCTAACCATTGCTGTCTTTCCCAGAAGCAGGCGTCTCCTAATTTCATGGCTGCTGTCTCCTTCCGAGGTAATCTTGGAGCCCAAGAAGAGAAAATCTGTCACAGCTTCCACTCCTTGTCCATTGATGCTCCAGGACTTGATAGGGCAAGACGGCATCATCTTTGTCTTTTTAATGTTCAGTTTAAGCCCAAACTTCTCACTCTCTTCTTGTACGCGTATCAGAAGTCTCTTGAGTTCCACTTCACTTTCTGCCATTAAAGTGGTATCCTCCGCATATCTAAGGTTGTTGGTACGTTTTCCAGCAATCTTCACTCCAGCCGAAGACTCGTCCAGACCGGCCTTCCTCATGATGCACTCTGCATATAAGTTAAATAGGCAGGGCGACAGTATGCGGCCTTGCCTCACTCCTTTCTCAATCGGAAACCAATCACTAAGACATGCCCAGTTCTGACTGTGGCCTCTTGCCCTTCATACAGGTTCCTGAGGAGACAGATGAGGTGAATTGAAACTCCCAACTCTTGGAGAGATTGCCACAATCTGCAGTGATCTACGCAGTCAAACGCTTTCGCATAATCAATAAAGCAGAAGTAGACGGGTTTCTGGAACTCTCTTGCTTTTTCCATGATCCAGCAAAAGTTAGCAATTTGGTCTCTAGTTCCTCTGCCCTTGCGAAACCCAGCTTGCACGTCCGGAAGCTCCCGATCCACATACTGCTGCAGCCTACCTTGGAGGATTTTCAACATCACCTTGCTAGCATGCGAAATAAGCGCGATCGTGCGGTAGTTGGAACAATCTTTGGCACTGCCTTTCTTCGGAATGGGGATGTAAACTGACCTCCTCCAATTCTGTGGCCACTGCAGGGTTGTCCAAATCTTCTGACATAATGTATGCAGAATGTTAACAGCGTCATGGTTGAGGTTTTGAAGCCACTCAGCTGGAATGCCATCAATTCCGCTAGCTTTGTTCTTAGCACGGCTGGATAAGGCCCATTAACTTCACTCTTCAGGATACCCGGATCGAGATCAGTAATCACAACCGTCTTATGTTGGGTTTGCACATTCGGGTCCTTCTTGTACAGTTCTTCTGTGTATTCCTGCCACCTCTTCTTTATCTCTGAGGCTTCAGTGAGGTCCTTGCCTCGTTTGTCCTTTATCACGCCCAGCTTAGCACAGAAGCTTCCTTTGATATCTTTGATTGTCTTAAAAAGAGCTCTTGTGTTCCTTAATTGGCTGTTGTCCTCAACTGCTTGCCACTGTATGTCCAGGAAGGCATTCTTATCTCTCCTTGCTATTTTCTGAAAATCCGCATTGAGAACCTTGTATCTTCCTCTTTCCCCCATAACTTTTGCCATCCTCCTTTCCTGAGCTATTTGCAAAGCCTCTTCAGATAACCAGTTTGCTTTCTTGCATTTCTTTTGCTTTGGAACTACCTTAGTAGCAACTTCTTGTATTATATCACGAACATCAGTCCACATCTCTTCGGGTTCTCTGTCTTCTAGATCTAATTCTTGAAATCGATTCCTCACTTCCACAGCATATTCTAATGGAATTTGATCCAGATCATACCTGAAAGGCCTTCTAGTTTTCTGCGTTTTCCTCAATCGAAGCTTAATTTTGGCAACAAGAAGCTGATGATCGGTGCTACAATCGGCCCCAGGCCTTGTTTTTACTGCTTATATAGCGCTTCTCCATCTCTGCCGGCAAAGAATATAATCGATCTGATTCCTGTACAGACCGTCCGGTGAAGTCCATGTGTACAGGCGACTCTTGTGCAGTTGAAAATGAGTATTCGCTATGGTCAGGTTGTTTTCTTGACAAAACTTTACTAGCCTCTGCCCAGCTACATTTGGCTCGCCAAGACCGAACTTGCCTATAATTGCGGATAATTCTACACTCACTCCCGACCTTAGCATTCCAGTCTCCTATGAGAAAAACGACGTCTGATGATGGGGTGCGGTCTATAAAAGCCATTGTAGGTCCGCATAAAATCTCTCAATGTCAGCTTCTTCAGCAGTACTGGTTGGTGCATAGACTTGGATAGCTGTTATGTATGTTGAAAGGGTTACCTTAGATCCGAAGTGAAATCATTCGGTTGTTTTTGGGGTTGTACCCTAGCACTGCTTTGCCAATTCTTCTGTTTACTATGAGAGCGACCCCATTCCTTCTCTTGGATTCGAGCCCACAATAGAAGACATAATGGTCGCCTGAATTAAATTCTCCCATTCCGGTCCACTTGAGCTCGCTGATACCCAAGACATCAATGTTCAATCTGTCCATTTCTCGCTTGACGACATCCAGTTTACCTTGCGTCATAGATCTTACATTCCATGTTGCTATGTGATATATCTCCTTGCAACATCGGACTTTCCGGTCGCTTCCCGACACATCCACAACTGAGCGTTCTTTTGGCTTTAGCCCAGCCGCTTCATTCGTCCTGGAGCTACTAGGAATCGCCCTTTGTTCATCCCCAGTAACATGTGGGACGCCTTCCAACCTGGGGAGCTCATCTTCCGGCGCCATATCATTAATGGTATTGTGACTGGCCATAGGGTTTTCTTGGCAGGAAATACTGGAGTGGGTTGCCATTACCTTCTCTAGTGAATCACATTTTGTCAGAACTCTCTGCCATGACCTGTCTATCTTGGGTGGCCCTACACAGCAGAGCTTACGACTTCATCGAGTTTCGCAAGCCCCTCCGCCACGACAAGGCAGAAGAATCACTGCCTTGTAATAATTTGTAAATTTGCTGTCAATAAATTATTATTATTATTATTATTATTACTATTATTATTATTATTATTATTATTATTATTATTATTATTATTATTATTATTATTATTATTATTATACAAAAAAGTTTCAGGAGCAACACTTTATTAAAACATGCCAAAATGTACGGCTAAATATCGAACATTTTCAAAACCAGCCCTCACTTTCATTGTCAGAGAAAGAACGCTATAAGAGACGACGGACCAGGAAGAGGAGGACACACACACATGTGAATCCTCTATAGTGTTCTTTCTCTGACAATGAATAACCAACTCGCCCAGCAACATACCCTGTTCAACCTCACTTTCATGCTTATCTTTATAATTTTCAACAATATAATGCAACAGATTTTCAGGCCGTAATATTTCTGACGTAATGAAAATTTTTGAGAGGAATTTTCATAAAAATATATGATGATGTATTTTTTTCTAAATCGAAATCAATGTTGCGCCTTTCTTGCTTTTTTTTGAAGCTTGGGCGAATTTGATCCGTTGTGAAGGGCACGCCTAGCAGACTAGAGCTCTTAACTTTGCCTGAAATTAGGGAAATTATTTGAATAATAAACAGAAAAATAGTTAACGCTAAAAACATAGAGGAGCATGCCCGTATTTAAGGTTGAAAATGGATTTTTCTTTTTTTGTAGTGCGTTGCCTCTGGGTCAATGTTTGCCATTGTGTAGTAAACTAACTGCAATAACAAAATATGTCTTTAAAAATGTCCATAGAAGTAAAATTTGCATTTTTGCCCGTGTTAATTACCTAATTAAATTATTAGCCTAATTATTTTTCGGACACAACATTACGTCACCCTCTATCGATTGACACCACTCATTAACCTCTACCGCTTCTTAATTACAACTGCTGACGACACGATTTTGCGGACGCTGTCTCCGGACAGAAATCTGTGAACATAGCGAAGTAATAATTTCGCATTAAAAATTAAACGCTTTCATATATTTGTACGAGTTAATTTCTTCACCTGTCGCGGAAATTCAGCCATGCGCATAACAGGCCTCGATATCGGTAAATTCAAAGCGCGGCACTGGTCCTGTACCATACACCGCTCACCACGACGTAGTTCCCGCAGTCGTATGCGAGCCGATGTTCTGATAAAGTAGATCCTTTTTGTCGGGTGCGCTCTGTTTTATTGTGTGACGCGATACACAGGTGTATCCACACGCTCTTTTACAGACAAATTGTCAACGACGAGACGCGAAAGACACTCAAGCTTCACGGATTACAAGGAGTTGAATACTGGGGCTGGATGCGGCACCCGAGCACGCGACGCACGCGACCACAGACACTGCGATTGCCGCACCATCAGCTGCGGATGATGAATAGCAACGGTGAATAGCAAGGGCTACGAATACTACTTTGCTAGAAAGTGACGCGCTTTCGTCAACACCAGAGGAGCGGCTGATGCACCAGGACTTCGTTCCTTCGCGTTCGTAACCACTCGCGAACACACCGCTGCCTTCCGTCAGCACGAATTAGGCCTAAAGCCTAACCGCTCCTTCGCTGCTCTTGAGTAAATGCTCGCCAAAATATCCAAACAGGCGGTGCCTACGGATGCTCTGAATACTCACCATTCTTTGGCGAAGACATCTTCGGCTGACAAATTTATCCACACACACACACACAGAAAAACGGTGTTGAATAAGAGCGTATGTGCTCGAAATGGGCACGTGGATGACGCAGGACCTCTAGCTGTCGATGTACGGAAGAACTCTGAAAACCCTCTCCCGCCTTCCCGCCTGGCGGCGCGTCACTTTCCAGAAGCGGGTGTCGTTTTCTCTTTGGCCGGATGATGTCGCCTTCGAGCGTAGGCCACAATGCATCACCTAACCCGGAGAGCAAAGCGTTCTCCGTCGGTAACCAGAGAGCCTTCTTCCACCGGCCGCGGCCGGCGCCTGTTGTGTATGTTTGCTTTATTTCCCTCCCTCTTTCGCCCCTTTCCTCATGATGCAGCTCAGCCATCCATCGACAAGTGAGAAGTACCCTTTCCGAAAACGAACAACTGCTCTACGACGTTTAAGAGTGCTCCCAGCGCGCTTCTGCTCCTGCCGTCCCGGACTACTGCGAGCTAAGCCGTTCTTTCTTTTTTATTTATCACGCCTTGTGCGATTCGGGTATTTGCAACGAAAAACCATGCTCTTGATTTCGTCGTCTTCTGCTGAAAGTCGTATGTTCGCCTACCGACGATTGTTTTGTCCACTCGTCGATAGGGCAAGAATGCATGCGCCGTGGCTGCCGCGCACTGCAAGCTCGCGCCTTTGTCGAGCGGGCTCAGGGCGTGGAGATGAACAGTTGGACCGCTGGCACTGCAATGTTCTTGGCTTGACGCCCGAGCCGCCGTGCAGGCTGATCATCCTACGGCGTGCTCACGACCAGATCTGGATGGCCGACCAGAGACACACACCATCGTTCTCGCGAAGCATCATTCAAGCGCCAAAGTACTTTGCACTTTCAATAAATAATACGTTCGCTTTACAATCGCGCGGTTTACTTGTGGTGCTCTCAGACTTTTTTCTCTCTCTCTTTTTTTTTTAATGCCGTAGATTACTTCGCTAGGTGCACAGATTTCTGTTCGCAGACCGCGCCAGCAGACCGTGTCCGCAAAATCGTGTCCGCAGCAGTTGTAATTGAGAAGCGGTAGAGGTTTATGAGTGGTGTCAATAAATAGAGGGTGACGTAATGTTGTTTTCGAGAAATAATTAGGCCGATAACTTAATTAGGTAATTAATTAGAGGCAAAAAATGCGAAAATAAAGGCGAAAATGGTCGCATTAGCCAGTGGCTTGCCGCCACATTTGCATGTATCAAATACTAAAATAGTTAAGTCAATCAGTTAGGGTGAAGTCAAGATGTATGAAACACTAAATAGTTAATTAAATTAGTCAATTAAGGTGACGTCAAGGATGTGACGTCACGTCACCTGAAGTCGAACCATAAAAGGGCATAGGAAGGGATTGGCGCGCAATTTGAAAGTACCAATGACTAAAATAGTTAAGTCAGTCAGTTAGGTTGACGTCAAGGATGTGAGGTCACGCAACCGGAAGTAGAGCCGAAAAAGAACATAGAAAGAAGTTAGCACGCAATTTGAAAGTACCAAAGACTAAAATGGGTAAACAGGAAGTGAATTAATGTGGCGTCAAAGCTGTGACGTCACGCAACCGGAAGTATAGCCGAAAACGTGCATAGCAAGAGATTAGCGCGCAATTTGAAAGTACCAAAGACAAAAATGGGTAAACAAGAAATGAACTAATGTGCCGTAGAAGATGTGACGTCAAGAAACCTGAAGAACAGCCGAAAAGGGTCTTTGGCGAAGGCATCTTCGGTTGACAAATTTGTCCACACCTTCATTCCTCCGTGACGATTTCCTCCGGCGCAGCGCCCCCCCCCCCCCCCCCCCCTCCCCTTTCGTACGAGTTATGCTGTCTCCAAAGAGTGGCATGGCTTCAGGCGAGCGACGTGCGACAGTCCAGTTTTCGCGGAACGGGGAACAGTTGAGGTAACGCGTGCAATTTTATTGGTGGTGTCACTAATTCTGGCCGCGATCATAAAAGGGCCCTCATAGTGGACGAGTTACTTTTGATGCAAGCCAAGACGACTGGATGCCAAAGCCAAACCATATATTGCCCGGAGCGTGGTAACATGCTGGCGGCGGCCATCGTAGAGGCCCTTTAAACGCTCTTGTGATGAAATCGATCGCAAGCGGGCAATCTGACGTGCTTTTTCTGCCAAGGACAGTATCTCGGCGACATCCAGATTTTCACTGGTAGAAAACGACAGGACTGTGTCGAAGGTGTAGCGCGGCGGGCGAGCGTACAAGAAGCAGAATGGACTCTATTCGGTAGTTTCATGATTACCGGTATTGAAAGCGTTTGTGACGTAGGGCAGTATGGTGTCCCAGTTTTTATGATCCGAGTCCACATACATGGCAAGCATGTTGGTCAGTGTCCTGGTGATGCGTTCCGTCAAACCATTTATATGGGGATGATATGGCGTTGAGTGTTTGTAGGTGACTGTGCGTAGACGCAGCTTTACAACGATATCGGCAGTGAATTGGCGGTCTCGGTCACTTATTACTACTCGTGGTGGTCCATTCCGCAACAGAACACATTTCAGAAGGAATAGCGACACTTGCTGCGCGGTAACCGATGGTAAAGCAGGTGTTTCACAACAGCGAGTATAAGGTAGTCTGCACATATTACGATCCACCGCTTGCCATTTGGAGATTTGGGAAAAGGCTCAAGCAGATCAATTCCGAACTGTTCGAACCGACAGCTGGAAGGCGCCACAGTGTGAAGTAGGCCAGGTGGAGAGGAAGTAGGGCGTTTATGAGGCTGACAGTGCGTGCAGTGGTCAGTTGTGAAACGCATTCTCGGCCAGTAAAAACGCTCTTGAGCTCCACTGAGTGTCCGAACCGATCCCAGATTTCCGGATGCGGAGTCGTCATGCATCACACGTAAAGTAGATGAGCACAGAGCCTTTGGAACAACAAGCAGGTATCGTAGGTACACAGGAGAGTAGTCTTTTCTTTTTTTATTTTTCGCAAGAGACGGTCGTGGTTACAGAAACGGCCTTTAGCTCCTTGGTAACGTGCAGTGGCAAGCAGAGGCTGTAGAGCAGGATATTCGCCTTTCTCACTCCATACTTCAACGTCAGGAATGTCTGGGACGATGGCGCAAATGTAGTGGTCGACATTGCCACTGTCACACTCTGTTGGCGCGGAGGAGTCGAAATGCCAGATAACATAATGCGAGGTCAAAATAAACTTCAGCTGGTGGAATGCAACATCGCACTCGGCACTCCGTTCAAACGAAGCAACTCTGTGAAGAAGGCATGTCAGCGAGTAGGCGACGTCCGCGAAGCGGTGAATAAAACGCCGGAAATAGGGACATAACCCCAAAAACTTTCCGACCTCTTTGACTGTCCGTGGTGCTTGAAATGACTCCACAGCTGCCGTTTTCTGATGGTCTGGTCTCACGCTCTGCTCGTCAACGAGATGGCCGAGCCCCAACGCTTGACGCTCGTCAAAGCGGCACTTCTCAGAACTGAGGACTAGTCCGGCGTTATGTAAGCATTCTAATACGCTCGCTAAGCTGTCGTTACGCTCGTCGAACGTTTTGCCAAAAATGACGACGTCATCAATGTAGCACAGACATATGTCCCATTTCGTGCCACGCGATATCGTGTCCATAAACTTCTCAAACGTCACAGGCGCATTGCAAAGTTCAAATGGCATCACATTAAATTCAAGAAAGTCCATTCGGCGTTACAAACCTGTTTTTTTTTTCTTGGTCTGCCGGATGCACCGGGATTTACCATTACCTGATTGCAGATCTAAGCAGGAAAAAAAATAAGAAGCGCCAGAAAGGCAGTCTATGGCGTCGTCAATGCGAGGCAAAAGGTGGGTGGATTATCCAGGGTTCAAAGGGTTCAAATGCACCGAGCCCACTGGTCCTAGGGGGCCCTCCGGCCCTCCAAGGGTTGAAAAAAATTGCGAATTTCCTGGTATGGTTAAAACAAAAAACCCTCGCGTCATTTTCTTTGATTTTACATAACTGAAACAGAGCTTATGCATTGCATTATCAAGCACTTCAAAAAAGCTGCCCTTGGCATCGTATCCTTAATCCCAAAAGCATCCTCAGTTCGGCAGTGGAGATACAAATCTTTACACTCGCCCGAAAACCCGTAACCGCAAGCGTTTAGGTACAGGCTATAGTGCTTATTCATGTCCTATGAGCGCAATAAGAAAGGTGACATGCATGTAAGAGGAGCAAGGGAATGAATTGATGCCCGTTGCACCACGGCTCTTCACGCCAACCGCGCAAGCACAACACGCCAGACGAATGAATCTCGACGTGTGGGCCGCGCCGCAATACGACGCCTCAATTCTTAGCGCGTGCGACCACGGCGAGGCGCCGGGAAGTCGGCGTGCGAAGCACAATTTGAAAAAGGAAATACGAGCCAGCATTTGTTTGCTGGGACATGGGCCTTCACGAAAGCCAATAGGAGGCAGTAACCGATTGCAGTTCAACAGACTCTCAGAAAAATATATATATAAAAAAAACACAGCCATCTACTGCCGAGTTGAACATGAAACCTCTGCAAGTAGGCAGGGCCGTATGCGTCGCACGAAAACACCTCTGCACTTCCTGGCTTTGTTCACGTTCAGCGGTTGGAGCCTGCGCAGGCTTGTAGCTCTAGCCTGCGAGTATCGTATCTCTGTTCCAGGGTATTGTTTTTTCAAGCCTGCATTATGTCATCGCCGTGAAGCGGCAAGTTAGATGATATATGAGGCAAGACTTGCAGAAACAAGAATTGATGCAAAGAAAATCTCTAGAGCGGGAATCGGTAGAGGCACACAACCAAATTAGAAAGCGCGGGAGTTAAGGCCTTAGCTTCCCATCAGTCAGGATCTAGGATCTATGAGTTATTTGAGTTCAGTTAGATTTAGGTACCCCGCCCCTCTTCATTTATTGTTCTCAGTGGGCTCGCGCTCCTTTTTCGCCGTTTTGGGACCAACGCTTAGTGCAAGCACCCGTTTTCCCTTCCATCTGCCTTTTATTTTTATACCTAGATCCTCCTTGGCGCTTCTCTGGTGCGTATTTTTGCGGGCTTCGGCATCGGGTATCGGGCGGAGTGGCCATGTGGACAAAAGTGATGTATTTTGAAGCCATGCGTCTATTCCGTCTCACCTCCTACTGTCTCTGAAGAATAAAGTATTCAGTTAAAGTTCCGCATGGCCTGTGTTGCATCGCTCCTAAATTTTCCGGTCCCACTCAGTATGCACCAGTTTTACCATTGACTGCCGTCGTGCGCAACCAAGCTGAAACTTTTATGTCCTGAACTCTTTCCTGTTCTTTGTATTCGTCATTGTCTCGTTGGCTAAGAAGACAGCCACGTCATCTGGTTACCTTAAAGGTAAGAGATTTGAAATTTATATTTTTACGATTATGGGGAAAACAGGGAGTGCTATTAATATATTTGATATGGACTAACTGACATAGGCAGTTCAAGGTATAGTCCATGTAGAATTTTTGCAATTTATTTGTGTTGTGATGCCGCTGTTTGTTATTTTTTAAAGATTCAGACACATTCTATTTCTTTTTATGCTTTTAGACTTTTACATAATTATATTACTAGGCAATAAGTGATGGTGTGCCGTTGCTTCCGTCTTCATCAAATAGTTTTATGCCGACGTGATTACTCAATACCATCTTAGCTATCATATCAATTTGCGGCGTTTTGGCAGTTCGATCTTTTCTGCTCTACTTATTTCCGACCTTGGAATGAGCGTTGCCGCAATTTACTTAAATAAGAATGTTGGCAGGTGCACCCTAATGATCTCTGTGCTCTGTAATTTGTACTGATGCGGCGGTGCCGCCGTATAATGTGAACTTCCGTCATACCGGAGACTGGTCCACAACATATGTCAAGCTAGCAATCCATAAATGAAAAACGGCAGATGTCTGGACCATGTCGGCAACTTCTCCCGCAATGACGAGTTAATCGCCGATAACTGCTTTCTTCGACAGTTTTTCAGTGACGTAATCAATTACCTTAATAACACTCAGAAAGTTTTATTCAAATTATTAATCGGTGTTGCGCTTAACAAAAACTTATGATATAGAAATATATACTTCGTATCAACTACTTACGACTTTGTAAACTTGTTTACAGCTCTGGGGCTCTGTGCCATGCTTCGGAAAAAGGATCTGTCCTAAGTGAGACTTCAGAAAAAATTCCTGAACTTTCTAGCTATTCCAGAACCTTCAAGTACGGCTCGTCTACCCCATGATTTCGCAATGCCTGCATCACCGCCGAGGTTTCAACTGAGTAAAATGTTTTTTTGTTAATCAATGAATGCTATGTATAAGGGCTGGTTATATTCTGAGCATTTCTCTATCACCTGGTTGATGGTATGGACATGATCGATGGAAGAGTACCGTTTCCGAAAACTTGATTGCAGTCTAAGATTGTCCTGATTCTATTAGCGATTACCTTAGTAAATACCTTATACGTAACACACAGTAAGCTGATTGGTCTGTAATTTTTAAGGTCCTTAGCGTCCCCTTTCTTATAAATGAGGATAATGTTTGCTTTCTTCCATGGTTCCGGTACCTTCGATGACACCAAGCACTGCGTATACAGGGTGGCCAGATTTTTTACCACGATAATCCCCCCGTCCTTCAACAAATCTATAGTTATCTGATCCTCTCCAGCTGCTTTCTCCCTTTTCATAGTTTCTATTGCTTTCTTAACCTCGTCCTTTGTCACTGGCTGAACATCTGACTGTTTTTCCCTACCGCCAATCTCAATAAGTCCTGACCGCTTTGGCTACTGTAGAGATCAGTATAGAACTCCTCGGCTACTTTATTATCTTGTCCATATTCGTGATGACGTTGCCCGCCTTGTCCCTTGGCGCATACATCTAATTTTTGCCTATACCCAATTTCTTCTTTACCGCTTAAATAGCTTCCCCCGTTCTTTTCAGCATGCTCAATTTTCTCCATGTTATATCGGCCACTTTGCGTTTATTGATTAGCTTTCATATCTCTGCCAATTCTGTCTGGTCTGATGGATTGGAAGCTTTCATACTCTGGCGTTTCTTAATCAAATCTTTCGTCTCCTTAGACAGCTTAACGGTATCCTCTCTAACTATCCTACCGCCTACTTTTACAGCGCACTCAGTAATGATGTCTCTGAAATTATAGTTTATTGCTTCTAGAGTAATGTCGCCATCCTCGGTTAAAGCTGAATATCTATTGTGTACCGAGATCTTGAACTCTTCTGCCCTCCCCTTCACTGCTAATTCGTTGATGGACCTCTTTCTTACTAATCTGTTGTGTTCCTTCTTCAGATTTAGGCTAATTCGGGACCTCACCATCCTGTGGTCACTGCATCGCACTTTCCTGATTACCTCTACATCTTGCATAATGACGGGGGTTGAACACATTATAAGGTCAATTTCATTTTTAGTCTCCCCGATAGGACTTTTCCATGTCCATTTCCGGTTCTTACCAGTACTATTCACAGCTTGCTTAGAGGAAGTATTCAGAAACTTGGAATGGCAGTTAGGGATAAGGGTAGATGGAGAATACTACAGCAATCTGCCATTTGCTGATGACATTGCCTTGCTAAGTAATTCGGGGGATGAACTGCAAATAATGATTGATGACCTAGACAGGAAACGTAGAAAGGTAGGCTTGAAAATCAGTATGCAGAAGATTAAGTTAATGGTCAACAGCCTCTGGAAGGAACAGCAGTTTAGGTTAGGTAGCGAAGCACTGGAAGTAGCAGGGGAATATGTCTGCTTAGAACAGGTAGTAACCGCAGATCCGGACCATGAAAAGGAAGTAACAAGATGATTAAGATTGGGATGGAGCGCATTTGGCAAGCACTCGCAGATTATGACTAGCAGCTTACCGGTATCGCTCAAGAAGAAAGTATACAACAGTTGTATCTTATCTGTACTCACCTATGGGGCTGAAACGTGGAGGCTAACCAACAGGGCTCTACTTAAGTTGAGGACAACCCAGAGGGCTATGGAACGAAAAACGGTAGGGGTAACATTAAGAGATAGGAAGCGTGCAGAGTGGGTCAGAGAAAAAACTCAAGTTACTGACACTCTGATGGAAATCAAGAAGAAATGGGCATGGGCAGGACATGTAGTGCGAAGAGAGGATAACCGATGGTCGCTTAGGGTAACAAACTGGATTCCAAGGAAAGGAAAGCGTAGCAGGGGGCGGCAGAAAGTTAGGTGGGCGGATGAGGTTAAGACGTTCGCAGGGGTCAAGTGGATGCAGCTAACACAAAACCGGGTTAATTGGAGAAATATGGGAGAGGCCTTCGCCCTGCAGTGGGTATAGTCAGGCTGATGATGATGATGATGATGAATATTAATATTTCTAGCTATTTTGCTAAAGAGAAGAGCCCAATTTGTGAACCCGTGACGTCGACCAGTGGTGAAGGAAACGGTTCTGCTAGCGAGACTCTTTTTGTTGATGCACGCCCAAGCGAGGCACTCTCGTCCACCTCAACTGCCTCCGGCTCGATCGAGCAACCAAATTTACCGCACACTGCGACGAAACCTGTTTCTCCAGAAACGTGCAGTCCGATTGAGACAGACAAGGCATCCCTTTCTGAGGGTCCTTGCATGCCTACGGATCCCGCTGACTGGTTTCCTCTGCATGCAGACACTATTAACGTTTGGGGGGAACAAAACCAAGATATGTGCAAAAATGCCAGAAACATGAAAGGTGATTACTCTCGCTCGAAGAGGTACTTTCAGCCAACTAAAGCGGCGCCGAAGGGTTACCTCCGCCACTTGAAGCAAGAAATGTTTTATGCTCATCGCACCAATGGTGAAGTCGCCTTACACGAATGGATGCTTTATAGTCCCTCCAAGAGATCCATATACTGTTTTCCTTCTACTCTGATGACGGCAGGAAAGGACCAGTTTTCGGAGCCAAATGGCTTCAGTAGCTGGAATAAGGCGTATGCGAAGCTGAAGGCATATGAAGAAAGTGAGCGTCACAGGCAGTGCGTGCTTGAAATGTGCAAACGGCATTCGATTGGAACAGTCGATCTCTTGAAGAGCACTGAATGGAACGGACAACGTACTGGAAAAATGTCCTTCAGCGCGTAGTTGCTGCTGTGATGTTTCTGGCATAACGAGGGCACTCTCTCAGGGGATCCAAAGATTTAATCGGATCTCGTCAAAACGAAAGTTTCCTTGGATGCCTTGAACTGATCGCCAAGTTTGATCCTTTCCTTGCTGCCCATATAAAGAACTCTGGAAACGTTGGACGGGGGAAAAAATCCTACCTCTCCTCAACCATTGGGGAAGAGGTTGTAGAAGCCCTTGGAACTGAAGTCCGGAAGAAAATCACCTGCGAGATTGCCAGTGCCAAGTACTTCTCTCCTTCGGTTGATTCTACACCTGATGTAAGTCATAAGGACCAGCTTACAGTGTTCATCAGCTACGTGGCCAACGATGGCTCGGAAGAACATTTTCTTGCCTTTTTACCCATTAGCAGTCACACATCTCGTGAAGTCAACACCTGACTTTCTAAAAAACCTTGTATTAACTTTCAAGATTGTTGCGGCCCCGGCGTACGGCAACGCAAGCACCATGGCTGGCAAGTACTCCGACATGCAGACGCAATTGAAAAAATCAATCCGCAAGCCAATTTCGTACATTGCGCTGCTCACTCGCTCAATCTGGTTCGGGCACATGCTGTAGATTCTTGTGCACAAGCCGCTAGCTTTTGTGGGTTGGTGCAGCGTATATAAGTTTTGTTTGCTGCATCTACTCATCGCTGGGCTGTACTCAAGGCTCACTTGAAACAAAACAATGCAGAGGTAATCCCCAAGCAAGTTTCAGGTACACGGTGGTCAGCTCGAGGGGATGCAATGAGAGCGCTTGTGGTCGGTTCCAAAGAAATTAAAGCCGCTTTGATTAAACTATCAGATGATCAGGATTAGCGAACAGAAACGAAGCACGAGGCAAAGTTCTTGCTTAAGACAATGAACATACAATGAAGACAATAAAAAGAGTTTAAAGCATGTTAAAAGGCGATTGTTTCTGAGAGCGTCTCTGAACGCAACCTAAGGGTAAGCTACACTCACTGAAGATAGGACTTGATTATGGTGAAGGTAATTGTACAGTGTAACCGTCGCTATACCATCGCATCCTAGCTGCGTTCGCGGCTGGGTTTGCTGCTTCTAGGAACAAAAACTTGGTAATATGCAACCTAAAGGGGAACGTACCCCAGGAAATATGGTAGTAATTTATTTAAATGTGAACTTTAAAAAATAAAAAACTGTACCTACTGGAATCGAACACATATCTCGCAAACAGGTACGTGGTGTGGTATATGGATCCATTGCGCCACAGGAGCGACGGGAAATGCGGCCTTTAAACGCGCTGTTATCGTTTTCATTAAACGTACTAAAGATGGCGCGACGTACGCAACTGGAATGATCAGAGGATTATTGCAAGAAATTTTAATCATGCAAACTATTTTATTGTGTATGCATTTTAGTTTATACACTGCAATGCATGTATACTAAAAAAAAAACATATAGCTTTATTGACTTCCTTTTTTGTGTGTGTTTTATTTTTTAGTAACTCCACCCGGCACTTCCGTTGCTGCAGTTTTCAGGGAATGGCAATACGCATCGTGGCCGCAGGAGCATGGTCATTAATTAATCCGCTTCTCCGGCATGACTCCAATCCCAATACGTGGCGGAGTCGGCTTTTGTCCGTGTCCTTAGGGCCACAATACACGGCAGGCTTTGCCTTTCACCTCCATAGGAACGCAAATTCAGAGGCTCCTGCGTGCTGTGTATAGTGTGTAAAGTAACACGTATGGTATTTACATCTTTAGTCTCAGCGCGCGTGCTTGGTTTCACCTTGATATGATTTCAGCGTTCTTCAGTGGGAGCAGGATAGCATAGGATAGGAAATACGTTAATTTCTCTAGAAAAATCTTGTGCTAGTAGCAGAAGAGTTCCATCTTCCGTCTTCTCACAGGGTCGGTGCCCCTATTCCAGGGCTCCGCTGAGCTTCGCTGTTCGCTGGGCGTGCTGGATCAGACCTAGTTGGTAATCCAGATCGCCGCTGGAGAGCCGGCTCTCCCACTGTTCCGCACTCGGGTCTTTACGAAAGCTATCGTTATCTCTACATTGCCACGTGATGTGATATAACGAAGGATTGCTACCACACCATGGGCAGGTGTCCCGATATTGCGACGGGTAAATCTTGCTTAGGATATGCAGGTTTGGGAATGTTCCTGTCTGCAGTCTTCGCCAGTACACTGCCTCTTGTTGTTTTAGATCCTGATGAGGCGGCGGATAGCGGATCCGTACCCCCTTATAGCAGTTCAGAATGTCTGAGTACGTAGGGCTGACTCGCTCGGGTAGGTCGTCCGATTGGGAGGAAGCTCGGCTCGTGCACCCTCGAGCTACCTCGTCGGCGCGTTCGTTCCCCGCTATGTCGGTGTGTCCTGGCACCCAGTAGATGTGTGTGACTTTTGATGGGGTCGCGCTCTGCAGGAGCCTGAGCGCGGCGTGAACTATGCGGCCGTTCATGTAGTTACGGCATGGTTCTCTCGAATCTGTAAGAATGGTAAGGGACGTGTTGCTTCGATACCCGGCTACCACCGCTAGAGCAACGGCCAGCTCCTCCCCTTCGGTTACCGTGCAATCCCTGACTGAGGCGCTAGCTAGTTCCTTTAGGTTGGAATCAATAGCTACCGCCACTGCGCTGTTATGTGAGCTTCCTGTATACGGAGCCGCGTCCGTGTATACCGTTGTGGATTTTGTAGCTACATTTTGTTGTACATACTTCGCCCGGGCTGCCCTACGGGCCACATGCAAGTTGGGGTCCATGTTCCGGGGAAGGGAGCTAACCTTTAGCGTCTGGCGAATTGCGTCCGGTATGCTCGCAGTACGATTCTCGATTTCCGCATTTGCACCTAGCCCCAGTCGCCTAAGAAGCGAGCGCCCCGTAGGAATCTGCTGGAGCCTGGCTATCTGCGTGACCATTTGGGCTTCTTTGGTCTCTTCGAAGGTGTTGTGAACTCTAATAGCTAGTAGTTTTGCGTTGGAGGTGTTCATTGGTAGGAGCAGGACGAAGCGTGTTATTCGCGTAGTAGTCGAGCTCTCGTTCTGAAGTTCATGTGGAATTTTGTTCACCAGAAAGCGAAGCAGGAACCATTATTTTCTTTTTCGGCGCATGACAGCTTTAGCTCGGTATGTGGCAATGAAAAAAAAAATAGTTGTGGTTTAACTCTGGTTATTCCTAGCTGAACTGCGATAGCAACGGCGGAAGCTTATTTTGCCTGCTACATTATTGTCCTATCATGCCCTATCAGTGTAAGGTGCTACATTATCGGCGACACTTAAGCTCATCCTTTAAGAGTATGACGCGCGAGAGCGTAAGTTACCAGTCTTCTTTTTCTTCTCCTTTTCCTTTCTCTTTTTCTTCTTCCTCTGCTTCTTCGTGGCTGTTCAAGGTCAAGCGTGGCCCTTCTCGGGACGACGCGACGGGCCGAAACCTGGCGCAGTATTGCTGTCGCAATAATAATCATTTTCCCCCATCCTGCTCTAATCGTCAGTTACTCAATATATACATTTTCCCGACGTCTGCGCAGCCAAGTGCTGCCAGTCGTATTTGAGGACAAAAACAACAGACGGATTAATGCATGAATTTTCAACTTTTATTATTTACTGGAACAGGAAATAAAACTCAGCAATAAAATAAAATTAAAAGGGTTCAACGCTGCTTAACCAAATATTGAGCGAAAGCATTAGCTGCGGGTGACCGAGTATTGTTCTTCTTCTCTTTTTCTTCTTCCTCAGCCCATATATAAAGCCCCGTTTAAACCAAGCCGTATGAACGTGCCTTAGTGGCCTATAGGGGTAATGTGAATGCCAGGGTCCCAGTAGGCTAATTCTGACGAAACCGCCTCATGTGAAACGAGAGTCCCATGTTGGCAGCTCCTGCCAGCCCACGTGGGGTATGAAGTCACAGCGTCACGTGGTTAAGACGTGGCTACCGGCGGCGCTACGCTGAAGGCTCGCAACCTAGAGTAGTGTTGCTTTCGCAATAAAATTGGATCGAAAAGCACACCCGATTTTTTTTTTCCTGGATCCTTTTAAACCGGGTAAGGATGTGTCGAACCGGTTCGAACCGGAACGGAATGTGTCCCCATGCAGAGCTGAACTCAGCCTGAACCCGAAAGGCGCGAATCAGGACCCGAACCGAACGCGAAAAAATTTCGGCTCGACACCCTGTTTGAAAGAGCGGCTCAAATGACAGCCGAAAGCGAGGGGATGTTTGCGATTTTTGCGAGGATGGGCGGGAGGTATGGCCTCCGAGATCACCCCCGCGCGCTCGTAAGAAAAACGCGCGCGATGTGGTGACCTGGGAGCACGGTGTAAGAGTATTGAGATGGGGACACAGCAAGGCGAGGCACTGAAGAGAAGTTTCCAGATAAAGAACCAGCCGCGCTCCTCCAAGCCGGGCCGCCGATCACACCGTCACCGTCGATGTGGCGGTGAATCTTCACCGGAAGAAGAAAACGTACATCAACAGCGCCATTGCGATAGCAACTAGCTGATATCGCAAGGCGCGTTTCTCCTCCGCGAGCCGCTCGCGTGGTCCGAACTTCGTCGTCGACAGGGGCATCACCGTAGAACTTTATTCTTAAGCCGTCCCCATCGCATCACTGCAGAATCGAATTCTAGAATAATTTATTGGCTTGCCAATGCTATTGACGTAATTTAAATCCTAACAACGAAGCGGAGAAATGATTGAAGTTGCACCTTATTCCGAAATATAGAGGAGTGAGCAGCACATATCAGTCAGCCATTAAGTCATGGTCATTCATTCCAAGGCGCTCAGGAAGCACAGCATTCTCACTTTGGATAGCGTAAATAGGGCAGGGAAAGCGAATCCCTCGTTCGATTGGGCGGATGGGAGAAAAATGTAATTTTGTAGGGTATTCTTAACCCCTTATTGAAGGAAATGAAATCACTAACGTGCAAACGACTGAGTGGACGAACAGGGTATGTTGCTGGGAGAGTTGGTTATTCACTGTCAGAGAAGGAACGCTAGTAGACGACGGACAAGGAAGAGGAGGACACACACATACGCTCACTAACAACTTTATTTTGGAAGACAGCCGATCCGCGCCCTATATACAGAGCAAGACCAAAAGTGCGCGTGAACGCGGTTATCAGAGCTCAAACCGCAGCAAGCATTCAAGGAACGGCATCTGATATTGAACACAATTAACGCTGTGACACGGAATGTGTGGGCAGATGCAAAGGAACGGAACGGGGGCGTACATGAAGCCGAGATAAAACAATATTGAAGGGAGCCAAGAAATAACATGGCTAAAAGCGAAAATGAATGCACGAGACCAATAACAAAAACAACAAATCAGCGCAGACATAAGCTCAGTCTGAAAGGCAAGGCTGTAAAAGTCAGCGAAGGTAAAGGCACTAAAATAGGAAAAATGATGGAAAACATGAACGACAACTAAAAGACGTTGAATGAAAACACTGAAATCTAATCAGACAAAACCGAAAAAGGCAAGTAAAAGGACGCTGACAAAACAGGTCATATGCCTAGCAAACTGAAAAACAGGTCGGGCTAAAGAAACAAACCACATATGCATGAAACCTATTGGCAATAAAACGGTTGGGTAAAGACAAAATAGCTCGACTAAAAATTACGATTTATTACGATACGTAATTTTTGTCGAGCTATTCTAATTAGGCAGACGTAGTTTTCGCAAAGCGTCAAGGCTTGCGCGCCAAGAAAAGACGAGCTGCGAATATATCACTGTTCTGTAAATATGAAAAGAATGGGCTTTTTATCTACTTTTTGCGCGTACACAGAGGCCTATGAAAGGTGAGTTATGAAAGTTTTAATTATTGTGCAGGCGATATCTTCAGTCTGCGACTCGGCGTAACTCGGACCGGTGGGCCTCTTGGCCTCTTTCATTCGCTCGGCGCTGACCGCGCATGATCCGCAAAGAGGGTCGAATCAGATAGTCGATTCCAGGTGCCTTATGGTCGCCGCGCAGGGAACGTTAAGAGTTTAAGTAGTAGGAATGCGTACGCACATGCACAATAGTTTACCGCGAGCACGACTTCGATGCTCATCGGAGCTCCCACGCTGCGCGATAGGGACACCCGTCAGAAGCTGCGCCGCCGCATCAGCCGCATCGCCTCGCCTCTCTTTACTTGGTGAGCTATTTTTTCTTTTTCCCGCTGAGGCAGACATAGAGGAAGCTTCATGGAGGCAGAGGCGGCGAGGCATACTAACATCCCCTAGGTGACGCCTTGTATTGCATCCTCCTCTCTCTTTTCAAGTGTTTCCTTCTTTCTCGCAAGATATGTTTGTGTGGTTTGCGTCTTGTTTAAAAACTGCCAGATGGCGCTGTGTGCCTGACGTCAGTTTCATCATGTGTAGCGTCTGTGGGAAGATTTTTCACGCCAGAATAGTAATTTTCCGAACTGTAGCCAGATTTAAGCTTGATTTCCCCAAAATAGCTAGATTTGTAGTTAGATTTTGAAGAATGGAGCTAAAACAGTTACTCGTAGTAACGAAGTTCCTTGGTAGCTATTCGAGTTCAAAAGTAGCTAAATCTAGCTACAAAGTAGGTAAATTGGCAGCACTGTCATGTTAGTAGCCGCGACGAGTTAATAATGTCCGGCATGTTCTGTTTTCACCAGCACGGCGGCCCGAGCAGCCAAGGCTCCGCATCTCGGCATGACTGCGGTGATGGCTCTTGCGCGCGCCAAGCGCGGGGGGCATCGTTGTGCCGCCGAGGCTTCTCGGTCAGCGCAGGTGTCGAGAAGGGAGGGATGGAAGCGCTCACATTTCGACCTACATAGGGACCGGACAGCTGAATGGGTGGCGCCGCCTCTCGGCGCATCGCTCAATCACAGGAATGCGCCGGCCCCGGCCGGCGCATTGCCAGCGCATTGGAGGGTACTGTTTGTCGTTGGTTTGTGTGGAAATTGGAAATCCTAAGGTTTAGATGACGTTGTGCCTGAATATATCCTCAAGAGAACAGAAAGTTGGGCTAGTTAATTGTGTGAATATGTTCAGTGAAATGAAGTCTGGTCGAACAAGGCTGGAGAAACGCGGTGCGTTGTTGGCTCCACTGGCAGCTACGCAAACTCGTCGGACGTTTTTAAGTCGATTCATTTCTACGGGTTTCCACAGAAGCATGAATGGCGGGTGACCTAAGCATGGTTCTTTGAAAGGCAAAGGCACGAATCTACGTATTTGGTTACTGTGTGGTCATGGAAAGCGCCGAATTTTTAAAATTCCGCTTGGTACCGGATGCTCTGTGCCTTCTGTTCCCCACGAGTGACGGCACGAGAGTCTCGGAACCGAAGCCGCACTCCTTCATCTGTAGTCACTTTATTGACAATTGGAAATCGAAGTAACCCAACAGCGTAAGTTACAACGCTAGCATTTCCCCGCCTGTGTACAAGAAAGCCCCAGCACGGAAAAAGAAAAGGCAGCTCCACCATCGTCGTTCGGGCTGCGTTACGACCTTCAGTGATGGGTAAAGACAATGTTTGTGCGCATACTTACGCTGACATAGTCAAAGATAATTAACTTTTTTCTCTTAACAGAAGAGCAGACAGGAGACATGAACAATCCCTATTGCCATGATCCTGTCATTTTTCCTCTTTTCGTTTGTCAACCAATGAAAATGCGCTGAGAGCTAGCTCTGCGTTGATACTCTTGGAATTTGTTAACATTTGTTTGTGGCATGTCCATTTCACCTAATAAAATCACTCATTTCACAGCTCAGTCAATACCGCATGGTCACAGAATCTGCTATCGGCTTCATATAAAAGTCGAACAAGAAAAAAAAATACAATTTAATTTGTGGAAGCGAGCATAAACGTAGCATGTTTTTTTTTTTTTTTTAATTTCGAAGGCCATGTAGCAGTTTTTTTTTTTTTCGCATTCACGTTGCATCTGACGCGGCTTTACGTATTTTCTCAGCAGTGTCCATTTCCTGGCCCGCCTAAATACATGTGTTTCTCATCGGCGTTTTAGTGAACGTGAGATTTCTTGATTGTGGCGTAGTATGGCAAGACCGTTTTACCTCTCTCAGAAATTGATTCTAGGTATGGCCAATGTAAACAGATTTAGCAGCAGTCCGGCAAGCTGCAGTGACAAAGTTGTAAAAGGAATGGCTTTCAGTTATCCGGATCCCTTTACGTGCAAATAGAAAACTACATACATGGTCGTGTCCTCTCACACTCATCAGGTATCGAGGTCAGCTAGGTGTCGGCCCCGTAAGTTCGTGGTACGCTGAGAAAGTAGACCACCTTAGCGAACGAGCCATCAGAGGGATTAATTTAACAATAGAACGCTTTCTTAGTTGTCGGTGGCTTATCTTACAACAGATCACACTGTGTTTTTTTTTTTCGATTGTATTTAACAGTTTGACAGTATTGGACTATTGCCTTCAGATGTTCAAAGCAGGTGCGGTCAATCGCATTGAACTTCCTGCGCTGAGAGAACGCTAGCAGGAAATTAAATTTTTTTTCTTTTCACAACCTACGCAGCATGTCGGGAGAAAGGCATGCATAGTATAATATTTTCTAAGTCAATTATATGTAGCAGCTCCGACGTGTTCAACAAGAGCATTGCCGTATATGTGAAAATGATGCTGAGGTGGTATTACTAATTTGGCTTATATTATGATTAAGTTTGACGGTCTCAAGGCCGGGTTCAGTGAGCTATTGTAGCGTAATTGTGCAGGAAGTCCTGGAAGTATATGTGTGTTTGCTATTCCAACCATAAATAGGATCCTGCTTTTGTCTTGCTTGTTTATTTTTCTCCTTTTACAGCTCTCGTTGTAAGGTTGAAACTGGAATGTCTCTGAATCCTTTGAGCCTAGCTATTACCAAAAAAAGACAGGTGCAGAATCTTTTTCATTTTACATGAACGCTGACCATTACAACTACCACGCTACACGGCTCGGCGGTATTTGATCTTCAGGCAGATTCAGACTAGACCTAATATGAGATAGACGCGCAGTGCAGGCGCAATTCCCGTCTTCGAAGTCGCCTTAACAAGTGCCTAACGAAGGCTTCCTAGCGCATGGTGAAATCATGCGCGCGGCATTTTCGAGTATATATAACAGAAATACCATGCGCCGGGCGGTTTCAAAACAACAACAACAACAAAAAAACACGCACACCCTGCCGAGAACGGCTTCTTTTTCAAGATTTCCCCATCAAAAAAGACTCCTTGCGATTACTCAAAGCAGCTCAAAGCTCTCAAAGCAACACCGCAAAACGACGGGTAGGAACAGGCTCAAAAACGCCTCGCAGAACGGAAACGACTGCGCCGCTCAGCTGCCTCGCCATTCCGCTGTTTCGGCACTCCGCCGCGGGCGGCGCTGTTCCACCGAGGCGACGGTGGCACCATACAACGGGCGCCCGGTCCCTATAGCCGCTCTTCCTTACGCTTTCATGCCTGGCTCGTGAATGCGAGCGGTCGCTCTAGGATTCAATCGCGTAGCTGAATAGAAAAACAAATACTGAAAATATAGAAACCGCAGCTGTAAAGCCAGACCTTTACAACAACTCCGTTTTACCGCGATAGCATGACCACCATTTGATTCGTCCGCTCGAACTGAAAAAAAGGAAATAAAAAGAGGAGAGGGAGCCCGGACCAGCAAAAACTTTGCCAGGCTTAAAGCTAAATAAAAATAAATAAAAGGGAGCAAAAGCTCGAGATAAAAAACAAAACACTTGTTTTAAAAAAGCGAAAAACTTATATTAACAAATAAAAAACAGGGCCCGAGTTGCAAGGTTCTCCACACTGGCTAAAAGAAGAAGAAAAGGAAACCCAGCAGGTAGCATCCAGACCTGCAAATGAAACAAAAACAGCAGCCAGAACCGGAAAAGCAAAGAAGAGACACAAAAAAACAGACATACAAAAGTGACAAAGAACGTACGGAGAGAGAGCCAGAAGTACAAAACCCAAAACGTAAGAAAATAAGGAGACGGAAGTAAAATAGTGAACAAGACAGTCCCCAACAAACGAAATGAAAAAAAAAAAGCGAGTTGACAATAGAGAATGACAGCAGTCTCCTAGGGCATCGTAATCGTTGGCCCGCAAACCCACAAAGAGAAAAAAAAAATTAAGGAGCAGAAGAATCAAACAAAAAAATAGCTAAATTGCTGACAAAACAGAGGGAGAGAATGAGAAAGAAATGTAAAGCCTAGACAAAACAAAAGAAAAGAAATACCTACTAGATCTAGTCTTTTACGAAAGCCGTCCGTCACTATACACCATATTATATTAACCGGAAAATGCTCGGTAAGAGAACAGCTGGAGGAAATTACATAAAAAAGTAACTACTGCACCACTATACTGGACTCGTTTGACAGCCCCAGCAGAAAAGGCAAAAAGTATCATATCACAGAGCAGTAAAAAAAAAATCGACTTATTTCATAGAAGTATGCATGCTGCCGATGCGGACCTGGGTCTGTAGGCAAGAGTGACTGCAGTCACGGGTGCATCCAGACAAGGTGAAAGGCATGCCTAAATCACTCTGCTCAACACAGGACCACGGAGGAGCCCTGTGCAGAGCGTGGTGGGGGGTCTGCAGGACTCTCCGAGGAGTCCCTCATCCCCAGACTCAAGTACAGGATCTAAAGGAAATCCGCTGGTGCTTGTAAAGCCAAGGATGGACTGGTGGCGGCGGCAGCAGCGTGCATGCCACAACAGGAAACAGGTCAGAAATGCACCCAGGTAATAAGGCAGCCAGAAAAAAAAAAAGAAAAACGAAAGGATACCTAAAATAAAAACTATTGACTCAGGGATCAATATCACAGAGAAAAGAAAAGAAAATGAACTCTAAATGATTACGTACATTATTGGAACACATGTTTCGAAACAAAAATATATAGAATAGATTAGGACAGAAATAAAGAGAAAAATAAACATAAGCAACCTTTCAGAAGAGATATGTAGAGAAATAAAACCAGCGGAATATAATTTAAGGAATTCGAAATATCAAGAAAAAATAGTTTAAATAAAAGAATAAAGTCAGCGCAATAGTCAGGTATAGTGCTGCTGCATTTGAATTAAAATTGCACAAGCGATAGGGTTCCTTAGAACCTTCGGGTATTGAGACGTTATAATATCTGATGAGCAAAAAGATTTTAGGCGAGAAACAAAGGAGCAGAAATGGCAATGCAACCGCAAGGAACTTCGGGATGTGAACCACGTCATCTGCCGAGGCTGCATTTTGGCGGGACGATTAATTTCCGCGCACGCCACAGCCTAACCTCGTCAGCTAATGGCCTCGAGATTAGCGTCATTCGATAATTTTTGGAGTACCGAGGTTCTTTTCCGCACGCCGCTGTGCCATCTATTAGTCAGCATGGGTCACGTGGTGCGCCGCTGCCCGCTTCGCCATCAAGCTTCCAGTCACCGCGTGGACGCATTTTCACCGCCGTGCTTGAGCGGAGATTGCTGTATTTCGTGTCTGGGTTTTGTTTACCGTTTGTTTTTTGTTTTTTCGAGTAAGAAGTACTTAGCTGCAGAATGCCAGGCTACAAGGCCTTTGGCTGCAGCAACCTGCATGAGTCCGGAAAGATTTTTAAGGCGAACGACTTTCAGGCTAGCTCATTTAGCGAAAATGTGTGCGCATGATTGGTGCGTCGCGTCTCTGGGCTAATTATGTATCGCTCGCAAATATCGGACGTGTGAGGAGGGAGATTAAGAATGAAAACGATTGATGGTGATGATAGGTAACGAATAAAAGTTATAGACATCGATATAGTTAATGATTAATGCTAAAGACTAATATTGATGATTAATAATGACTTGTAATGGCTAGCATGTCAAAGTACGACTTGTAATGCCCGCAACTGATTGGAAATGAGTAAAAATTCTTAGCGGTGAGTGGTAATTACTAAAATGACTAGACATGACTCAACATGACTGCTAATAACTACAGAATGACCAATATGTCAAACGATGACTTGAAATGTCCGCAGCTGTTTGGAAACGATTAAAAATGCTTAACTAAGAGTGCTAATGACTAAAATGAGTAGGTATGACTTGTCATATCTACGCAACGACTAATACATCAAATGACGACTTAAATGACCGCGATTGACTGGAAACTAGTAACAATGTTTAGCGATGAGTGATAATGATTAACGATAATAATTTTGACTACGTCAATAACGATGTTTAACAAGCACGCATGAGTGAGCTTGCGTCATAGTGTGCTCGCATGTGCGACGACGCACAGTTAATTGGCATCTGTATCGTCATAGAGAATCACTCAATGTGATCATTTACGGTGATAATCGAGAAAGGCAAGAAAGTGCGAGTGATTACAATACCAGGGAAATACCAACAAAATAGCAAGGTGTCGGATTAATCGATACAGCTCTTTAGCAGGACTGAAATGATCCGCATTCAGACCGCCGCCCAGACTTCCATACAAGGTTACCGTTCACAGTTCACAAATTCTACTGTTTCTGAAGTAGCTGCGGTGCTCTTCAAGGCAATGCACAGGCAAATGCCGATGCTGCTTACAAAATATTCTCTGCGTTTGACTTGAATACAGCCGCGCCAGAGGCTCATCTCGAGCAGTTGGAAGCTGCAAGGCCGTGCGGGTCATGGTTGCCAGCACGAGATGGGACCTTCGCGGTACTCTGAACATTATCGAGTGACTCTACTCGGAATCGAGCAGAGTAGCCACCTTGAGGCGAGCGGCGAACCTATGTTGAGTGTGGATGCATGTTCGCGTCGCGTGCCATCCCGCAGGGCTATACGTACGCGCGTGCGGCGTGCACAAGCGTTTTCGTAGCGAGGGCTACATCGGCCACAGTCTTGCTATTTCGCCTTGCCTGTCCGTGCCTGCCCGTGAGAAGAAGAAAAATAAGAATAAGGAAAAGAAGAAAAAAAAGAAAAACAGATAACTCGGTAGTTGGTAGAGGCGAACGACAACAGCGAGTTGCAAGGACAGGAGGTTCGTTCGAACGTACACAGTGACGGCGGTGTGCCCCAGAGTTCAACGTAGAGATGATGTCATACCACTAGATGTCTTCTACACCTGAATGAGAGTGGTCAACAACGTGAGGCAAGGGGTTGTGACACCTGAAATGATTCCCCAAGGCATATATAAAGCTGAAACCATAGACTAAACTATGTGCAAAAGCCATGTCTTTACTTTCAGGCGGAAGCTAAGCGTAGCCATGCTGATTGCTCTCGCGTAACTCATGGTTTAACCACAAGCTAAATCACAGCTAATCTTTTTGTTTGTTTCGCAGTTACTGCGCGCTTTTGCTTACCTATGTGCTTCTGCAGCAGAAATGTGAACAGGCTATCATCCCACGTTCTATCAGAAGAAAGAGATACTTTTTCGTAATGAGTATGTCATGTGGATAAGGACATCATCAGACGCGGTCTTTCGGCGCCTGAGGTTCTTTGACACGTGGTGTCTCAAACGAAGCGGTGCTGTCGTTAGGCCCCGTGTCAAAGCTAAACAGGTCGCTTCCGTTAATAAAACTTTATGCAAACGCTTGGTTTGGAATACCGCAGCTACTGAAACAAGTGACCACAGACTTCTGCATAGCAGAATGCAGTTTGAACAGGCTGTGCCTTCTGCATGTACGATAGAGCTGTTTGAGTAATTCTTTTTTTTTTTTTTAACTGTTAAACCTCCATCGCGGCGTCTCAGGGGTAGGGCGCGCTCGACCGCTGATTTCAAGAACAGAGAGGGGGGGGGGGGGGGGGATTAATAACGAGTTTCGAAAGGTGCGCACCTCTGCTGTGGGATCTGACTGCACTGTAAACAATCCTACGTGGTCAACGACACCGAAGCCCGCCACTACATCATCCTTCATAGCCGATGTCGCTTTGGTGCGTTAAACTCAGGCCATACGCTTTTTTTTTTCTTTTTGCTGTTGAAGGCTTTTGCGCACCCGTAACAGCGGTACTCAGTACATTTTTCTTTAGAGAAATGCTCGAACGTTTGCGAAACATATCCTCCAGCACCTAATTGTTGCATTGAATATTACATAGTACACCTAGATTAATGTACCTCACTGGAAGCCCATTAGAATCTCTTTTTGAAGTGCTGTCTTCCGAGAAAACTCATTGTTTCTGACAAAAGGAGTAAAATCGCTTCATACGGGCGCAACTATCGGTGTTTAGTTCGGGAATAAATACATCTCTATAGCCGCACGATACGATGAACTCAGTTTCTTTCAGGATAGCTTTATTTCTGGCACCTGTTCTGGAAGTACCCCTAATATTTTTGCTTAGCATAAGATTGATTTAGTGCTCAATAACTACAGTGATAATCAAATATTCAGCCTTCAAACTTCCTTGCCGAACTTGATAGCGCCTATGCCAGTTTTTTAAGATATTTCCGCAGCGACTGATTCGCAGCTTGCACTTTAACTTTACTTAAAATTAATCGCTGATAGTTTACTGAAAATTAATCGCTCATAGTCCTAAATTTTGTCAAATTGTAAGAGCTGTCTCACACGGTGAAACCTATTGGCAATGTAAAGAAAAACATTATTACAGTACTAATTTACCGTTTATCAACATCAACCACATCAGAAATCCCTTATACTTTCCTCGGTTTCAAGAAATCATTTAGAGTCATTGGCACAGTGCTACACCAACAGATTCTCTGACATTGGCCGCAAGAAGCATACGCCCCGTTGTGAGGTCGGAAAACTAATCCACTCAGCGCTCTGCACGTGAGCAGTCAGCTTTCCTGTGTGGAGATGTCTCCTGTACAGTGTCGGCGTAACCTCATTTTTGGGGAATACTTGTGCCTGGTTGTCTAGCCAGAGTTGATATACACTCAGTCTACAGCAACCCACCGGGCAGTAAGTAGTGCTACATTCAACCTACTTGGTCCTCGAGTCAAGTACGATTAATAAACCAGGCTGGCTCGTTTCATTCTGGAGTGCTGCAGGTCATAGAGTGAACCTTGTATCGGCGTGGGCTTGAGACTAAATTTGCCTGTCTCACTCGTATAAGGCCCGCGCACACTGTTCAAAAGACGATAAGAAAAACGAAGCTGTCATTAGGCAAGTGGTATTATTCAGATCCAAGTATCAGGCCCGTGAGCGCAGTACAACGCAAAAAGCGTGCAAAGCGGGGCTAATAAATATAAAAGACGGGTGGTTACGTGTCTTGTTTTCCTATAAATAGCTTTTCCCATACAAAAATTGAACATGGTCAGCTGCAGAAAATCCTAAGTATGGAGGACTATACATAATTGCCCTATATATATATATATATATATATATATATATATATATATATATATATATATATATATATATATATATATATATATATATATATGAAGGAAAGAAGCCGACAGTCGGCGAGGCCAAGGAAAGCGCTGGGGATGGTACTTTTGTCTTTTTTTTTTTAATGTTTGCTTGGATAATCACAGAAATTAGTAATGTAATCTGTTTAGGGGAAAGATAATCAAACACAAAGTAGAAGAAAAAACAACGTGCCGATGGTGAGAACCGAACCCACGACCTCCGAATATCGCGTCCGGTGCTCTTCCAACTGAGCTACATCGACCGCTGCCCCCCCCTGCTACTTGCTTGGGAATTTATGTTGTCTGTATACGAACCTTGAGAGTGTTCACCAGCGCCACCCTCAGCCATAGCGGCAGACGTGGAACGTCCTTTGTTACCGCCAGCGTCACGTAGAAACGTGATCAAGAGCGAGGGCGAATATATATATATATATATATATATATATATATATATATATATATATATATATATATATATATATATATATATATTATATGCGTGTGTGTGTGAAGGAAAGCAGCCAACAGTCGGCGAGGCCAACTGGGGCTGGTACTTTATGTATTTTTTTTAATGTTTATATATATATATATATATATATATATATATATATATATATATATATATATATATATATATATATATATATATATATATATATATATATATATATATATATATATATATCTCAAAATACAGTTGTCACAATGCGAACAGTTCATTTCACCGAAACAGTGTCGCAAGCGATTTGTATATTCACAGTTCAGGCGAAGTCGGTGGTAAAGAGATTCTAGTTGGCAAAGAAATTTCTGAGGGAGTCTTGATCTTAGATGTAGCTGAATTGAGCAAAGGAATTGATTGTTTTGTGTCGGCAAGCTCCAAAGTCGATACTTTATTTCGGAAGCAAATTATTTCGTCAGTTGGGATGCATCAGATTTCACCAAGAAATTCCGAATGTGTCTTTGATATTGGTGGCCTTTACGAGCCGCTTCATCTGCTTTTTCATTGGCTTGAATGCCACAGGTAGCTGATATCCACTGAAATGTGGATACCTGCGGCAATTAGCCAAATGATTTAGATACCCGATGTCAAGGGAAACAGGCTGATAATTTATTTTCTTCAGCAGGCTATAGATGATTTGCAGAGATGCTCTGGAATTAGTCAAGATAACCCATTGTCCGGGGGTTTGGCGCAGGATACAGGAAACAGCTTCTTTAACGCCATGGAGCTCAGCTGTCATAGATGATGTCTTCCGTTGCAGCCAGTAAGATAGGACATGGTTTGTTGAGGGCACATAAGAAGTGCCTTGAGTAGTTGAACCGTAGCTGAATATGTGGGCCTACTGCGTATTTACTTGGCTAATAAGGCGGCTTGCAGAAGTGCTGCCTGAGGCATGCTACTCTTTTGCATCAACACCAGGAACACACGTGTTCACCTTTAGAGACGATAGTGTCCATGGGGGATATGTGAAAGGTAGTAGATTCCGTGGCTGAGTAATGGAGGGGCCGGAAATGTACAGCTTGACCAAAGCCAGAGTTGCAGTGAGTTAGGTAAACACGGTGTAAGAGGAGCTTCTCCCCTTAGAGGACATGTCGGAGATGGGTACGCATAGTTTCATGGGCGGCAATGACATCTAGCGGGAGACACCTTGCTTTTGCAAATTTTCCTGATGCAGAGGTTTCCTTTGGGAGTCCAAGGCCTATCCGCAAACAGGTGTTCCGTGCGGTGTCAAGAACCATCGACCGGCAGTTGTTGCCCCATCGTGTTCCCGCCATGAATTTTGAAAACCTGCGACACTGCAGTGATCCTCCCAGGAATTGGTTTATTCTGAGGTGCCTAAGAGAGATTACTGTCAATCATAACACCTAGGAATCATCGTGATCATACGTATACGACACAGACCGTCACCCAGTAGGAGCGGGTATCGAGACATTCGTTTTCTTGTCAAAGCCGTAGCAACACTTTTCTGGTGATAGGTGAACTCCCTGGGGATCCAGTTACATTGTGATGTGCAGTAACGCTCTCTGAATATGTTGCTGCGTAGTATAAAGCGAACGTGATGCACTCCAGATGCCGATATCATCTGCAAAATTTGTTATGTGTACTCTTCGTGGAAGGTTTCTCGTTATATGTACACGGGCAATATAGAACAGGAGAGGGCTGAGCACAGCTCCCTGAGGTACGCCCCTCTTCACTGCGTGAAAGAGAGTTGGATAATTTGGAGTGCTCATAAAAATTTGCCGCTCTTGTAGTGTCTAATCCAGTTGTAATGATTTCCTCCGAGGCCAAGGCTGCGAGAATTTCATGATGAAACAAAGTCAACAGAGGCCTTCATGTCAAGTAAAACGGCTGTGGGGATGTACCCAGCGTAAAGAAACTCTTCATATGATGAGACATGGGTAATGCCATTATCAGTCGCAGACATATTTGGCGAAACCCGCTTGAGGATACTCATTTCGGCTCTCGAGGAACCAGGAGACACGTTAGGAGATCATTCCCTCCATAAGCTTACCTACACAGGGCGATGGGTCGGAAGGATGCGTAACTTAGTGGCTGTTTAGAAGGTTTCAAAATGGGCGCTATTTTCGCCAACTTCCATTCCGTAGGAACCTTACCAGACATGCAGGAAGAATTGGTTTGGTTTGGTTTGTGAGGTTTAACGTCCCAAAGCGACTCAGGCTATTAGAGACGCCGTAGTGGAGGACTCCGGAAATACCGACCACCTAGGGTTCTTTAACGTACACTGACATCGCACAGAACACGGACGCCAATCCGTTTCACCTCTATTGAAACGCCGCCGCCGAGGCCGGGATTCCATCCCGCTTCCTTGGGCACAGTAGTCGAGCGCCGTAACCGCTGCCTCCACCCCTCCCCAGCGGGGCAGGAAGAATAATAGAGTCGAACGCTGCGCTAGTTGGTCACACATCTCTTGGAAGAAAGACAAGGAAGAAGTTGGCGGCAGACGTGAAGTGAAGGCAGAAGGTGTGCGGTTTCTTGTTAATATAGTTGTCAGTGCAGCGTTGTCCTGGTGTGTAACAACACTTATGCTTTGTGTTGTTACCTGCTCTGCTGCCTTCTTCCAAGAGAGGGGCAGGAATAATTGTAATACCCCAGGAGTCGAAGACTGAAATTGTGAGGTAGCTTTCCGATTGTGTCATAGGTCACTTCTTCATGACCCGGTTACGTCCGTCTGTTTAATTCCGCGATAGCTATAGATAGCTCTTCGATTGTGAAATACAGGTCCATCGCTGGCACTGCCGCCTGTGGGATGCCTGACAGACCATGTGTGGAGAGTGCTGAATGCCCTGACCCCACTGACAGTAGTCTGCAGTATTCTTCTGAGACTTTTTTAATAGATTATCGTTCATGCAGAGATGGTGCTGTGTAAGGGTGAAACTGTTGGAGGGGCGTGCGCATACCATTTAAGCACTTAGACCATTTCTTTATAGGCTCTTTTGCTGCACTGCCGAAATTCGCGGACTTTTTTCTGAAATTTGGAACATTCTGAACAGTAAATGGCTAATGCATTGACGAGGGCACGTTTTCATCGCCAACAAAACCGCCGTAAACTCCGAAGCAGACCTACGCCCCTTGCGTTTCTGCGAGCGCCGCCCGCACTATAGGAGCGACGGTGGCGCCACCTCTAGGACGATCTCGCGGCGAATAGTGCGGCAGGGGTTCCTTCCTTGCTCATCTGTTTTGTGCGCGTGTTTTTTTTTTCCCAAAAAGCAGTGTCTTCGTCTGAAATCGCCTCGTCACATGGAAAGAGGGAGGAAAGATTCTTCTTGTCAGCGGCGAGCACAAGAAAGATGTCCTAGTGCATTAAGGAGCATTGAACAAGGGTAAATGGGGTACGCCTCAGTTCGCAGGTCGAGCCTTTTTTAAAACGTTTCCAGAAGTGGACTTGTCTTCGTCTGGGCTAAGCGATCATCACTGGCAGGTGTTTAAATACGCTTTTGCTCTCGAAGAAGAAAAGCTGGGGAGTGGAAAGTGGGTGAAAAGTAGGCGTGAAGGAGTGGGGAGGGGAGGATTGGTGAGAAGAAAGTAGGTCATTGAGTGAAAAAAATATCTTCAGTATGTATTTCTCGGCCTGGAACCAGGGATCCTGTATCCTGCAAAAGAAGTAAAAGTGGCAGTACCAGCAAAAACTACAATACCGGGTAGATGATTAGTCACCACTTAAGCGGATTTGGTGCATATACACCTTACGAAGGGACAGGCTTTGCAAATGTAAGGCATATATCTAAGGGGGACAATTCTTAAAAAGTGTGCGTGTGTATGGGGGGGGGGATTACTAAGTCACAGGATAATAACCCCACAGTGAACCACAACTGACAAGAAAAAAAAAATCTACAGTATGTATTGCTCAGCCTGGAACCAGGGATCCTGTGGCCTGCAAGAGAAGTAAAAGCGGCAGTACCAGGAAAAACTACAATACCGGGTAGCTGATTAGTCACCACTTAAATGGGTTTGGTGCAGGCACACCTTACAAAGGGACAGGCTTTGCAAAGGGCCCTGATAAGGCATATATCTAAGGGGGACAATTCTTAAAACTTTCTGCAAAGGTTGGGGGTAACTACAAAGTCACAGGATAATAACCGAACAGTGAACCACAACTGACATGAAAAAAAAAAAAAACGTTCAAGGACAACCTCAAGCAGTATGTGATAAGGAGGAAATGTGTTTAGAGGAACATGTACAGGTTATGCTCAGTGCAGAAGGGAATAGAGTGTACATGCCTTGTGAATAAACTGTACATATAACGCTATGTGGGATTCTTTTCCCAAATAGTTATGATGCAGAGGGAATATACTTTAGGGATTCTAACGTTCCCTTAGATATATTTATTTCTGCTGGTTCTAAATTCATGAATTCGATATGCCTCTCTATATTTTCTGTCCCTTGTAGATTTAAAGCCAGACTGGAGAATATATAATTTATTTTCTTCGAACTTTGGTCTTTCTGATCGAAATGCTGGGAAATTGCTTTCGGAAGGTTTTTGCCTGCGTCTGCCCGATGTCCATTAAGCCTTATGCATTTACCCTTGTTCAGTGCTCCTTCATACATTGTAAACCATCTTCTTCGTCTCGTTCTACCTAGTGCCTTTAAGAGTGACAGATTTTCAAGATGTAGCACATGGCGACAGGATCGAGGTATGTCCTGTTTCCTTCAACGACGCTGAAAAGAGGATATTTTTTGTGTGATGGTCGCTTTTAGGAGCCCTCGCTTTACTGTTGCTGAATACTGAAGAGCGCTTCTATGACCTCGACGCTGAGCATTGATACCATTGGAAAACGATGCTAGTTCCGCACGCACATCCCAATTTCTGTTCTCAGGAGTCATCAGAATACAACCGGAGCGCTGGAAACTCATCTTATCTTTCTCACTGGTGCATTTGATAATAAGTACAGACTACTATTCTTGCACGTAAATCAAGAAGGGCGTCGATCTGTAGTCGTTATAGTTACCCTTCGGCGCATTAAAAAAGTGGAATAAACGTGGCTTCAATCAATCCTCCGGCTGATGCACAAATAACTAGGAATTGTATTGAAAACTATGATGTTGCGATATGAACTGATTCTACAGTGACGTTCACTTTCCTTATAGGCTTCTAACGCCCGCTTTGAAACATACGAAGACGTGTCAGAAAACTAAAGGTTTTCGGATGGCGATAAAATCAAGCTGGCAACTGATGACATTCCACATGATACTGAAGAGTCAAATTTTCCTTTGAAAACCAGCAAGTGGTACAATTTTAAGATTTAGTGGTTGCAGGTTCATTGATACAAAACCACCCGGCATATCAGTAGATTAGAATGTCAATTAATTTGGCTGCCACTTTTCGTTAAATGTCTTTTTTTTTTTTTTAATAAGAACATAGTTATTTAAAAGTACGTGATTTTTGTAAAACATACCAGACAGCTTCACAGTGCTCTCTCCTGTTTCCTTATTACTCGATATATTATTTCTTTCTGTTCACAGCCGGAATAAATTATTGCTAGTCGTGACACCAGGACCGAGTCAACTTGGCACTCAACATGGCACTTGTGGATGGGAATATCGGCTGCCTTCAGTCCCATTCGACCTACACGTGGATATCGCTAATCTCAAATCAAGAGAGGTTTCCAGGGGTGTGAAAACCAGAATCGTTTCATGGGTAACGACGCACTTAAGCGCAATTTTATCAATTTTATCTGCTGTGAATGCGGCACCTAAGAAATGTTTTCGTACTGTGCTCATAGGTATCCGGGAAAACTTTGAGTCAGCAGCTAAAGAACTGGTTCTTAAAGGGCCACTGTCCAGAGAAGGGCCTTTTAAGCGAAGGAGCCCAGTGTTTCGATCAGGTACCGGAGATAGTCTGTGCAAAATGCTACAGTGACACGCGCGCCGCAAAGCAACGAAAATACAAATCAAAGCTCTTTCATGCTCTGCTTCGGGAAGCCAGCTTCCCGCTTCCCTGCGTTGGCCCGTCGAGCCGCAGCTATGACGTATTTGTCGACAACGACGTCGATTGGTCTGTCTCGCTGTCTGAGGGTGAAAGATGGGAGTCTACCGCTCGCTGCGCGCTTTAGCGTAAGTTGGAAAAGGGGCGTGGCAGCGTCTTTCGCCGCGCCGCGGCGCTCGCCACCTATGCATCAAGTGTTCCGCGGAGCTTGGCGCAAACTATAAAACACGAGTTTCCTCAGCTTGCCTCGAACCACAGTCGAGCTGCCAGCTTTAAAATCCCACGGGCAAGACGGTAGCAAACAATTTCGCGATTGTTAACGTACTAATAATATGAGGCTGACATGAGCAAAGCTAGGCAGCGACTACCCGAAGTTGCATGGCTGGCCGAAGCATGAATGCCTGCTCTAGCGCTCTCTGCAGCGGTTCCGCGTTTTTTTTTTTTTTGTCAATTTGTATATACACGCCGTGCATTTGCCAGTTCATTAACTTGCTAAACACAGTATTTACGAGTGTGGTGACGACATCCATCGCATGAATGCAATTCTATAAATGGTTCCGCCACTAGCCACAAGATTATTGCTGACTTGGATACATGTCACGATAGCTATTTTTTTTTTCTCTCGCACAATTTTAAAGCAGCCTTGGAAGATCGTAAACACGCAAGTTCGATAGAGGTGAAGGGTAATCGTGGCGCGTTCAGGCACCTCTGACGTCATATGAGTATATGCGAGGTTTTCGGAAGTGATCCCGTTAAAAACGGATCAGCTTATATACAATAGAAAGTGAGGAGAAGCTATTACCTCGCTTGTAAACTACGCGGCCCATCATAGCATAAATTTGCGCACAATTATCTCGCGAGTTGCAGCTTATTTCTTGTTTTCACTTGTTTGCATATGCTACAGACTGGGTGCAGTGATTTTATTTTTTATTTTTACTGCTATTCCTATACACGCAGTGGGCCAAGCCGAGCAAGTGGGTTAATTCAAACGAATTATGATTAGACTATATTACAATGGCACATGGCGGTGAATAAGATTATCATACACGCCTGCCACACTAGTTAGCAATTTTTCATTAACTTTCAATGATACAGGAAATTTATAGGAACATTTTTGGCACTAAACCTCCGCCGGTTGTAATGATACTAACAACGTTCTGAACTAAATTACGAGGCAAACACCGTGAGCAATTTAAAAAAAGACATGTTTATTTACAAAATTTATGAGGTGGACTAAGAGAAAAACAATGTGGGCAAGCACTATCGAGAAGTACACACAAACATTTCGTTATTTGCAAAGTTCAATCACTACATGATGATGTCATCTTTTTAAAAAATAAGGCACTACGACCGCCACCTCCACCACGTTGAACAAGTATCAGTAGTAGTTTAGTGACAAAAGGAGGGTGAAATTGTTCTCCGACCGCGGCAAGTGCCATTTTTATCATGTACTGGAGCTGCTGCCGATAAAGTCACAGAGAGTACTGCTGAGGACGGAGCAAGTTAACGCTGTTCGCGCTCGAGTACTCGGACACTGTTGCACGTCCAAGTTCACTCTATAATAAAGGCTGCGCACATATAGCATTCTACTACTAATGAATCGTGAGAGCGGCACATGCACAAATGACTGAAGTGCAGCGCCCAGCATCCACCTGCAAAAAAAAAAAAAAAAAAAAACAGCCGGTTTTTCAACGTGGTGTTATCCTACAAGAACATTTTTGGTTGATGTTCATTTCTATCTGAAATTAAAATTATAACCGAGATCATTCAACTAAGATTCGACCCTGGATTCGTAATTTGGGTACGCGGCTTTCTTGCTTAGCAGATGGCCAAATTTCCTGAATAATTCCCAGCATGCCGTCCTAAGCACTCTTCTTTATCGCTACATATTCTACATACACTTTGAAGTGGTTGCCGAAATTATCAGCGATTATGAAGAAGGCGAATTCCCTATCGACGACAAACAATCGAATCGTCGGGGGCACTTTACCAACCTCAGTGTTGTGAACTCTTGAACTACAGACAAATGTTTGCATCGGAGAAATTACCTTCTCCGCACAGTTAGCTAATAAATCAAGCACAAAGCGCAGCACCAGGTTTGACGCACAAAATAGTGCAATACTTACAGCACTCACTTCAACGTCTCCAAGCTGCACTTTCACGACATCGTTGAAACTTTCGAACAGCCAACTGCTATTCAGGCTAGTAACATGCGCGTTAAAATGCACTGAGATGCACTGGTGCAAGAACCATGATACACGCATTCTTGTGTGAGCACTAAGTATGAGCGCTTTGGAATGAACCATTTCCCTATTTGAACACAAATTCCTGGAAGTTTTAATGCTTCGTATGGTTAGTGCGGACGCAATTACACTATCAATCACAGCAATTGTGGGTACTTCATTCGTCTGCAGTAATATATTTACCTACCTGTCAAGCAAAGTAGCCTCTTGGCAGTCTGCGCATTAAAGCTTGTGGATGGCTTGCGCTTTCTTGTATAACCCATTGTTCTGGCGCGCTCCGATGGTGGCACTTTCCATAACCCAACCTTCCCAAAGGAAAAAGGCAAAAAAGAAAAAAAAACAAAAAAGGAAACAGAACAAAGGAGACATAGACATGCGCCTCCCCAAACACACCGAGACAGGACGCCACGCGTTTCTTGCTGATATTGATGATGCATATTGAATAGAAAAACAGCGTAGGAAACTGACTGTGTGTATCATTGGGTCAAAAGAAGCGAAGCCGCGATTTAACTGGGAGTTATGGCAGCTTCACGACAATCTACTCACAGATGAAAATTTTATAGATACTGTGCAGCGACGCATAAAATCCTTATTAGAAGTAGAACCTGAAACAGTACTTGGATCATGGGAGCATTTTAAGGAGGATGTTCAGATACACGCAATTGAGCGATCGGGTTCCTTATACAGAAAACAAAGGAGTAAAGAGAAAGAATTTCAAGATCTTGACATTTTGTTTAGCTTAGAGAGGTGCACAACCAAGGCAATATATGAAGGAAATCAGAATGGTTAAAAGCCACCTAGAGGCTATCGATATACGCAAGTATAAAAGGGCTGTCGTCCGAGTACGTGCAGAAAAATTATTTTCCCAAGAAGCGCCCACCAAGCGTGCAATAGTAGAGGAAAAAAAAGTAAGCGATGAAGAATGAAATAAAAGATATCAGCACCAGCAATGGGGTCACAAGCGGCAGGGCGGAGATAAAACAAGCGTCCGTAGAATATTTTCGCTCCGTGCTAGGCCACGCAAGGAGACTGGAGGAAGGATTTGAAAAAAAACTTTTTGCCACTGATGTCAAGACGCGATAACACCGTGAAAGCAAGCTTGGAGAAGCCCATCAGAATGTGAGAGATAGAAATTGCTACAGACGACCTGCCCGGTGGAAAATCACCTGGTCCTGATGGATCGGGCATCGCTTTTTATAAAGCTTTTAAGGGGGAAGTAGCGCAGGCATTGCATCGACTTTTTAGCGAGCCATTTGATAAAGAAGAAACGCCACCGTCATTTAGAAGGACGCACGTGGTGTTGATACCAAAGAGCGATGATCCCGTCAAATTGTTCTCAGTGAAGTCATATCGGCCTATAACACTTGCCAATGTGGATTACAAAATCTTAATGAAGGTGCTAGCGAAACGGTTGCAGAACGTAATTAAAGATGTTGTTGGCCTACATCAAACATGTGGAATTAAAGGGAGAAGCATATATACAAATATTCACATAGCTAGAGGCATTTTGGAATGCTGTGACGTGTTTGGAGATTACGTTGCAATGCTGCAACTTGTGGGGATTCACAATCCCCTTCCTCCATTATAACGCCCGCGCGTAATTAACACGCGTGATTACGCGCGCTGGCAGAGAGGTTGGCGGAGGAGGCCACCCCCCGCCGCCTCCCGGGCCTGCGGCGACGCTGCCGCGGGCTTCCCTCTTTCCTGCCGGCGTAACCGGGAGACCTCCTCTCCCGTTCCGTGTCGAGGAGCGCGACTGTAGCAACTCGCTCGGGGTTCTTCGGCGAATGAGCGCGCACGCGCGCGGTTCATGATTTCCGCCGAGGAGACCACCGCCGTCACCGAGAATCGCCCATTGACCGTAGGCACCGCAACGGGATGTGAGCGAGAAGCTGTGTCAGGTGAGCAGACACTTCCTCTCACCTACTTGACGCGCTTCCCTATTAGGTGGTTGTTATTTCACCCCCGTACGCGGCGTTCGCTCGCTACACGGTGGTTGTTACTAATTGCTATTCCTTTGCCGTGTACTCGAGCAGTGCAATAAACTCTGTTCGAGTACGTAACTCGGTGTTTGTCCCCTCTGGCCCGAACCCGCCGCAGTGGCGATTTCTCGCACCGCGGGTTGGGGGTCACAGCTCTGTCTGCTAGGGCTGGCACGTCGGGGCTAGAAGGCGACTGTAGCATCTAGCCCCCCCGTGGCGCATTCTCTTACGAGAATTAACCCCCATAAACTAGACCTGGAGAAAGATTTTGACCGAGTTAGTCAAGAAATTTTATTTTGGATACTGGATTATGTAAATGTAGGCTCAGTCATATTAGGTGGAGTTAAAATGGCATATGCAAATTGTCTCACTAGCATTATTGTAAATAAGGAAGTCGCAGAAAGTTTCAGATAAGATCGTCCGTAAGACAAGGATGTCCGCTGTCTCCTCTGCTATTTGCCACATATATAGCACCGTTTTGCTTAAAGGTGATTAAAAATGAAAGGGCCCGAAGATTTAGACTTATGGAAAGCCAAGTAAAGATATTGTCATATGCTGACGACACAGCCGTTTTCCGTGAGATTAAGACAGCGTTTCAGAAGCAATCAAAGATGCTTGTCCAGAAACAGCCAGCGAAGTCAACTGGGACAAATGTTTGGGGCTGTGGCATGGGGCTTGGTGTAACGCACCTTCCCTTTTCGAAAATGTTTCTTGGTCTGTCACACCTGCGAGGTACCTTGGAGTGCCGCTGGAACACTACAACGATACGAAAGATTACCGGAATGCTGAACGTGAACGTATCCAGTCAAAAACAACAAAGTAGGGTGGCCTTGATTTATCAATGTTCGCGCGTTCAACTGTATGCAGTTTGTTCATTGTTGCGAAAGTCTGGTATGTTTTGCAAGCACTGTCTATGTCAAGGGTTAGCGTCCAGAAATTTCACCCATTGCTGGCGGTTTTCGCATGGGGTTCAGTTTGGGAGAGAACAAGTCGTACAAATTTGTTTCGCTCAGTAAAACGTGGAGGACCTGGTTTGGCTCATTTATTTTTACGACAAATAGTATCCAGGTTTATGTTCTTACGGAACCAAACCAACCCTTTTCTGCATACGGTTAGACTGAGCCAAGATTTACCCGAAATTTTGGTGTCCTCAAGCAACTTTAAACACAGAAGACTGAGTGTTTTCTTGCGTGAGGTTGTGGCTTCTTTTAATATTGTAAAGGTGAGATTCTCAATGGAATACCTATGCTCTGTAACCTAAAAACAACTGCATAAGGACCTGCTTGATGTAATGATGCCAGTGCCGCTGTATCGATCATTACACTGTGAAGGGGAAGGTAAGGACGTCCTAAAAAGAGTTAAAAAGATGGCAGCACGGTCGTCAGCAAAACGTTTTTTCTTCCCATTACACAGTGGTACATTCCCTTTTAAACCGTGGTTACGGGAAAAAGGTGTCTTTGTTCTGTGGTCGGTGGACTGCTTGATTTGTCATAACCCGGAAACCATAGACCATATTTTTGTTGACTGCTGGGATGCAGTCTTTCCGTGGGTTATCTTGCAGAGGACTTTAAAAAAGGACTTGCCAATTACACCCTATGGTGTACGGTACCTGCCGGTTCATAATCAAGGGGGTATGCGATATGACTTATTCATGTTGCTTTGCCTCCACAGTGTATGGAAAACGAGAATGGCTGTGAGACACGCGGACGTCGATACTAGCTCAGCGAGAGAGTATTTCATTGAGAGTATCAACAATCTGACCGCCATCTATAATACCCAAAGTGAGAAACCTGAATGGATGTCAGTTTTGAGTGAACTGGCCAACCTAAAGCGTTTTTGAAACTTTGTGAACCCTTACTTTTGCTAGAGCGCTTTGTAGCATTATACTTTGACTTTGCCAAACTGTAAATATCATTGTTAACAGGAAATAAATAAAAAAATAAAAAAGCCGGGGTGGCGCAGTGGTTACGGCGCTCGACTACTGTTCCAAAAGACGCGAGATCGAATCCCGGCCTCGGCGGCCGCTTTTCTATGGCGGCGAAAAGCAAGGCGCCCGTGTGCTGTGCAATGTCAGTGCACGTTAAAGAACCCCGGGTGGTCGAAATTTCTGGAGTCCTCTGCTACGGCGTCTCTCAGAGTCTGAGTCGCTTTGGGTCGTTAAACCCCACAAACCAACCAAATTTTTTGTTCCGTCGAAATGAAAGGAAATCTTTGCATTTCCTTAAATATACTCTACCTCTGAGTGGTAAAGTAAGGTAAAGTGGGGTATTTTTCCGACATCGTCAGAGGCTCCATACTATTGAAAATTTGAAAATTGAAAACAAAAATTTATTTCCAGTAATATAAAGAAAATGGGCCTCGGGCGAAAAGCTACAACGATAGCTTGAAAGATGCCCGAACGTAATGGCCTATGGTAAACACAGTGTTTAAGTCACAGATGTGAAACACCGCTACAATAAACTTAAATACGTTTTTAGCGCACACACCGAAAAGCTTATCTGTAACTCATTCGTGTGACGAGATGTTGATGTTTGATTTTTCATCTCCATTCAGTTACGCGGCTTCGCGCTAGCGGCCGTCGCAGAAGACGCGACCGGTTTTCCGAGGTGCATGGATGGGAATTCTGGGGATGGCAAGCGCGCATGGCAAATAAAAGGGTGCTAAGATTTGCATGCCAACTTTATTTTTCCAATTTTTTGGGGGAAGAAAATATTGGGCCAGGGCGGTGCTTAGAATCGGAAGGTGCCTAGACTGGCGAAACCACCGTATGTCGTCGGTTGGATCGCAAAGTGGCCTCCAGCCTGGCTAGCAGATATGGATTGTAACTGGGAAGCCAAGTGATATGCCCTGAATGCTGCACCAAGAACAGTTGCGTCACAATTTTGATGACAAATGAGGTCGGTTTTCCCTTTGCAACCACGACGCATACTTTTATGCGACAGGGGGCCTTACGGCGCTATCGCGTAAAATCAAAGGCGGCGGCAGGAACCACATGCGAGGGCCGCGTCTTCGAGCTCAAGAGCGTACGCTTCATAAAAATACCCAGCGATTTCCGAAGTAATAAGAAATAACCTGATTAGTCACTCTCAGAGGATAATGGGCATCCATAAAGTTCATATCTCATATCGCACTTGACCTCCCGTCGGCATCACACATTCCACCTTGATTAAGCTTGAACCAGCGAGACTTCGTGGCCTGTGACACTAGAGCTCCCAACTCCAAGTTTCGATGCGCGACAACAGCGCCAGAGCGGTGCGAGGCGAAAGTGCTGGGGGCCGGCCGGCAGCGAAGTCGTGGAGTGCAGCCATGACGGAATTTGAGTGGTGGCGAAGGCTGAACCCAAAAGCGGATTAGCGGTACCGCACCATAGCCACAGGTCGGGGGGCCAAAACTCAAATTAAGAAATTATATTTCTACATAATAAAAAGTATGAATAAACATAAGAAGAATATATATTTTGATAACGTTGCATGTGAATGAGGTAAGGTATTTTATTCAATCATTCTTAAACCTTTAAAAATCTTGCAATACTCCTAATGCGTCTCTTGTGATGTTGCCTCGGTCTTGGTGAGATTTTGCAGGCCTTGTTAGGTTCTTGCGAACTTGCGAAGTAGGCAATCATGGAGAAAGGTTTTTCTGTCCTCCATGTAGGCAATCATGGAGGTAACCAATGCAACAAGGCTGACGAAGCCACGGAGCGGTTTCTTATCGCTGTCAGCTTGTGGTGCGCTCGGTAAAGCGTGTAACATTAGCTCGCAAGTCTGAAAATGTTCCTTTTGCGAAGATGTCGCCGTTCTTGCTGGTCGCCGCACTGTAGCCGTCTGGTAAGATTAATCTCCCCCTACAGCCGAGTTTTCTTGGTTTCGTCTCCTTCGGCGAGTGGTCAGTGAGAAGTCTCTTTGGAGCATTGTATTGCGCTTCTCGGTCTTTATCGCAAGATGAGCCCGCGCTAAGTGAGGACGCTAGGCTCTGTGGCACATTGCGGCAGCGTGGACTCAACCATCGGTGTCTTTGTACACCGTTTCCGTCTGACTTTCACCCATAAGTGAGCTCTTGTTAGTGTCTTGTTTTCGCAGCGATTAATTCTCGACCCCCAACAAAGGCACTCCTCAAGGGTGCGTCATCTCGCCACTACTTTTCAACGCGGCTATGATCGGACTCGCGAGACAACTCGAAAAGATTGAAGGCATACAGCACGCCATATACGCTGACGACTTCACGGTCTGGGATACCTCTGAGTCGCTCGGCCAGAAAGACGAACGACTGCAAGCAGCGGCTACCTGCGTGCAAGAATATGTCCGTGCACGAGGCCTCGCCTACTCCACAGAAAAATCCGAACTCCTGCGAGTTCACAAAGGCAAACACAAGAAAGGGACCCTCAATGGCTCCCTCGAAGGACAGCTGCTTCCCGAACGAGACAAGATACGAGTCTTGGGAATGTGGCTGCAGATCAACCAGCGATGCGGCCATACGCTCAGCCTTCTAAAGCAATCGACCACTCCGGTCGCCAGGATGATCACGCGCGTGTCGCAGAAGCGGAGCGGCATGCGAGAGGGGGATACGCTGCGCCTGGTTCAGAGCTTGGTGCTCAGTCGCGTGGGCTACGCCCTCCCGTACTTGAACCTCAACAAAGGAGAAGTGGAACGTGCAGATATCACCATCCGCAAAGCTTACTAGACAGCCCTGCACCTACCAATGATCACCTCCAACGCAAAACTACTAGCTCCTCGAGTTCACAACACCTTCGAAGAGATCAAAGCAGCCCAACTGGCCACGCAGATAGCCAGGCTCCAGCAGAGGGGCGCACGCTTCTTAGGCAACTGGGGATAGGCGGAACTGCGGAAATCGAGAATTGTACTGCGAGCATACCGGACGCAATTCGCCAGACGCTAAAGGTTAGCTCCCTTCCCGGAACACGGACCCCAATTTGCATGAGGCCCGTAGGGCAGCCTGGGCGAAGTATGTACAACAAAAACTAGCTACAAAATCCACAGCGGTATACACGGACGCGGCTCCGTATAGCAGGAAGATCTCATAACAGCCCAGTGGCGGTAGCTATTGATTCCAACCTAAAGGAATTAGAAACCGCCTCAGTGAGGGAATCCACGGTAACCGAAGGGGAGGAGCTGGCCATTGCTCTAGCGGCGGTAGCCGGTTATCGAAGCAACACGTCCCTTACCTTTCTTACAGATTCGAGAGAAGCATGCCGTAACAACACGAACGGCCGCATTGGTCGCGCCGCGCTCTGGCTCCCACAGAGCGCAACCCCGCCAAAAGACACACACAACATTTACTGGGTGGCTTCCTCTCAATCGGACAATCTACCCGAGCGAGTCGGCCCTACGTACTCAGACATTCTCAACTACTATAAGGGGGTACGGATCCACTCTTCACTGGTACCAACGACCACAAATTCCCGATTAGCGGGCCATCTAGAGTGCGTGAGCAATTACAATCGGTGGCGATTCCGTTAAACTGAGCAACGTCCTATTCTACCTCACGGACGTTGCCAACCCAAGGTTTTGTGAACGCGAAGCCGACCTCCCAACCTAGTCTACCTTCAGGAAGAGCTTAGGGGATGTCTTCGGCCGCCCCGCGGTGCGTAAACTCCGCGCCGAGCAACGTATCTGTGCACGACCTCACCTTCCCTCGGAAACTGCTGGCTGCATTAAGGACGTGGTTGAGTAGAACATCCGCCTCGCATGCAAGAGGGCCGGGGTTCAAATCCCGGTGCCGCGCGATTCTCCACCGTATTAAAAAAAAAAAATATCCGCGTGTCGATGGAATTGCATAAACAGGTTTGGGGTGCGACCTGATGCCGTTGAACACCTCCGGCAACGCACTCCCTCCCCAGAACAGGAGTTGGCCGCCCTGGTGCAGTAAATGGCCGCAACCTCTCATGATAAGCTCCATAAAACCCAGCCATTAGTCACCAGCGGCTGTGGAACAACTGACCACGGCGGCTGTCAGACCTGTGACGCAGAAGGGGGTGCTAGGAACTTCTGGCTCCACTGGACAGGCCGCCATTGGAAACTGACCCTGGCAACGTTTAACACTAGAACCCTAGCTAGTGAAGCTAGTTTAGCAGTGCTGTTAGAGGAACTAGAGGGTATGAAATGGGATGTCATAGGGCTTAGTGAGGTTAGGACTAGGCCGGAATGAGGCATATACTGTACTGAAGGATGGGCATGTACTGTGTTATCGAGGTTTACCAGAGAGCCGACAACTAGGAGTAGGTTTCCTTGTCAATAAGTGTATCGCGGATAATATAGATGAATTCTATAGTATTAATTAGAGGGTGGCAGGTAATTAGGCTTAATAAGCGGTATATACTGAAGGTTGTGCAGGCCTATGCACCTACATGTAGTTATGATGACCAGGCAGTTGAAAGCTTCTACGAAGATGTAGAATCGGCAATGCGAAAAGTAAAGACGCAGTATACTGTACTAATGGGGGATTTCAATGCTGTTGTGCCGGTGGGGTTATCACACAGTAGCCCACCGTCAACAGGGTTGTGCCAAGGAGTTGGTAACGCAGCGCTCGTCACCCGTTTCGTGAACGAGGGCTGTCAGCTCCCTGGGCGGTAGCGATGAATCCGAGTCGGCGTTGGTGAGATGAAGAAAAGGCTTTATACACTATTTACAGGTACTTAAACAAGGAGTTCGGCTCTGGGGCCGAAATCTACCATAGCCATACGCGACTGTTCTCGCGCAGCGACGGCCGGGGAGATTCCGGCGCGTCCGCACTGTCAGGGGGCGAACTCCTCCCGATGGACGCAATTGACGAACTCGCACTCGGAGTCTCGAACGGAAGCACTTGAGACTCCGTCGCCGAGAACCGTTGACGCTCAAAATGGTCCAATCCGATGGCAGCACTTTCGCAGGGCCAATGGGAGAGCTTGCTGCGCTCTCGCTTCAAATATGCCGCGGGGCGAGAAGGGGTTCACCGTCAGGGCCACGGCGCGCCGTGCTGTCAAGACATTCAGCTCATGGTGAAACATGTCGCTTCTATCCCTTTGGTACGGCTCGCCTCCAGTGCATTGGTGCTTTGCAAAGAAGTATCCAGAGTTTGTGAAGGAGGCGTTCGCCGAAGAAGTTTGGCGTCCGGCTGAATTTCTGGGCGGCTTTGGCCAGGCACAACAATGCCAAGGTAGGGAAAAAGCAGGCGGGAGATCAGGCAGTAGGCGACTATGGCATTGGTTCTAAGAATAGCGGGGGAGTTAGTAGTTGAGTTTGCAGAGCGCAATAACTTAAGAATCATGAGTACCTTCTTCAGCAAACGGAAGAAGCGGAAATGGAGATGGAAAAAGTCTTAACGGGGAGACTAAAAATGAAATTGACTTCATAATGTGTTCAACCCCCGCCATTATGCAAGATGTAGAGGAAATCGGGAAAATGCGATGCAGTGAGCACAGGATGGTGAGTTCCCGAATAGCCTAAATCAGAAGAAGGAACACAACAGATTAGTAAGAGAGAAACCCATCAATGAATTAGCGGTGAGGGGGAGGGCAGAAAAGTTCAGGATCTTGCTACAGAATAGTTATTGAGCTCTAACCGAGGATGGCGACATTAGTTTCAGAGATATCATTACTGAGTGTGCGGTAGAAGTAGGTGGTAGGATAGTTAGAGAGTATACCGGTAAGCTGTCTAAGGAGACGAAAGATTTGATTAAGAAACGCCAGAGTATGAAAGCTTCCAATCCAACAGACCGGATCGAATTGGCCGCGATATCAAAGCTAATCAATAAGCGCAAGGTGGCCGATATAAGGAAGTATAACATGGCGAAAATTGACCATGCTGTAAAGAACGGGGAAGCCTTAAAGCGGTAAAGAAGAAATTGGGCATAGGAAAAAACCAGATGTATGCTATAAGGGCCAAGGCGGACAACGTCATCACGAATATGGACAAGATAGTCAAAGTAGCCGAGGAGTTCTATACAGATCTCTACAGTAGCCAAAGTAGTCAGGGCCGTCACGAGATTGGCGGTAGGGAAAAAACAGCCAGACTTTCCACCAATGACGAAGGACGAGGTCAAGAAAGCATTAGAAACTATGAAAAGGGTGAAATCAGCTGGCGACGATCAGATAACTACAAATTTGGTGAAGGACGGGGGGATATCGTACTAGAAAAACTGGCCACCCTGTATACGCAGTGCCTGGTGTTATCGGCGTTACCGGAGCCATGGAAGAATGCAAACGTTATCCTCATTCATAAGAAAGGGGACACTAAGGAGCTTAAAAATTACAGACCAATCAGCTTACTGTCTGAAACGTATAAGGTATTTACTAAGGTAATCGCTAATAAAATCAGAGCAACCTTAGATTGCAATCAAGCAAAGGAATAAGCAGGTTTTCAGGAACGGTACTACACTATCCATCATATCTATACCATCAATTAGGAGAAAGAACAATGCCCGGAATATAACCAGCCCTTATACATAGCATTCATTGATTACGAAAAAGCATTTGACTCAGTTGAAACCTCGGCGGTGATGCAGGCATTGCGAAATCAGTGGGTAGATGAGCCGTACGTGAAAGTGCTGGAATATATATATAGTGGCTGCACAGCAACCATAGTTCTGCACAAAGAAAGAAACAAAATTCCCATAAAGAAAGGTGTTAGGCAAGGAGACACAATCTCCCCAGTACTATTCACAGCTTGCTTAGAGGAAGTATTCAGAGACTTGGAATGGGAGCAGTTAGGGATAATGGTAGATGGAGAATACCTCAGTAATCTGCGATTTGCTGATGACATTGCCTTGCTAAGCAACTCGGGGGATGAACTGCAAATAATGATTGGTGACCTAGACTGGAAAAGTAGGAAGGTAGGCTTGAAAATCAATATGCAGAAGACTAAGGTAATGTTCAACAGCCTCGGGAAAGAACAGCAGTTTACATTAGGTAGCGAAGTACTGGAAGTAGTAGGCGAATATGTCTACTTAGGACAGGTAGTAACCGCAGAACCGGACCATGAAAAGGAAATAACAAGAAGAATAAGATTGGGATGGAGCGTATTGGCAAGCACTCGCAGATTATGACTAGCCGCTTACCGGTATCGCTCAATACGAAAGTATACAACATTTGCATCTTACCTGTACTCACCTATGGGGCTGAAACGTGGAGGCTAACCAAGAGAGTTTTATTTAAGTTGATTACAACCCAGAGGGCTATGGAACGAAAAATGGTAGGGGTAACATTGAGAGATACGAAGCGTACAGAGTGGGTCAGAGAAATAACTCACGTTACCGACATTCTAGCGGAAATTAAGAAGAAGAAATGGGCATGGACAGGACATGTAGTGCGAAGACAGGATAACCGATTGTCGCTTAGGGTAACAAGGAAAGCGTAGCAGGGGGCGGCAGAAGGTTAGGTGGGCGGATAAGATTAAGAAGTTCGCAGGGGCCAAGTGGATGCAGCTAGCACAGAACCGGGTTAACTGGAGAAATGTGGGAGAGGCCTTCGCCCTGCAGTGGGTATAGTCAGGCTGATGATGATGATGATGATGAGTTATGCAAGCGTGTCAACGCGCCTATTGTGGATATCAATAAAAGTGAATCACTTTCTGAAAGGCATCGCAGGTGGCGTTTTCAAAATGCTCCTAGCAAAGAATCCCACCTCTCATAAATGCTGCGTTGCTAAGTTGTACACGGACAAAGGAACTGGACAAACGCTGAGGTTAAGCGCAATCTACGAACTGAAGTTTTATTCCTGTTATGATTTTCATATTTTCTTTTTCATGGTTTCATTCCTTAGAATACGAGAGAACCAATCTTGAATGTGCGATTGATACCCATGAGTTTTGCAAAGCTACATCTCTGTGCATGTTCTGTTCCGATTGTATTGCGCGAATAAACGTTAATAAACAAATATTTCAAGTTACACGTAATTTCTCGATGCCTCGGATAGAGCCTATTTCTCATCTTCCTCGAATCGATACGCGATAACGGTCGTAATTAATGGTCTAAAAGCAGAGATATAGAAGGGCAGCGGCTGAGAAGGCGATAGCGGAAGTAACCGCCTTGGCGGGCCGCCAAATGCGCGATTCGACTTCCCTTCTTGCGGCTCTCTTCATACCCTTCCAATGTATCATTTAAGGTGTCATATATGTATCACACATCAAAACAAGGCACCCACGGTACGAACGGCGGTGCTGAAAAACAAGTAATTGGCAAAGAACTACAAAAAATATCGCATGACGTCCGCTCTATAGTATGCGTGAAACGCGCATGCGCAGACAGCCGGCCCTTGACCCAATGAAAAGCGGCGCTTCTGCTTGTAGCTTGCTGTCGTTGCACGCCAGCAAGTCTAGACGACGGGAAGACGCGGACGTTGCAGCGTTGCGTAGGTTGCTTTGTTCTTCAAACTCGAGTTGGGACCGTTCCTGAACCACGCCGTGATTTGGTGGCGTTTCTTCAGTGGTTTGTTTGGGTCGCATCGCGTCAGTAATGCCGCTAAACAGCAGGGCCCTGTGGGGTACGTTGCGCGGCAGCTGCAACGAACATCACTGTGATTGTAGATGCTACGTCGTTATGTGCTCGGCAGACGCCTCCGAACCCAACGCAATTCGTTGCGACTACTGCAACCACGTTCTAGGGGTTCATGGTAGAATAACGGACTTGGGTGTGTGGCCTTTTTTACCATATGCGTAATAACGGCTTACGAAGTCATTTATTTCATGCTTGTCAATGTGCGTATTTTCTCTGTTTGCCAGCTTAATTTGTGAGGCTCGTTCAATACACTTCGAAGAGAAATCTGGTTCATTAGTTTGAGTGCCACAGTCAACTATTGCGCGAGGTTTCGTGTCAATAAGTTTGGTTATCCGTAATATTGGTTTTACACTATTGCCGCCGTATGTCTTTGGGCTCATTGGGTGCAATAATATGGGGGTAATCCAGCACTAATTATTGATTGTTTGCACGCCTGTACGCCTTTGCATACCTACAAAAGAGCACGCTTGAAACGCACGGCGGTGCTCTCGTTTTGAATCTGAATTCTGGAACTTTGCACGGCGTTTAATTATATATCAATTGTTGGTGAGTCATAAGAGTTCGGCAATACAGCTGGGCACACTAAAATGATACTGAACGTGTGGCGCCACCGAACTACGCAACATGTCAGTAAGAAAGCTGAGGATTCAGTGTGGTACAGACAGTGTGCAGCGCGTCCCTATAAAGAGTAAAAAAAATTCTTGCCTAATGATTCCATCGCGCGTTTTAATTCGTATTTTACCTAGGCGGCCCAGAGCATGACAGTGGCGTTGCTGGAGTGCCGCAGCATATTCCGCAGTCAAGTAGCTTCCAAGGTTAGTGGGCTCAAGAAAGGTATTTGTAATTTCGGCCTAAAAGTTCTTGTTTTTTGTGAAACCGTTGTCCCTTGTTCGCCGATCTGGGCTGTTATGTGGACTTGTGCTTGATATCAGGGATAGTTTTTTGTATTCATGAAAGTGGACACCTGCAGAGTGGGGCTGCATGCGGTATACGTTATTAAACGGGGCTTCTCTAACTTGATTAATAATTTCTGTGCTGCACGCTTTTGGAGCTTCAATCCGCCTCGGGTTATGATATTTGTGTGGCTGTTGCCAGAACCTATGCAAGCGGATGAGTTCCTGCACTGACGACACCACCTTCTCTATATCCCCCCTCCCCTTTCTCTTATCGAGAATAACGTTTTTCCACACCACTGCATAAGGCACAGTATGCAGCGACCACGAAATAACACGTGATCTGTCAAAGGCATGATGGAAGTCTCTTCCTAACCCTGCCCACACTCTGCATAGGATAGGAAAAAAGTTTATTGATCTAGAAAGGTTTTGTGCTAGTAACAGACGAGAAAGAAGAGGTCCATCTTCCGTCTTCTCACAGGGTCGGTGCCCCTATTCCAGGGCTCCGCTGAGCTTCGCTGCTCGCTGGGCGTGCTGGATCAGACATTGTTGGCAATCCAAATCGCCGCTGGAAAGCCGGCTCTCCCACTGTTCCGCACTCAGGTCTTTACGAAAGCTATCGTTCTTACTGCATTCCCACGTGATGTGGTATAACGAAGGTTTGCTATCACACCACGGGCAGGTGTCCCGATATTGCGACGGGTAAATCTTGTTAAGCATATGCAGGTTTGGGAATGTTCCTGTCTGCAGTCTTCGCCAGTACACTGCCTCTTGTTGATTTAGGCCACGATGAGGCGGCGGATAGCGGATCCGTACCCCCTTATAGTAGTTTAGAATGTCTGAGTCCGTAGGGCCGACTTGCTCGGGTAGATCATCCGATTGGGAGGAAGCCACTTAGTAGATGTTGTGTGTTTCTTTTGGTGGGGTCGCGCTCTGTAGGAGCCAGAGCGCGGCGCGACCTATGCGGCCGTTCATGTAGTTACGGCACGCTTCTCTCGAATCTGTAAGAATGGTAAGTGACGTGTTGCTTCGATAACCGGCTACCACCGTTAGAGCAACGGCCAGCTCCTCCCCTTCGGTTACCGTGCAATCCCTGACTGAGACGCTAGCTAATTCCTTTAGGTTGGAATCAATAGCTACCGCCACTCCGCTATTATGTGAGCTTCCAGTATACGGAGCCGCGTCCGTGTATACCACTGTGGATTTTGTAGCTAGATTTTGTTGTACATACTTCGCCCGGGCTGCTCTACGGGCCGCATGCAAGCTGGATTCCATGTTCCGGGGAAGGGAGCTAACCTTTAGCGTCTGGCGAATTGCGTCCGGTATGCTCGCAGTACGATGCTCGATTTCCGCAGTTCCGCCTAGCCTCAGTCACCTCTGCACATATATATCTATACTACAGTTCGATGCGAAGCTGCATGCGTGGCGTGTTTAATTAATAGCAGAAGCAGAGTTATCACAGCGTGACTCCACATCTGTCTGCAAATTCAAGGATATTATATTCGCATAGCGAGCTACGCAGATTTCACGCGGCAATTTTTCTAAAAGCGTCAGCCAAGGAGCGGTCTGTTTTCTTGCCCGCGCGGAGTGGCTGTTGCTGTTTCCCCATATGAAGCTAACCACACCGTTGTACAGACAGCCTTAAAGGCGGAGGAGGAGGTCACACGCTGGGGCGGACGCCGTCGTCTTTGACTCTTTGTGGGGATATGCGTTGCGACCGACCGTCCCCGAAGCCGTTCGAAAATTGGTTAACTGGCTGCAGAGGGGCGAGTCGGAAGTTCGAGTCCCAGCCGCCAAACGAAAGTCGTTCATTAGACGGTCCCCCGGCGGTTCGCTGGCGAGGTAGCGGTAGTTTATGGCTCTGGACGGCGCACCGCGTGACAGACCGGATGTCTCTGGAACGGGTGACGAAGGCTGAGAAAGCGGACGGAGCGTTGCGTTTTGTACCGACTGTGTTTGTTTTTGTTGTGTTTCTGCTGCCGTTTTTCTGTGTTTGTGTATGAAGCGAAAATGCATCGCGTCTTTCTGGAATCCACGCGGTGCTCGAAAGTTGACATTCTCGTGGGCACCGGCGTTCTATCAGTTCTTCACTTCTCCGGTTGGTAACCAAAAGGATACCCAAAATACTGGGCAAACGTATTTCAGGGGGGGTTTGGCGCCAGGTGGAAGAGGAACGGCGGCCGTCCTAGGTGCTGCTCGGGAGCTCTGCCAGGAAGATGTCGCGTACTATGACTGACTGCTTTGCTGTTTGATATATATATATATATATATATATATATATATATATATATATATATATATATATATATATATATATATATATATATATATATATATATATATCAGTTCATTCGATTTAACTAATGTTCGGTCTCATATTTAATAAATAAGGTCAACTAATGGCGTCCATCGGCCCCCTTCCTCGACCCGGCGGAGCCGCCGTGCCGTCACGGACGAACGTTTCGTTACAATGGCATTTACTAAAAGCACTAGTTTAGGCTTGTTGGCTCGTAAATCATGAATTCAGATGAGTGCGCGAAACCTAGATGAGTCTCCAGAGCTGGCAACGTGGGCAAACTTTCACATCTCGTACGTTTCGGCACAATTTCAAGTTAGGCACTCTAAGCACCTTCTGAGTTTTATTCGAAAATTTTCGAGAAGAAGGTCTGTGTCACCTGTTCTTATTTTCATTATTGAAAACCAACAAGAAACACTAAGGTCTATGAGTGTTGACGCAAGTCGAAACTTTTCCACGCATGTAGATTTGGCGGAGAGAACAACCGCTTGATCACGTGCTGCTCCTATAACGACGGCGCTTTCTTCCTCTCATACTAAGGGGTCGTTATCTCTGCAAAGCGCGCCACCTTAATTCGTCTTCCGCCGCGGCAGCTGCCTTGAATAGCGTGTCGGGATTCCTCGTATTTTTGTGAAGTATCAATTTTTATAGTCTTTTTTTACTTTGTATTCTGCCTAGGCAGCAAACCACAAGAGGCTGTATTTGCTGACGTGCCCCGGCTTTGTCCACAGCCTGGTGTTCGAAAGGTTGGTTGTCTCAAAACAGCTGAAAAGTTTTCATTTCTGTTAAAAAAGACTTGTCTCTCAAAGCCGTTTTGCCTTACCCACGAAATCACGGCCTTAGTGAAGAAAAGCTTCGGTGCGAATTTCTCACTGCTTTCCGAGCTTTAAAGACTACATGTGCACATAGTGTAGTGTGTTTCATTCTTCGGAATTAGGGGCGGGCAATTAGTGTACACATAAGTCACCACATGCAGTATTCCCCTGGGAACCTATAAAATTGAGGTTTTATCTGATGCTTTATCTTCAACAGTCCAGTTATGGTTGTTACCTAGAGTAGGGCAGAAGCCAGCAGAAGCAAAGGTAGCTTGTCTGCTCTTTTACGCGATATCAATTAAGCTCTTGATTGAGGCTGACTCACCGTTGTAATGCAAGCCATGCAGCAAATATTATATGCCTTTACCATAAAAAGCACTTATATATGCTCACCACCAACGACCAAGAATCTGGTCCGTATGATCTTGTTTGTTTATGCCCCTTTGGCAACACTGACGAGCATGCTTCCTCGTGCGGATACATGAAACTAAGTCCGATATAGGGGCTGAAATGCAACGCTTCGAAATTTCACCGCCTCCGATTAGGACCAAAATCGATGTCTAACAACCGTAACTGATTGCGCTCCACACAGTGGTAGCCATCACGTTTGGGCATTGCCCAATCGAACATTTGGCCCAGGCCATTGCCAAATTAGGCCCCTGCATTCGTACTCTAATTACCGTTTAACAGAGATAATCCCTGCTAACTTTCTGCTACACCTCATATAATCTATGATTCTAATTTTAAGTAGCAGTCATTGTTTGGCTAGTGAAACTGCTGTGAGAAGGGACCTCTTTATGGCCTAAATAGCTCTTGAAGTCAAATTACACAGAACATTCCATTTGTACTAATGCCTTGCGCATCATTGCGAGAAAGAAAATATATTATTCTTCAATCAGGGATTTTTGTTCGGGCGCTTGTTAAAACGCATCTTCAGGTACTCAAATCGCTTCCCAAAAATTGTCTAAATTTGTTATACTCACATGTTAGGTATTACGATGCGTAATAAGTCCTTTAATACAAAAACATTAACTAAAGGAAGGCAGTCGTGATTTCTTTTGAATTATTGCTTGCATGCCATTATGTACAGTCTTGGTCAAAACTTCTAAAGCCAAGGATTTTCGTCTCAGCCGTAAAATGAAGCAGTGACAGCATCATTAAAGGCCGAAGGGCCTTCAGAATGCTAGGAAATGGGTTCTTGTGACAGCAAGAAACTATACCAAAGCATTTCCTGGCCCTATAGTTTTTAACGGTTTCATGGCGGCTTCATTTTGCAGCTGAGACGAAAATATTTTGGCTTTAAGACTTTTGACCAATACTATACACGAACACCAACACAGCATCCATCAAAATATGAAAGAATAAAAACAAGGAGACAAAGGAATAGTCGACGATGGTAGCGGTCATCAAAGTCACCTTCCATTGTAGATGGCTGATCATGGGTCGAAGATCATCCGCCATCTGACATGTCAGAACTTCCTCTAGACACAGAAGAACAACTTGCCGTTGCACGCACTGCAGCAGGTAAGCAGTGGTGACATTTGTCACACCTTTTATTGCGAAAGCATACTACTCGCACTTTCAAGTCTTCGCGTGACCCGGCCGCAGTTACGTATTACCCACGTGACGCTGTGACGTCACATCCCACGTGACACACGGGCTGGCAGGAGCTGCCAACTTGGGCCTCTAATTTCACATGGGACGGTTATGCCAGAATCAGCCTGCTAGGACCCTGGCATTCACGTTACCCCTATGGGCCACTAAGGCACGTTCATATGGGTCGGTTAAAGCGGGGCTTTATATGTGGGCTGAGGAAGAAGAAAAAGAGAAGAAGAACGCTCGGTCACCCGTAGCTAATACTTTCGCTCAATATTTGGTTCAGCAGCGTTGAACCCTTGTAATGTTTTTCAAATCGCAATGCATGCACCCTACTGAGAATTTGTAGAGCACTGAGAATTGGCACAGTCTTTGTTTTGGTATTTGTAATGATGTTGCTTGCACAGAGCATTAACTTTAACCATTATCATAAGAGTTGTGAATTGGTTGTGAAATATTGTTTTTATTTATTTATAAGATGCCTTTAGCTGGCCAAGCATTTATTGTATTCGTACTCGCATGTTACTAGTTCATTATTATGAAATAATAATGAACTAGATACTGGGAGAAATGTATGACATATATACAATTCAAGTCACCATTTTCTCAAGACTAGCACATGGAATTCCCTCGAGCGCAGCTCCGCATCAAAGCGTGAATTAAGTCCGTGAGCCACCAAAAGGCAGCAAGGTCAGAAAACACATCTGTGTGGCATGCAGATTTACCACCAGGCATTTTTATGCTTTACGGCTACATGTCCGGGAGGTGCACATGAACAAGGTCGCTTTGGTATGCACAAAGTGCAGGAAGAAGTTTCTATACATGCCACAATACAAATCGCATACTGACAGTAAATTCACTATCTAAAAGCAATGATTACTGCTTTATAAGTAGTCGTGAAAAGGAATCTAATGTCCCCATGGCTCGACAGGCGTCCTCAGTTGCTGCAACTGAAAAAAAGCAATACTTTGTTAAGTGCTGCGTCATACTATGGAGACTGTGATGTGGAAAGTTCTGCGGGGTATTCTCACAAAACTCTCATGCCTGGCAAGGCAGCTCGTGTCACAATAGCGCTGTGCAATAGGTGGAGTCGATGCGCTTGTTGCGGCAGTAGCAGATATTTTAGCAACTGCTAGAACACCCATCGATGTGTCTGCTTTTGAAAATGACCGAGCAAGAAGTCCTTGTACACCTCTCAGGGAATTTATGTTCCTGAAGAGGAAGTAAAGCTTGAACATGATGAATGAGCATAGTTTGTGCCACTGAAGGGATTGATTGATAATTTGCTACATCATCCAACCTTTGCCTGCCTCTTGCAGTCTGCACTGTACACATCAAGCAATGGGTTGCTTAAAGAATTCACTGACAATACACGATTTCAAATGCACCCAGTTGCAAGGTCTCAAAATAAAAACAGTATTGTAATGCTTCTGTACTGAGATGATATTGAATTGGCCAATCCACTATACATGAAAAGAGCGCTGAGGCAAGCTAACTGTGTTTTATGTTTCTTTTGTGGACCTACCACCATCAGACAGGTCCAACGTAGCCAACGTATTCTTGCTTGTAGTAGAGAAAGCAAATGCTCTTAAATCATTAGAAGTGGAACGTGTGCTCCTTCAAGACTTCATTTCCACCTTAAATGAACTTTACAGTGGCTGCATTCTGAAAACTGTCTTTGGTGAACAAGTGTTTTATGGTTGTTTTTTACTTGCCTACAATGGAGATTCACTGGCATTCTACAATGTAGCAGGCTTTAAGGAAAGCTTCAGCAATAATGTACGCTTAGCATGCCGGACTTGCAAAGTTCCCACAGTTGAGTATCAAAACTTGCACTATGAAATCCAATGCCCACTACGTACACAGCGAAAATATGAGCAGGACCTATTCACACTTAATGCAGGAACTTCAAAAAAGGACCGTGCTGAACTGTCGGCACAATGCGGCATTAAGTCCAACTCGGTTCTTACTGAAATGGCTAATTTCTTTATACTCACAGACTTGCTATATGACCCCATGCACAGTTCGCGAGAGTCGATCATTCCTCTGGAGTTGTCACTGTTTAGTAAGTTTATTGTAAGGGAGGAAGCATGGATGAGTTTAAGCCAACTTAACACTGCCCTGTCTCAGTTCTGCTTTCATAGACAAGTGAGTAAGAGTGATTACCCTCCAAGATTTTAGTCTGACTTTAGCTTTTTTTGTGCGGCAAGCTCTATTTTGATACTACGTCTGCATTTTCTCTTTTTATTGATGAATGTATGCCTGAAGAGGCTGTGCAAGAGCCCCTTTGTGAATGTTTTAGGCTCCTGTGCATCATCACACAGCTGTTAATTTATCCTGTTATTTCCCCAGACGCACTTGGGGACATTGAGTGCATGGTAGCCCACCATATTGAACTTTTTGTGCAGCTGTATGGTTCCAACTTATTTCAACCTAAGTTGCATATGCTGGTGCGTATGGTGTCTCAAATACGGCGCTTCGGTCTTTCCAATCCTCACCGGACAATGAGGTTTGAAAGTAAAAATGCTCTTCCGAAGTCGAAAAAATTCTGGAATTTCAATAATATTCCATTATCTGTAGCCAATTACTTTAAGATGAAAATGTCCAGTGACCTGTGGATAGGACCAGGGCAGCCTAATATGAGCTATGCACAGAGAAGCGCTAAATCAGATGTAGGTGCACCAGTGTGCCTATCATCTGCTTTTTTTGCCTTGTGGACTGCATCCCTCTGCTGTTGGCTTAACAGCTATATGCGTTCAGCCTTTGTCTCTGGTGTCAGGATCTTAACTTCTGATGTGTGCTTGTGTTTGAACAAAATGGCCTTCGAATGTTTAGTACAGTAGAAACAATTGTACTTTGGGAAGGAAAAATTTTCGTCACTCATCTGATTTTGGCCAAAGGTAGTTATTCACAATGAGTGAATGCATTTGTACTTATGAAGACACCGCATAATGTCATCAAACCTGAACTCCTTTTGTATTCCTGGCCATTGTATACTTATGCAAGAGATGACTGTTTGTATGCTATTACAAAATGTCTTCATGAGTCATACTTGTTGTAACGCTGGTGGCTTTCGAATGTTTTATTCCTGATGTTGCTTACTGAAAGCAAAAAAAGATCTTGTGTGTGGTATTGCAGATTTTCATTGAATAAATACTAGTTTGTTTCCTTTTAGGAATTCTGAGACTCGCTCCATGCAAATATGCCAGAATTCTCCGAGTGTGTTCAACCAATCCTGCAAGGGATAGCTCTTTCGGACAGGTCAGAAAAAAAGCCGTCACGGCAGCTTTGGGTAAAAATGGCCCTGTTCCTGGAGTAAGTTTTGCTTGTTCTTCGCTGAATGTAGTGCACCTTGCTGATATACCGAGTGATCAGCGAACACTTTCAATATATCCTTGAAAAACATTTGGAACACAAAAAAAATATTGAAGCATAAGAGCAATTGACAAATAGACATGTTGAAGGCAATTGCAATAAAGGATTAATTTGTTACTTCAACGACTAGGTTTCTGAGAAACCTATCAAGCTTTGTACTGTAGTTGCATGGCTGTATTGGGGTAAATGATAAGAAGTAATTTTTATTTAATAAAAAAGCTAATTTCCGGTACGAACTCTCAGTCTTGGCGAGTATAATTGTCAAAACATTCGTCTGGTCACATAGGAAATAATTAGCCTACATTGGAGAGGTCAGTGGCGGTGTCACATCAGTTTTCGAAGCAACATATAACCCTTATTTAATGAGCAATAAGCTTGGTGAGAACGTGATCCGCCATTATTGCTGTTACAATAACAATGGCATTCAGCCAAGCAATATTTGCTATTTTGTCATGTCATGTGCATTATTCCGCTTCGCTAGTAGTGCAATGAATACGACACTCATAGCTATCTACGTGAATGTCATTTTTGTGCGAACCAGCAAAAGATGGTGCATGATATAATCCAAGTGAGATGAAGTTTAGTGCTGTAGTCACTGCAGTCAGGCATCAACAGACCCGCATTTCCATCTCTTTTTCTGTACATTTATCGCACTCAATTTCGGTTTTGTGCTGAAAAAAGCTCTGAGTTACTTTGAGATAGTGTATTAACGATTAGTTTTTTTTTCACCTTGTCTATTAGTACAAACTCTTCATTGGCACCAACCACCACATTTGGTTACTTTATTAGTTGACTAACAAATTTGAAGTAACTGGCAACAAATATGATTTAAACAATGGCTACAGTATGTTGTACTTACCGTGGCTCAGAATTTGTTCCTGAAATATTTTTTGTATTATGACTGATATTTTTAGCAATTTTCCAAAGTAGCTGATGAAAAGTTTCCTTCATTATAAGGGGACCGCATGACTTAATTTAGGGTTTAAAAATGCACTACTGCTCTGTAAGACGTCACAAATTAGGACATATGGTAGAAAATTTGCAGATCAAGTGAGCGATTTTGAATCCACAACTGGTTTCCAAAATGCTGAGTTAAGCAAGTCACAATGCACTGGAAAGGCAGTCATGCAATCTTACTTTTTCACTTTTTGCGGTCCCTCTATTCAATGCTGAAAAAGCTAATCCATGTGATCAGCAGTTATATTTTACCCTCAGCTTAAATCTTTGTTTATGTAAGTGGCCTATACAGATATTGCATAACTGCAACATTGGCTTTTCCCTATGGCAAAGTCTAGAAAGGAGCGTCTAGGTGCTTATAACAGCCACATTATTTTCGTTCTAGTGAGCATAATCTTATAGTACTGGGAACCAAGGTGAAAGGCGCTCAATATGCAAAGTCCTTGGTGATGCACCTGCCTCAAAATATCCACTTCTATTATGGGATGAGCAAAAACCTGACAGCCAAATTTTGGATACAAGGACTCGTGCTTATGTAAGCATACTTTGGCGTAGCATGATTTGTAAATCAAGGTGATGCTGCTTCTGGATGAGATTCCCTGTTCATACTGTCATTTAATGCAGTACTAATATGTATTCACAATTTAGGTCTGCCTCATAAGTTGTGGATGTCAAAGGGGGTGATGTCTTTATTTCCAATTGACAGATGTGAGACTGTCTGCTATGGTCTATTTTTACTTACGTATATTTTTACTCCTGTGTTCAACACAGAGTTAATGAGATTAGTCCCAACATTTTTGAAAGCTCGTTAATTCGAACCACGATATTTCGAATTTTTTGATAATACGGAATACACTACTTGGTCCCGCCAAGCTCTATAGAGATATGTGTATAGAAAAGCCCGTTAATTCGAAAGCGAGTGTTCCGATAAGGACAATTGGAACTACGCGCCGCTGCGTCTGGGTGGCTTAAGTGGCACACAGCGCATGGCCAAAAAAAAAAAAAAAAAAAAAAAAAAAAAGCTCCTCCACAGAGTAAAAGGCTGCGCATTTCCTGCATGAGGAGAGAAGATGGAACCAGATTGGATTGGATTGGAAAACATTTATTGTCAGCAATGAACGATTTGTGGGCGCTACACTTAGATGGCCTCAAGACCGTTGCTCTCGGCGACCTTTTGAGCCCACTCAGTAGCCCGAACTTGCGTTAACGGGTCTGAGCTGGCCAGTATAGCCTCCCACCGCTCAAAAGAAGGGACTGGTAGTAGGTCCGTTGGTGGCGGCGCTTTTTTGCAGCTCCATAATATGTGATCATATCCTGTTATTTCGCCGCAGTGTTTACAACTTGGATTGTATTAAGCTGGGTACATGTGCGCTAATTTAGAAGGGCTGAAGAAGGCACGCGTCTGGAGCCGACGCCAGATTACTTCTTGCTTTTTGTCTAGTTTCTTGTCTTGTGGAGGATATATCCGCCTTTCTAGTTTAAAGTGATTAGTGTAGTCACGGAATGAGATTAGTGCATCTCTCGAGAAATTGGGGGAATCAACCTGGCTCACTGCTCGGCTGACATAACCTCGAGCTATACTGTGAGCCAACTCGTTTCCTTTGTTCCCCGAGTGTGCCGGCACCCATATTAATTCCACCTCTTTTTGGTTCCAGTCTTTATATCTTAAAATTCGCTCTGTCTCTTTAGAGATCATACCCCTCGCAAAATTGTTTATAGCAGATTTGGAGTCGCTAAATATGGTAACCGCTTTGGTGCTGACCATCGCCATGGCGACAGCCGCCTCCTCCGCTGTCCCTGAGTAGTTGGTTTTTATTGAACTTGCCATTAATGTTTTACCCTAGTCGTTCACGCCCACGATAGCAAAAGAGTTGCCTCCTTTGTAATCCGCCGCGTCTACATAAACAGTGTATTTAGAGCCTTCTAACTTGGCCTCAAGAGCCTTTCCTCTTGCTTTTCTCCTACTTTCATGAAAAGCAGGGTGCATGTTTTTTGGTAGCGGTTTAATAGTAAGTGCGTTCCTTACTTTAGTCGGCAGTTTTACTTGTGCATTTCTTTCCGGGGTCCTATCAGTCCTAATTTACCCAGGAGTTTCCATCCTGTGGATGTGGTGGCGAGCCTCTTTAGCTGTGTTATTATATGTGCCTCGCATAGTTCCATGGTGTTACTGTAGACCCCCAGTTTAAGAAGTCTTTCCGTAGGGGGCATGCAGTGAGGTAGCCCCAGTGCTGCTTTATATGCCTGCCTTATGATCGTTTCAATTTTGTTCTTTTCAGCCACCCCTAGCTTGAGGTAGGGGATGGTGTATACTAATCTGCTTATCACAAAAGCCTGAACAATTCGGCACAAATCTTTCTCTTTGACCCCGCGTCTTTAGTTGGCTATTCGCCTTATCAACCTGGTTGTCATGTTAATTGTTGACTTAAGTCGATTTATTATTTCTGTGTTCTTTCCATTGTCTTGTATTATCAGTCCCAAGACCCTGATTTTGTCCACTCTGGTTATCGGTGTGCCATTTAATTCCACCAAAATGTCTTCAGCGTTGATACTGCGTTTTTTTTTTTTTTTTGTCCCTCGGATTACCAGAAGTTCCGATTTCCTTGGTGAGCATTTCAGCCATGCCCATTCTGCATATTCTTCAACAATGTCGATCGACTGTTGAAGATTTTGTTGTATTTCCCCATCGTTGCCTGTGCATGTCCGTAACGTGACATCATCAGCATATAGCGTATGTTTCACCCCTTTCACGGTTTTCAGTAATGGTGGGAGGTTCTTTAACGCTAGGTTGAAGAAGAAAGGGGAAAGAACTGGGCCCAGTGGGGTGCCCTTGTCTCCTAGCCTAATTGTTTCAGACCTGATGTCTCCAAGGCTTATTTCTGCTGTTCGGTTAGAAAATCCCTAACGTAATCGTAAATCCTCTTGCCAGGGGCAATTTCCTCCGGATTATTTAATATGGTTTCGTGTTTGACATTATCAAACATGAATAACAGAATAAACAGAAAGCCTTTGATAATGGAACCAGATAAAACCATGGAAGAGTGGGTAAAGTGTAAATGGCGCCATTACTAGCACGGCGGCCGGCTGCTCCGGAGGGTAAAAAGGCCCCAATATAGTCCGACGTTTTCGACGCGACTGGCAGAGCCGGCAACGTCGGCCATGGTACCATATATATATATATATATATATATATATATATATATATATATATATATATATATATATATATATATATATATATATATATATATATATATATATATATATATATATATATATGTGTGTGTGTGTTACTCTATGACGGTACGTCGGCTACGATGGGCGCGTCAAAACACTGCCGCCTCTACAGTCTGGCGCGGCTGGCGCGCACGGTGCCACAAGACGCCCTCGAGGGCTGGTACATTTTCGTGTGCATTTTCGAGCAGACGACAGGGCACCTGCAAGGAGGGACAGGCTGCCTACCGAGGCACTAATTACTGTTGTGATGAAGGCAATGATGCGATGTGTTTACTGCGAATGTTCAAATGGCACAAAGCATTTACAGCCAGCCGTGGAGACGTCCAGCCCAGCAACGGCCTGAGCCCGACGGCTACGGACGGAACGACGATTGTGTACGTGCGTTTTACTGAAAAGTAATTATAAGTTAAGTATATGTACGATTACAGAAGAGTTAGAGATTACATAGTAATGAGGATCACTTTCTCGGTCGGACGCAGTTCCTGTCGAATTCCATCAATTTCGCGAATTCCCTGGTGGCTGAGCCGCTGACGTTCCGTGGGGCCTAATCGAGTACGGCCTTCGATTCCGACGTGTACCGGTCACAACTCTATGCGAAGCCACTTCCGAAGTTTCTGGTATTCTCCCACTGAATGTACTGCAGATAAGTGAAACACCACCATCGTTACACCTCCTAGAGCACTGCATTAAAACGGGTATGGCACACGCACTGCAGCGAAGAACTCACAACTGTGCCCGGCCGTACTGCTGATAGATTCCATCCCAGGCATTTTTTTTTTTTTTTCCTCTGAACGTCTCTGAAGTTAATCCGCTTGGTATTACGGACGCAGGGCTGCCCTCAAATGCCTTCTAGCAGGTTTTCCGCAACAGTGTCTGAAACGCGCGGGCGGTCGCTGTCTACATAGCAAGCCGCCATCTTCACTGCACGTGAGGAATACTGGGATGCGTGGCTGACACGGCGGACGCGGTCGGCGAGAAATAGGCGAGATTCCATTTGCGCGTCGGCGACGTCAGGCCGCATCGGCTCGCGGTCGCTACGTCCATCACGCCGTGACGTTGGATTATAGACCTCGGTTTTTTGCCGACGTAACGTCGCGGAGGCCGACGTGCACGCGCGCTTGCGTTACGTCGGACTATATTGGGGCCTTAAGGCTTGGCGGCCGCGGTGGTGCACCTGCCTACCCTCTCTTCCGCGCAACCTCCGAAACTCGCAATACTCGTTACTTCCAGCACTCATTCGGAAATACGGATAAGTACTGTCCGCGCGGTCCCAGCCAACGCCCATGAAAGGCTATGACTTCCGACGGGCGCTACAAATTACTTGCCATTTCTCTTTTTTTTTTTTTTTTTTTTTTGCGAGCGTCGTTCCTCCTTTCACGCATTTGTCGCCAACGGAAGCACGCGGTCAGCCGCGATTGTGACGCCAGATTTTAGCATCGTTCGTTCGCTGCAAAAGGCGTTTGCTGCTGTCGCGCGTTCCAATGATGAAGTGATAGTAGACCGCGTCCGCCAGTATCACCCATGGCACGATAAGGCGAGCGTACTGAAAACGAGGCTTGCACAACCGGACGAGCGCTTCCCTCCTTGCTAGAGTTAACGTCGAAAGGTAAACACACCGTGATGTTATCGCTGCGCAGCATCTTAGCGCACTGCCATGAAATGCGCTGTGGACCGTGACGGTGCGAAACGAAGGGAAGCGTTGACTGACGCTTTTTTTTTTTTTTCGAATTCTTAGGCAAACATCAGATTTCGGTAGGGTCATTATGGAAATGGGTTCGTTACGCGAGCAAATACAGTACATATACCGAAATACCAATATTGTTCTTTCCAGTTTTTTCGAGGCCATTCGATAATGCGAACATCGGATAATTTTTTTCCTCGGTTCCGTGAAGTTCGACTTAACGAACTTTTACTGTGTTGTCAACCAGTAAGTACCATATAAAAATTTTCTTTCATTAGGCAAGCAACATCAATGATCTGTATTGATATGTATTGGCTACTTGCAAGTTTATTCAGGTGTTTGAAATACATGACTATCAAGGCTGCCCACACAAACACAGTTAGAAAAAATGCGTACTATTTATAATTTACCATAAGGAGGCTGTCAGAAGCCCGAAAGGTGCAGAAGCACAGGAGGATGAAAAATGCAGCACTAGTGACTGATTCTATGCCTGCTCCAGTGGTCACAAATAAGAATGCTGTTGCCGCGCTAGAGGTTAGCTCTAATACACAATTCTGATGCCATAAAATTGGGAACATATACCTCATATGTGCTTCTTATTGTGACGTGTTTCAGGCCTTGAGATCTGTTGACCTGACAGCAGTGGCACTCGACGTAGAATGAATACGAGTCCTACTTAAAATAACGTACGAGGACCGTTGCAAACGCCATGATGATCCCTGCCCCAGTATTCTTAAGTAGAAAAAATTGTAAGTGAATATTGCAAGAATATAATCACAGATCATTGCCATATAGCCTGCTGCAGTAAGTACCAGGCAGCTGATTACAAATTACGATTTGTGAAGAAATGAGGCCTAGTGATGTGTTAAAATATTATTGAATTTATTACAACCCCAATTTGATTGCACTCAGATTTAGTTGCGTTAGGAAAAACATTTATTTCTTTTAATAATTCATTCATCTCACAGGTTATTTGGCATCCTGGCTTTTCATGATGAACAGCTCATTTTTTATTATGATCAAATCCTCTTAAAAAATCTCGTGTCCTTTGTGTACAATGTTTCACTCTGGTCGCCGTGGCCAGGGACCTAAAATCTTAGTTTCACTCAATGGGCGTCCATCTAAATGCTACAGCGAACGGCACAGACACTTCCTTTCCTCACTGTATATCGGGCAGCCTCCCAGGCACTGCTCCGTTTTATGAGAAGCACAGGCCTAATCGAAAGACTATGAGTTTGCAATGACATGACTATAACGTGATGTGATGTGGCGTGTCTGTTATGTGACTGTATTAACTTCAACTATCCTTCTCTCACAACTTTTATATCCACTCATCCCCTTCCCCCAGTGCAGGGTAGCAAACCGGTTGCTTTTACTGGTTAACCTCCCTGCCTTTCCTCCTCATCTTCCTCTTTCTTCCTTCCTCTTTCACTCTGGTGAGAATATCAGCCATGGTTTAAGTATGAATTGTTGTTTACTGGCTCTAATTTAACATTCCACAGATCCCACTGCCTGAAGAATTGCAAGTCACTGCACCTCACGTGTATACCTGTGCTGAATACACCTGCGTTTATAATGGAAGTACTAAAGAAGTGTTCTCGATCAGCGACGGCAGCCTACAGCGTGCCCTCATCATCTGCTTGGTGACGTATTATATAAAGAACCTCTACTATCCGCCGGCGTTTTCCGCTATACTCATCCTGCTGCAGCAGATTGTCCTGCCAGACACTATATTGCCGCGTAGACTATTGACAATCCAACATAAGAGCCTGTTCATGCTCTTGAAAAAGAATAATGTGTTGTAATTTTCTAGAAAGAAATTCTTTCAATTGTTCATTTTGTAGCGTGTGCAACATTAGCCGCTAGGCGGCTGCTCATCGAGAGTCTCGTGCGCGGACTCGAAGAAGTGGCCCCGTGGCGTTCGAGAAGAAGCTGAAGTCTGTTGCTGTCACTCAGTGCTCTCTGGACCTGCTCTTCGGTGCTTACTAGGTCAACCCCCTATTAAAACCAACCTTCTGGTTACGGGCCTGAACGGCTACGTGACATTGGTGGAGGTGAGGCCTTGAATTACATGTCTCGGGCCTCTCGCAGCCGCTCATCGAGTCCCAACCGGCTTCCGCTCGTGTCGACACCCGTTCATCGCTGCAGCCGTCGCCTCCGAGGTCTGGCGCCGGAATTCGCTCCTCTACCTGAACCGACGCCAGCTGACCACCAGTTCAAGACTTCTGTAATGGCACAAGCAAGTCAGCATCAGTTGCTGCTTCAGCAGCCTCGTACGCCTCCCAGTTTCCATGGCGCTACTGCGGAAGATGTCGACGACTGGATCGACCAGTTCGAGCGAGTGGCGCAATTCAATCAGTGCAGCCCTGCTCAGAAGCTGCGAAATGTATATTTCGCCCTTGAAGACTGCGCAAAAACGTGGTATGAGAATAGGGAAGCCAGTCTTCAAAGCTGGGATTCCTTTCGCCAGCAGCTGCGGGACACTTTTGCCAGCCATGACCGCCGTGATCGCGCACGCCGCCTCCTAGACGCTCGTGTGCAATTACCTAACGAGAGCGTGGCCATGTTCGCTGAGGACGTGACCCGTCTCTGCCGACGGGCTGATCCCGACATGACAGAATCAGCGAAGTTGCGCCACCTGATGCAGGGCGTAAAAGAACCCCTCTTCGCTGGTCTGGTTCGCAGTCCACCCCAAACCGTCGCGGACTTCATTGATGAAGCTACCCTCATTGAGCGAGCCCTGCAGCAACGATACCGGCGCACGGAGTCTGCCTGTCGTCAACCCTTCAGCAGTGTGGCCACATTGAACGGGTTCACTGAAGATCACTCTCTGCGTGAGCTGATCCGCGAGGTAGTTCGCGAGGAGCTCCTCAAGTTCAATCTTGGATCGCCTAACCCGACTGCCGCGGCTGTCACCGAAGCCGTGCGTGAAGAAATCCGTCAGACATTTTCACCGCCTGATTCACTATTGGAGCCACGTTCTATGAACTACGCAGCGGCTCTTCGTCGGCCTGCAGTGCCTCCTGCGCAACAGCTTCGTTTCGAAGCACAGCCGCCGCCCACTCTGCAGTCACCGTTCTACCAACCTTCCTACCAGCCGCCAACCCAGCAGAGCCTCGTCATGCAGCCGTCCGCTCCTCAGCCACTATCCTACCAGCCTCCCTACCAGCCGCCATCCCAGCAGAGCCCCGTCATGCAGCAACCGGTTCGGAAGGCAGACGTCTGGCGCACTCCTCGCCAACGGCCGCTGTGCTACCACTGCGGAGAACCCGGCCACTTGTACCGTCGTTGTCCATACCGTGAACTCGGTCTTCGGGGTTTTGCTCGTTATTCCCCGCGTCCCCGGGTCGGCGAACGCCCTCCAGAAATCGAAGAATATCTGGCAACCCGGGCAACCTCTTCGAGCGACAGTACACAGTCTTCCCCCGTGCGCTACTCGTCACCCGGCCGCCGTGAGTTTAATCATGTGCCGAGGCGCCGGTCGCCAAGCCCACACCGGGGAAACTGAAGGCGGCGACCTCAGGGGGGCAGGTTGCTGACGAACGGAATCGATGTCCCGAAGACCCTTCCGTGACGACTCAGCCCGATGCTGTGACTACGATGCCTCCGCCGCCCCATGAACCCGAAACTCCCAATCAACTCCAAGCCGGTCACGTTATTAGCGCCGACCTTTCCGTTCTCGTCGACGGACACCCAGTAACCACTTTGGTATACACCGCAGCAGACTTTTCAATAATAAGCAAGAATTTCGCAGATCGGCTCTCCAAGGTGAAAACTGAATGGCTGGGGCCGCAAATTCGTACTGCTGGCGGTCACCTTATGACGCCGATCGGACGATGCACTGCCCGAGTAACCATCGCCGATTCAGCCTTTGTAGCCGTTTTTGTTATCCTGCCGCACTGCTGCAAGGACCTCATACTCGGCATGGACTTTTTACGTGAGCATGGGGCCATTATTAATGTTCCTCGCCGTACGGTAACGTTTTCGACGCCTGCAACAATGACCGCTGACTCAGAACGACGCCACGCACCTTTACGCATCGTTGACGCGGATGTATCCATGCCGCCATGTTCGTCTGCTCTCGTCACAGTCAGGTGCGACGACCAGTCCTGTGCTGCCGGTGTTGCCGAACAGAACACAGAGCTTCTGTTACATCATGGAGTCTGTGTTGCACGCGGTATAGTTCATCTGACTAATGGCCTAGCTCACGTGCCGATTACGAACTTCGGAAACGAACGGCAACGCATCGCTAAAGGCACCACGGTAGCTTACTTTGAAGGTGTCGCAGAAGCTGCCCACGACTGCTTTGTTCTTGAGACCAACACGTCTGCCAGCCAAACGCCCAACTTCGACCCTGATGTGAATCCCGCTCTATCACCGGCAGAGAAGGAAAGACTCGTCGGGCTACTCTTTCAGTTCCAAGACTGCTTCTCATCCGCCTCCGCGGTTAAACAGACGCCCTTGACCAAGCACCGCATAATAACCGACGACCGTACCCGACCAGTCCGACAGAACCCCTACCGAGTGTCACCGCGGGAACGCGAAGTCATTGCTCAACAGGTCGATGAGATGTTAAATGACGGTGTCATCCAGCCATCGAGGAGTCCCTGGGCTTCGCCTGTTGTCCTCGTTAAGAAGAAAGACGGAAGTTTAAGGTTCTGTGTGGACTACCGCAAGCTCAATCAGGTCACAAAAAAAGACGTCTACCCGCTGCCACGCATTGATGACTCATTAGACCGGCTGCGCCACGCGCGCTACTTTTCATCGCTTCATCTTAAGAGCGGTTACTGGCAGATCGAAGTCGATGAACGTGATCGCGAGAAGACAGCGTTTGTCACGCCCGATGGACTTTATGAATTCAAAGTCCTACCTTTCGGATTGTGCTTCGCTCCAGCGACATTTCAGCGAATGATGGACGCAGTTCTATCTGGTCTTAAATGGCAGATGTGTCTAGTCTACCTGGACGACGTTGTTGTGTTTTCACCAACGTTCGAGGAACATCTCCAACGTCTTTCCGCTGTGCTACGGGCTATCAGATCTGCCGGCCTCACGCTAAAACCACAAAAGTGTTACTTTGGCTATGAAGAGCTCCTGTTCTTGGGCCACGTCGTCAGCCATCGAGGAGTTCGTCCCGACCCCGCTAAAACAACAGCCGTCACCAAATTCCCTACTCCATGTAACAAGAAGACAGTTCGCCGTTTCTTGGGCCTCTGCGCCTATTACCGCAGATTTATTGAAAACTTTTCACGCATTGCCGCTCCGTTGACACGTCTCACCCGGGATGATGTCACCTTCACCTGGACGGACGAACAGCAAAAGGCATTCGACGAGTTACGGTACCACTTGCAGACAACACCTGTGCTTGCCCATTTCGATGCGAATGCCGAGACTCTTGTCCACACAGATGCCAGCAACGTGGGTCTAGGCGCTGTACTCGTCCAGTGGCAAGACGGTGCCGAGCGAGTTATCGCATACGCCAGCCGGACTTTGTCCCGTGCCGAATCGAACTATTCCACCACCGAAAAAGAATGTCTGGCTGTTGTATGGGCGGTAATGAAATTTCGACCCTATCTTTATGGCCGGCACTTTCGGGTTGTGAGTGACCACCGCTCTCTGTGCTGGTTAACGAACTTGCGAGACCCCTCCGGACGCCTTGCACGATGGAGCTTACGGCTACAGGAATTCGACATGACCATCGTGTATAAGTCTGGACGTCAGCACAACGACGCTGACTGCTTGTCCCGTTCACCTGTCGAGGCTGCGCGGGAAGACGAAGAACCAGACTTTCCTCTTATCGCAGCCGTCGACGCGCTCACTGTTTCGCAGCAGCAACGTAACGATCCAGCTCTCGCACCACTTATCGATTTTCTGGAAGCGCGCACTACAGAAGTTCCCCGCCTCTTCGCCAGAACGCATTCATCGTTCTGCATGCGAAACAATGTCTTATACAAGATCAACTTCGCTTCGACGGGAAGAGATTACCTCCTCGTCGTACCACAGTCTCTTTCCGAAGAAATCTTACAGGCATGTCATGACGAGCCCACCGCGGGTCACCTGGGGTATGCTCGAACTCTGGCCCGAATTAAGAAGAGTTATTACTGGCCAAACCTTGCGGCCGCAGTACGACATTACGTGAGAACATGCCATGATTGCCAGCGACGGAAAACACCGCCTGTGAAACCGGCCGGTTTACTGCATCCTGTTCAAGTGCCAAGATGCCCATTCGAACAAGTTGGCATGGATCTGTTGGGTCCTTTTCCAATCTCTGATTCCGGCAACAGGTGGATAATTGTCGCTACAGATTACCTCACGCGTTACGCTGAAACGAAGGCCCTCCAGCGTGGTACGGCAATCGAGGCAGCGAAATTTTTCATCGAACGCATAGTCCTGAGGCACGGCGCCCGACAGTTATAATAACGGACCGAGGCACTGCTTTCACTGCCAAGCTACTCGAATCTGTCATGCAGCTAAGCGGCACTACCCACCGCAGGTCAACCGCCTACCATCCACAAACTAATGGCTTGACAGAACGTCTGAACAAAACTCTCGCCGACATGATGTCCATGTACGTGGATGTTGAACATCGGTCTTGGGATGACGTCCTCCCGTACGTCACGTTTGCGTACAACACGGTGCAGCAGGAAACAACGCAAATGACGCCGTTCTCCTTATTGTATGGCCGCGAAGTTTCGACAATGCTCGAAGCCATGTTGCCCCACGACGGCCGTGACCTCGAAGTTGGCGCCGAGGAGTTCCCTCAACGCGCAGAAGAAGCACGACAGCTGGCGAGGGCACGCATCCGGAACCAGCAAGGCCGAGACGCCCAGCGTTACGATCACCGCCACCGCGTAGTGACTTTCGCGCCGGGCGACAGAGTGTGGCTCTGGACTCCGATTCGACGTCGGGGACTATCTCAAAAACTTTTGAAGCAGTACTTTGGGCCATACAAAGTGCTCCATCAGCTGAGCGACGTCACGTACGAAGTGCTTCCGGACGGCTTTTCTTCTACTCGTCGCCAGCAGAAATCCGAGGTTGTCCATATCGTGCGCATGAAGCCGTACTTTTCGCGAGAAAATTAGCGCACCGCCTAACGCATGTTTCTTGCTTTATTTTTTTTTTTCTCACTGCTTTCGAATTCATCAAGTTGACATGTTTTTTAGAGAGGGGGGTAATGTAGCGTGTGCAACAGCAGCCGCTAGGCGGCTGCTCATCGAGAGTCTCGTGCGCGGACTCGAAGAAGTGGCCCCGTGGCGTTCGAGAAGAAGCTGAAGTCTGTTGCTGTCACTCAGTGCTCTCTGGACCTGCTCTTCGGTGCTTACTATAGTCAACCCCCTATTAAAACCAACCTTCTGGTTACGGGCCTGAACGGCTACGTGACAATATGTGCTTCTTATTGTGACGTGTTTCAGGCCTTGAGATCTGTTGACCTGACAGCAGTGGCACTCGACGTAGAATGAATACGAGTCCTACTTAAAAAAACGTACGAGGACCGTTGCAAACGCCATGATGATCCCTGCCCCAGTATTCTTAAGTAGAAAAATTGTAAGTGAATATTGCAAGAATATAATCACAGATCATTGCCATATAGCCTGCTGCAGTAAATACCAGGCAGCTGATTACAAATTACGATTTGTGAAAAAATGAGGCCTAGTGATGTGTTAAAATATTATTGAATTTATTACAACCCCAATTTGATTGCACTCAGATTTAGTTGCGTTAGGAAAAACATTTATTTCTTTTAATAATTCATTCATCTCACAGGTTCTTTGGCATCCTGGCTTTTCATGATGAACAGCTCATTTTTTATTATGATCAAATCCTCTTAAAAAATCTCGTGTCCTTTGTGTACCATGTTTCACTCTGGTCGCCGTGGCCAGGGACCTAAAATCTTAGTTTCACTCAATGGGCGTCCATCTAAATGCTCCAGCGAACGGCACAGACACTTCCTTTCCTCACTGTATATCGGGCAGCCTCCCAGGCACTGCTCCGTTTTATGAGACGCACAGGCCTAATCGAAAGACTATGAGTTTGCAATGACATGACTGTAACGTGATGTGATGTGGCGTGTCTGTTATGTGACTGTATTAACTTCAACTATCCTTCTCTCACAACTTTTATATCCACTCATCCCCTTCCCCCAGTGCAGGGTAGCAAACCGGTTGCTTTTACTGGTTAACCTCCCTGCCTTTCCTCCTCATCTTCCTCCTTCTTCCTTCCTCTTTCACTCTGGTGAGAATATCAGCCATGGTTTAAGTATGAATTGTTGTTTACTGGCTCTAATTTAACATTCCACAGATCCCACTGCCTGAAGAATTGCAAGTCACTGCACCTCACGTGGTTTAAGTATGAATTGTTGTTTACTGGCTCTAATTTAACATTCCACAGATCCCACTGCCTGAAGAATTGCAAGTCACTGCACCTCACGTGTATACCTGTGCTGAACACACCTGCGTTTATAATGGAAGTACTAAAGAAGTGTTCTCGATCAGCAACGGCAGCCTACAGCGTGCCCTCATCATCTGCTTTGTGACGTATTATATAAAGAACCTCGACTATCCGCCGGCGTTTTCCGCTATACTCATCCTGCTGCAGCAGATTGCCCTGCCAGATATATTGCCGCGTAGACTATTGACAAACCAACATAAGAGCCTGTTCATGCTCTTGAAAAAGAATAATGTGTTGTAATTTTCTAGAAAGAAATTCTTTCAATTGTTCATTTTTAATATGTTGAAGTATATTTTCTACAGCTGAATTCAGAAAGTATTTTTTTTTCAACTGCAGTACACAATTTGATGTACTTATGCGAGTGTTTTTCAAGTTTACAGCAGTGTAATGTTACAAGTTATTGTTGTGACTGAGCATCTCTGTTAATAAAGTGACTGGAGGAGTTACGAAGGACTTTTGTTTGCATATTCTCGGCAAGTTGTGCTGAATTCGCTGATGTTGCGCACCTTTGAAAGCTCTTAGATACCTACATGTATGTATGTATATGTATGTATGCTGCTTAGCCAAGATGTTTAAATAGATTGATTGTTGTTGAGGCTTGCATGTGACCACAAGTATTAAACGAACTCATATTATCTGCACTGCCTCTATGCCCTTTCTTGGTATCTTATGGTAGTCACTTTAATCTTTCTTTTAAGAAGTGTGATAAAATATGTGATCACAATATTGCCATCTGTGATATTTTTACCATTTGTATTTTGTGTCTGTTGTATCCCTTACAAAATGTCAAGTTGACATGGCGCTTGGTCTTTAATTGGGCTTTTATTTTGTTCACCTTGTAGAACAATTACAGTGCCTACTTTTTAATTACATTGCAATAGGTGTGATGTGCTACAGACGAGCACTTTTCGATGCTTTATTGAGTTGCTTGTTCAACGTGGTTCTTTGTGACATGCCAGCAGTAGTGCTGTAAAATGGGCCCATATTTCTGTGCCTTGTATGCTTATTTATTGTGATATTGTTTTGAAAAAGTTAGCAAAAATGGTGCCTCGAGCATACCTGCATCTTTTACATTTCTTAATTTTTCTTTAACGTACACAACATTTGGGAAGTTTTGTTGTTTTGCATTTGCTTTACTGTTTTGATGTTGCACTCAATGAACAATTTGACTACCATATGTTTGTCATTTTTCTCCTTTCTAAACCATTCTCTTGCTTGGCCAGTTCTCGTTCCATTCAAATCGAAATCCAGCAGAGCTCTGTATATCATCACCTTCAGCAAGTTGGAAGGATATTTTTGCCATTATTAGGCCATCCATTCTGGCGTACAAAGGTTACACATTTTGGATCATGTAAAGTATGCCTAACTCAATGATCTATACTTTTGTAAAGTTTACAGCACCAAAAAGGCGTGTAACCTATTACCCTTTACCATTTGTAACTTTTACAAAGATAAAAAGTGGAAAGGTTACATTCTGTAACATTTAAATTATAGGTATTCTTATAGGAAAATATCACTAAAACATTCACCAAAGGTGCTCGGTCTTTTTGCTTTCACGCAAAGATTAACGTCGGACCCAGCAAGCATTCACACACTCACGCACACGTTGCATAACGCTTCGTATAAATTATGCACAATTTATAGCAGTTTAGGGGGTTCAAAAACCAAGGCATGGATAGCATAGTTTCTTGCTCTTACCTAGAGAGAAAGCTGTGCAGCCATCTATGGGATTGTGCATGGAGCTTCCTGACGACCCCTTCAGCCACCATGGGCGCCCAACGCAGAATGGGGCACAGAGCTACCTGGTAAAGAACTACATTTGGCCAAAAATAATGCAAAAGTAAACGTTGTACTAGAATAAAAATGTCATAGCATTCAATATCGTTTCTATAAATTGCAAGAAGCGAGCGAAACAGCACGAAAGTGTAAATTTGTCAAAAACGAACAATGGCTCTCTTTCCTATTGGCTAGGTATTGAGCTTTACCGAAACCAATATTTCGCACCTAAAGGGATACTTTAAAAGGAAAAAAAAATATTTGAAAAATGTTTATGGTTGCCCAATTACTTTAGGAAGTTTTTAGTGCCATTCCGAAAAACAAGAATCTTTTATTGGCGTCGTCTGTTTTTGCGCCTTCGCTACTATGGCATTTGCGCTCTATTTTGGCTCCTCTAAATGGTTATGACGGTGATGACACAGCTTAGTAATGCCGCTATGTGTTCAACCCCCCCCCCCCCCTCCCCTCCCTCCAAAAAAAAAAGAAAAATCGGACAGTCCCGCAACAAGCAGCACACCGGCCCGTGATGATTAGCATGGTGGCTGGAGTGCAGAGCCGTCAGCTTTCCCTTATAGGTAAGGGTAAGAAATTCTACGATGGATAGGATAGATAAAAGGTGTGATGAGGGAAAGGAAGAACAAAATAAAACGAATGCTTAAAATCAGGGGACGGCTTTAGGAGAGAGGTGCGCAGACAGCATAGCCGCGTAAAGGTTCGAAGTTTACACAACGCAAGATTGGCACCGGCACTGTGCTTTAAAAACGAGCCGCGAGGTTTGCGCCGTTCAAGAAACGCACGAGCGCCCGCAATGGCCACTAGGAAAAGTGAGCTCCCCGGCAGTGGTCTTTCGCCCGAACTGGCAAATTTGGGACAAACAAAGAGGAGGTGTTCTTCGGTGGTTTCCAGAGCACCGCAATCACTGCATGAACCGTCGCCTACAGACCGCAGATGCGCTACCGGCGCACCGTCACTCGACTCGCGGTTTATTTGTCTCAACTGCGGAGCCAAGCATGTGGGGCGCATCGTGAGGCGCGCCTGAGTCAGCACGCATGCTGCTATTCCATGAGGAGACCCGTCGCATAGCTGACCGTCTGGTATTCCCGGCAGCGTCAAGTAGCCAACTCCGCGTAGACCTGTTTCCTATCCTGACCGAGGCCGGTTTTTCGGAAATCACTTTCGCCGCAGTTGGCAATCCCGCTTCGGGAGGTTGCCGTCATATACCTGTCAGCCGTGGCGCCTTGTTCTCCATTTCCGACCGCGCCTGCTGATGTTGGTCGCTTGTCTTCGTTACCGCCAGTGCGTCAGAATAGGCTTCTTTACATCCTGTAACTTCTAGGTTTAAGATCGTGTCTCCTCTTAAGTTTTACCTTGATCGCTGCTTGCAGCGTGGTTTTGGGTGTACCTGACGTGACGTTCACGGCCTCGGCTAGCTGATAGCACGCGGGCGCTTTGGCATCTATAGCTCGCGCAGCGCTTTCTGCGTCGTATGCGCCTTTTCGCACACACCGATTGACTCATTCGACCTTTCCCTGCTCAATGCGCGCGATACGGTCCGTCGGGCACTTGACGTTTGCGTTGGTCATCTCGTCTCGCGTGAGGGTGAATGCGTTCACTTTCTCAGTGTAACATTGGCCGCCGCGGCGCTCTGCGCATTTCTGCAGCTTGGTCTGCTTCACGCTGGATCATGTGGAGCCCTGCTGAATTAATCACGTCATAGTCATATAAATCTAATTCCTCTATGTTAATGTTTTGCAGAGGGTACGTATATCATCCGAACTTCATTACATCAACTGACTAGAATGGAATGCGCTCCATGTAGCCCGGAAGCTCAAAAGCCTCAACAACCTCCGCGAACTCTGCCACCCGATGTAATCCAAAACGCACGCGGCCATCTGGGCATGAATCCGTGGTCTGCTTACTGCGATGCAGCTTCGACTGGGTATTTCAATTTGACATGCATTTCTGAGTCTCAAACTGTTTCTTCAGTTGGCTTCTTCTTCTCTAATAACTTTAAAACCGTTTCAATAAGGCGTCCTCGAATGGCTTGCTCTAATTGATTTTTTTCTGATTTCTACTTCTGCTAAAGTCTTTTAAGTATCGAACTCGGGCCTTCACGCCTCGATATTTCTTCTATCTCCACCTTTATAATTTGTAACTCGGTCTCTCCCTTTTATCCGCTCCTTCGCCTTTGTCTCTCGGCGGTTACTTGGCAGGGCAATGAGATCCGGAGATCTAAGGGTAGTGTCAAGTGCTGACCATTAAATGCACTCCTCCAAATCCAATTCTGTGAAGAGCTCCTGTGAACACGCTTCAATGAGAGCGAAGAGCTGCGTCTCCTTGCCTCTCACCGATCCTGGCTGGAACGAGGTGAACAGTACAGCTCTCGCGTATCCCTGTATGCGCCAGAGAAAATTTCAGGTCCCTGTCTTGGCTGCGTTGCCTGCTGATATCATTCGTGACGGGATTGGTTGCATGGCGCACTCTTTATGCAGGAGGTTCACGTCAGCTCACTGCTATCCGAGCGTGGCATGGCTCTCTTCCACCGCTACGCCTACTCGATCGAGGACGGGAACGAGCCGTTCGACTCCACTTAGGTATGAAATGCTGAAAGTTCTATAGGGAACAGTTGAATGCGCTGCTTCCCATTGCTTCCCATCTCTGCGTGCGATTTGTCAGGAGGCGGGACGCATCGGACGAGCCTCGGAAGTGAAGTGAGAACTCGTTCTATTCGCTACCAAACCATTTAAACGGGGTGGTCATCACAGTATAGCCATAATGAATGTCACACATAATATATTCAGCTGCACGGCGCTGCAACCTTTCAAAAGTTTTCCAAATAAAGCAGTCATTGGCAGCTGCTCTTAGAAATGGTCGGTGTAATGTGCGTTTTCTTTTTCGCTCCTGCACTGCCTGGAATTCAGCCAAATTCAACCAAGTTCCACAGCGATTACCAGACTGCGGATCCTGTCACCAGTGGTCTTATGGTACAGCATCAGCATTAGCTTCGGGAGGTGTGGGTATGCGTCCCACTGCCGGCAGGTTATTAACCGATGGTTTGTAGCCTTGGCTACAAACCATCGCTCACCGTCTCAGGGCGCACAACTTGGAAAAGGAGCCTACATCTTCAAATCCCGTAACTGTCTGCTTCAAGTCGTCACAATGGGATTGCGGTACGTGGAGGGAAGATTTTCCGTCTAGGGAAGATCTTAATGTTCTTTCTTATGCATTTCACTCCCCATAATAACTAAGCACAAGGTTGGGAAACCATCCACCCGATAGGCGGCACAGGGGATCGAAGCTGGTACCACTCTTGCGGATGCTCTGCTGTAAAGTCAACAAAGTGCTCCGCGACATCGCCTCGGTGGCTTCAGAGTATTGCTGTCGCTCGGAGGGAGTTAAGTCCAAGACAGGTGGTCCGTGCGCGCTCAGAACAAAGTAACTTAGATTTAGTTCTTAGCATACATACGGCTTGCTGCTCATACCTGACGCATTTGACCTCTGCATGCATGGCAGTTGAGTTGTGAGGCTTTCGCTTCCAGGATCTTTTCACAGCGTAAATAACATCCCTTAAGTATTGCGCTCGTCGGCTGGGGCGATCCTCTCCTCGCACTCTCTCAAGACCGCTACCAACACTGGAAAGCACGAAAACCTCCATGATATAATAGCACATTATAGGCTATTATTATCTTTGTAAAGCCGGCGAATGTATTATGTAAATGGCTCATCGCGGCGCCTGCGCTTACGAAACGAAACCATTCGGGAAGAACAAGCAGATATTTTGATAGTTTCGTCGCTTCCTGGCTCCTTTTCGCTCACTGACTTTGGGCATCCGTAGAGCGCTAGAGACACTGCCCACTTAATGCTAGTGAAGACGACGACAGCTGGCAGGAACACTCTCTCCAAAACTAAACACCCTTTCATGAATTGCAGCTAAATTTCCTGTAGCAAACAATGTACGCCTGCATTTGGTGTCCCTCCGGCGACCATCTGACGGCGGAAAGCTATCTGCGCGGAATAAACTCCTTGAATATTTTAATGGGAAAGATGCTACGTATACGGCGACGAAGGGCTCTGTGTCAGAAGACGAGAAAGACGCCGACGAGCTTCAGGGCTTTTCCTCCTCCACACCACCCACTCGCCGCTGCCATGGCGTCCAGCTGCAGTGTGTGGGCTTCTAAAGGAGTGCTGGCGTCAAATGTGGGCAAATTCGGCGACCCCGACGTGCAGTCTGGATAGGACGCAGCACGACGGGAGCGCCTGTTGAGTATTGGTGACGGGCAAAGCCTCTGGTCTGACCCGGCTCAGGTTAGCCACCACAAGGATAGGGGGAAGAGAGGGGGGAGCTGAGGCCTGCGTGGGTCCATATGCTTTGTCCTGTGCTGCCATTAGCTCTAGTGGCTGATAGATCCGTTCTGCGAAGCGACGGCCTCCAGCACCCTGTAAAGGGCGAGGCCATCAGCCGCGCCTGTCGCCGCCTTGCGCTGCGCCATGTACATCAGCCGATGGCGGAACTCGTCTATAGGCCTTATCCGGCGCTCGGCAAAGGGCGCGAGTGAGCGGCATCCCGTTGCTGCTGCCACCAAATGTTACAGGTCAACGCACGCCCAGAGAAATCCACTCAAAGTCGCAGGGAACAGGAAGTAGCCCCTACCGGCGGCGGCAACTGTCCAGTCTGTGACTCGAGCGCGTCACCTTCTAGTTTTTTTTGCAGCTCTCTGTATCGGCGTATCCTGTAGCAATATGCAGGGTGTCCAAGCTAACTTTAGCCAAGGGTTAAAAAAATGGAACGCTCGAGATAGGCCAGAGAAACCACCTGTATACAGCCGCCCCGCGAGCCATCTGGTGCACCAGAGGCAATTTTTTGTTTTGCAATTAATTAGTAATTAAGATTATTTTTCTAATTTACTAACTATTGCCTTTAGACAGCAAATGTGATTTGCAAAGTTGGAGAGCATCTTCTAAAACCCCCATTCCACCTATTTACGATAAAGGAAGCTTCACCTGTATCGTTTTTCCAAGCCTTAAAGAAAGCCCGCTAAATACAAAAAATATCACGTGACTGGCGCATTTGTGCGATACGATTGTGCTGCTCTTAAGCTGACTTTCACTGAACGAAACCAGCTGCGGCATTGGCTCCACGACCCCGCTGAGCGCGCAGGCCGATATATGTCTGCGGTGGTTCTTCGTCCGCTTCAGGCAGTCGGCGTATGGTCGGCGCGCCTGAGATGCAAGTCGCAACGAGCTCATCGCGCCGACTGCAACCAACGACAACATATCAGCCTACCGCTGGGACTGGGCTGTCGAGTCACAGTCGCAGCTGATATCTTTCACTCGGGCCACGATTGAGTGAAAGATATCAGCTGCGACAATCGTGGCGCACGAATGCGCCAGTCACGTGATATTTTCTGCATTTCACCGGCTTTCTCTAAGGCTTGGAAAAAGATACACGTGAGGCTTTCATTATCGGAAATAGATGGAATAGGGGTTTCAGAAGAAGCTTGCTAACTCTGCCAAACACATGTGTTGTCTAAGCGCAATGTTTAGTAAATTAAGAAAAATTACCGTAATTACTAATTAGTTAATTGCAAAACAAAAAATTGCCTATGGTGCACCAGATGGCTGGCAGCTGTACACAGCTGTACACAGTATACGTTGACTAGTCCCTAGTTGATATTTGTAAGCTCTGCAGGGAAGCGCGCGAGTGGGCGCAGAGAGCGCACGAGGCAGGAATGGGACAACTACCCCGCGTTATTGGCCCAATCGAAGAGGTCTTTATGCTTGAAGTTATGCTTTTGTGTGAAGTAGCTATGACATGCTTGGTACTCACAAAGAGACGTGATGGTGAAGTGCCTGCTTGTTTTTAGAGCCGAACCCTGAGAACAACTCGAGTTGTTCTGCGCTGTTAGACAACTTTCCTAATTGATCGAGGAACCCGAAATGACCGCTTTGCTCGCTTCTCTCACCATCGGCAATTAAAAAGGCTTCGAAAAGGTGCTATGTCAAGTGCAGAAAACATTTTTTTCGTAATTATTTCTCTGCAATCGTTTGCGACTTGTTTTATATTAACTTTCAAATTTGTTAACTCTAGTTTTTTCTAGTTCATAAAACTTTTATATGCATTGAGCTCAGTGCGGGGTGCATTACAACTACCACCATTATAGTGCCTTTATTTCGACTAAAGCGGCCCCTAGAGCGTGTACACGGAGCTCGCTGCATGCCGCTGACACAATGTGCTTATGGAAACTTAATAAAATTGCATGGAATCACTTTTTAGAGGCAATATCAATTACGCTGTGTGTAGCAAAATCCGTGTTCTGCTATATTTGATGGCAGAACAGCCAGGCGGCCGGTATGGAGCAGTTGTGGAGCAATAGTGTGTGTTGGAGCAGTATAAAGCAGGAAAAGCAGTTTAGGGTGGAATGGAGCAGTGACGTCCCGATTATAGGGCTCTTTTCAGGGTGGAGAGCAGTAATTACACACGAAATAAGACCAACAACAGGTTTAATAGAGATGAACGCCCCCGCTCACCCGACGGTCTTAAGGCTGCGTCTGGACGCCACTGCGGTAATCCGGTGGGAGATGGAGACATATAGGTGCGGGCAGCACTGATGATGATGGTTTACACGGCGAGTTCAATATACGGAGCTGGCAGGACTAGGGAGCCATCTTCGTATTTTCAGGCAGTCGTCCCTCGGGAGACGAGGCTGGATCGACCTCCCCTAGCGCGTCTCTCGTTCCTCTGTGCCCCACGGTCCTTTTGCGCCTTTCTATGTCATCTCGGGTCCTTTCTTCTCGTTCTCGGAACCTTAGCCATCCTCGCAACAGCGCCCATGTAGCAGTCATTAGGGCGTCGTCCCCGCATTCCAGGACGTCGTTCATCGGCCTTCCTTCGACGCCGGTTTTCGGACAAAAAGCGACATGGGCAGGCAAAAATTGTGGAGGTCCTTATCTCCCGGCTCACCGCGCAGCTCGGATCACAAGCTCCGGCACAGACAGGCAGCCATCATAGAGGAAATAGAGCAGCGCTTCCATCTCTGTGAAATGTTTTCACTTGACGGAGTTTTTTCTTGTTGGTTGCTATACAGTATATCTAACAGGAGGTCACCGTTTGCTGACTTCTTAATCTTGTAACCCTGGCCTTAAATATACAATCGGGGACAAAAGCGGTTTTTTCAGGGCCTTCCTTGGACATTTCTTTTGCTGGGAGGGATATCATGAGAAAAATGTTTGGAAGCCTTAAAAAGTACGATGTTCGGCCTTGGTGCCAGCCGCCACTCAGGGTAGCTAGCCACACATGGTTAACTCTCACCGCCTGGAAGTAGAAAACGTCCAAGCAAAAAGCAGACGGTGCAGTTGCGATAAAGAATATAAAAAAAAGTGAAAGGTGGAGAAAAGGACAGGAAAGGGTGACTGCCGATTTCCACTCGGTCGGGTCAGCCAGCGCAGTCTACGGGAAGCTGGGGTCAAAGTGTTGCTGCCTCCGACGAGGGAACTTTAAGGACCAAACACTCAGGATAGGCTTCCCCCTTTTTCACCGAACATGGCGATGCCACGCACGGCTAAGAGTGTGCGCTCGGAGTACGTAGTGTCGCACAGTACGCATCAACACATACTTTAGCAGCTGCCCCTTGCGGCGAAATTGACATCTAAGAATTAATTGTTCCCTGGCTGCATAGAGTAACTACAATAACAATGTCTTGGGCTTTTCCGAGAAACCAGTTATTATGCTTGCACCTGAAAGAAAGAGGCGGAAATGACCAAAATGTAAACAAAAGGCGTCAGAACAGGAGGTGAATACAGAAACAAATCGCTTTATTTACCAGCTTACATTAGTAAAACCTGCCATCAAGGCTGCGGAAGGTAAGGTTGAAACACACCACGGTAGGCTTGGCATTACTGAGTGGTGAATGTAACGTTATAGCCAAGAGGTGTGGAGAGCAGCGGGAGAGGCGTGAACACCTTCATATGCCGTATGTGAGTGTTCAGACTGTTCATGTGATTTTCCAATACAGCGATCTGCACATGGAAGGCACGAACAGGGCGTCCAGCCGAATCTCGCGGAGTGATGCGCACCCATCCTGTTGGCTGATTGAGGACGATAGTATCGACCTCCCGAAGATCATGGAAAGTATATCCCACTCTCACGGAAATCCTGAAAACACAGATCAGAACAAATGTTAGCAGTACACAACAGTGGCACTGTGCGTTCGTGGTGCTATGCATGCATGGGACAGAGGCTGAATTTAACCAGCTCTAGCTGCTTCGAGCAGCCTCTCTAGCCAGAACAGGGGTTCTGAAACGGTTCCTCGCACTGCTTCGCGGGCTCTGCGAGCACCTACTGTGCTCTGGTTCCAATTCTTCTGAAGCGTACGGGACGGACGTAGTGTCTGGTTCTTCGAAACCCATTTTGTAGCGTTAGATATTGTTATTGCATTCCTCAGTTTCGCACCGTCAGCGAAAGCACTGTCCACAGCACAGACCATCGGATCGCACCAAGTTGCTGTGCGCCACCTGCCTGCGTAGTTGCGACGGGAACGCTGGCGGGGGGCGGTTCGCCCGGTGCACAAGGCGCGCCAAGTTGCGTTTTCGTCATACCTATCTCTAGACATCCGGCTAAAAATGTGAAGCTGGCAAGGCTGAAGAGGCGATGCTCATACGTGCTCTCAAGCGCGCGTGGCGGCTGGAGTGGAGAGCACAGCCGCGTTAGTCCACCAAAGCCAAGAAAGAAAACCTGCGCATCTGATAGCGATTTTCATGGACAAGGTGCCCCACCGGAACCCAACCGAAAACCGGAACCGAGCCCGCTTTTTCGCCTGGAACTGACTGAACCCGAATTTTTTTTTCCGCCACGAAATGAACCCGGACAGGAACAAATCGAAAGAACCGTTCCGAACTGGCTCGCGGTACGGAATTCAGACCCACTTTTGCTGGAACTTACGTCCATAATTTTCTAGTTTCTGGCTGCTTGTAAAACGTTCTCACTTATTTCCAAAGCGCCACAGCGCACCGGAAACTACGCAACCATATTGAAAAATTGTCTTCAGCAAAAAGATGAAAAGAACGAAGGAAAACATGTCGCCACATGCATGGCACCAATCTCTGGCGTCAGGCTATTGTTTCATCCCGAACACAGGAGGCCGCTGCACTGCGCAATGGCGCAGCGCATGGACAAAGTTGCCTCATACGAGAGCCTTTCTAAGCAGTGAACGAATAGCCTATAAATCATAACTTGAGCTGCTGATTTAGATAAACATTTAGATATCCATCCACAAAAGATCTGTTTTCACAAATTTCACACAAATAATTTTATTTTCCTGTCGTTCGACGACGTCGCAATGACTCGCATGGCACATGCATAGCCGCCATATGTGATGCGATGCCAGCAGATGCAATTTGGTTGACGAGACTTCAGCAGCCGATGCTGATGGTGGGAAGGCCGCCTTGGAGGGCAATTTACCGCTTTGTTCTCGAGTTGTACCTACCCTCAGGACAAAGACGATCCCATAAACAGGATTTCCCCCTTTGCTTTCTCTTGATTTTGTCCATATCGAAGTCTGCTTGTTTTATTTGCCTTGGAAAGTGAACCTATGCCACGAGTGAAGCTTCGATTTTAGCTGTGAAAACTGGGTGGAGCAAGGAACTGAGTGGCCTTACTGGTACGAGTATTAATTCTCAAGCTCTGTTTAGTGTGCTGTAGTTTTTGCCTGTAAAACCATGGTGTCGAAAAAAAAAAAAACGAAGACAGTCTAGAAAGGTGGCACTGAAAGCTAGATGTACACCATTGAGAGAAAATGTAACTATGAGTAACCTGTTCTACGTGCTGCGCAGTAACGAGGGTGGTCGGAAAAAAAACCTTGAAAAGCAGGGAGAGGGACGAGGTCAGGTGGGCGGAAGGAAAATAACAGACGAGGGAATGGCAGTAATTGTGCAATCGGCAAACTGCAGCATGAGACCCTCGATATTCGTTACGTTGGCAAGCGAGGAAAGGTGCGAAGCCAAACAGCATTTGGTCACCACATGGAAGCGGCTGCGTAGGATCGCCGGCACCGATCATGTACCGCTACAGGCGGCAACAGCATCTCCCACTAAGAGTTTACAAGCCGAGGATGAGCCTGAAGTGTTTCTTGAGGAAAGAGAAGTACACAGCCTGCTCTGTGCATTTGAAAAGATGCTCAGAATAAGCAGACTCGAGTGTTATGAAACTTTGCTTGTTTATTTGTCTCTTGTTTGTTTGTGGGGTTTAACATCCCAACGCGACCGACGTTATGAGAGACGTCGCAGTGGAAAGCTCCAGAAATTTCGACCACCTGCGGTTCATTACCATGCACTGACATCGCACAGCACACTGCACACACTGCCGACTAGCTATCCACCTCGCCTCAAAAGCTGCCGCTGAGGCCGGGATCCGATCCCGGTTCCTAGGTCACAGTAGTCGAGCGCCCTAAACACTACGCCACCACGTTGGGGCTTATGAAATTTAGGGAGACGTTGCGGGGCCAAGAACTGTATTTACTAGCTACAGTAACGTTCGTAGTGCGATCTACACAAGTCAGCGTCGAGACAGCATCTTCTAGACTAAATCAACAGCCCTTGTCAAGCCCGATTCCTCCGGTCTTTCTATGCTGGTGCTGGTAAAACTTTAATATCCAACAGATACAGGACAGGCGTCAACCTACCTGCCTAGACGGCGGCCTGGAGATTATACCTAGCTGAGTTTCGAGGTGTGAGCTGAACAGTAGAGTCTCCCAAAATTCTGTTTTTGTGTCGTGATTTATACTTTAGATTTCTGGACACGGCCATTACATATGTACCAGATCCGCCCTATCCTCACATAGTCTGCATCTGTCTGAAAACTGTTCTAGGCACCAATACATGGCTACGAGTATGGATTCGGAAAAGTATTGGTTTGCAAGCGCCTCCAGATGATTTACTGGCTTTTATTTAGTGTTCTATTTGCCGGGGGGTATTCTACCCTATTTAGCCGATAGTGCTCAGTAATCTCTTCATAGCTGACTAGCTTGTCCCTGCTTGCAGGAGGTTCATAGCCTACACGGAAGGTGAGACCGTGGGCAAGCTTATGAACTCCCGCATTTCCTTGAAGCTGGCAGAGGCCAAATCAAAAAGCTAGCAGCATTCAATAGGCACATAGTAAAATATTTGCAAGCAGCCATGATGTCATGTCATGCTTGCTGTAAATTATAGGACCAAACATACCAGTCTAGCTTGAGAGTGGTTCTAGGAGAAAGTATATAGCGCACAGGCAACCACGACACGCAACAAGACAGTGACCGCATCGCGTCGAGGCCACAGGAACGAGACAATTAATTCAGATCTCCGGCGAATACAGTGATGACTTATCCAAACACGTAGCGGAGGGGCCATTTGTCAGCGCCTTTCGGCCCACGACACAACGGGTGCCTTTGGGTTTCGCCTCCATATAAACGAGAAATGCTAAGGTATCCGCGTGCTGTGTGGTATACAGTCGCACATATGGTATATAAAAGTTTGGTCTTGGCGTGCGTGCTAGGTTTGACCTTGGTAGGATTTGAAATTTCTTCAGTAGGAGCCGGACGGAGAATTGTACTTTACAGGTTGTAGTAGTGGCTTCGCTCTCAACTAAAATTTATGTGAAATTTTGGTTATCTGAAAAGCGCAGCAGGAAACGTTTTCTTTTAACTTCCTTTCAACACGTGACAGCTTTAGCTGGTTATGGGCCAAAGAAAAGAAATCATTTTCTCCCATCCTGCTCTAATTGTCGGTCACTAATATAAATATTGTAAGGTATAACGCGAAGGTCAGACTTGGGGGATCAGGTTTTATTGGAGACCTGAAGCCTTGGTCGCACACTGCAGCCAACCCCACCCCGCTATGACGATGGGCATTTACAAGAGAGAGCAGGATGAAGACGAAGCAGCACGTTCAGCCATGCGGAGGATGAAGCACCACACAGTGCTCACAATATTTTGCTCAGGTCTGCAAGCAAAGTGGAGCGCGTCACAACTGACGACAAAAACAACAGACGGACTAGAACGTGAATTTACAGCGGTTACTACATACGAAAACAGGAAATAATACTGAGCATTAAAAAGCGGAGTAAGAAATGCGGCCTAACGTTATTTTAGTCCGTTTGAACCGGTTCGGGCCGGGTCGAATGGGATCGAACCAGAACGGAATGTGTCTCCGGAGCCGAAATCGATCTCGAATTGGAACCCAAACCGAACCAGAAAAATTTTAGGTTCGACACTCTGGTTCTCCAGGAGTTTTGATAGGCACTGAAAAATTTGAGCAAGTTGTAATAATGTCTATTGGAGTTACTTGACCTAAACTTGTCTAGGGCAAGCGGTTGTGATCCGGTAGCGGAGTAGTACTAATGCGTGCTGCGATCTGCGAGCGAGCGGGGAGAACGAAGAGGAATGACCTGCTGAGAACACTATGACTTTGACTGAGCAAATCATCATTATTATCATCGCACGTATCTAGCACCGGACCTCCACCGGACCTCCACCGCACTCTCGGACACAACAATTACGCGGGAGTGCGAGAGGGCGAACTAAAGCCGCATGCGCTTATCACTCTCAGTCACGAAGTGAAGACAGCAGCAGAGCAAGTGGACCAGAGCAAATTCCACGGTTGGAGTGTAGAGGGTCAATGAAATTACTCGCGGGGAGGTGCTTGGCGCTGTTCCGTGTTGAAGTTTCGCAGAACCGTCAATAATTGTGCAAGACAACGGCGCGAAAAACCGTGCAGGGAGGCAAGAAGCGACTAACACAAAACCGACCGATATGGGTATATTTCGCACACTCTCGCATTAACTGCAGAGGGCATACAGCAAAGACAAAAAAAAAAAAACTAAACTAAAAAAGCGAACCAAAACGATCACTCCGAAATTATCCATATCTAAGTAGCCTATCTCTTCTTGAATAAGCGAAGCGAAGGCACGCTCAAACATTTAATCACACTTTTGGACAACATATGTTTCGCAAAGTTCGTGTGGTTGCCTAATACAAGTGCGAAGGATTTATACTTTTAAAAATAAGGAATGCCTTCACAGGTTGCCACATGCATGGTTAGTGCGATTCTTCCGTCTATTGTGACATCGACTGCATGCTCTCTCAACCTGTCACTTAAGCAGCGGCCAGTATGGCTGACACATGTAGTTCCACATGAGAAACATGAACCTACGCAGTGGCTCAATAGTCTTCCCTTTTGCAGAATAATTTACCTTACATCGGGTACTTTATTTCCAATGGTTGTTTTGCACCATTCTTCAACTTACGTCCGATTCCTAATATCGGAGACCTGACAGGCAAGGATGCTTGCGTATTACGCCGAGAATGATTTTGTTCTGTCAAAGTTCAGCCGGCTGGCAAGACCTTTCCCCCCGTACCACACGCAAAACGTCGGGCTCTACAAGATTTTTAGTTCCGAATCCCAGAATAAAGTCCGGCGCTCTTGCGTCTCTTATCTGCTTTAGAGAACCAGCTGAAGGTTGAGGCAGAAGGCGCTTTTACCAAGCCTTACAATCTGCTGCCCAAGTCGCTGATTGCATGAGGCGCAAGATCGCAGCCTTCATTCCCAGGGAACCTCGTTGTTCCCAAGCCCAGTAAGCTACCCACATATTGGGCAATCAACAAGTGTCTGATGCGGAAAACAAAGCGCTTAGCCAAGGACCAAACTTTTGGCTACACTCTCAGCTTGACAGAGTGGAGCTGCTTTCGCTTGTGAGAGAGCGCATGGCGAGGAGGGATGCTGAGGAGCTGGATCAGCGAAGGCGTCGACGTCGTAAGGGCAGCTATATACAAACAAAAAAAAAAGACTCAAGACGCTCACGACGATCGCCTGCCTTAAAGCCGGTAGTTAATGAAGGCGGTTCCTCTGTGATGGAATGGGACACTTAAAAACAAAAACAGTCGTGAAGCAATTGCAGCTAACGTCCGTGCTTGTAAAACATGAAAGTTCAAAGTGTGAAGATATGAAAAGCAGTGCAAAGAACTGCAGCTAAACAAGCTGGCTGATTAATTATTCATATCAAGAACCTCAGCTAGGCGCTATATACCTCTTAAAACCAAATACTAAATTTCCTTCTTTCTAGCAAGTTAATTGATAGCACTTGGTCGGCTCTGTTGCAACGGGCGTTATCATTAGTGACGATTAACGACCCGTTTCCGGTTAATAGTGCTCAAGAGGTCACCGATTTTTCTTTTTTTTTTTTCATAAGCAAGAATTCGGAGGAGATGAGTGCTCTTTCGGTTCACCTAAAGAACACGTGTTACTCCTTTCCACGCAATGCGGGGTGCGATGTCGTCACAGAAAACCGTGAAGTAAAATCAGTCACCAGATTTCAAAACCCCTGTGGCGTAGACACTGCAAGCTTTCTTGAGTTGCTGTCCCATCTGCGCTCTGCCTTCGCTGAATTTTAAGAAGAGGGGACGTGCATAGGATCTTGTATGGCGCACTGACCAAAGATGCATGACGTCTATACTTATCTTCGTGATTTCGGGCAGCGGCTACTCTAGAAGCGGCGTAGCCAGGGGGATTGTGTCGCTGTCAGAACACCCCTCGAAAATTTTTGAGCTCTGCATATCCCCTCCCCTCCCCCCAACCAACAATTCAAAGGGTGAAAAGCAAAGGTGGAAAATCTGAAGCGTACACAAAAGACAAGTGGAAAAAATAACTACGCCATCTTGCCGGTTGATAAGAAAGGATTGGTTCTATTAACAGTGTTTAACATACAAAGCAACTAAGTCTATGAGGGACGACGCAGCAGAGGACTCCAGATACTTTCCCCACTGACATCGCACTGTACACGGCTGCTTTGCTTTTAGCCTTCGCTGACGGTCACGATTACATTCGCATTCTTGAATTCAGCAGTGGAGCGTACTAACCGCTGAGTCAGCGCGGCGGGGCAAATTTAAGAATTTGGAGGCTGGTAGTACAAGGCAAAAATTAATCACCACAGATCTTTTATATTTGCGGTTGGCATGGTTTAGAAACTATGGTGGTGGAAGTTCACGTATTGCAACCGGATGTTGAGAGAAAAAAGAGAAGTAGCGGAGCTATGTCGTGTATACGTTATCCTACCAACAACGACAGCACTGCTCCGGAGGCTCTCTTAATTTTTACTTCTGAGAACATTCGGATGACCTGAGCTGAAAAAAATTCTAAAGGGCACTTTGGATCACTAAAGTGCGATGAGGCGAAAGCCATTATGGCGCGGTTGATCGTAGCCCTCCATTACGGCAAGTCTATCTCCCTCTTATTTTTCACTTCTACCTTCCTCCCTTCCTTTACGGCGAGGTAGATCAGATGTGTCAGCGGAGAATCGTGACATACTGACTGCGCCTTTTCTATCCTGTAAATCAATTTGAAATTCCGCTGATGCCTAATGTACTAACATCTTCTAGATATCTGGGTCTGCTTCTGTTTGCTGTGTGGTGCGGCGTTCGAGGAAGCGGCAAATGAAAGGCGCTGCACGGACGCCTGGATCGGACGCCCGGCGGGGTCAGCTTCGTCTATGCATGAATCCCTGGTGACGTCATGACCTGTCGTGACGGTACATGGCGCATCCCTTGTCGAACACAACCAGCATTCCATTGAACGCATCAAAGTTCACCGGCGTCCTATAATTAGTTTACAGGAAATTAAAGGCGCATTATCTGTCACTCGCGCAATCCCGCTATCCTCACGGTAGACAAGGAGAATTATGAGAACGTTTCACGATTCGGGGCATGACGCAGTTGGTGAAGCACTCATCTGCAGAATCCAAGGGATTGAATTTCAAATCCAGATGGAGATAAGGTTTATTTATTTATTTTTAATTATTTGCATCGAAAGTGTGACACCCTCTGCCGACAACTGCTGACAACGATGAGGTATTAAACGCTTTCGCCTCAAAATAAACACTCCCCTCTGCTTTGCATGGTTTCATAGAGTGCTGGTTCCTTCCATCACAGAAGGCCTCTCATCCACCTTCCTAACTCGTAGCAGTGGCGTCGCTAGGATTCCCCGCACCCGGTTTATCTTTGTGAATAGAAAACTACGCAAGTAGTCATCATGTGGTGATTGAACTTTGTAAATGACAATGTTTGTGTGTACTTCTTAATTGTGTTTGCCCATATTGTTTTTCTCTGTCCACCTCATGAGTTTTGTAAATAAAGAAACATGACTTCTTTAAACTGCTCACAGTGTTTGCCTCGTAATTTTGTTCAGAAAGTGACTAGTATCATTACAAACGGCGGATGTTTAGTGCTAAAAATGTTCTGATAAGTTTCGCATATCATTGAAAGTTAATGAAAAATTGCTAACTAGTGGGGCAGGCATGTATTATAGTGTCATTCTATATCTAATCATAATTCGTTTGAATTAACCAGTTTGCTCGGCTTGGCCCTCTGCGTGTATAGGCACAGGAGTAAAAATTAAAAATAAAATCACTGCACCCAGTCTGTAGCATATGCGAACAAGTGAAAACAAGAAATAAGCGGAAACTCGCGTGATAATTGCGCACATTTATGCTATGGCGGGCGGCATAGTTTAAAAACGAGGTAATAGCTTCTCCTCACTTTCCATCGTATAAGCTGATCCGCTTTTAACGGGATCACTTCCGAAAATCTCGCATATACTCATATGACGGCAGAGGTGCCTGAACGTGCCCCGATAACCCTTCACCTTTATCGAACTTTTTTTTTTATTACACAAGCTTGTCATAAGGCATATTATAAAAACACATGTAAATTGTTTTCCGTAAGTACTCTATCGAACTTGCGTGCTTACGACCTTCCAAGGCTGCTTTTAAACCGTGCGAGAAAAAAAAAAAAAAAAGCTATCGTGAGATGCATCTAAGTAACCAATAATCATGTGGCTGTGGCGGAACTATTTAGAGAATTGCATTCGTGCGATGGATGTTTATGCATGTCGCCACGCTCGTAAATACTGTATTTAGCGAGTTAATGAACTCGCAAATGTACGTGGCATTTTAAAGCTTGCAGCTCGACTGTGGTACGAGCGCAAGCTGAGGAAACTCGTGTTTTATAGTTTGCGCCAAGCTGCGGCGGAACACTTGGATGGATGGATGAAATATAGGAGCGTCCCCTTTGAAACGGGGTGGTAGCAGTAGCTATCATGCTCATTTTTCTCCCTATATTTTAATTATTGATTTAGATTAGTTAACTAAACCATCATTCTATTTATTAAATTTTTGTTTCTACATTACTAACATTATGTCATGTCACTTCTCTGCTTTTAAGACACCAATCTTCCAGTCGTTTTTTGCTAGTTTCCACCGCCGGTTTATTCACCCGGCCACTGGTATCTCTAAACCCCAGAGCTTCAGGAACAGTGACTGCGCCTGCATCAATGCAAAGGTGCATAAGTGGCATAAGTGGCGAGCGCCGGGGTGCGGCGAAAGACGGTGCCACGACCCTTTTCCAACTTACGCTCGGCCGGAGAGAAACGTGCGCGCGGAGGTGATCTCGGAGGCCATGCGTAGCCGGAGCAGACCCTCCGCTAGCTTCCTGTGCACGTGCGAAGATCGAGTTGCGCCTGGCGGTTATTTGGCGATACAAAAACGCTTCCGCTGATGCCAAACGGAGGTACTCAGTAGCATTGTGTCATGGGCAGCCATAATAGTAGGCAAAGCGCCGAAATACGAGGCTCACGTGCGAAGCTTTGCAGATTCCTTTCGAAGATTTTCTGCAAGACCTGTTTCCCAACTGCATGACAGCGTTCTGTGAAGTCTCCTGCTCTTTGTGGAAACGAAAAGAGCCAATTTCCCCCTTCTCCATAAACTCGGAAATGTTGACAGTTGACAAAGACAGCTTGGAGAGGCGTCAGAAGAGTACAATGGTTTAACACAATGGATACAAAGGGGAGGGGGTGGAGGATTATCCTGCTCTTCGCTCCCCGCGTGTCTCTTTGCCGATTTCCTGTGCTCTCTCCCTGCTTTGCATGTGCTCTGAAAGCAACCAAATCGACAGATATCCGGCGTGCGACGTTTGGAAAACATGTCTTGCTGAGAAGCTTTTACAGATTTTCACAAATTGGCCAATAATTGAACCAACATTAATATTATTCATAACGAAAATAAAATATGTCGGAAGTGCCCTACAAAAGCGATCCTATAGTTATGGCTTGATTGACACTACTCGCACAGAGCACCCTATTCGCGCCACAGGTTTCGTGAATGCAAACCAAATATAAATGAAGCACAACCATTTAATAAGAACCGAAATAAAACATGATTTTAGTACAAGCTTGGATTTCGCTTACCTTCCGAGCCAGCGAGCCGGTTATGTCGCGTACAGCGCGCGGAGCACTCACGTGTTTTTTAGACATCTAGCGTTCGTGCTTTTGAAGAAACACCTCCTTTGGACTATAACTTATTCTTCTACTGCAAGATTTGCATTAGTAACGTCGTAATAATAAAAACAAGACCTTATATAGATCTGATGCTACAGGCCAAAACGATAATCAAAGAGCGAGCCGCTTTATTTAAGAGTACTGATAATACTTTTGCAGTTATTAAACATATTATATAAGACAATATAATTACATAGCAGACCTCGATATACACTTCCTACATGTCCGCTACTGTGGCAAACGCATTCACAATCAATAATTACTCATCGCCGTCTCCTATACAGTGCAGACGTGAATAAAACTCTTCTCGCCTCTAGTTATGTTTCCTCCGTGGAAATACGCGGCAGGTTGTCCAATCATCAAGACGGAATGCAGGCAGCATGTCACGATGCAACTGTGAGGCCGCATGCTCGAACGAGAAAGCGCGCGGCGCACGCCGCGAAGGCAGCGAGAGTCGACGGCAGCCCAGTGTGTGTTTTTCTGCCACAGACTGCAGCTGCCCATCAGGAGCCGCAGGTATCGGTTATGAGATAAGAGTTCCTACAGCAAATATACCGGGATAACAAAGTAGAAATTACATGGGAAGGGATAAGAAGTACGGAAGCTGTCAAGGTATGCAAAGAATTAAGACAAGGTAGTCCTCTATCACAGCTGCTGTTCATGCTTTATGAGATAAACATGGAACGGAAGATACATGAAAGTAACCTAAGTTTCAACCTCTCATATAGATTAGGTGGAAAGGCGGTAGAGCAACGCCTCCCCGGTTTGATGTATGTAGACGATATTGTGCTGCTAGCTGAGTCTGGAAGAATTGCAAACTCTAGTTAAGTATTGCGGAGACGAAGGGGACGCTCTAGGCTTCAGTTATAGCGCAGTTAAGTCGGGTCTGATGATTTTCAACTGCTCAACTGATCAGGATCTTAAAATACAAGGTCATAAAATACCGAGAGTAGGCAGAATATAAATATCTCGGTATATGGGTAAACGAAGGATTGGCATGCATTGGAAAGCATGAGCAATCACTTAAGGCCAAAGGGCGAAGAAATGCCGGGATAATGAAACATAGGGCATTGTGGGGATACAAGTATGAGGTTTTGAGGGGTATTTGGAAAGGAATTATGGCGCCCGGGCTTACTTTCGGAAATGCGGTTTTGTGAATAAAATCAGAGGTGCAGTCGAGATTAGAAATAAATCAGAGAGCCGTCGGAGGATTAGCACTAGGTGCCCACGGCAAAACCACAAATGAGGCGGTACAGGGATACATGGGCTGAACATCTTTCGAAGTACGGGAAGCTAAGAGTGAAATATTATATGAGGAATGCCTGAGGAAATTGGACAATAACAGATGGGCCGCTAAAGTATTTAAATAATTATACCTAAAAAGCGTTGACTCACAATGGAGGAAAAGAACTAAACTAACCAGTTAGTATGCTGGTCACAAGGACGAAGAAATAAAGAGCGTTAAGCAACAGGTGAAATACACAGAAGGTAAAAATTGGATAAATTCGATGGAAAAGAAACAGAGTGTGGAATTATACCGAAAGTGGAAAAGGCAGGTCAGGAAGGAGGCTTTCTTTGATAACTCAAGAGGCAGTGCCCTACTTTTTGAAGCTAGATCAGGGCGCCTTAGAACACGCAGCCACAAAAAGAAATTTAACAATGAAAATGACGCATGTGCTGTATGTGGTAACTCCAGCGAAACAATTGACCATATTATACTCGAATGTAATGGTATCCATCTGGCAGTTGAGGCAGGCGCAGTCAGTGTTCCTGAAGCTCCGGGGTTTAGAGGTATCAGTGGCCGGGTGAATAAACCGGCGGTGGACGCTAGCAAAAAACGACTGGAAGATTGGTGGCTTAAAAACGTAAAAATGACATAATGTTAGTAATGTAGAAAAAAAATTCAAGAAATAAAACGATGGTATAGTTATCCTATCTAAAACAATAATTAAGATATAGGGAGAAAAATGATCATCATAGCTACTGCTACCACCCCATTTCAAAGGGGACGCTCCTATATTCCATCCCATCCCATCCATCGCAGCGCCGCCCAGTGATGCTTTGGGAGCCTGTTGCGTTTCTCATTAGTATCATTATTTTACGTTTTTCAGAGAAAAAAAGGTTAGAACGGCATAATGCACTACTGAGCACCCTTGGCTACACTCACTCTAAATTCCCCTTCTAAAGCACCTGGCCCTGCTAAAGGTGCCTTCCTGCTCATTATTATTTTTTTTTTTTCTAGTCAGCGCGTGGTCAGACTTGCCATTCCACTGAGCAACATGCATTCCGTGCCTTTCAGCGTTTTCAAAGTGAGAGATGGATGTGTGAGTGGGCCGAGGAGCGAGAAAGGCATTGGAGATAAATAAACCAGACAAATTTAAAGCACAAGACTATAGGAGAAATCTGCCAGTGGGTGTCGGCTAACAAGCTCCCGCGCATGGGGCTTCCGATGGGTATCGAGTTAAGGCTGGTGTTTCCAGCGTGGTACACGCACGTGCACATTCCCGGTCCAATGTTAAAAGGGCGTGGAGTCTCTGGCATAAACTAAGGCATGTGTTTTCAAGCTCTCCTCAGACCAGGATAAATCCTTCTGATAAGATCACACTTGTCAGTCAGTGTCTCAGCGGCCCTATTGCATGCATTTTGGCATCTTTACACAATAATCCACTTCTCCCCCGCACCTTCCTCCCTCTCACTGCCAAGCTGCACACCACTGAGCGCTGCACCCGCACCCCCCTCGTGACGCCACTGACTCAGACAGTTCTACGACGTGTAATACCGCCTAAGTGCTAGATTCATTGGTACAGGTCGATTACGAGGAAGGCGGAAGCCAAAGGGAGACAAGGAAGGCAGGCGACTGTTTGCCAGTGTCAGGGGAGCAACCAACACGAGCTTCAGCCCGCTACATACGGCAGCTGTAAAGAGAAACCGAGCGTGCAACTGCTCCATGACGTCACGAAGCACCGGACTCTGCTACGCTACTTAAGAACTGCGTCAATATGGCGCGGCATGTGGTGTCCGGCGTCTCATAACTGCATGCATCATGGCTTCACGAGGCACCCTGATGAAGGTTTCCCGGATTTTTTTTATCGCCTGGCTTATTTGACAGACTCATCGACACATGAATATGCGGTCAGCAATGCTGCGATTGCATACGCGACCTTGATATAAGCATAACCATCATCATCATCGTCATAATCGTCAGCCGGATTATACCCACTGCACAGCGAAGGCCTCCCCGTTTAACCTAGTCCTGTGCTAGCTGCAGCCATTGGACCCTTTTGAATTTCTTAATATGGTTCATCCACCTAATTTTATGCCGCCCCCCGCAGCGCTTACCTTCCCTTAGAATACAATTGGTTACTTTTAGTGACCATCTCTTCCAGCATGTCCTGCCCATGCCCTTTTCTTCTTCTTAATTTCTTCTAGGATATCAGTATCTTGAGTTATATCTCTGATCCACTCAGCACGATTGCTACCTCTAAATATTACGCCTACCTTTCTGCTACTCCTGTCTAGATCCTTTATCATTAGTTGTAGTTGGTCCACTGTGTTTCTTAACAAGGCAATGTCATCAGCTAATTGCAGATTACTGAGATGTTCTCCATTGACCCTGATGTCTAACTGCTCCCATTATATGTCTCTGAATACACTCTCTAGGCAAGCTGTAAATAGCACTGGGGAGATCATATACCTTCTTGCCTAACACCTTCCTTAATAGAAATTTTATCAATTTTTTTATGCAGAAGTATTGCTGCTGTGCAGCCCCTATAGATATTTTCCAGTACTTTCACAGATACCCTGATCTCGCTATGCCTGCATGAATGCCGAGGTTCCGACCGAATGAAATGCTTTCTCGTAGTCATTGAACGCTAGGTATAGGGGCTGGTTATATTCACAGCACTTTTCTATCACCTGGTTTATAGCGTAGATATGATCGATGGCACCCTTTCCAAAATCCTGTTTGATCCTTTGGTTCATTTAAAGTCTAAGGTTGTCCTGATTCTACTAGCTATTGCATTGGTAAATACTTCGCACGGAACTCATAGTAAACTGATTCATCTGTAATGTTTCAAGTCCTTAGCATTCCTCTCTTCTGAATACAGATAATATTAGCATTCTTCCATGATTCCGGTACTTCCGATGTCGTCAGGTATTGCGTAGACAGGGTGGCCAGTTTTCCTAACAAAATATCCCCTCCGTCCTTTGAGAAATCTGTAGCTAACTGATCCTGCGCGGCTGCTTTTCCCCTCTTCATAGCTTCTAAGGCTTTCTTAACCTCGTCCTTCGTTACTGGCGGAACGTCTGGTTGCTCTTCTTTACAGCCAATTTCATTCTTGTCCTGACTACTTAGGCTACAGCAGAGGTCCGTTTATAACTCCTCGACTACCTTAATTATCTTGTCCGTGTTAGTAATGGCAATACTCGCCTTGTCCCCGAGTGCATGCATCTGATTTTCGTCTATGCCTAATTTCCTCATTACTACTTTCAGGCTACGATCGTCCTTTAGAGCATGCTCAATTTTCCCCATGTGATACGTCCTTATGTCGTTCAACTTGCGCCTACTGATTTGCTTTGATACCTCTACCAGTTCTATCCGGTCTGTTGGGTCGTGATATAAGCAACCTACCGTCAAAGAGACCGCGGAGGGGACAAAAAATTAAAAAATAGGTGACACACATTATGGCACATTCATATTGAAATCTTGCATCCCTCACAGAGATAAAGGCTTTTTTTTTTCTTTTCCTCAGACAGTAAGCACGCATTTTCTCTTTATATTTGGACGCATCATCGCCTACCTAAATATCGCATGTAAAACCATTATTTATACGCTAGGGGCCACCCATGGAGCCCGTGTACACACAGCTGGGTCAACGTAAGCGTCATCTGCACGCCTTCACACACGGCTGACACCAAAATGAGACGCGCCGCTGTTTCCTCGAGCAAAGCTACGCCATAAGGCATCGTAAAATGCGGAAGTATGATTGTAACTAGATCGTGTAACGTGCGACTGAACGCGTCTATATGTGGTCGAAAATATCCGGCCTATGAGAGCTTTGGCTGATATACAGGACACTATACTGTGGAGAACACTACCGACGTCTCAGTGGTGGCGCCTCCGTTTGTGCCTGCATGAGCTAGCCTCAAAATTAGTACATAACTGCTATTTCCATTAGGTCTAGAGACACCAATATGGCAGCAGGTCCGCGACGCAATTATAAGCGAAGAAAATGCCGTTCCAATCCGCGCTCCCGCGTGAAACCTTTGTCGAGTAGCGGTGCATGCCGCCGCGAGCTCGGGCCACTTGAACACTCCTGATGGTGCACCAGAGCAGCATCGCGTTTGGACTCGGGGCGATCACAAGGAAAGCTGCACGCTCTCCAGGACGAGGACCCGGGGAGAACAAAACGGGCCTACGAGACTTGGCACCAAAATGCAGTGACCACGCATCCCACATGTGTTCGGCATTTGTGTCGTCCACAAGACTTCCTGTCGGGCTACGTCCTATGCGATAGCGTCAATTGTTCGAGTGACATAAGCCAAACTAATACCTTTTGGGGGTGTAGCTTTCGTCGCGTCTGTAGTCCAGGTACAGACATATCGCGTGAATTGGCATTTTTCTTGCAAACTGAATGTTCACTTCATGTGGCAGAATCCCGTCCGATTGCCAGTAGGTGTCAATGGAGTCGTCCAACAGTTGATGGATGCCATACCCTGCGCAAGCGTGCGAAGAAGAGAGGTTACTTGAGAATCGCCTGCTAGAATTCCATGTTCACTGGTACTCTGGATTCAGAGCTCACCGCGCATGCAGGATGAGAGGGACCATACGGCTTGTTCTCCGACGTCCCGGACACCGCGCTCCATCTCCAAACGTGGGACGACAGCGTTCATGGTCCTAATAGGAAGAGAAGGACACTTCCGTTTACCCTATGAACTGGATGATATAGATGAGTGTACATTTACGTGTTATGCGGATCAAAATGCCTCTCTTGCAAGGCGGATAACGTTACAGTGAAAATAAAAGAATGGGCTGAAATTGGCCGCGCGCCAATATCCGCAGGCTGTCGTTATCCAACTGTCATTTAGGCGGAAGCGCGATGACGAGACCACGACGACATGCGGTTCGGATCTGCTCTAAGATACACGTGCCTCATCAACTAGCCCGCACGTTGCCTAATTCAAGCGATATTCAGCTTCATAAACAATTAGATAAAAGCGGGGTCCGACTGCGCGTCGCTGCGGGTCACTCTAGTTCGTGCTGCACAGCCACCACCTGGTGCAAGCGTGGAGACATTCTTTCTCTTCTTTAAGACCTCCGCATAACGAAGGCACTCCATGAATGATCAATAAATAATCATCACATAAGAATACCATAATTACTTTTTTTTTCTGAATCGGGAAGCGCGTAGGTGCTTTTTTGTTTTTTGTTTTTTCAGAGAAAACCTTTTGCACTTGCGAACAAAGAGCAACCGGTTTTCGACCCATGAATTTCCGGATAGAGACCATAAAAATAAAAGGCCACATATAAACCACGAGAAGTGCGAACTTTGACCGCCTAGAAACATTTCGACCGAACGCGCACAAATAACTAAAAAGAAGTAAGAGGCGACTTCTGCGGTATACCGTGGTGGAAATGTGGGCTACATCGTGCACGTATAGCATAGCGGAACGAGTGAGAACCGTCAGAACTGGTAGATGTGGCGTCTTGTGGTTCAAGTTCTTTTCCGTAGTTCCGGAAACAAACTCGGCATAAGGAGCATTTAAAAATTTGTACACGCACAAAACAACTGCACTTGCAAGCTAACGACTGACACAGAATAAACAGTCAACCAAACAATGCTAGACCCCGTGATCACGTTCGCAAGGATATGCATAGAAATGGCAGTTGGTTGGGTGTGGTTTGTCGGGTGGTTTCACGTTTGGCAGTGAAGTTCAAGAAGCAAGCATGCAAGCCTCAAGAAGCTGGACAACTCATATGAGTTCGCATTTGCCCTGCTTTTTTTTTTTTTTTTCCAAGCGGCTCCTCTAAGGACAAACTTGAAAGACGCGCGAGCAGGCGCATGTCATGTCGGGTTGCCGAGGTAAGCAAACTGCAACGTGTTTACTGTGCGCTGCTTGACCCGAGCCACCACCGAAACGTGGCGACACGGGCGCAACAAGGCCGCGTTCAAAGTGGCCGCGAAAAACAAGTGATTTCAAACTGCGCTCCACCTATCGACAGCTGTGCAGCTGCAACGGAAAATAATTAGCACGAGTGCCTCGTAGCCGAACCGAAAAAATCGCGATATGCGGCGCTTTTGTTCCCGTACAACAGTACAGGCCCCACTAATTTGCCAAGTCGGGGTGGGCGGCAGACAGCAGTCCATCAAACTAAGCCCAAACTTTGCTGTTTATTTATTTATTCTTTACCCACAGCGCCAATTAGGGATTACTGTGGAGGGAGGGGGATAGCTACATACAGCATAAGAAACGGCAAATATGACAAAATACAATACGACAGCAGCCCGATCAGCCAAAGATAACAAAGTAGTAATAAAAGAACGCAGCACACAAGTCAACGTACAGGCAATGAAACAAAATTTCTCATCCGTATTTCACGCAGGCATACTGCGCAGAGATGAAACCAAAGTGGAGTACACTATGAAGACACATGAAACAGGAAAGATGGCTGATGTGTACAGATAACACTTCCTAAGCTAACGATTATTTCACCCAGCAATTTTTTTAAAAGAAAAACTGCGATAAAGACACCGTTGCTCACAGTGCTAGCTAATAACTTAATAGTTAAAATCATGTGGGCAGCCACATCGGCGCATTACTCCGCCGATAAGCAATGCACAATTGTTCATTCATTATGCGGGCTTTCGCATTGTCCAGTGCTGGAATGGGCTGCTTTCTGAAATAGGACGTGCCTGGCACACTCAACGGCATTCGGCGCATACGGCAACAACAGCGCCGCGTCTGGCAATTTTTCTGCTGCCTTAACGAGTCACTTGTACTAATCTTTTTTTCGTTGGAGCTGCACGTAAGTTCCCTTCATCGTCGACATTATTATGACTGTTAATTAAGCTATCCCTAAAGCTGGACAAATGCCTCTCAAGCCCTCCAGTAAAACCCATGCTACGCCGGCTACGTAATCTCATTCCGCCAAACTTCCCGATCTCATCCGCCAGCCTCATAGTTGCCATGCTTGCCAATTCTAGTGAAATCACATTCGCTGAGGTATGGACCATGGTTGCCGTGATTTCGCGAAACGTTCCGTGTTCATTATCTCAACTAAGATATCAATCGCTAGCATTCGCTCCTATCGCATTCTGTCGCTTAAAGTTGCGTCAGAAAGCTAACATGGATTACGCATACGCCTTCAAAAGAAAATCACGAGATTCGCTCACCTCTTATGCCAGTCGCAGATAGCGCTGTCCAGAAGCAATGAAATGTGGACGTCGTCGACGTCGCCGCAGCACTTCGCTGAGCGAGGCTGGCGAGGCTTACGGCACAGTCAGCGCAGCTTAGACACGAAGCGGGGACACAAAGACGACGAAGCTTCGCCTCCAACCTTGGCGTGGCCTGGTTGCTGTTCGCTCTATTACTACGTTGGATGGGCGCCGCTCGCCGTCGTTTCAGCACATTCGTCAGTTCAGTACGCGGGCTATCTACTCTCGGATCACTGTCAAGCTATTGACGCGGACGACGCTTATGAGAACACTGGGTAGCCGTTATCGCTGGCGAAAGGGAATGGGGATACAAGCTTCTATCCCGGATCTAGTTACACGAACCTAGGTACTACATTCACTCTCGCAGTCACATGACGAACGAATAGCAGAATGTTTCCCAGCTCAATGCCACTTGTCCCTAGAAATCCCCAGCCTCCCCTGTTTGCCGCGTGGAACCTGGTGGTGCTCGGCGAAGCGACAGCCGTCCGATTCGCTGCGGATTCTTGTTCGCTCGCGAGAGAAAAAATGATGCGTAACACCTTTGTGTGCCATTATTCGCGCAGCATAGCGGGTAGTCTTAACATGCGGGATATTAAATTATGAGCCTTCTTCGAACAGTAGTTCTGAACTGCCCGTCCCTCTTCTGGTTATTTGACATACTTGCGTAGCCCAGTGCCTGTGTCTGGCTCTACTAATGAGGAAGAAATGAATGCCATAAATATCCCGAATGAACGCGTGTACCCTCGCCCACGGCGTGGATAGTGTCATTAATTAGAAAATTGATTTCGGGCGAGCACATACGTTTCAGTACAGGGAGAAATGAACTCTCTAATTACGTCTGAGCTCCATGCTTTGTGACTGAACTTCGTGCCTTCTATTTACTGAAATTTTTGGTACAAAAACATAAAATGGATATAGCTTCCACTGAAGTGTATTATTTTTTCGCTATTGAAAAACGTGCGAAAAGCAAATAAAATGCACACTCAGTGCGGCGTCTCAGTCGACGAGACAATTTAATTCTTTGGCACGCCTCGTCATTACTTATGTGTATAGAAACATACTTGGCTTAGCTAGCCACAATTTCGTAGGTCCACATTCGCCAACACATACTCCAGAGAATATCTCGAAGCAAATAACAAGGGTTGATGAATCCTACAACGCTCCTGACACCACCAATACGAGTACCGTTCTTGCTATCAAGCAGGGCGGAAGAGCTCACTAGTATCCGCAAAAGGTGCACGAAAGAGCTTGCACGATGTTAAAACCAAACGACCAACGGGCTTCAACAATTTCGTGTTCGCCACAGTACTCATTCTAAAGATCCAGTACTCTCAAGTGGTTAGCGTGGGGTTAGTTTAGTTTGGTTGGGTTTGTAGGGTCTAATGTGCCAAAGCTACTTAGACTCTGACAGACGCCGTAGTGAGGGACTACCGTAAATTTCGATCGCATGGGGTTGTTTAAAGTGCAATGCCATTGCACAGTACACGAGCGCCTTGCTTTTCGCCGAATCTTAAAAGCGGCCGCCGCGGCCGGGATTCGATCTCGCATCCATGGCTGCACCTATCGAACGCGCCAACTTCCGACCCGCCGTGGCTTTTTTATTATTTTTTTTTATTCATTTCTGGCGTTTAGGCCCACATAGACCACTGAGCCACCGTGGCGTGTCAGATGCCAGTATCGTTCACGGCGCCGTGAAAATGCTGATACGTACGCACACCTCGCAGCACGAACAAAAGCACTGCATATTAAAACCTTTGAGCTTATAAAGCACAGTGGCACGCAATATATGCAGGAATAGTCGGCTTAAACCACTATAAAGGGCGAGCTTTGACCTATTCCTACTATATATTAAGCTCGATAGTGTTCACTCCTGTTGCGCTCATCAACGCGACATACCACACCGCCGGCTACTGGACTGGCGCCTGCTCGTCGAGAGCACAGCTGCGGGGCGTGCACTTGAGAACCGGAGCGCCGTGCGTGACTTTTCGTTCATTTCCCGTGACCCTGGATCGCGGATCGCCTGGCTGGCGCGGATTTCAAGTCGCCGACGCAACCCCGCCCGCAAGACGACTCCGGATGTCCCGCGTCGGCAAGGCGAGCAGCAGTATTCCGAACCGCAGATCATCCACGGTGTGTGGAGGTGTGTGTTTGTGTGTGTGCGCGCGCTGGGCTCTTGTGTAAAGGAGCCGCGGAGGCCAGGAAGCTCATTCCCACGGGACTCGGGCTGTCCGGCAAGGACGTACGTGACCACGGCGGTGGATTTGAACTCTGGAATGTCCCTTTTGGCGTAACGATATGGTCTTTGTTTAGGGAGTCTATTTAACGAGCTGTCAGGGGTGATTTAAAAAAAAAAAAAGGAGAGACCAGTTGCAATAAACATGCTGTAAACCTGGTTCGACTCCGGGTAGTACTCCAAGGTGCCCAGCAGGTACAACTCAACAAACCGCCGGTCAGCGCCACCGAGCACGGCGGGTGAGAGAACCCTTTCGAATGCCAGCAGCTGAACAGACCGTCGCCCTCTGGACGAGCACGGCGGGTGACAGCTTGGAGAGCGGCTTCGAAACATAACTACTCCTATTAAATTAGTAGAACTAAACGGAGGAAATAAACTAAACAGTTGCACAGTAATGCAGCAGGTAAACTGAATACACCATGTCCCATATAAATATCTAAGTGTCAGAAGACCAGTGACGCACCATGAAACCTGAAATACCTACAACGTTATTTACCATTGGTGATCGCTTGGAACGGAACCGTAGGTCGTCAAATTGAAAAAAGGAATTGCATAATCTGTGCTACACCTTGGTTCACCCTCTGCCCGAATGCGTGCCTTGTCCAAACTCCTGATCTCCTTAGATACGCGAGGTAGGCAGTGCAAAGGAGGCTGTCTGTATAAAGAGAATGTTACACTGCATTCTTTCCAGTACGCCACTTCGTATTCCCACCTGTCAGCAGCAATGGCGTAGTGTGCATCACGTGGAATACCCGCCTGGAATCGGCGCTATGATTTTTTTCTCTCTATAGTGTCGTACCAGTTGACGTGAGTCCGGTTGACGTAATTTCAATCATGGATATTTTATTCACCACAAAGAAGTGGAAGGAGGCCGAGGGAAAAGCCTGTCTGCGGCTTGAGAAGTCCTCGGCCCCCTTAAGGCATGTAGAGCAGCAGGGTGAAACGAAAGTGGGCACACAACGGTTACAGGCGTTAAAAAAGATGAATCAAGGAAAAAAAAAGAAAAAAATAAATAAAAAAGACAACATAATGCACATCAGAAAATACACGCTGAAAAAAAGAAAAAAGACAATCAACATGCACCCGGCAATATCCTCAGCATAATTAACGTTAATAAACTACAACATGAAACCTATATAAGGTACGTTGTGAGATATATTTTCAGTGATGATAGGGACCTATTGAATATATCAATACCACGCATTTCTACAATGTTCAATAATCGCGGAAGTGTGTTACAGAGCATTTGTTGTCCATAGGTTTGGCGGCACATTGGAACATTCCATTGTTCTGGATTTCGTGTTCTCTAAATTGGATTGTTAGAGCATAGTTCTGCATTTTCTTTCAAAGTCGAACAGTTTCGTTGGGTATTCAAACGGTACTGCCGGCACACCTTACACACGTATAGGTTGTTTATGTCTAGCATATTTGGTGATGAAAAAATATGAGAAGTTGGTGCTGTGTAATCGACATCTACAATGATTCGTAATATCTTTTTCTGTAGCCTGTGCAACTGTAGTAGGCTTGGGTTTGTTGCAGTTCCCCAAACTAAATGAGAGTAGTTTAGGTAGGAGGCAAAGAGACCATTGCATACCATCAGTTTAATTCTTTTCGGGAGAGTAGAGCGGTTGCGATTTAAAATTCCCGTTCTGCAACTCAATTAACTTATTAGACTGTTTATATGATCCTGCCATTGTAATGTTGATGTAAGATATACCTTAAATACCTTAACACTGTCTACCACGTCAATCGGTTCGGATCTAAATATTATGTTTTCCTGTAACGATACTTGTTTTCCTTTTGATCGAAAAACAACTACTTTGGTTTTGTTCGCGTTAATTATCAAATGATTGTTACACCTCCAGGAGTCTAATTTACGCAAAACAATGTTCGCCTTAAGGATTCCTTCAGCTTCAGAAAGAGATGATACCAAGGCACTTGTATCATCGGAGTATATCATGAACTTATTGTCTGAACAAATGTGCACAATATCATCAATATATAAATTAAATAAGACAGGACCTAAGATACTACCTTGTGGCACCCCAGAGACTATATGCTTTCTTCTAGAAGCGAATCCATTCATTTCAAAATATTGAAACCTATTTGACACGTAGCTCTTCAACCGTGCCAAAGCAAGTCCATGTATTCCATAAGGATTCAGTTTTGCAAACACGATTTTATAACTAATATAATTAAAAGCCTTAGTGAAATCAACAAAAATGCCTGTAACAGTGCGTTTGCCCTCAAAATTTTGTAGAATATATTGCTTTTGGTCCAGCAACGCCAACTGTCTAGACCTGTTCTTTCTGAGGCAGTACTGCGAGGTAGTGATAAGATTATTTTTGCGGCAGAAGCGCAATATGCGGTTTAATATAATTTTATCTAGACCTTTAGAAAAAGCAGGAAGAATTTATAAAGGTCTGTAGTTAGATATGACACTCTTATCACCTTTTTTTAGATAAAGCTATCACTCGAGCAAATTGCATTTTTGAAGAAAAAACTCCTGTAGAAATACAAAGATTAAATATATGTGCCAAAATATGACTGATTATATGTATGGTATACTTCACAGGTCTTATTTGTATATCGTCAGCATCAACGGTTTGAGAATTACTTAAACTCAAGAAAACAGAACACACCTCATTTGCATTTGTTGGTTCGAAAAATAGTGTATCAGAGTTATCGTGCCCTAAAGTGTTATAGGATGCTGTCTGGGTTGTGTTTAAGTCCCTGTGAACAAAACAATTATTGAAAATATTCACCAGTGCTTCCCCATTCCCCTTTTGTCCTTCGTGAAGAATTTCATCAACTGTCTCCTTTTTCTTACATTGGCCCATTAGCGTATTTAAGTTGTTCCACATTAGGTCAGTGCGTTTTCCGCTAGAACTGAACAAGTTTTGGTAGTAGAAGTCCCTTGCTTTTTTCAACTTCTTAGTTAAAATCATTACCAAATCTCTTGAACGCAGCGAGATCAGATTGAGCACGAGATCGGATGAAATTCTTAAAAAGAGGCTCTTTTTTTTTTTTTTTAATCTTCTTCAATAGGTCCTTTGTCACCCAAGGTTCTCGGCATATCTTGTCTGTCGTGCAGCGTTTAAAACAAAATGACGTTGATATAGACCAAAAGAAGCAAGCTTAAAGAAGTGTCATAAGCGACATTAGCGTCTGCTGCTTGAAAACGTCCCAACAGACTGTTTCTAACTCCTTGTGGAAAGCTTCTAAGAGGGTTGGTGTAACAGGTTGATAAATAGTAGCCACTTTGTGGCGGAGGTTCGCCCGATTACCGATTCTTATGCTACAAAACACAGGCAAGTCGTCACTAAATTCATAATTAACAACACCAGCTGTAACAAAGTTCTGATCGTAATTGGTTATTACCAAATCTAGAATTGTTTCCGTTGACAGTGTTATTCGAGTGGGACAGGCTATGTTATTTATACAACAATTAGATACCAACACATTTTCAAAATCTATTTTTGGGGGGCTATTATTGCTCATATCAAGATTAAAATCACCGGCAAGTATCACATTGTACCTATTTTGGTTAACAAATGACAAAAGATTATCTAAGAACACAAAGATTTCAGAGACCGAACCATCCGAAGGGCGGTAGCAAGTGGCAACTACGACGTTATTCACTTACAGACAAACAACCTCATAATCGTGTGTAACGCAAGTAAATTCTGAAAGCAAGGCAGGCTGGAGAAGACAGCTTACCAGCACCGACACATCACCACCTCTACGCGTCGTTCAATTAACATAAAAAGTTTTAATATTAGATTGGTCAATGGAACCACAACTGCTTGTCTGCATGTTTCGGTTACCATCAGCACATCAACACATTTTTGAAGTCTATTAAACAAATATAACCGCTCAGCAATCTTGTTGAATATGGATTGAGCATTTGCATGAAAGCAGCGTAATAACCGCGTTTCTGACCACCAAGATCGTTTCTATGCTTTTCCAATGTCACAAGTCCTAGGTCCTCCATTTCAGGATAGAGGTACTCAGAGTTCCAACTGCACGGCGACGTACTCAGCTGCTGATAGGGCACAGATCACTCACGCTCTTTACAACCTTTCCCGAGTCGCCATGCTTTCTACGCACCAAAACCTTCCCGTTGGCATGCCACACGTATGCCAAGCCAGCCTGTTTAGCCCAGTCTTTTGTTGATTTCAACAACGCACTCGAGTGGGTAGTCATGTTTTCTGTGATAAATAATGAATCGTCTATGTCCTCCAAGATCTTCCTCTTCTTTAGCCAAGTGTCGCGTACGTCCTGCCTCACAAAACGGGCAATCACACCTTTTATCATTCCGGGTTTCGCAGACAACCTATGAAGGGCTAGTACGTCTTTCTGGGTGAGGTGCTTTATGCCATTTTTTTTTTTTTTTTTTGCGTCTTCGTTGACCTTTGCCAAAAGGTCCTCTTCGTCCGCCTCAGGAATTCCGTGAATTTCGATGTTCAAGCGCCTGCTGCGCCATTCTAAGTCATGTACGCTAAGCTTTAGCTGGGCTATACATTTTGAGTCCGCATTCTTTTCTAGTTTGTCAACTCTACTTTTATTACCCTTGATTTCTTTATTATGCGTGTCAAGGCGTTCTTTTACAGAAGCAAACTCTTCATGTAACATCTGGAGTGAGCTCTCTAAGTCGTCTAGCTTTCCGTTTAGAGGCAAAAGGGAAGTCAGCTTTTTGTTTACTTCCACAACAAGAAGTTTCAGATCGGAATCTTAATTCGGGTCTCCATTTGAGGTGTCGCCCTTCCCTCCACCTGAAAGTCTACATGCCTCACACTTCCATGCATTTTTGGCCGCTTCTCGTTTTGAAGCGAATGTCGTTTCACTCATTCCGGAGCATACCGAGCCATGAAAACAAAATTCACACTCATTGCATGTAATGACATTTTCTTCATCTTTCAATCTTTCCCGGCACTTGCAACACCGCGACATGTTGGGCTATACACAGGCAAAGAAAACACTAGCAGGTTGGCAGCAGAGACGGAAACAAAGGAACTTGCACGAACATATTATAGAAGAAAACACAGTGAAGAACACGGTGAGGATCTCACGTTCGTCCCGCTCCACCGCTGCTGCCAAAATGCCTGGCGAAGTACGCCCCCCGTCGCAAAAGTTTGTGCAGCATTTAACAGCTGCTGCTGAGTGGGCGTAAGTATGCTTAACTGTGAAGTTATTTGTCGCAAAATGGAAATAAGGAACTGAGCAATTTAAAAGGGTGGATTGTGACTCCGTGTGATATCTCTGCTCATGTTGCAGCAGGCGGGCGGGGAGACATCATGCTAGATGAACCAATCGGCCTCCATTATACACGATGCGACTTAGGACCACAAGCATACCGAAGTCCGGAAATATACGAAAACAACCTCTGAAACAATGAGTGGCTCAAGTAAAGCAGAACAACCAGGGGTGCTTTGCAAGGCTCCTCGAGAACCGTTCGTATTCCCATCATGTATCACGCTTTTCAGAAACGTTCAAGGGATAATACACATCTACTGTGCCGGATTACCCGGGTTTGATTCTGACCTCGGCGGCTGCGTTTCGGTGGAGGTGAAACGAAGAGGCGTCCGTGTGCTTTGCGATGTCAGCACCCGTTAAAGATCCCCAGGTGGTCGAAATTACTCCGCAGCCTTCCACTACGGCTCCTCTTTCTCTGCTTCCACTTTCACTCCCACCTTCCCCCCTTCCCGCACGGTGCGGTTCAGGTGTCGACAACAACTGTGACAGATACTGTGCCTTTCCCTTCCTGTGAACCAATTATTATTATTATTATTATTATTATTATTATTATTATTATTATTATTATTATGAAAATATACATTATTGTGAGGGAATTAATATACCATTCGCTCAAGCTCTGTCACACTTGTACAAAGCAATGATGCTCAGATTTCGGAGAAACTTTGAAGCTAAAGAAAGTTAGCTTAGATGTTGAAGCGACGCATCACACCGACGATGGCTACAAGTTGGAGCTCTAGTCTTTTTTTTTTTTTTTTTGATCTGCGAAGCTTTGCAAACAGCATAACTTTCATTTGAGCTACGAAACGACTCTTCTTTTATTTTTCTTCTTTACTTCTGATTTCACTACTCTCCCGATTATATGGACCATTCACTCTAATTACAGCACACATTATTTACAGCTATATACACATTGCAGCACAACTTCGCTTCTGTCAGGGTGTGGCCTCTCACCAAAGCTTGCATGCCCGGCCTAAAATCCGACTTGCTGGCTGTTTTCCACGCGTCAGAAGATAGCGCAGTTTGCCGGCAATGTTAAATGAATCTGACAGTGCCGCATGCCATTGGCAGGATATAATTTTAGCCAATTTGCTTTGAGGCAATCCGCATTAGCTGCAAAACAACTGGAAACAGATTTACCAGCGGCAGGCTTCCAGCGCTTGTGTGCATCGTATGTTTGTGAGACAATAAATATCGTTACAAAAAAAAAAGAACACCGGTAAACTTAACTGAGTGACTTGGTTACACGAATGAAAAAAAAAAAAAAATACCCCGGTAAACTTAACTGATTGACTTGGATACACGAATGAAAAAAAAAAAAATGTACACAAATTGACGCAGACGATCGTTCCGTTCGGTGTCTTTCAAACCACTCTCTGCGCCGACACTTGGCCGTGTCCCACTCTGAAGGCCTTCCTTTGTTTCATTTTCCTTTTTGCCTCCTTCTTTGTACGAGTGAGACGCCCAGCTTGCGTGTACCTTTGGAACCTGGCAGTCGCGGAGCCAATATTGTTCGGCGTCGGCGGGAACAGGAATCCTCCTCGCCTCATCGGCGCCCGTTCACGGCCCCTTCTCGGTTCGGATGTCTGGGTGGTCTGGCGTACGCCTTTCGTTAGGCAGCCAGCACGTGCGCACACATACGCACACAAACACACGCACTTGCGACCGGCCGTTTGGCTGACGTTGAGGGCGATGAAACCGACGTCTCCGACGGGTCCATAATATCCGTGCCGCAGCAAGGATGAGATGTCAGCGAAAGACTACAAATTCAGAAACGAGATCGCAGATAGCGGTCTTCCGGGCGTCGTAGAGGGAAACTCTCTCTTGCACCTTGCTCGAACCTTGAAACCTTCGTGTTTAGGCTCGTCGTGGTTTTGACTATACGACGCTCCTTCGTGAGAGATAACGATCTATAACAAAGAAAAAAAAAAAGAAGGGATGAGGAGAAGGGGGCTGCGTAGTTGTGCGCAGGGTAGTTTGTCAGCCGCGGTTCGGCGTCAGCTGACTGCGGGAAAACGGCGAACACGAGCGTAAACAAACAAACTGTTCGGTGCCCGATAATGGTCGCGGCATGATTCCCGCCCTGTAGTTTTTTTTTTCTTTTTTTTTTTTTTTTTTTTTTTTTTACGCCGTGTGGTGTTTGTACAGAGCGCACCCTGAAATGTCACGCGGATGGAGCCGCGTCCAAGTTCACCAACCGAGGCGGCCAGGAAAGAAACACGTGAAAACCGAGATAGGCGGTTGATAAAAGAACTAAGAAGAAAACAGAAGGGACGCTGTCAGGAATAAGGAGATGGAAAAAAAAAACGCGCCATGGAGCTTTAACCTTCAGCAAGAAGGGGGCGGGGGGCGGGGGGGAACGTGAACTGGCTTAGTCGCTCATAGTTGTGCCCCTTAATCGCTAAGCGATTAGCTGCCGATCGGAAGTGTAAGTTGGTTTTTAGAGCGCAGCTCTTTGGCGTCCGTTCCTGGGTTTCGCGTCGGCGTCGGCCTCGTAACCAGCTCCGCCCCCCTTTCATCCCCCCAGCGCTAGCAGCGACCGACTGATATCGCTGGATGCCGCTGACGCCGCTAGAGAGTCAAGATAACGTGACTGCGTAGAACACCGTCGCCGCCATGCAGAAAGAGGAGGGGAGGGTCCCCCCCCCCCCCCCCCCCCTGTTCCTGTGTGGCGGATAGGGTGCTCTTCAGTTGCCGACGCGCCGGTTATTTCACGTAGGCCCCGGCACGTCGACGAATACGTGACCACCTTCCCACGGCTAGACCTGGGTTCTTGGCGCTGCGGAAGCGAGGGTATCATATTGTTTGCGTCGGCATCGGCGGCGTTGTCCCTGAAACCAACTCCGCAGCAGGGGTTGACTCACTATCGGCGTCAGCAGCATCATTCAGTCGCTGCTATCTCTTCCCTCCTCCCTTTATCGCGTTGTCCGCTTGCTGCGCGCTTCTGCCCCCATCGTTTGCCGCTGGGTGTACACGCCGCCCCCCTCCCCCCTCTTCCTGCGAGTCTCCGGTTGTCAAAGCGCCGGCTCGAACTTAATTCCTTTCTTCGCTCCTCCTCCAATGCAACCCCTGTGCGGTGGCAATCAGAGAGCCAGATCGGTGGCGGCGGATCTCTATATGTGCACCGCCCGAGCCGAAATTGCCGCTGCGGTTCGCCACTGCGAAATTATCTGCCAGTCCTTTCTGAGCCATGAGCGAGACGACCGGTGGAAGTCCTCCGTCTGCTGCTGCTGCTGCTGCTGCTAAACGAGCTGTCAGAGCAGAGGCCCAGCGCCGTCGCCGCCAGAATCCAGAGCAGTAAGCGAGGCTGAAGCAGAAGCTCATCGCCGCCGTCGAGAAGACACTGCCGTTCGCACCGCCGAAGCGGAGGCTCATCGCCACCGTCGAGAGCAACCAGGTGTAAGCGAGGCTGAAGCAGAAGCTCATCGCCGCCGCCGAGAAGGGAGTCTTTGTTAAAGGAATACGTGTGAAAAAAAAAAAAAATTCTGTGATAGCGCATACATGTGTTGCTCGATTTCTTTGCCTCAATCTATCGAAAAGGTGAAACAGCTTATTTGCTGCGCTCAAATTTGGCATTAGGAAGTAACGTAATCGTAGGTAATTTTTGCATAGACAGGAGTTATACACAGCTAGATTTTTTCTGCGGGAAGGGGGGCCGGAGGGGGAGATAACCCGCAACAAGGGAAGATGATTTCTCCAAATGGCTCGCCGACAACAATAAGAGCGGGAGCCTTCTCCGGTTACTAACGGAAAATAATTTACACGGGTTTTTATAATATGCCTTATGGCAAGCTTGCGTAAAAAAGAAAAACAAAAACAGCGCGCGCGATTGCAGCAGTACAACGATCGAGTGACACAGTTTGGCGCAATGTTACAAGTGGCTCACAAATGCACACTTATTTTTGTCTCAGCTATTCCAGGAACAGCAGGTGCAGATCATCAGCCAGCTGGATGGAATGGAAGTGGACCTCGCAGGAGATGGGCGTTGCGACTCCCCCGGCTACAGTGCCAAGTACTGCATGTAGAACGTTGTTTTCATTCAGACTGACCATATCCTACAATGGGAACAGGTAATAATAGGAGAGGTAAGACAATGCTGCGATACGAAAATTGGCAAGTTGCAATTCATATTACCTGTGTGAAGTCAGCTGCAGTGCCCAATAGCGCGAGCATGGGTCCTGGCCTTAACGAGTCTCAATGCAGTCTCTACCAAAAGGCGACAGTTTCTGCGTAATATTAGGAGAAATTATTTTCAACCTCACCAAGAGTGTCCTTGGCAAGTGCTGCTTGCATGTCTATACTTATTTATTTATTTATTTATTTATTTATTTATTTATTTATTTATTTATTTATTTATTTATTTATTTATTTATTTATTTATTTATTTATTTATATATCCTAAAGGCCCTTTCAGGCATTAAATAGGGGGGGGGGGGGGGAGCCACATGAACAAAGTTGGTTATAACAGGCACATAAGTAACAATTGCACCTCAGGGTCAGAGAGGAGGAAAAGAAAGGAGAAAAAAAAAACAAGTCATTCGGGTCGCTATTTTTCCCTTTTTTTCTTTTTTTTTATACAGTAGTTATATGACCTAAGTAATTTTACATGCTCTGAAGAAACGAGGTATGCGCGCGCTTAATACCAAGCAGTAGGCTGAAATGAACAAGAAATAACACAGCACTACACATCAAGGAAAACAAGTAATAAGCATTGCAAAATATTATTAAGAAAATTAAGTCAGTTTAACATTCAATTCCCTCCAAAGCCTTGAGGAATGAACTATGGTCAGGTATGGTAGCGACATCTGCTGGCAAACTTCCATTGTGAAATAGCAAGTAGCAGTGGTGAATATTTAAACATATTTGTGCGCGCATGTACGGGGTTGATTTTAAATGGATGGTCTACGCGAGCAGATATGTGGGGAGCAGGGCGGAAGAACGTTTTTCGAAAGTCTGATGAACCATGATATAGTTTGTGCATGAAAGATAGGCGGGCATTTCGTCGCCTAGTTTCAAGGGGCAATAAATTAAATCGTTGCTTGATACTGTTTACGCTAGTTGGGTAGGAATAATCGTGGGCAATAAGCCTGGCTGCTTTACTCTTTAGAGATTCAATGGAGTTTGCTAAGTAATCTTGATGAGGGGGCCAAATGATGGATGCATATTCAAGCTGAGACCTGACCAGTGTTGTATAGGCTAGGAGTTTCGTTTTTTCATTAACTTGATAGAGAGTGCGTTTTAGAAAGCCTAATGTTCTAGCGGCCTTGTTGATAATGTGTTCAATGTGAGTATTCCAAGTAAGGTCAGAAGATAAATGTACTCCTAGGTATTTAATGGATGATACATGTTCAATGGCAACGTTTCCAATGAAATAGGTATGAAGGACAACGCGTCGCCTTTTAGTAAACGTTTGAGGTTTAGTTTTGTCAGTATTTACTTGCATTAGCCACGTTGTACACCAGTCAGAAATAACGTTTAAGTCATCCTGTAAGATAATGTGGTCACGAGGTCTTTTAATGGGACGGTAAATGACACAATCGTCTGCAAACAAACGAATACTAGAGGAAATGTTATAATGTAGGTCATTTATGTACATGTGAAAAAGAATCGGTCCTAAGACGGAACCCTGAGGTACACCCGATTTCACTGAGACAGGAGCAGAGGCATTTTTGTTAATGTTGACAGATTGAGAGCGATCAGTTAAAAAATCCTTGATCCAATCAATGACCCCAGGGGATAAATTCATTGCATTAAGTTTATGGATTAGGCGGAAGTGAGGAACGCGATCGAAGGCTTTAGCGAAATCAATAAAGATGGCATCGATGGGATCAGTCGAATGAACAGAATGATGAAGATCAGTGACCAACTCAAACAGCTGCGATTCACAGGAACGTCCACGTTGAAACCCGTGCTGATTAGAAAAGAGCTTAGAATTTACAAGGTACTGCATGATTTGAGATGCTATAATGTGCTCAAGGAGTTTACATGAAACGCAAGTGAGCGAAATAGGCCTGTAATTGTGAAGTGAATTTTTGTCTCCAGACTTAAAGACAGGAATGAAATGAGCAATTTTCCAATCCTTAGGCAATTTGCCTGTGTCAAGGGAGTTCTGGAACAGCCTGCACAGCAGTGGTCCGGAGATGTGTTGGTTAGTTTTAACAGTTTTGTGGAAATTCCATCGGGTCCGGGACTAGAGTTCGAAGGCAAACGGTCAATGGCACACTCTACCCCATGACAGGAAACAGTAATATCATTCATGAGTGACCAACAGATTCCAGAATGCCCGTGGCGGAAAAAGACTCTTCGTCAGTAAAAACTACTAAAATACACATTGAATTGATTCGCCAAAAGAGTTTCCTCGATTGGCATGCCATCTATATCTAAACTCGGGAGAGCGTTAGAAGAATTGGGTTTACAAGCTTCCAAAATTTCTTCCTATCATTCCGCATCATGTTAGCAATTTCAGTATTAAAGAAAGCATCTTTAGCTTCTTTTATCTGTTTTTTCACGAGAAGAGACTGCGCATGATAAGCCTCCCAACGCTGCTCCGAGTCCGAGACAGCTGCATGCCTGTATAGGCGTTTCTTTTTGCGTATACTCCGCCTAATTATTCTCGTGAACCATGGGTTACGATGACAAGGGGCTATTTCTAACACAGGTACACATGCGTTCTGACATTCAAGAAGTTTATCACGAAGCAATACCCAGTTGTCGTTGATCGACCGATTCTCGAATTCATCCAGATAAAAAGACGAGAAATCGACCAGCATTGTCGTCATATTTTCAACGTTTGCCCGTCTGTAATCATATATTTTTTTCTTTGCACGGTCGCATTTCTCGACTTCGAGGGAGAGATTAACATGAACGGCAAGATGATCACTTATTTTATCAGTAACCATTGTTGTCGAATGCGCAGGGTGGGTCGTGAAAAACAGGTCTAAAACAGCAGTGTCACGACTTGGCGAAGTCACAAGTTGTTGTAAGCAAAAAAAGTGAGCTATATCAAGCATTTTTATACATTCACTCTTATTTGTACACTCACTGAGGACAGTGTTTGAAGTCCAGTTGATGCCGGGATAATTAAAATCGCCTGCCAGAACTAACACAGCATTTGGGAACAACGACTGAACTTTAGCGATAGTGTCATGAAGACTGTCCGTGAAGTCAGAACTGGAGTTAGGCGGCCTGTAGCAGGCGCCAACTAAGATTTTCTTAAAGCCCAGACCGATATTCACCCATAAAATTTCCAGCTCTGAATCTACATCGACCATAGTAGATGGTACCGAATGTGACACTGCGATCATAACACCGCCTGCTTTGGCGCCAATGCGATCTTTTCTATAAATAGTAAATGCATTTGAAAAAGAAAGTTCCGAGTCTGAGATGCTTGGGTTAAGCCCTGTTTCTGTCCCCAAAATAACATTTGCATCGCACGTGTCAATTAGAGACAGCAAGTCATCCAGTTTTGGTAGAAGGCTGTGGAAATTGGCAAGAAGGAATGACAACGGACCGAGTTTGCTAACCGAGTTGGTTCTGAAATGACTTTTCTTGATGAACATTAGGACAGAGTTTGCTTTGCTTAAGTTCTACGACACGGTCACAGAACGCGTCATATTTGTAGATGCTGCCGTTTAGTTTTAGTTTGTTATAAGAAAAACTGTACTTTCCTTCATCTTTTTTTGCCTTCGCGAAATCTCTCAACTTTTTCCGTGCGAGTTGAACTTTCGGTGAAAAATCTTCCTCTATCCATACTTTTGGCGCAGATACATCTTTCAGTTTGTGGGCATGTCCTAAAATAGCATTCCTGCTTTTGTAGTTCAGAAACTTAACAATGATAGGGCGGCGAGATACAGAATTATACTTCCCGATACGATGGGCCCGTTCAATTTCGCCAGCATCCACCTTCAAGTGGGTACGAAAAAAAGTTCTAACAATATTTTCTGTCTCATCCCAGGTTTCTGATGCAGACTCAGGTAAACCTTTAATTATTAAGTTGTTCCTGCGAATTCGGTTGTTCAGATCATCAACCACACCAGCCAAACCTTCACTAGCTTGTTTTACGTTCATGTCTGATCTCAGGACACTTATATCACATTTGACCGCATTCACTTCCTCCGTAAATCCAGTAAATTCACTCATTTTCACTTCAAGTCTTGATACCCGGTTGGTGATGTCAAGCATCCCCGAAGAGATTGTTTCAAGTTGCAAATCAATTTTTTTCTGGTGCTCAACGTTGGAACTGATAGCCTTCTCAAGGTTGCTGATTGTTTCCAGGATTAGTTCTAGTTGGTCAGGACCGGGGTTCAGTCCTACATCACCGGAACATAGCAATAGTTTCGCGATGCATAGTGCAAGCAGAAGTGTTCTCATGCTGGGGAACCAACACCCAGCCTTCAGCCACATCAAGCCACAACTCTTCTGGGCATGTTTTCTACAGTGTTGAAGGAAACAGCCAATGCGAACGCGGTACGTGTTCAAATCAACACGTATCAACATAAAAAGAATCAAATTAATGATTATACAATGCAAACAATTGAATTACAGAATGTTTCATTGTTGTAAACCATTGGGGAAGAGGTACATTTGCTGACATATATTATTATGTAATGCGTTTTTAATTTCATTATCTACAGACTGACACCCAGCTATTCAGACATGTTGCAAGAATAGCAAATCGCACATACAGCACTACTTTGATGCCTGGCACATCACTGAAGATGCGTACAGTTGCTTGCTTTAATAATTAGGGCTAGCACATGTTCATAACATTATTCTGCACTGGATTTAAGAAGTTGAAAGCTGTCGGCAGGCCGAAGGGCTGTGAAGCAATAGAACCATGGATCCAGACAATCGCAAGTCGTGTTTACTATGTTGCTACCCTGAGCCAGGGTGATGGTGACCTGATCATCAGCATGTGGTGCAGCCTGTTGAACCACATATGCGATAAGCATGATGGCCATGATGGACCATACAGCAAATGCCTACATGAGCTCTTTGCAAACAAGCAATGGATGAGCAGAGGTAATCTGTTTTGTATAGGTTTTTTTTTTTTTTTGTAAAGTTTTCACTTTAATGTTGTTTGGCAGGTGCACGGCTCACATTTGTGGCATTTGTCAACCAATGATAAATTTAAGGGATAGGTAATGCAAATAGAACTTCACGGAAAAAGCTTTCCACACATCTGCACATAAAAGCAAGTTGGCATATGACATAGCCGAGAAAGAATCCCATAATGAAGTGAAGAAACAAAATAATGTAAATGTGACTGCTGAGACTGCAAGATATTTTAATACTGAGGCAACTTGGTTATACATGCAAGTATAGAACACAAATACAATTGGATTTCCCGTACTGTCTTATACTGACAATTTTAAAGGAGACAAAGTGCAGCATGTTTGCTCGACAACATATCTCTTAGATTTCTTTTCACAGTAATATAGCAGTAGAAGACCTGGGGTCTTTTTATAAATGTGATGCTAAAACTGTCTGCAGCTGCAATTCAGCATCTACGTTTCACTAGAATACTAGCAACAATGCAACTCATCAGGGATATATATATATATATATATATATATATATATATATATATATATATATATATATATATATATATATATATATATATATATATATATTCAAACAGGATGTCACACAGCTTTCCCGATTATCTATTTTATTCCAACAGTTTCGGGTGGACCGTCCTTCTTCAAGGTAGAATTGAGAATGGAGAATAAGTCCGCACATTATGCCACTGTGAGGAGAGGGAGAAGGAATTCTCGCTCTCCATCTTTGGAGAAGCAAACATTACTGAATAGATAGAAAGGGCGAAAAGCTCCAGTTGATTATTGGCTGGTAATGCAACAAAGACGGAGAGAGAAGAAAAGAAAAAAAAAGGGGGGGGGGGGGAGAGAAAAGGGCAAAAAGAGAAAGTGGAGAGCCGACGAATGTTACATACGCGCCGTGCTTCCACGAAGACGACACTAAAAGCAAGACAAGTCTCCCTCGAAGGAAGCCAGAAATTGAGCAAAGGTTCAGCATAACATAAAAAAAAAATAAAAAAATGTGAAAAACAGACAACGCGAGCATGCACACCAGGACGGCCCGCTCCCCAGCGGTGCAGGTGTTCAAGAAACCGTTGGGATAAGAGTTATGCGTTCTAGACGGAGTTGTTCCACCCCGCGACACGCCAGCGATCGGAGCCAGGGCGGCTCGCCGCCGCGGCGACGAAAGAGCCGTCGGCCAGACGCGCTCTTCCGAAACCCAATGCCGCAGCCGGGCATTCGCGTCAAGTGGTTCCCGCGAGCGTGTCCTAAGTGAAGACGTTTGTTGCGGGATAGAAAACCGACCAGAGGGGGGAGGCCAAGGAGCTAAATAACGAACAGTATAGTTTGCGTGAGAAGGAGGAAATTCTTAGGAGCGGGCAAATGGGGGGAGATAAAGGCCTCGTCTGTTAGTCATGTAGGCTTTTCAGAAAGGCAAAGTTGCCCAATGTTTCATTAATTCCATGGGTTAGAGTCTGAAATTTGTGTATGAAGTATGATTCTCTTTGTTCTCTTTGTCGATTTGTTTGGAAGCCTGATTGAAGGAGAGTGACCCGAATGTTTTCGAAAGTGTGGTTTGGAAGGCACAGGTGCTTAGAAAAAGGGAGATTTGGCAGTGTGTGCACGTGGGCCTTGTGGTTATTGAAACGAAATCTGAATGGTGTTTCAGTCTGGCCGACGTATTCCATGCCGCACACACCGCAGCTTAGCATGTATACCACATTGGCACTGTCGCAGTTCAAGGATTCTTTGATCTTAAGGTGAAATCAGAGAAGTTGCCCTTTACAATATTTGTCGCCTGCACATGATTGCAAACTTTACAGCGTGGTTTTCCGCACGGTTTACATCCGGGGTTAGGGTTAGTATTGGCGGTCGTTTTAGATTTAACTAACATGTCCTTTAGGTTTCTAGAGCGCCGATACACTGCTCTCGGTGGCTGTTTGAAAATGGAAGACAAGTGACTGCTTTGCTGGATTATATTGAAATGTTTCGAGAGGATATTATTAACCCGTGGCATGTTTGAGGAATGTGTAAGAACGAGGTTTGTTGGCCTGTCGTTCTGCTGTGAGTTTTCAAAATTGATTATTTCATTTCTGTCTAAGCCTCGAGCTTTCCCTATAGTATCATCAACAATGAAGGGGGGGTATTCCTTTTGCAGAAGATTTGTTTTTAGTTGCTCCGCATGGCGGTCAAAGTCCTCTAGCTCAGAGCAAATCCGTCGGAATCTATGAGTCTGTGAGTAGGGTATGCTGGTTTTACAGTGGTGTGGGTGGCTGCTTTTGAAATGTAGGTACTGCTGGCGGTCGGTTGGTTTCCGGTATATGGTAGTCTTAAGAACGTTGCCTTTTCTCTGTATTGTAACGTCCAAGAAGTTACTTAAGGATTTAGAAAAGCTGTGAGTGAACGATATGGATGGGTGAAATGAATTGTAATTTTGTATAAATGTTAACAGGCTGGCTTCGTCGTGGGGCCAAATGAGGAAAATATCGTCAAGAAAACGTTTATAGAGGAGGGGTTTCAGAGACTGAGTGTCCAGGAATTGCTTCTCGAGGGCCGCCATGAATATATTGGCATAGGCCGGTGTCACCTTAGTTCCCATCGCCGTACCGTTAACCTGAAGGTAGTGTCTTCCCTCAAATTCGAAGTTATTGTGATTAAGCACCAGGCTAAGAATAGTGGAGAGGGTTTCCTCATCCAGGTTCACCGAGGGGTCCGTCTTAAGGCATCCATCCACTGCTGCGCGTATGCCGTCTGAATGTCGTGTACAGGGATGTGTACAGGGATTTGAATTCGTGTACAGGGATGTTACGTCCATTGTGACTAAAAAGCTTTCCGTCGGAATTTCGAGGTTGGACACGACCCTCAGGAAATGATTTGTGTCCTTAATGTAGGCAGGGATAGTTGGTATAATGTCCTTAAATAGGAAGTCAAGGACTGCGGAAATATTTTCGGTGAGTGTACTGTTACTTGACACAATTGGGCGGCCGGGACGGTTGGGTTTGTGAATTTTTGGGAGGAGGTAGAATCGCCCGGGAACCGGTTTCATGGGCTTCATTGCTTTAAACACATCCTGGGATATCTTTTGCTTTTGAAACAGAGACTCTAATTGAATGTTGATTTTGGTTTCAAAATCTTTTGTGGGATCGCTATCCAATTTAGTGTTGAAACGTTTATCTTCCAATTGTCGGAAACCTTCTGTTAGATACTCTGCCTTGTCCATAACAACAATAGCGCCGCCTTTGTCCGCAGGTTTGATGATGATGTCGGACCGCTGGCTCAAAGCATCGAGGGCTTGGCGCTCTTCGGGTGACAGGTTGTTACGGACTGCATTAGGTTTTGATTTTGTATACGCAGCCAGAATATCCTTTTGAACAGCAGCGATGTACATATCTAAATGTTTGTCTCTGTGTTCCCTTGGTGTCCATGATTTATCAGATATCCCCGGTATGTTAATTTCACGCTTCGTTTCGTGGTTACTGAAGTATTCACGGACACGCAGACTCCTTGCAAAGTTGTCTAAATCTTGAAATAACTGAAATTCATTGAATTTTCCTGTCGTAGGTCAGAATGTTAGACCCCTAGAGAGCAACGCCGCCTTTTGTTAAATACTGCACTGAGACTCGTTAAGTTAAGGCCAGGACCCATGCTCGCGCTATTGGGCACTGCAGCTGACTTCACTCAGGTAATATGAATTGCAACTTGCCAATTTTCGTATCGCAGCATTGCCTTACTTCCCTATTCTTACCTGTTCGCATTGTAGAATATGGTCAGTCTGAATGACAACAACGTTGTACGTGCAGTACTTGGCGCTGTAGCCCGGGGAGTCGCAACGCCCATCTCCTGCGAGGTCCACTTCATTTCAATCCAGCTGGCTGATGATCTGCACCTGCTGTTCCTGGAATAGCTGGGACAAAAATAAGTGTGCATTTGTGATACCAAGATACTTTGTTGGGCGAGTTGGTACTTATTCATTATTAATATAAACAGCGCGAACACGAAAACAAGGGACAAGAAACAAGAAAGCCACAGTACATGCGCTGACTCACAACTAAGCCTAAGCCGTTTACTCCAAGGCCCAGAAAAACAAACATGAAGAAAACGAAACAGTCACGTGAAAAAAAACCCCTGGGTTCACCTGCTGCATAAAAATTACTTTAAAAAATCACTTAAAAAAAATCACTTAAAAAAGACACCTCTTTGCTTGAAAGAGCAAGTGACGTCTTGCTGACACACTTATTGTCCGTTGGAATAAAATACGCTTCCACTATCTCTCTCGTTATCTTCTCTTTGTGGCGATATAAAATCTTAACACTGTCAAACTTAGGAGTGCACTTCTTCTTCTCCTTTTTCATTATTTCACATGACTGGCAATGGGATACCAGAAACGTTTTGTCCTTTCCAATTTCCAAGTTGTTACAGTGTTCTTGTAGTCTCTTATTTATACACCGTCCGGTTTGTCCTATATAACTGGCTCCACAAGAGAGTGGAAGCCTATACACCACACCTGTCTTGCATCCAACATAGGGGTTTCTATGTTTCACCCCACATTCTTGCTTCTTCTCTTCTCTTTCCCTTTGAACAGCCGGGCAGATCCTCTTCATCTTGAGCGGGGCGGTCAGTGCGACGTCCACATTATACCTCTTGCCTACATTTTTGAGGCCATGCGAAATCCTGTGCACATACGGTACCACGGCAACCTTCCTCTTCCTCTCACCCATGCTGGGCAGGGATTTCAGTCTGTGCGTTCTTTTAAGGTTCTTCAGTACCCGGCAACTAGCCTCAATAATAATTGACTCCCGATAACCGGCCTTTGCAATAACACACAGTAGATGTGTGTTATCCCTTGAACGTTTCTGAAAAGCGTGATTCATGATGGGAATATGAACGGTTCTCGAGGAGCCTTGCAAAGCACCCCTGGTTGTTCTGCTTTACTTGAGCCACTCATTGTTTCAGAGGTTGTTGTCGTATATTTCCGGACTTCCGTATGCTTGTGGTCATGAGACACCTCGTGTATAAAGGAGGGCGATTGGTTCATCTAGCATGATGTCTCCCCGCCCGCCTGCTGCAACATGAGCAGAGTTATCACACGGAATCACAATCCACCCTTTTAAATTGCTCAGTTCCTTATTTCATTTTCCTACAAATAACCTCACAGTTAAGCATACTTTCGCACACTCAGCAGCAGCTGTTAAATGCTGCACAAACTTTTGCGACGGGGGGCGTACTTCGCCCGGCATTTTGGCAGCAGCGGTGGAGCGGGACGAACGTGAGATCCTCACTGTGTTCTTCACTGTGTTTTACAGATTGGTCAATCTCTTTTATAATATGTTCGTGCAAGTTCCTTAGTTTCTGTCGCTGCTGCCAACCTGCTAATGTTTTCTTTGCCTGTGTATAGCCCCACATGTCGTGGTGTTGCAAGTGCCGGGAAAGATTGAAAGATGAAGAAAATGTCATTCCGTTCATTGAGTGTGAATTTTGTTTTCATGGCTCGGTATGCTCCGATATGAGTGAAACGACATTCGCTTCAAAACGAGAAGCGGCCAAAAAGACATGGAAGTGTGAGCAATGTAGACGTTCAGGTGGAGGGAAGGGCGACACCTCAAATGAAGACCCGAATTCAGATTCCGATCTGAAATAAACAAAAAACTGACTTCCCTTTTGCCTCTAAACGGAAAGCCAGACGAGGTGGAGAGTTCACTCCATATGTTACATGAAGAGTTTGCTTCTGTAAAAGAACGCCTTGACACGCAGGATAAAGAAATCAAGGGTAAAAAAAGTAGAGTTGACAAACTAGAAAGGAATGCGGACTCAAAAGTTATAGCCCAGCTAAAGCTTAGCGTACATTACTTAGAATGGCGCAGCAGGCGCTTGAACATCGAAATTAACGGAATTCCTGAGGCGCACGAAGAGGACCTTTTGGCAAAGGTCAACGAAGTGGCAAAAAAAAAAAAAAAAATGGCGTAAAGCAACTCACCCAGAAAGACGTACTAGCCCTTCATAGGATGTCTGCGAAACCCGGAATGATAAAAGGTGTGATTGCCCGTTTTGTGAGACAGGACGTACGCGACACTTGGCTACAGAAGATGAAGACCTTGAAGGACATAAACGATACATTATTTATCACAGAAAACATGACTACCCAGTCGAGGGCGTTGTTGAACGCAACAAAAGACTGGGCTAAACAGGCCGGCTTGGCATGCGCGTGGCATGCCAACGGGGAGGTTTTGGTGCGTAGAAACAATGGTGACTCGGCAAAGGTTGTAAAGAGCGTGAGTGATCTGTGCCCTATCAGCAGCTGAGTACGTCGCCGTGCAGTTGGAACTATGAGTACCTCTATCCTGAAATGGAGGACCTAGGACTTGTGACATTTGAAAAACTTAGAAACGATCTTGGTGGTCAGAAACGCGGTTATCTACTCTGCTTTCATTCAAATGCTCAATCCATATTTAACAAGATTGCTGAGCGGTAATATTTGTTTAATAGACTTCAAAACTGTGTTGATGTGCTGATGGTAACCGAAACATGCAGACAAGCAGTTGTGGTTCCATTGACCAATCTAATATGAAAACTTTTTATGGTAATAGAACGACGCGTAGAGGTGGTGATGTGTCGGTGCTAGTAAGCTGTCTTCTGCAGCCTGCCTTGCTTTCAGAATTTACTTGCGTTACAGACGATTATCAGGTTACTTGTCTGTAAGTGAATGACGTCGTAGTTGCCACTTGCTACCGCCCTTCGGACGGTTCGGTCTCTGAAATCTTTGTGTTCTTAGATAATCTTTTGTCATTTGTTAACCAAAATAGGTACAATGTGATATTTGCCAGTGATTTTAATCTTGATATGAGCAATAATAGCCCCCCAAAAATAGATTTTGAAAATGTGTTGGTATTCAATTGTTGTATAAATAACATAGCCTGTCCCACTCGAATAACACTGTCAACGCAAACAATTGTAGATTTCGTAATAACCAGTTACGATCAGAACTTTGTTACCGCTGGTGTTGTTAATTATGAAATTAGTGACCACTTGCCTGCGTTTTGTAGAATAAGAATCGGTAATCGGGCAAACCTCCGCCAAAAAGTGGCTACTATTTATCAAGCTGTTACACCAACCCTCTTAGAAGCTTTCCACAAGGAGTTAGAAACAGTCTGTTGGGACGTTTTTCAAGCAGCAGACGCTAATGTCGCTTATGACACTTCTTTAAGCTTGTTTCTTTTGGTCTATATCAACGTCATTTTGTTTTAAACGCTGCACGACAGACAAGATATGTCGAGAACCTTGGGTGACAAAGGACCTATTGAAGAAGATTAAAAAAAAAAAAAGAGCCTCTTTTTAAGAATTTCATCCGATCTCGTGCACAATCTGATCTCGCTGCGTTCAAGAGATTTGGCAATGATTTTAACTAAGAAGTTGAAAAAAGCAAGGGACTTCTACTACAAAAACTTGTTCAGTTCTAGCGGAAAACGCACCGACCTAATGTGGAACAACTTAAATACGCTAATGGGCCAATGTAAGAAAAAGGAGACAGTTGATGAAATTCTTCACGAAGGACAAAAGGGGAATGGGGAAGCACTGGTGAATATTTTCAATAATTGTTTTGTTCACAGGGACTTAAACACAACCCAGACAGCATCCTATAACACTTTAGGGCACGATAACTCTGATACACTATTTTTCGAACCAACAAATGCAAATGAGGTGTGTTCTGTTTTCTTGCGTTTAAGTAATTCTCAAACCGTTGATGCTGACGATATACAAATAAGACCTGTGAAGTATACCATACATATAATCAGTCATATTTTGGCACATATATTTAATCTTTGTATTTCTACAGGAGTTTTTTCTTCAAAAATGCAAGTTGCTCGAGAGATAGCTTTATTTATAAAAGGTGATAAGAGTGTCGTATCTAACTACAGACCTTTATCAATTCTTCCTACTTTTTCTAAAGGTCTAGAGAAAATTATATTAAACCGCATATTGCGCTTCTGCCGCAAAAATAATCTTATCACTACCCCGCAGTACTGCCTCAGAAAGAACAGGTCTAGACAGTTGCGTTACTGGACCAAAAGGAATATATTCTACAAACTTTTGAGGACAAACGCATTGTTACAGGCATTTTTGTTGATTTCACTCAGGCTTTTAATTATATTAGTTATAAAATCGTGTTTCAAGAACTGAATTATTATGGAATACATGGACTTCTTTTGGCACTGTTGAAGAGCTACGTGTCAAATAGGTTTCAATATGTTGAAATGAATGGATTCGCTTCTAGAAGAAAGCATATAGTCTCTGGGGTGCCACAAGGTAGTATTTTGGGTCCTGTCTTATTTCATTTATATATTAATGATATTGTACACATTTGTTCAGACATTAAGTTCATTATATACGCCGATGATACAAGTGCCTTGGTATCATCTCTTTCTGAAGCTGAAGGAATCCTTAAGGCGAACATTGTTTTGCGTAAATTAGACTCCTGGAGTTGTAACAATCATTTGATAATTAACGCGAACAAAACCAAAGTAGTTGTTTTTCGATCAAAAGGAAAACAAGTATCGTTACAGGAAAACATAATATTTAGATCCGAACCGATTGACGTGGTAGACAGTGTTAAGGTATTTAAGGTATATTTTACATCAACATTACAATGGGAGGATCATATAAACAGTCTAATAAGTAAATTGAGTTGCATAACGGGAATTTTAAATCACAGCCGCTATACTCTCCCGAAACGAGTTAAACTGATGGTGTGCAATGGTCCCTTTGCCTCCTACCTAAACTGCTCTCATTTAGTTTGGGGAACTGCAACAAACCCAAGCCTACTACAGTTGCACAGTCTACAGAAAAAGATATTACGAATCATTGTAGATGTCGATTACACAGCACCAACTTCTCATATTTTTTCATCACCTAATATGCTAGACATAACCTATACGTGTGTAAGGTGTGCCGGCAGTACCGTTTGAATACCCAACGAAACTGTTCGACTTTGAAAGAAATTGCAGAACTATGCTCTAACAATCCAATTTACAGAACTCGAAATCCAGAACAATGGAATGCTCCAAAATGCCGCCAGACCTATGGACAACAAATGCTCCATAACACACTTCCGCGATTATTGAACATTGTAGAAATGCGTGGTATTGATATATTCAATAGGTCCCAATCATCACTGAAAAATCATCACTGAAAATATATTTCGCAACGTACCCTATATAGGTTTCAAGCTGTAGTTTATTAACGTTAATTATGCTGAGGATATTGCCAGGTGCATGTTGATTGTCTTTTTTCTTTTTTTCAGAGTGTATTTTCTGATGTGCATTATGTTGTCTTTTTTATTTATTTTTTCTTCTTTTTTCCCTTTATTCATCTTTTTTAACGCCTGTAACCGTTGTGTGCCCACTTTCGTTTCACCCTGCTGCTCTACATCCCTTAAGGGGGCCGAGGACTTCTCAAGCCGCAGACACGGCTTTTCTCTTGACCTCCTCCCACTTCTTTCTGGTGAATAAAATATTCATGATTGAAATTACCTCAACCGGACTCACGTCAACTGGTACGACACTATAAAGAGAGAAAAATCATAGCGCCGATACCAGGCGGGTATTACACGTGATGCACACTACGCCATCGCTGCTGCCAGTTGGGAATACGAAGCGGCGTACTGGAAAGAACGCAGTGTAATATTTTCTTTATAGACAGCCTCCTTTGCACTGCATACCTCGCGTATGTAAGGAGATCAGAAGTTTGGACAACAGGCACGCATTCGTGTAGGGGGTGAACCAAGGTGTAGCACAGATTATGCAATTCTTTTTTTTTTACAATTTGTCGACCTACGGTTCCGTTCCAAGTGGCAACTAACGTTGTAGGTATTTCAGGTTTCATCATGCGTCACTGGTCTTCTGAAACCTAGATATTTAAATGGGATTGGTGCACTCAGTTTACCTGCTGCATATCTGTGCAAATGTTTAGTTTATTTCCTGCGTTTTGTTCTACTAATACATTAAGCGTGAACACTATAGAGCTTAAAATATAGTAGGAAGAGGTCAAAGTCCACCTGTTATAGTGGCTTAAGCCGACGATTCTTGCATACCTATATTGCGTGCCACTGTTCTTTATATGCCCAATGGTTTTAATATGCAATGCTTTTGTTCGTACTTCGAGGTGTGCGTACGTATCAGCATTTCCTCCTTCGGCGCCGTGAACGATCCTGTCATCTGAAACGCCACATTGGCTCAGTGGTCCATGTGGGCCTAAACGCCGGAAATAAAAAGAAAAAGAAGGCACGGCGGATCGGTAGTTAGTGCGCTCGATAGCTGCAGCCATGAATGCGGGATCGAATCCCGGCGCGGCGGCAGCTTTTACGATGCGGCGAAAAGCATGGCGCTCGTGTACTGTGCAATGCCATTGCATTTTAAGCAACCCCATGTGATCGACATTTACGGTAGTCCCTCACTACGGCGTCTCTCAGAGTCTGAGTCGCTTTGGCACGTTAGACCCTACAAACTGTAGCGATCGTGGAGAACCACGCATCCCTCCGAAGCGCCGCGCGCCGCGGAGGATGAAGGGGACAAAAGTATTCCTTCTCTTCCGGGGATGAGTAACCCAAACGGGTTGCCCGTAGTTGCCCGGTAGCGCCGCGTTTCCCTCTTCCCTCGCCGGGCGCAGGAGCGCACCGCTAGGCGTCGCAGACGCGACGCTCATTGGCCGAAAAAGGACAAAGGGCAAGGGAACCGGCTACCGCCGAGGAGAGAGACGACAGCGAGCCGCGACAACGGAAGGATGCAAGGTAAATACCTCCCCGCTATACTTCTTTGTTGTCGCCATCTTGCCCTTCGAAGTGTCAGGCCCCATCCAAAAGGATAGGGTCTCCAGCAAGACCTTCACCAGCGTTCTTTTTGGGAAGACCCAATAAACATCTGGTTCCGGGCAAAGTCCTGTTCTGTGTTGTGTCGTATTTTGCATTACTACTTTGCGGCCGTGAGAACGGCTGCACGTGGTGTGTGATCGCGGGAGCTCTGTATTTGCGGCCTAGACCTCAGAAGAGGCTCGACGGCTTAATAAGAACCCCCACAACTGGCGCCCCAACGTGGTTCTCTCGTGCAGAAGCACTTGAGCTACTCGCTCCCGCCGGACACAATGCCAGACCAGCAGAGTAATCTGCCTGATCTGACGTGGCTCGCAGAGCTCAGCCCCGGGTACAGGGAAAGCCCGGCCCACGGCTTGCTCGCCGCCAGCGCGACTCTACAGACGGGACAATTCGTCGCTGCAGGAGCAGCCAGCGAAACACGACGCCCGCAGGCAGATTCCGGCAGACGCCGCGAAATGCCGCCCTCAAGAGTTGGCGCGCCCCTGCGCTACGCGCGAACGAATTGGGGAGAAGCACCAGGCACGCCGTGTCCGCCCTCGCAGCTACCAAACGGCAGCACAGGGGCCGCGCCAACCCCGCCGACGATCTCTCCACTCGTCGCGGCACCCGAGAGCGAGGCAGCGGCAAACGCCGAGAACCTCGCAGGAGTCCTCGCCAGCGCATTCCAGCAAGCGCTGCAGTCCTTGCAACCCAGCCCGCGGATCGGAACACCGATCCCAACGTACAGCGGCTACGGCGATCAAATGAGCGCCAACAGCTTTCTCCTGGCGTTAGACCAGTACGGCCAAGTCAACGGCTGCAGCGAGACCCACATGTTGCGAAGAGTGATACCAGTGGCACTGGTTGACCAAGCCGCTCGGTGGCACCGTTTGGTAGGTCACACAGCGAGCACTATGGCTGAATTCCGCAGTATATTTAGGGAGGAATGACTACCAGCAGCGAATGCGGCGAGAATTGGAACTCCGAACCCAAGCTCCCGACGAGTCGCTCGTCGAATACGTCAGGGCGATGCAGGAGCTTTACGATTACGCCGATCCCAACGCTTCGAACACGGAGCAAGTGGAACGAGTAATCCGACAGAGCCACCCAACCTTTGCTCTTTACCTGCGGGGAAGTCGCTGCAGGAACCTGAATGAGCTTGCCGTGGAAGCGCGTCGGGTGCAAACCGAAATTTCAGCTGCCCGTGCGTACCGGCCCCCGCCACCCCCATCGGATTGTCTGGAGCCCAGCTGCGCCTGGAATGGCAGTGCGCGTTCAAGGAGTGAAAACGCTCGAACGTGACGTGTTTCAGGTGAGGGCGCTTTCCCGGAAATCTCGGATCGCGCTCTTGATCCATACTCAAACGGGTCGAGGATCATCGAAGCTGTGCGAGAGGTAAAGTGGTCAACCTCACGCCGACCGCCCGACAGAGATTACCAAACACGGTCAAACGATCGAGCGCTGGTGACGCGTGCGGACGGGCAGCGTAACATGGTGGTGGCACCGGCTCAACAAGCTCTCACGGACGGCCGTACGCGAGAGCACCCTCGTCTGCCTAGAGCCCAGAATCCCGGGCCATGCTTCTCTTGTGGCCAAGTTGGTCACTTGGCTCGTGACTGCCCTGCGAGTCAGGGAAACGAGGTAGGCCGCCGGTAGCAGCGCCGGCGGCCGAAGCTGATCCGAGCGACGGAGCTGCAATAGTGGCACCCTCACTTCTCAGGATCGGAACACCGACCACTACCAGGGCTCCGTTCATAGACCTTGCGATAGCAGGGACTACGTTCCGAGCACTGCTTGACACTGGTGCTAGCACTTCTCTAATCGGAGACGAAGTCGTTTCCCGCCTTCGACTGAGAGGCATTCGGGTGCGAAAACGCAGCCTGCCCCTCCAGTTGGCGAGCGGAGAAGTATGCTCCGGCGGTGATGTGCGCCTCGTCGCGCGTTGGAATCAGCGCACCCGGCGACAGGGTTTCATTCATCTGCCTGGACTCACGGTACCAGTTATTCTCGGCCGAGATTTCTTGTCCCGTACGGGAATCGTGGTTGATATCGGCAATGGTGGCTATCGGGAAAACCCGTTCGCGCCACTCAAGCCGTTCGTCACAGCACCGACCACGACGGCCGAAAGGACAGCTTCCGAGGTGGAAAGGAGGAAAACCTCCCCAGCTGCGGCCCGTCCCCATGCCTTGCGCGTGGGCGCGGAAGAGCGTTTACGGGGTCTGCTGGCAAACGCCCACAACCTGACAGACCATGAGCGCGGCCGCGTCTTTTCGTTGTTAGGAAACTTCGAAGAGATGTTCACGGACCGCCCCGGCTGTACCAAGCTTGTACAGCACTGCATCGAGACAGGAGACGCGCAGCCTTGGAAATCCAACCCGAGACCGGTCAGCCCCGCCAAAAGGCAGGCGATTGACGCGGCGCTGCAAGAACTGATCGATGCGGGCATTGTTCGCCGCTCATCAAGCCCCTGGGGATTCCCAGTGGTGCTGGTCCCCAAAAAGGACGGTAGCTCACGGCTGTGCGTGGACTACAGGCGACTGAATGCGGTCACACAAAAGGATGCGTACCCCTTCCCGAGCGTGGACGACATTGTTTCGAACCTCGGCGGAGCGCGGTATTTTTCTACTCTGGACGCTAGCAAAGGCTATCTCCAAGTAGAGATGCGACCAGGCGACGAGTGTAAAACGGCGTTCACCTGCCACAGGGGTCTCTACGAATTCGTTAGGATGCCCTTCGGTCTGTCCGGAAGTCCGAGCACCTTTCAGCGGCTGATCGACCGTGTACTAGGAGACGCCAAATGGCATCACGCTCTCGCCTACCTGGACGACATCGTCATCTACTCCCGCACATTCGAGGAACACCTCGAACACCTCCGAGACGTTCTGGGAAAACCCAGAACAGCAGGTCTCACGCTGAACCCCGCTAAAGCACAGCTGTGCAGGGCTGAAGTCAGTTTGCTCGGCTAACGCGTTCAGCGAGGAAAAGTAGCCCCGGACCCTGACAAACTTCGCGCTATCCTGGAATTCCCGGTGCCGAATGATGTAAAGGCCGTGCGCCGTTTTCTCGGCATGGTGGGCTACTATCGCCAATTCATTCCCAACTGCATCCGCCTGCAAACCCCTCTAACAAAATTGTTAAGGAAGGCAGCCCCGTGGGAATGGGGAGAGGAACAGCAGGCGAGTTTTCGTCAGCTCTCGCAAGCCATCGCCGATACTGCGTCACTGAAACTCCCCGACCTAAATAGGCCCTTTTTGATCCAGACAGATGCCTGCGATCTCGGAGTGGGCGCAGTGCTTCTCCAAAAGGAGGACGAGAAACTGCGCCCCGTGGCGTTCGCCAGCCGCGCGCTAACGCCGGCGGAGCGCAACTACTCAGTGACGGAGAAGGAATGCCTCGCTATCATCTTCGAGCTCCGAAAATTCGAGATGCACGTGGAAGGTACAAGGTTCACGGTCGAAACCGATCACATGGCCTTGACATGGCTGACCCGCTTACGCGAGCCGAGCGGGAGGCTCGCGCGCTGGGCACTGACGCTACAGCGCTTCGATTTCGAGGTGCGCTACCGGAAAGGTGCCACAAACGTAGTTGCGGACGCGCTGTCGCGCGCGCCGGTGAATGACCCGTCCCCAGCCGCGGGAGAGGAGGCGCGGCAACTTCCCCGCTCGTCGGGAAAGGAGGGCCGAAAGGAGAAATTCCTGCCTCCGGAGCACGCGCATCTCGTGACAGCGAAAACGCCGATCGAGATTGCATTCAGCAGGGAAGAGCTTATCAAAGCTCAACAGGAAGACTCGTATTGTCGTGAGATGGTCGCCAGTCTGCGTGAAGAGACGGACCAATCGACACCGCTGGTCGAAGAGCGCCCAGAATCCGCGGAGAACGCGGTAGGCGCGAGCTCTAGTGCAGCTGGTATTGCTGCGAGTGAGCTGGAGAGCTTCCTGTTGGACGCTGATGGAGCTTTGCTGAAATACGTGCCTGGCAAAGAAGACTCAAACGAGTGCTTCAAAGCCGTCATCCCCGGTCAACTGAGGCATGCTGCTTTGCAGCACTATCACGACGCAGACGGTCACGGAAGCGCACCAAAGACATGGAAGAAACTATGTCGGCTCGCTACCTGGCCAGGAATGAAGGCTGATGTATGTAAATACGTACGGACCTGCCACGTCTGCCAAGAAAGGAAGCCGCGAGGTGGAAAACCGCCTGGCCTGCTCCAACCGATCGTGAGCACAAAGCCATGGGAAACTGTGGCGTGCGATCTGATCGGACCGCTGCCGCGCAGCAAAAGAGGGCACAAATTTGTGTTAGTGGTGGCATGTCACTTCAGCGGAATCGCTGAACTCTATCCGCTGCGAAACGCCACAACGAACGAAATCATGACGAAGCTCTCAGGATTGTTCTGTCGCTACGGGTTTCCGGAGAGGCTGATCACTGACAACGCCTCGTATTTCACGGCGAAAGTTTTTCGTGATACGTGTGCCGCCATGGGCGTACGGCAGCAGCGAACGACGTGTTATCATCCGCAGTCAAATGTGACCGAACGCCGCAATCGTGATGTGAAGCCACTGCTCGGGGCATACGCCCGGACGCACAACGACTGGGATGAGCACCTCGACGCGATCACCTTTGCACTGCGAACAAGCGAGAATCGCTCCACAGGTTTCACGCCTGCCTTCCTGATGTTCGGGAGGGAACTAAATACGCCAACTGACACCATTTTGACCAAAAGGCAGGATGCTTCGTCAGGCGAAACGGCAATAGCCGACTACGCGCGGCGCATGCGTGATCGCTTGCAAAAAGCAGTGAGCGAGGCCAGCCAAAATCGCGCTAAAGCAAGGGCTAGCCAGAAGGCTGCCTATGATCGCGCGCATCGGAACGTGGAATTTCAAGTGGGAGACTTCGTTCTAAAGCGTAGCCATGTGCAGAGCGATGCGAGCACGGGGTTCGCAGCTGGCCTTGCGCCTAAATGGATTGGGCCGTTCATAGTTGCTGAGAAGCTCTCGCAGTTGAACTACAGGCTGAAAGATCCAAACACGGGTCGACTCGGCAAGCCGATCCACGTCGGGGAGCTAAAACAGTACTTCCAACGGGAAGTGGCTGGCAGGGCGGCAGCGCCGATTTCGCGAAGACGCGGGAAAAGGTCAGTGCCCCCACCTACCCCCAAAGCTCGCCCATACAATACCCGCTCTAGGCGAAAGCGACCTTGACGGGGTGAGTGGCCTGACAACAACACCTCGACCGCTCAGACGAGTGGTCAAGGAAGCAACCGGTTGTGAGGAAGCGAGCTGGCTACGGGAGGATCGTATTTAGCAGTATTGTTGGTATGTCCCCTCGTGCCAAACAAAGGGTGTGGGAATGGGGCTTGCTGCGGCTGCCCTTTGCGCGGCCGCCGCCCGCTTCCCAGTTGTTCTCCCCGTTCCCTTTCTCCCGCCTGAGGCGGCGGAGAGGGGCTCGAACGACTTGTCACTGTCGTTCGGGCCACAGCTCCGCCCTGGCGTCCCAGTGGTTGTTCTCATTGGCGCCTTTTGGCGGGAACACGGCACCGCTTCGACAGCCGCGCTCGCGCGACTGTCCGAGCGGAGCTCAGGGAGAGACTCCTCCGAGACATCGCAAGGTGCGTACGCTACTGTTTTTGTCTGCCGGCCTTTGTCCGCGCAGACCAGTGTGTACTCGAGTTCGTCTGCTCCGGGTCTTACCTGAGAGCGAAGCTCGAGCCTGTCGATGGTGATCCAACGATCCGCGACAGGCGTACCTTGCGGTGGTTGCCCACACTCTCTCAAAGGAACCCTTTGGTCACTGCGAGAGAGATCACAGCACGCCCTTGCGTGCTTGCGGCGCGCACTCCGTGTCACTTCGTGCGCGCAGGGGAGCCTAGCTCCTCGCGCGCTCCCTTGACACGGTGACTGCGTATGTGTGTGTATGTGCGTTTGTAAATATGTGTATATGTGTGCGTATGTGCGTTTGTAAATATGTGTATGTGTGTGCGTATGTGTGTGTGTGCCGCTGGAGGATGGCGTTTCAATAAACGTCTCCTTTGTGAACTCGGAGGTTTGTGTCCTTGCAGCGAAGTGCTCTTCTCCCGATGGAGGTTGAGTGCGCGCTGCAGTGTTTCAGTGTGCGCGTGGTGACGGCTGATCGGGGCTTCGGCTCGCGCGACGCTCGAACCCGCGGTGGTTCGTGGCCTATGTCCACGTAGAAACCCCAACTGGCGCCCAACGTGAATTGTCCCTGGCTCCATGAGTCGTTGGACAGCACATCGGCCGAGCCGGTCGCCTTGACGATCAAGCTCATGCGCCATGCCTGCCGCCCCCTGCGCGGCACTCGGCAAAGGCACTGAAACACGAACATGGTTCTTCGGACCACCCTGCGGTGTAACCGTTGACCATATGCCTCTGCTGTTTCAGCTTTACGCCGTTGCGGAAGCAATGTGCGCGACGCCGCCGCTGCCGGCATCTCCGCACAACAGCACCCGTACCCCGCTTGCAGTCATTTCTGTTCGGGGAACGGCGAGGCGTCGGCCGGGCTCCCTCTGGAAACCGCGCCGACAGGGCGCTCAGTTGGCTGATGCGGCTCCGTGAACTTGCGAGCCGGCTGGCGCGCCATTCTCTCCTGGTACAGCATTTCGACTTTTCGGTGCAGTATCTACAGGGGAGAACGAACGTGGTAGCTGACGCGCTATCCCGTGCCCCACTCGCCCGCGGCGGCGTCTTTACGTCGGCAGGCGAAGGCGAAGGGGGCGAAACAGCGGACGAGCCGCAGATCGGCACGGAGGGGACGCCCGCAGACGGGTTCCCCATTCCGCTATCCGGGTAAGCAGCGCTTCGCAAAGCAGGCGAGGGTGAAAGCTCTTTGTGAGCACATCTGAGACGCCGATGCCAGCGGAAGTTTTGCTGCGAACCTGCGGGGGGACGAAACCAGGCTCTCCTTTGGGATGACTGGGATCGTTTTCAGCCATGAAGAGCTACGACGGTCCAGCAAAATGACCCGTTTTGTCGCGATGTCAGCGACGGTCTCTGGGAGACGGAGCGCCGTTACGCTGCTTGTATTGCAGCGGGCGCAGCGCCGTTACGCTGCTTGTATTGAGCGGGCGCAGGGGGGCACGAGCCAGCGTGTGTCGCGGCGTGCCCCGGGGATTCATATTTGCTGGGCCATGACGGGCTCGCGCTGAAATACATAGCCACAGATGATGAGTCCATGAACCATTTGAAGTGGCTATTCCCCAATGTCTGAGCGGCGCTCTGTTGCGTTCTCTCACGACAAACCATTGGCTGGTCATCTGAGTGGCTCCAAGGTTTCAAGAAACTGAGTCAATCGGTGACTGCAGCCGGCATGAAGCGCGACATTTTCCGCTTTTGCCGTTCCTGCCATGTCTGTCAAATGGAGAAGTCAAGGGGTGGCAAGCCACCGTGCATGACGAAACCAACTGACAGTGTGCGTCCGTGGCAGATGGCCACCTGCGATTTCATGGGGCATTTCCCCAGTAACAAGCAGGGGCTCATTGCTGGAGAATCCCCCTATGGGGAAACGCCAGCCGTGCCTATATTGCAGACCTGAAGGCCTATGCGTAACGGTCTGACGAGCTTGCGCTGGTGCCCATTGTCACCACAGGCAAGCGCCAAGGCACACCCGATGCGGTGGAACGCAGCCGTGCCCCGCACCGGTACAAGGTGAGGCGACGTTCACTTGTGTGATTGATGCCGGGCGGCGGGCCTTTTCCGCAACCGAAGGCATACCGCCTCACCGAGCGAGCTTGCTCGTTCAACCCTACCCGGAAGCAAGGTTGGTCTCCCCCTTTTCTGGCTCGCTCAGTTCCAGCCTGTGTGCTTTATTATTATTTTTTTGTGTGTGCCTCTGTTCCCATTTTTCGCTTTCTTCTGTCTCCATTCTTGCTTCTTATCTTGTAAATATTGTACAGTGAGTGCCTTCTTTTGTACAGCGCGTCATCTCTCTTCTTTTTTTGAAATTGCGAGGGTTGCTCATTAGGCAGCCCCGACGCGCGGCTTTTCCGGTGTGTGTGGGGATGAAGTTGGGGCCGTTTGGGGACGGGGAACATGGACGATGCCCCTTTCACCCAAGGCCGCCGCGATTGCGAAGGTGCTCGGGACAGGTTCGCCGCTGAAGGTCGGCATCACCCTTTGTTTGGTGTGTGAGTGGCTGTGCGTGTGCGTGCCTGGGCGTAGAGGCGACGACGTCGCGCCATGTGTGTTTGCCGGCGTGTGCGGAGCGCGGTGGAAAGGAAGCCCCGCGCGGTCTTCCCATGTGCGTCTTGGATCGCCACGGAGTCACGGACTTTCCACACCCGGGGCCCCTTCGGCGTGTTCGCTGTCCCTGCACCTAACCTGTACCACCACCGACCGAGATCGTTTGGAGCCAAGGATGAACGTTGGCCACACAGAAGTCAACGAGCGGTGAGTCACCGCAGGCTCCCTGAGCTGCACCTACGAACTTTGGAACTTCTGTACAAAATTGTGTTGTACATAGTTATTCTGTACATAGTGGTGTTCTGTACATGATTGTGTTCTGTACATAGCCGTTGTTACTTAGCCTCCGGAACTTTGTACATTATTCTTCATGTCATCTTGTTCATCTTTTTTTTGTGTGCGCCTTGCTAAGGTTTGTCTTTCTTGAGTGTCTGTCTTTTCGAGATCTTTTCTTGCTGGAACTGAAGTGTAGTTGACTTGTTGCGTGAGGATAGCATTCTTTTCTTCATGCTGGGGACCTGCCGCGTGCTTTCACTGATGGGTAGGAGGGCAATTAAGGAGAGGAGGATGTGGGATTGGGGCTTGCTGCGGCTGCCCTTTGCGCGGCCGCCGCCCGCTTCCCAGTTGTTCTCCCCGTTCCCTTTCTCCCGCCTGAGGCGGCGGAGAGGGGCTCGAACGACTTGTCACTGTCGTTCGGGCCACAGCTCCGCCCTGGCGTCCCAGTGGTTGTTCTCATTGGCGCCTTTTGGCGGGAACACGGCACCGCTTCGACAGCCGCGCTCGCGCGACTGTCCGAGCGGAGCTCAGGGAGAGACTCCTCCGAGACATCGCAAGGTGCGTACGCTACTGTTTTTGTCTGCCGGCCTTTGTCCGCGCAGACCAGTGTGTACTCGAGTTCGTCTGCTCCGGGTCTTACCTGAGAGCGAAGCTCGAGCCTGTCGATGGTGATCCAACGATCCGCGACAGGCGTACCTTGTGGTGGTTGCCCACACTCTCTCAAAGGAACCCTTTGGTCACTGCGAGAGAGATCACAGCACGCCCTTGTGTGCTTGCGGCGCGCACTCCGTGTCACTTCGTGCGCGCAGGGGAGCCTAGCTCCTCGCGCGCTCCCTTGACACGGTGACTGCGTATGTGTGTGTATGTGCGTTTGTAAATATGTGTATATGTGTGCGTATGTGCGTTTGTAAATATGTGTATGTGTGTGCGTATGTGTGTGTGTGCCGCTGGAGGATGGCGTTTCAATAAACGTCTCCTTTGTGAACTCGGAGGTTTGTGTCCTTGCAGCGAAGTGCTCTCCTCCCGATGGAGGTTGAGTGCGCGCTGCAGTGTTTCAGTGTGCGCGTGGTGACGGCTGATCGGGGCTTCGGCTCGCGCGACGCTCGAACCCGCGGTGGTTCGTGGCCTATGTCCACGTAGAAACCACAAGGGGGGGGGAAGGAAAGGAAAAGCGGATGGTGGCGAAGACGCTACCAAGCTGTTCCCCCTCTCCATCTGCTGCCGTAGGGACCGGGCCAAGTGGCAGGTAACTATTGGTTAGAGGCGTCAAGGGAAACCAATCGGAATCCCGTATTTGTTTCCCAGAGTGCGCGGCAGGGCGGTTCGAAGTCACTCGGAGCAATTCGTTCGGCCGCCACGCCAGTCGGATCCGAAATGCCGTCACAGACAGCTCACCGCTCGGGTCAGGAATTGAGCCAGGACGGAGCCCGCCTGGTCCGGGCTGACGGAGAGACCGGCGTGACGCAGCAGCAGCAGTACCGGCATCTCCGTCGGCCACCGGGGCGCCGGCAGCCACAGCCTCGACTTGGACAGCAGAAGCGGGGCCTTCGGCGGCCGGGGCCGCAGCAACGGGCCCGCAGCAACGAGGCCCGCAGCATCAGTGCCCGCGGCCGCAGGAGTGCGACCCGCGGCCGCAGTGGCCGCAGCAACAGTGGCCGCAGCAGCAGCAGCCCCTACAACAGGAGCGGCCGCGGTCTCCGCGACGGACTCCAGCGGCGGCGGCTGAAACGGGGCAACGGCAGTTCCGGTCCGTGGCCACCTGGACGAGCCAGGAGGGTGCCGAGCCGCCGCGACCATACGTAAGCGTGGCGGCCTGGGCAAACCAGCTCCAGGTGGCGGCGGACCTCGCCCTGGATCGGGTGCCGCGAGTCTTCCGCGGCCGCACAGTACGGGAAAGCTGGGCGGCGCACCCGACTTCGGGGATGGCCCCCGATCCAGGTGCCGTCTACTGCGGCACGTGCGGCGTGCTGCTGGTGCATGAGGATGTGCACAGGGCATCGGCGGTCCACCGGGCCTTCGCGGACCGCTACGACGCGAGGCAGGAGGCGGAGGCGGTACTAGCCAGGATGGCTCGCGACCCGGAGTTCGCTGCCCTCATACTCCGGGTGGACGTGCCAGGCGACCAGAACCCGGAGTCCCTCCTGCCTCGCCTCGAACCCACGGAGGACCGGCTCGTCATCGACGAGGATGGGACGGCCCTGGAAATGGACCTGCTGGGGGGTTTTTAAAAAGGGAGGCGAGCCCGGACACCCCCCCTCCCCCCCCCCCCCCCGGCCTTCTCATCTGGAAGAAGGCGGCAAGGAAATCATTGCCGGCCTACCGTCGCCTGAATTCAGGTGACGTTCGGTCTTTAGGGAGGAGGAGTGTAGCGATCGTGGAGAACCACGCATCCCTCCGAAGCGCCGCGCGCCGCGGAGGATGAAGGGGACAAAAGTATTCCTTCTCTTCCGGGGTTGAGTAACCCAAACGGGTTGCTCGGTAGCGCCGCGTTTCCCTCTTCCCTCGCCGGGCGCAGGAGCGCACCGCTAGGCGTCGCAGACGCGACGCTCATTGGCCGAAAAAGGACAAAGGGCAAGATGCGCCGAGATCGGCGGGAACCGGCTACCGCCGAGGAGAGAGACGACAGCGAGCCGCGACAACGGAAGGACGCAAGGTAAATACCTCCCCGCTATACTTCTTTGTTGTCGCCATCTTGCTCTTCGAAGTGTCAGGCCCCATCCAAAAGGATAGGGTCTCCAGCAAGACCTTCACCAGCGTTCTTTTTGGGAAGACCCAATAAACATCTGGTTCCGGGCAAAGTCCTGTTCTGTGTTGTGTCGTATTTTGCATTACTACTTTGCGGCCGTGAGAACGGCTGCACGTGGTGTGTGATCGCGGGAGCTCTGTGTTTGCGGCCTAGACCTCAGAAGAGGCTCGACGGCTTAATAAGAACCCCCACAAAACCAAGCCAAACTAGACCAACCCAATGCTAACTTTTCGATGGTACTCGATCTTTAGAGCGAGTATTGTGGCAAACACGAAATTGTTGAAGCCCGTTGGTCGCCTGGTTTTAACATCGTACAAGCTCTGCCGTGCACTTTTTGCGGAGACTAGCGAGCTCTTCCGCACTGCTTAATAGCAAGAACGGTACTCGTATTGGTGGCGTCAGGAGCGTTGTAGGATTCATCTAACCTTGTTATTTTCTTCGAGATGCTCTCTGGAGTATATGATGGCGAATGTGGACCTACGAAATTGTTGTTAGCTAAGCCAAGTATGTTTCTATACACCGAAGTAATGACGAGGCGCGCAAAAAAATTCATTCATTTGTCTCGTCGACAAAGATGACGCACTGAGTGTGCCTTTTATGTGCATTCTGCGTGTGTTTAAAAAAAAAAGAATTTTACTCTTTAGTAAAAGATCTATTGTAAGTTATTGTACAAATATGTGAAGTAAATTCCAGAGACGAAGCTCACCCAAAATACATGGAGTTCAGACTTGATCAGAGAGTTTATTTCTCCCTAATGGAACGTATGTGCTCGCCTGCAATCAATTCGACAATTAATGACGCTATCCACACCGTGGGCGCGGGTGCACTAGCGCATTTGGGATATTTATGGAATTTATTTCTTCCTCATTAGCAGAGCCAGACACACGCACTGAGATACGCAAGTATGTCAAATAACCCGAAGAGTGACGGACTGTTCACAACTACAGTTCGAAGAAGGCTCGTAATTGAATCTCCCGCATGTTAAGACGACCCTCTATGCCGCGTGAGTAATGGCACACAAAGATGTTACGCATCCCTTTTTCTCTCGCGAGCAAACAAGAATCCGCAGCGAGTCGGACGGCTCTCGCTTCGCCATGTTCCACGCGGAGAACAGGGGAGGCTGGGGATTTCTAGGGACAAGTGGCATTGAGCTGGGAAAAATTCTGCCATTCGTTTTCATATGATTGCGAGACTAATTGTAGTACCTATGTTCGTGCAACCAGAGCCGGAATAGAAGCTTGTATCCCCATCGCCAGCCATTACGGCTTCGAGTGTGCTCAGATGCTCGTCAATAGCTTGCCAGTGATCCGAGAATAGATAGCGCGCCTACTGAACTGACGAATGTGTTGAGACGAAGACGAGCGGCGCCTATCCAACGCAGCAATAGAGCGAGCAGCAAGGGGCTGATTCCGTGCTGCTCACAGTCACAAACCACTCACAATGCTCTGCTCCTATTGGTCGGCCCTGTAGCGGCAGACATATTGAACTTTGGCGTCACCACCGACTTCACCGGTGAGTGCGTTTTACGTCACGAACACGACTAAAGTGATGACGTTGCACAAACGCGGAATTGTGACTGAAATTGTGAGCGCAGCGGAGTAGGCACAAACCGCTCACAAAGTTGCGAGCGAAAATAACGGCTGTTTGTTTACCTCGAGACACGCCGCCTGAGACTGTGGCGTCGACGCGATCTACGACGAAGCACACGAAGACTCGTTTGAATCGGCCTTTTGCGTTTTCCTGTGCTGCCACTTCGTGCACAACGCCGCAACCAAACTGGCGGGATACTGCGCCGCACGGACACGGTCCTCCGCACGCTGAGCCCCGCTGCGGAGCACATTTTCTCTGCGCACATAATTTTGATTCTGTCGACGATGGCGTGTCCTGGTCAGCACCTGATACCTGGCGGGCATCTAGGGATAAGTGATGGCTGGGTGTCATGCCCGATGAATGCAGCGAAGCCTACTGACGAACAAATTCAGCGGTACCTGCAGTCGTCCGGCATGCGATGCGATCGCCAGTTGAGTAAGGGCCACCGCTTCAAAGATGAAGGCTACATACGAAACGTAATGTTTCGAAACATTCGTATAAATGGGATGTAAGGCAAGAAAAAAAAAAAAACAAAGACCAATGCAACCAGAACCAGGAGTGTTTCATGCTACTATTCCAGCCTTTTTTGCACTGAATTTGGAAGTAACCAGAACATCTGCATTAGTGAAGTGTGTTCAGCTGGGCCCACCCACATTGAGGGCTGGGCAAGTAGTAAAGAATTTCTTTGGGCTCCGCCCAGGCCAATAATTACGGCCCATGCAGTGCTCTAATTAGCAGTGTAAATGAAATACACTGTGCGGTCTGTAATAGTTGTTGTGTACTTCTATCCCACTTCATATGTACTTCATCCCACCTTTGCAAAGTTTCTACGTTACTGCAGAATACACAAGTAAACAAAAATGCCAAGTTGAAGTGACTGAACCATGCCATGCTTCTGTACATTATGCTATTGTCTTAAACAATGACTTGTTAACCCTGAGATGCACTGCTATGACTGCTCCTTGATTGCTGAAGCAGCGGCAACATATTGCCTCGAAACCTTCAAAACTGTATTTGTTGTTTTTTAACAGCCGCCGGCATGCGGCCTTATCGCTGTGATTCTGACACGCGTATCAATTCTGTATTCCGTGTTTGTTCATGCTCGTTGTCGCGATACGACGCGTTATCATTTTCTTTGTCGCGAACGATGAGCCGAGATTTGTCTCGAAGATTCCGATCACTTGCGCATGTTTTTAGAATATTCCACCTTGTGCTAGCAGCAGTTTGCGACGTTATCTAGATTGTTCTGAGCAGCCTTTAAATTAAGCGTTGACGAGTGTGACGGGCATTCTGTATTCGACGATCGACGATCGACGAGCACGTTTTGTTGCTATCGCCGGAGCCGAGTTGCTTAGTTCTTTTGCGGGCGCAAGTCAGCTCAATAAAGAGTTTCCTCAGTGCAATCACCGACTCTTCATTTGTGTCATCGACCGTGGTCACCACCACGTGACATCTGGTGGAGGTGCTGAGAATATGTGAGAAAAGAAAGTTTAGCAACTATGCTGCAACCACATATCTACCAGTTTCTGAAACAGCCTTCTCGCTCCTCTGAGTCAGCATGTGACACTAAATGTCCATTAAATAATGCAGCAACATCTGTAACCCATCAAGTTTCAATGCATTACAAGCATATGGTAAAGAAACTGAATGTGGATAGTCCAATGCTACATGAAATTTTAATGAACACTCTCAAAGGCAACGAACTTGGTGGTGTTAGGGGACAGCCATCAAAATCTCTAGGGTCTGACTTTGAGAACGGTGTTGCAGCCACTCAAGTTCGTAAAAAAAAAAGAAAAAAAAAACAACAATATTCGACACATAGAAACAAGCTTCAAATATTGGCAGGTTGACGACAGAAAAGTTTCTTCCATGCTTCTGTTTTAAGTGAAATGTTTACTAGATTCTATAGCTTTTAGACGTGTGCACGTTTGTCCTCACAAGCATTGTTCTGGCAGGTGGTAGCTGGTCGCTGACTCCTCTGGTTACTTTTGTTTCACTGTCCGGTTTGTCGCACGTTGAAAGCGGCTCATAGCATTCGCCCGCTTCGCCTCGTTGCTCGAAAAGTTGAATATTGTCGGGATGAAATCAGGGTGCCGCGGTGATATGGAGGACTTTCCTGCTCATTAAAAAAAAAGTTTCATTACAGCTTCCAAAAATATTTAACCTCAGTGCCTAGTCGAACATGTTACAAAGTGGTTCCCGCACAGTCTTGATGCGCTCGCCGGCTCCCAAGGGCGCTCTTGATCGTCCTGCCGACGAACAGCTTTTATTCAAGCTTCGCGGTGAAGACGGTCTCGTGAAGCGCTTGGAAATCGAAAAAAAGGCGATGCCGCTTCCCTTTAAACATAGTGTATCGCAATCAAACGCTACACAAGTAGTCGGAATCGTCAGGAGCGTCGCACTATCCAACAACGACCACTGAAACAACCGCAGAAATGCAGGCGCCGCGGGCAGCCGCCGGTTTGTTTACCCCACCGCCGGAGCCGATCGCGGCGGCCACGAACCGACGAACCCACCAGTCCGCTTCGCGACTACGCCGCTAGGGGTTGGGCGCATGCGCAGTCGCGTCCCGCAAAAGGCCGATTGCCGGACGAGCTGTCCGACGCTGTAGAACTCGAGAACCGGCTGAAAGGGGAGTTGTGCGACGATTGCCGACGATACGCGCCCGGTTTTTTTCTACTGGAGGCTTCCAATTTCCGTTGGTAGCGTAATACCTTTGGCATCCCACCGCCGTCGGTCAGCAAGAGCGTGCATCGGTAGCGGAAGCCATCGGGCGTCATTTTTATTGCCGTCAAGGCACCGTTGGGTGACACTCAAACAAGTCGCAAGGCAAGGGGATCAACGTTGTGAAAATCGCAAAAGTGAGCAGACTTCGGCTTTTTTTTTTTTCAACGCGTGTGTCTGGCTACGAATTCTGAAGGTCACAGTAAAGTTGGGCTGTGCCTATTTTCCCTCAGCTCTGCGACGCCTACATGCTTATTCCGCCGGCCGAAGATCCTCGCTGCCTCGAATCTCACGTTCTTACACGTACGGCGCGCATTTGTCTGGCGGTACTCTTCCACTGTGGACGTAGGCCTGCAGAACGCCTGCGACTTTTTTCTGTGCACGTTTTAAAGAAGCCCTGTCGGTCATCGAACGACCTAGATTATATCCATTGAGCTGAGTATCAGAGCAGCAACAGTAGCTTTGTTTTGGTTTATGGGGTTTTAACGTCCCAAAGCGACTCAGGCTACGAGAGACGCCGTAGAGAATAGAGAGTTTTAGAATAGGGGGCCCCAAGCTTTGGGGCCCCCAAGGAGCTTGGGGCGTCGAAATGCGCATGCGCAGAACGTAAGGCGCGCTTGGGGTCTTGGGTTAACGCTAGGGGCAGCCCCTATTTTTCGGAAATAGCGTTCGCCCCAAGCCGCCGTTGGGTCGCTTGGGTTACGGCAACATGGCGGCGACCGGCCAAGCGGCGGCCGCTCGCCTCGGCACACATTCGTCGTCACCGCTCCATGGTGTCACGCGTTCATGGCAAACGAAAGGCCAACGAAGCTTATGCTATGTCTCATGATGCCCGCACCACCAAATTTTAGCAGTAAAACGCCCTATATTTTCTGATTGCTTCCGGATTTACCGAGCTGCTAGGCCTAGCGAGTTCGCCTCGTTCGGTTGCCATGAGGACCTGACGGCGGAAAGCGCGGAAGGTTCAAATGAGTTTTCCCGGCCTCGGCCTGGAATGACAATTGGCCGATTTCGTCTTGTATGACAAAAAACAGTTTGTATGACTGGTAGTTTTAATATAGTTTTGTGCAATAGTAGCACTTTTTGATTAACAAAATAGCGTTGTTGGCTCTTATATATTTAAATGCTTTCTCTTGGTTTACCGTTGTGGCGCTGCAACCGACGAACGCAAGCCCGGCTCCGCTGCGTCGGGAAAACCCCTATTCTAAAACTCGCCGCTCGGCTAGCACGTTGCGCCGCCGCACGCTATTTCCTTGGGGGCCCCAAGCCTTGGGTCCCCCTATTCTAAAACTCCCTGATGGCTTCGGAAATTTCTACCACCTGGGGCTCTTTTCAGCGTGCACTGATAACACGCGGCACATGGGCGTCTTGCTTTTCTCCTCCATCGAAAAGCGGCTACCACGGTCAGGATTCGATTCCGCAACAGCAGTCGAGCGCCGTAACCACTGCACCACTGTGCACAGCCGAGCAGTAAATGGTTATTGTGTTTACATCTATTGCATTTGCTGCTTAAGAAACCGTGATGCTTGCGTTATGCAAACAATCAGCACATTGTTTATGTAATGTAACGCTACATGCGCTGTCCTTACAACGGTGCTCGCTTGAGCACTGTCACGAGTTGTCGGAATGACTGTGCATGTTTAGTAAAAACAGGCTGTGCGCTAGTTAGTATGGATCCTCAGTTGTATAATACATGTTATGATAGGCTCGACTGAAAGTGGGCCTAAGTGGATGTTATTTGTTTTGTTTGTTATGCAGGGGACAGTGCACTACCCACTGGAGTCACAGCTGCTTACACCAGTGCGAAGCCATTCCAGCTCCAGCTCGCTTTCCCTTCCTTCCGATCGCCTGCAGCCTGGTGCAATTGGCTGTGTTCACCAGTTGTGTTAAACGTGCTTAAATGGGCAGTAAATATTTGCGATGCTGGGATCAGAAAATGTCATTTCAGGAGGAGGGCCTGCAGTCCATGAGTGTGGGACGGTAGCAGGGTTGTTATGATGCACTCATCATAATCATCATCAGCAGCCGCAGCATCAGCAGCCTGACTATACCCACTGCAGGGCGAAGGCCTCTCCCATATTTCTCCACTTAACCCGGTTCTGTGCTAGCTGCATCCACTTGACCACTGCGAACTTCTTAATCTCATCCACCCACCTAACTTTCTGCCGCCCCCTGCTACGCTTTCCTTCCCTTGGAATCCAGTTTGTTACCCTAAGCGACCATCGGTTATCCTCTCTTCGCACTACATGTCCTGCCCATGTCCATTTATTCTTCTTAATTTCCTCTAGAATGTCAGTAACTTGAGTTATTTCTCTGATCCACTCTGCACGTTTCCTATCTCTTAATGTTACCTCTACCATTTTTCGTTCCATAGCCCTCTGGGTTGTCCTCAACTTAAGTAGAACTCTCTTGGTTAGCCTCCACGTTTCAGCGCCATAGGTGAGTGCAGGTAAGATGCAACTGTTATATACTTTCCTCTTAAGCGATACCGGTAAGCTGCTAGACATAATCTGCGAGTGCTTGCCAAATGCGCTCCATCCCAATCTTATTCTTCTTGTTATTTCTTTTTCATGGTCCGGATCTGCGGTTACTACCTGTCCTAAGTAGACATATTCGCCTACTACTTCCAGTGCTTCGCTACCTAATGTAAACTGCTGTTCCTTCCCGAGGCTGTTTAACATTACCTTAGTCTTCTGCATATTGATTTTCAAGCCTACCTTTCTACTTTTCCTGTCTAGGTCATCAATCATTATTTGCAGTTCATCCCCCGAGTTGCTTAGCAAGGCAATGTCATCAGCAAATCGCAGATTACTGAGGTATTCTCCATCTACCTTTATCCCTAACTGCTCCCATTCCAAGTCTCTGAATACTTCCTCTAAGCAAGCTGTGAATAGTACTGGGGAGATTGTGTCTCCTTGCCTAAAACCTTTCTTTATGGTAATTTTGTTACTTCCTTTATGCAGAAGTATGGTTGCTGTGCAGCCTCTGTATATATCTTCCAGCACTTTCACGTACGGCTCATCTACCCCCTGATTTCGCAATGCCTGTATCACCGCCGAGGTTTCAACTGAGTCAAATGCTTTTTCGTAATCAATCAATGCTATGTATAAGGGCTGGTTATATTCCGAGCATTTTTCTATCACCTGATTGATGGTATGGATATGATCGATAGTAGAGTACCGTTTCCGAAACCCTGCTTGATCCTTTGCTTGGTTGAAGTCTAAGGTTGTCCTGATTCTATTAGCGATTACCTTAGTAAATACCTTATACGTAACAGACAGTAAGCTGATTGGTCTGTAATTTTTAAGGTCCTTAAAGTCCCCTTTCTTATGAATGAGGATAATGTTTGCATTCTTCCATGGTTCCGGTACCGTCGATGACACCAGGCACTGCGTATACAGGGTGGCCAGTTTTTCTAGCACGATATCCCCCCCGTACTTCAGCAAATCTGTAGTTATCTGATCTTCTCCAGCTGATTTCCCCCTTTTCATAGTTTCTAATGCTTTCTTGACCTCGTCCTTCGTCACTGCTGGAACGCCTGACTGTTTTTCCCTACCGCCCATCTCATTACGGTCCTGACTACTCTGGCTATTGTAGAGATCTGTATAGAACTCCTCGGCTACTTTGACTATCTTATCCATATTCGTGATGACGTTGCCCGCCTTGTCACTTATCGCATACATCTGGTTTTTGCCTATGCCCAATTTCGTCTTTACCGCTTTAAGGCTTCCGCCGTTCTTTACAGCATGCTCAATTTTCTCCTTGTTATACTTCGTAATATCGGCCACCTTGCGCTTATTGATTAGCTTTGATATCTCGGCCAATTCGATCCGGTCTGTTGGATTGGAAGTTTTCATACTCTGGCGTTTCTTAATCAAATCTTTCGTCTCCTTAGACAGCTTACTGGTGTCCTCTCTCACTATCCTACCGCCTACTCCTACCGCGCACTCAATAATGATATCTCTGAAATTATTGTTCCTTGTTTCGAGGGTAATGTCGCCGTCCTCGGTTAGAGCTGAATACCTATTCTGTAGCGAGATCCTGAACTCTTCTGCCCTCCCCCTCACCGCTAATTCGTTGATGGGTTTCTTTCTTACTAATCTGTTGCGTTCCTTCTTCAGATTTAGGCTAATTCGGGACCTCACCATCCTGTGGTCACTGCATCGCACTTTCCCGATTACCTCTACATCTTGCATGATGGCGGGGGTTGAACACATTATGAAGTCGATTCCATTTTTAGTCTCCCCGTTCGGACTTTTCCATGTCCATTTCCGGTTCTTCCTTTTGCTGAAGAAGGTATTCATGATTCGTAAGTTATTGCGCTCTGCAAACTCAACAAGTAACTCCCCCTGCTATTCCTAGAACCAATACCATAGTCACCTACTGCCTTGTCTCCTGCCTGCTTTTTCCCTACCTTGGCATTGAAGTCGCCCATTAGTACTGTATAGTGCGTTTTTACTTTTCGCATTGCCGATTCTACATCTTCGTAGAAGCTTTCAACTGCCTGGTCATGATAACTACATGTAGGTGCATAGACTTGTACAACCTTCAGTTTATACCGCTTATTAAGCCTAATTACGATGCTTGCCACCCTCTCATTAATGCTATACAATTTATCTATATTACCCGCTATATATTTATTGACAAGGAAACCTACTCCTAGTTGTCGCCTCTCTGGTAAACCACGGCCGGTCTCGAGGGAGAGAGCGCGCGCTCTTTCTTACGGCCTTCTCAATCGCCGCGTGAACAATGGGAACTTTTCTCCTTGAGTCACGCTCTCCGCCGCCGCAAGGGGCGCGACCTGCTCACTGTTCGCTCCGCATCTGCTTCAGTGGCAGCGGGTGGCTTTTGCCTGGTTTCGCGCTGTCGCCCGCGGGTTTCGTGGTGAGTGCAGCCCCTAAATGAAAAATTACAGAAGGTATCAGCGTGCTACGCACGTGAATGGAGTCTTTATATTAAAAAACACTGCCGCTCAGCAAACGCTCGACAAGCATATGACATGTATTGCGGCATGGTATTTACTTTTGTTCATTTTAATCTTAATTTTTTCCCAAGCCTGTACAAGAAGATGAATAAGAAAAGTGAATGAGCAGTGATCACATCGAAGCTTCTTCAAGGCAAACATAACAGCAACAATGGCAAAACTGTCTTTCAGCGCTAGATGAGAAACCATCGAGGTAACACCGAAGATGAAAATAATTTTATAAAAATGTAATGTAAGTTGCACAATGCTTACATGACATAAAGTATGTATAACGTCAGAGTAAACGCTTTTAAGTTTTGTTTTCAATTTTGATATAATTTATAGACCAGCAAATGTTTTATGCTGTAATATAAACATTATTTTAATTTTGCAAATAAACGTAGGTTTAATGAAATGTTTACATGATATCATGATTATTTCATTAAAAAAACAGGAAATATTTTTCAAGCACTAATTCCTAGCAATATTTTCTTTCTTTTCCTAGTATGTTTTTGAACTAATAGTTGTAACTATCTGTGCAGTAATGCCTGCCTTAGAGAGCAATCGCTGCCCCATTATTTCGGTAGAATGCTTTGCTTATTTTACATTCGCCACTGTTACTCAAGGGACACTCCTCAATAATGAATATAAAAGCTTTTCTCTGTGCGATTTATTCAGAGGTGACTATAGGAGTTGTATGTCGCGCTGTATATTGCGCGCCTAGGCACCTAGTGTCGAGACCGACGAAATCATTTCAGCTCTGCCGCAATCAGGACTGAGGAACTGAAAGAAGGGATGGTATCTCCTGTCATCCCATTACCCACTGTCACGTATTCTGGTATAGCTTACGTCGCTGGATACATTGTGAAGTTAATCAGTGACTTCGGGTGTGACGCTTGTGCTATCCTTCTTGAAACCAGCGAAAGAAGCAGCCCCATGTACACTATTCTGCGAGGACACGATTCTAGCGGACCGTATTATCCAAAACCAGAGTTTGTAGCCCTCTTGCACAAGGTTGTGTCTCTTTTTGAAAAAAGCTGTCGTGCACCTACAATACACAGATGTCATTGAAGTCCTTCAAATCGTAATCCAGCCAGCACTTGAGAACTCACCTTTGCTGAGTTGCCCGGAAGGCATTGACAATAGCCATACTATAAGGTCCGCTTCGTTAATATGTGATAAATTTCTCAGAATCCTTCTTGTCAATTATGCTAAGAAGGTGACAGACAGGAACGAAAGACCAGCTCCTTATGTGCACAAACCGTCCATAAAGATTTTGAGACTTTAATTTTCTAGCCGCATGTACCGTTTTGATGAATGAGTGCAATGTGTTAACTTTGAAGGACATTTTTTTTATTGCTTGCTGTTCTTTTCAATTATGCATATCTGTTTATGCCCATTTCCTTGATTAAATGTTTTTTTTATCACTGGTATTAAACTGACTACGACTGTCTACGTGTGCGTCAGTCGCGAGACTACGTATACATCTGCTGTCTTTCAACCTACTGATTTGTTTTAAACGAAGCTAGAACAGCCCACTTCACTAGACAACTGAAATTTTAACTGTATGCGTAAATTTTTGTTCCTTACTCTGAATCTGAGACGTGCTATGAATTTTCGTCAGTGCCTCTTTTGCTCTAAACGAAAATGGCAGCGGTTGACAGAATATCCACCGAACAGTTTGCCATGCACCAGCGTCAGGTCGCGCTATACCTGCTTACAGCTTTCAGAGGCACACTGCATAAAATGGTACATATAGTTTTGTGAAAAATTTAGGGGCAAACGTGTTTATGTAAGTGCACCCGAAACTTCATTCGACCGTGTGCGACAGCACTGACGAAGACGGGCGCGCTCTCGCGCGCACGCGCATTAGTAACTATTTTATTGCTCATACACGATAAATCAGACGCTGATTACGGCTTCTTCCTATAAGCCATAAGGGGTGAAATATCAGGACCTGCGGGTTGCAACCGATGCGGGCGGAGCGAAGAGCGAGCGCGCGTTTCCCTTGCGCGTGAACGGCTGTAGCGGAGCGGTGGCGACCCCACCGAGGCGCGGCGGGCGGTGGAAACAGAACCCATTGGAGAGGCCGTAAGAGAAGAGAGAAACGCGCTCTCCCTCGAGAGCGGCCGTGGGTAAACCTCGATAACAAAGTACATGCCCATCCTTCAGTGCAGTATATGCCTCATTCGGCCTCCTAACCTCACTAAGCCCTATGACATCCCATTTCATACCCTCTAGTTCCTGTGAGAGCACTGCTAAACTAGCTTCACTAGCTAGGGTTCTAGCATTAAACGTTGCCAGGATAAGTTTCGAATGGCGGCCGGTCCAGAGGAGCCAGGCATTCTTAGCACCCCCTACTGCGTCACAGGTCTGACCGCCGCCGTGGTCAGTTGTTCCGCAGCCGCTGTTGACTGAGGGCCGGGGTTTTATGGTGCCAATTTCGGGGTTTTCGGCCAATTACTGCACCAGGGTGGCCAACTCCTGTTCTGGTGAGGGAGTGCGTTGCCGGAGGTGTTCATCGGCATCAGGTCGCACCCCAAACCTGTTTATGGAGTTCCATCGACACGCGAATTTTTTTTTTTTTTTTAATCCGGTGGAGAATTGCGCGGCACTGGGATTTGAACCCCGGTCCACTTGCATGCGAGGCGGATGTTCTACCGTTACGCCACCGCTGCCTATGATGCACTGCCTATGATGCACTGTATTCAAACACTTTTTTAGTGCCACGCATATTCATTACAGATAGTTTTATTTCCTGGCCACGGCATTTTACTCGAGTAGTTTTTATTACAAAAGAGGCAGAATAATATATACAAACACACTTTACCTCTATACCTTCATGAACAGCGATTGTGGAGCATTTCATGCGTAGGACAGAATGAATTACTGGGCTCGAAGTGCCTATTCTCTTTCATATTGACGCCACCTGACTACAAAACATTTCGTGTGTATAATATGCTTGCATATCAGAAGTGACAATACCAGCAGGACGGTATACGACTAAGGATGTTGAGCAGTGGTAACTGCTCTAGCAGCTGCAAGGAGACTCGTGTACAACTAAGTGCATAATAAATACTGCAGACTTGGTGCAACAATGATTGCTGAATGATTCGGATATATTCGCAGACAGAAAAATAAGTGTAAATATCACATATACATTGTTGAGGGGATATGTCAATGGTGTTTATTGCGTACTACATGGAATTGTGACTACATGCGATCACACATGTGAATATAACAAAGCTGCTGAATAAAGTAATTTATTTCTCCGTGAACGAACCAAACGGAGCATAAACATCACAGCTTCTCTGCATCTGACCCAGGCTAAACAGCCAACATCAGCAACTGAATGTGAACGGTACGGAGAACGGAATATCAAGACACGAGCCCGATGTGGGCAGCGTTCATTGTATGCATGAGGAGTTCGTGGTGACGCGTCATCATGATGGCTTTCGTTTCTCGTTCTGCCCACAAGCGGCTGATAGCTGTTGCATAGCATCTGCCTTACTGCACTTGCCAGCTTTCCTCTGTTGGTAGCCTTAATAGTCGTCTTGTACATTCTAGAGATACCAAACCGCAGATCACGTATACCTCCCACGCGTGGCTCTTGTCAGAGATAGTAAGCACCGACGGACAACACGAACATGAGCAAGTTGTCTTCGTCGATTTTCGTGCCAAGCGCTTCTACCAAGTGGATCACTGCAGGCCTGTAGTCTTCATCGCCTTCATTCAGATTTTTTCGGCTACTAACAACATCCACACGAGAGCTCGATTTTAGACGACGCGTGAAAAGCAGCAAATAGCCGAGGAATCAGCTGTTTCTTCGGAAGCCTCCATGTGCACGCTTTGACGTCGTCAGCATGCCCTCGCGGCAACGTAGGCTGCTGAAGGGAAGATTTAATTGCAAAAGTAAGAACTCTTCTAGTTCTGCTTGATGTTATTGTGTTTTAAAAACAGTTTCTTGCAACGATAAAACTTTGTTCCTTCTATTTACTGCGTATTTATTGCGCCGTTTCACAAAACGTTAGGAGATTGTCCCTTGTCGAGCTTGGCCAAGGTTGCGGCAACGATGTAGCAACAGCGTTGCCCACGGAACGGGCGATTCAGGGGCGGAGTCATGCTGCAAGCCACTGGTAATTGGACGATTTCGTAATCCGTCACGATTGACGTCTCAAGGTGACGTCATAGCCACGTCAATTTGATGTCACGCTCACAAACTTGTGACTGAAATTTGTGAGCAGTACGTAACTGGGCCCCAGGCCACGCCAATGTTGGAGGCGAAGCTTGTTCGTCTCTGTGTCTCCGCTTCCTGTCTATGTGGCGCTGACTGTGCGTTAGGCTGCGCCAGCCTCACTCAGCGAAGTGCTACGACTGCTACGACCATGGCGGAAGTAGAGTGGTGACTGGGCCCAAAAGCGGTTTAGCGGTACCGCAGCATAGAAACAGGTCGGGGGGCCAATCACTCAGATTAAGTAATTATACTACTACAAATTAAAAAGTATCAATCAACGTAACAAGAACAGATATTTTGATAACTTTGCTTGTGAATGAGGTAAGGTATTTTATTTAGGCATTCTTAATTAAAAAAAAAATCTTCGCGCCATTTTAAGTTGCACCGGTCTTGACAAACTTTTTCAGGTCTTTTTAGGTTCTTGCGAAGTAAGCAACCAGAGGTAACCAAGGCAACGGAGATAACGAAGCTGACGAAGTACAAAACGGTTTCTTATCGCTGCTGTGGTGCGTGCCTTGGTGCGCCCGAGAAAGCGATTTAGTTAGCAAGGCTGAAAATGTCCCTTTTGCGAAGATTTCGACGTCCTCGCTGGTCGCTGCTCAGTAACCGTTTGATGAGATTTAATACCCCCTGCAGCCATGTTTCTTTTTCTTTTTTTTTTTTTTTTTTTTTTTGGTTTCGTCCCTTTCGACATGCGGGCAGTGCGAAGTCTTTTTGCCGTATTGTTTTATCGCAAGATGAGCCCGCACAAAGTGAGGAAGCGATGCTGTGTTGCACATTGCGGCAACATGGACTCCAGCGTCGGTGTCTTATTACACCGCTTCCCGGCTGACTTTCACCGAACAGCAGATCTGGAGATTGCATACAGACTCAATGTATGCTTTAATGCTCGTGTGTTAAGCACGTTTGTTAATGCTAAAGCTGTCTGGACTGGTGCAACCTTGAAATTGCCTTGAAGACTGCTGTATTCTTTCTGCCAAAGAATTTAAATGTGAAGAGTAATCCCTGTGCTCTATGCTCCACGTGTTTCTTGGTGCACCTATTTCATGACATCTTTATTTCACTTGCAGCTTTCATAGCTTTGTTCAGTGTACATGTATGTTTCTTATCTCGTGATGTTTTGTGGCGGGCACGTCAAGCCTTTTCCATGCCTCAACAGTGATCATTAAGATGATTAAACCCCCTTAAACAGCGCTACTTTTTGTGCTGTCTGCGACATGCATTTTCTTTGTTGCGCTTTATTACTGTATCTGCTTGGTTGATGCAACAAACCATGATTATGAAAACCATAATTGTTCACTTGGTACACTCTGTTGCTAACTGGGCACGACTGCCCGGTTGAACCAGTGTATAGGGACAAAGTACATGGCCAAAGTACTTGCTTGACTTGCAGCAGTATTTGCATCATGAATTTGCATGCTTGGTATATGTTTGGAAGTGTTGCTGCCTTTGTATGCTGTCACCTTTCTCAACCACTTTCATTGCGCTGGAGCAAGTGCTTATAAACAAGGGCGTAAACAACAGAAACTCTAGTTATTTTAGATGGCAAAGGTTGGCGCGCGCTGAAAGGCAACAACCTTCAAGATGAAAGCTCGTCAATGCAACGCGGCTGGCTTTTTTATTTTAACATGTTTATAATCCGCGCCAAAGTGAACTTATGCGTGACGTCATGCGACGTCATGGCCCCCCAATTTTCATTGGTCACTGGAGCCCATGAGCCGCCATGTTTTGTACGTAGGGGCGTCTATGGAGCCTTCGCTGCCATAGTACATATGCCTTGGACAACGTTCACTTTTCATTCCTGCTGGACAGCACTATCTGCAACTCGCGTGTAGTAGGTTTTGACCTGTGACCGTCTACTACCGCCAGCCTCCAAGAGCCAAATCCAGCATCGTCTTATGCTCTCCTTATTTCTGTGTCCTGTCTTCCGGTAGTTTTAAGATGAACCCGAATTCCTGGTTGCCATTTCTTACGCGTCTTCATTTTCCTCCCAATTTAAAATTACCTGCTTTTTTATCTCCTCCTAAACTCATTTCGACAGTACAGATGATCAGTCCTCCTACATACATAGACGCGAGCCACTGAATATAATGCATGTTATAGCATTGAGGCCAAATGAGGAGTTCAAAACCAAGCTGTTTATTACTACTTAAAAGCGATTCGGTCGATCTGCAGAGGGTCGCCTGACTGGATGTGGTGCGCCTTCGTGCGCGGCTGCGCTTCGTCTCGTTTCGGCTCAGAATGCCTCTCTCCGAGGCGTCGAGTCCCCGTGGTTCTTCTCCGAAGCGAAGTTCGAGGTGAGAGCCTAAATGAGGCGGGGTTCGCTGGCCGCGAACTCTCCGCGCGGTCGTAACGGAGGTGGATAGATGAACAGACCGATCGAGCGAACGTGCTCTTCACGCAGTTTCGCGTGGCGTAAGCGATTACGGGAGAGTTGGGTCCTCTCGAGCGTGGTCTCGATTGAGGAACTGTGTGCTGACATATGCGTACAAATATTCGATTTATTTATATCCATGTAAGCGTCACTGTTGTCCATGTTAGCTGCGGCGCAGAGGGTTCCACCGTGCTAGACCAAGAACGTAATTCCGCGCTGAAAAAAATAGCTCACAGATATTTGTAGACAGTGCCGTATGTAAGAGCCCAGCGCTGCTCGGCTGAGGCGTCTCACCGTCTGGATATCCGACGCTCGGGAACTGAATGGCTTGAGCACTGCCAAGCCACAGACGCCATCTGAGCCTTTGCGGTGTTCGCCAGACCGGATGTCGCTATTCGACCCTCGGAAATCGAGCCCTCGAATCGTTCCGATTGCACAGTCTGAGAACTGAGAGAAGGTCGCCCACAAGAGCTGCCCACACCGAGCCGCGAACAACGCAGGTGAGTTCCCTCTTTTTTACAGCGGCCGCTTCTTGATCGTTTCATGGATGCATCGAGAATTGCCATGCTTATTTCATTAAAGCGGCAGACTTAATTATGCGTTTGTACCTTTTGCAAGCTTAATTTGAGTTTTGCGGTGTGACCATTGATGACGTGGATTGACTACTTGTTTCGTAACTTCGGTTGTTTTATCTGTGTCCAACATATCCTTTGGCTGTTGAGTTCTCAATACCAATTTCTCCCGCCGAGGTGGCTCATTCCTCCGGCCGTTCGGCTACTCTACCCAAGGAATCGGAATCGAAACCCGGCCACTTTTCAATGGCAGCGAAAAGCGAGACGCCTGTGTGCTGTGACATATCACTGCACATTAAACAACCTCAGGGGGTCGAAATCTCCGCAGTCCTCTACTACGGCGTTACTCATAACCTGTGTCTCTTTGGGACGTGAAACCACCCTACAAATCACACCAAACCAACTTCCATTTGTTATGCATATCTTTGCGGACATGATCACGTGGTCTAGCATTGTTTGGTTGACTGCTTATTCTGTGTCACTCGAATTAGCATGCAAGTGAAGCTGTTTTGTGCGTGTTCAAATTTTTAAATGCTCCTTATGCTAAGTTTGTTTCCGGAACCAGGGAAAATAACTTGAACCACAAGACGCCATATCTACCAGTTCTCACGGTTCTCGGTCGTTCCGCTATGCTATACGTGTGCAATATAGCCCACATTTCCACCACGTTATAATCCTGTAGTCACCTGTTACTTCTTTTGCAGTTATTTGTGTACGCTCGGTCGAAATGTCTCTAGGCGCTCAAAGTTGGCCTTTCTCGTGGTTTATATGTGGCCTTTTATTTTTATGTAGTCTATCCGGAAATTCATCTCTCGAAAACCGCTCGCTCTTTGTTCACAAGTGTGAAAGGTTTTCTCAGGAAAAAAAAAAAAAACACGCTCTTCTCGTTTCAGAAAATAAAAGAGTAATTATGGTATTTTTATGTGACAATTATTTATTTATCAGTCGTGGAGTGCCTTCGTTATGCCGAGGTCAGAAGAGAAAGAATGTCTCCACGCTTGCTCCAGTTGGTGGCAGCGCAGCACGAACTATAGAGTGAACAGCATTGACGCGCAGTCGGGCCTCGCTGTTATCTAATTTCTGATGAAGCTGAATATTGCTTGAATTAGACAAGGTGGGGGCTGGTTGATGAGGCACATGTATTTTAGAGCAGATCCAAACCGCATGTCGTCGTGGTCTCGTTCTCGTGTTTCCACCTAAATGACAGTTCAATAACGACAGCCCGCGGATACTGGCGCGCGGCCAATTTCAGCCTATTCTTTTCTTTTCACTGTAACGTTATCCGCCTTGCAAGAGGGGTGTTTTGATCCGCACAACGTATAAATGAGCACTCATCTGTGTCATCCTGCTCATAGGGTCGAGGGAAGAGTAGGAACTTTCTTTTAGATCCGTGCGAGCGTTGTACTGCGTTTCATCTGTTTAACGGGTTTGACTCTGTCCCCTTTCCTTCCTTCTCTTCCTATTAGGACCATGAACGCTGTAGTACCACGTTTGGAGATGGAGCGCGGTGTCCGGGACGTCGGAGAACAAGCCGTGTGGTCCCTCTCATCTTGCAGGCCCAGTGAGCTCTTGATATCGAGTACCAAGTGAACATCGAATTCTGGCAGGCCATGGAGGAAGGAAACAGCTTAGGAGAGACCCTTGCCATTCCCAATGAATTGGAGAGAGTGTGGCGGAAGTGACGTCAAAATTTAGGGTTAGCCAAGTCGGGCCATTAGCAACGGCGACGCTGTTGCTATGAAAGCTCGGGCCACTAGCAACAGCAGTGTTAAGGGCCCTAGGTAGGAGGAGGAGAGATGTTGAAGCGTTGGGTCGCGGCGCGGCCGCGCCGGCTTCAAAAAAATGACGTCAGGGCCTCTCCTAAGTTTTTTCCTTCATCCATGTGGCAGGCGATTCTGAAGTAACCTCTCTTCTTCGCACGCTTTCGCAGGGTATGGCATCCATCAGCTGCTAGACGACTCCCTCGACACCTACTGGCAATCGGACGGGATTCTGCCACATGAAGTGAACATTCAGTTTGCAAGGAAAATGCCAATTCACGCGATATGTCTGTACCTGGACTACGGACGTGACCAAATCTACACCCCCAAAAGGTATTAGTTTGGCTTATGTCACTCGACCACTTTACGCTATCGCATAAGACGTAGCCCGACAGGAAGTCTTGTGGACGACACGAACGCCGAACACATGTGGGATGCGTGGTCACGGCATTTTGGTGCCAAGTCTCGTAGGCCCGTTTTGTTCTCCCCGGGTCCTCGTCCTGGAGAGCGTGCAGCTTTCCTTGTGATCGCCCCGAGTCCAAACGCGATGCTGCTCTGGTGCACCGTGAGGAGTGTTTAAGTGGTCCGAGCTCGCGGCGGCATGCACCGCTACTCGACAAAGGTTTCACGCGGGAGCGCAGATTGGAACGGCATTTTCTTCGCTTATAATTGCGTCGCGGGCCTGATGCCATATTGGTGTCTCTAGACCTAATGGAAATAGCAGTCATGTACTAATTTTGAGGCTAGCTCATGCAGACACAAACGGAGGCGCCACCACTGAGACGTCGGTAGTGTTCTGCACAGTGTAGTGTTCTGTATTTCAGCCAAAGCTCTCATAGGCCGGATATTTTCGACCACATATAGGCGCGTTCAGTCGCACGTTACACGATCCAGTTACAATCATACTTCCGCATTCTACAATGCCTTATGGCGTAGCTTTGCTCGAGGAAACCGCGGCGCGTCTCATTTTGGTGTCAGCCGTGTGTGAAGGCGTGCAGATGACGCTTACGTTGACCCAGCTGTGTGTATACGGGCTCCATTGGTGGCCCCTAGCGTATAAATAATGGTTTTACATGCGATATTTAGGTAGGCGATGATGCGTCCAAATGAAAGAGAAGATGCGTGCTTTCTGTCTGAGGAAAAGAAAAAAAAAAGAAGCCTTTATGTCTTTGAGGGATGTAAGATTTCAATATGAATGAGCCATAATGTGTGTCGCATATCTTTTTTTTTCTCCCCTCCGCGGTCGCTTTGATGATAGGTTGCTTATATCAAGACCCAACAGACTGGATAGAATTGGCAGAGGTATCAAAGCAAATCAGTAGGCGCAATGTGACCGACATAAGGAAGAATAACATGGGAAAAATTGAGCATGCTCTAAAGGACGATCGTAGCCTGAAAGTGGTAATGAGGAAATTAGGCATACACAAAAATCATATCTATGCACTGAGAGACAAGGCGAGTATTGCCATTACTAACACGGACAAGATAATTAAGGTAGTCGAGGAGTTATAAACGGACCTCTGCTGTAGCCTAAGTAGTCAGGACAAGAATGAAATTGGCTGTAAAGAAGAGCAACCAGACGTTCCGCCAGTAACGAAGGACGAGGTTAAGAAAGCCTTAGAAGCTATGAAGAGGGGAAAAGCAGCCGCGCAGGATCAGTTAGCTACAGATTTCTCAAAGGACGGAGGGGATATTTTGTTAGGAAAACTGGCCACCCTGTCTACGCAATACCTGACGACATCGGAAGTACCGGAATCATGGAAGAATGCTAATATTATCTGTATTCAGAAGAGAGGAATGCTAAGGACTTGAAACATTACAGATGAATCAGTTTACTATGAGTTCCGTGCGAAGTATTTACCAATGCAATAGCTAGTAGAATCAGGACAACCTTAGACTTTAAATGAACCAAAGGATCAAACAGGATTTTGGAAAGGGTGCCATCGATCATATCTACACTATAAACCAGGTGATAGAAAAGTGCTGTGAATATAACCAGCCCCTATACCTAGCGTTCAATGACTACGAGAAAGCATTTCATTCGGTCGGAACCTCAGAATTCATGCAGGCATAGCGACATCAGGGTATCTGTGAAAATACTGGAAGATATCTATAGGGGCTGCACAGCAGCAATACTTCTGCATAAAAAAATTGATACGATCTCTATTAAAGAAGGTGTTAGGCAAGAAGATACGATCTCCCCAGTGCTATTTACAGATTACCCAGAGAGTGTATTCAAAGACATGTAATGGGAGCAGTTAGATATCAGGGTTAATGGAGAATACCTCAGTAATCTGCGATTAGCTGATGACATTGCCTTGTTAAGAAACTCAGTTGACCAACTGCAACTAATGATCAATGATCTAGACAGGAGTAGCAGAATAGGTAGGCCTAAAGATTATTATGCAGAAGACTAAGGTAATGCTGAACAGCCTGGGAAAGAAACAGCTGTTTAAAATAGGTAACGAAGCATTGGAAGTGGCAGACGAATATGCCTACTTAGGACAGGTAGTGACCGCATATCTGGACCACGAACAGGAAATAACTGAGAGAATAAGATTAGGGTGGAGTGCGTTTGGAAGGTACTCAAACATTATGACTATAGCAGCTCACCGGTATCACTCAAGAGGAAAGTGTATAACAGTTGCATCCTACCGGTACTGACCTGTGGGGCTGAAACCTAGAGGTTCACAAAAGGGTTCTAAGTTGAGGACAACGCAGAAGGTCATGGAACGGAAAATGGTAGGTGTAATGTTGAGAGGTAGAGTGGATCAGAGAAATAACTCAAGTTACTCTAGAAGAAATTAAGAAGAAATGGGCATTGGCAGGACATGTTTGAAGAGAGGATAACCGATGGTCTCTAAGAGTAACGAATTGGATTGCAAGGGAAGGTAAGCGCTGCGGGGGGCGGCAGAAAATTAGGTGGAGAAATCATATTAAGAAATTCAAAAGGGTGCAATGGATTCAGCTAGCACAGGACTAGGTTAAACGGGGGAGGCCTTCGCCCTTCAGTGGGTATAGTCCGGCTGACGATGATGATGATGTCCAGGTCGCGTATGCAATCGCACCACTGTTGATCGCATATTCATGCGTCGATGAGTCTGTCAAACAAGCCAGGCGATAGAAGTAATCCGGGACACCTTCATCGAGGTGTCTCGTGAAGCCGTGATGCATGCAGTTATGAGACGCTGGACACCACATGCCGCGCCATATTGACGCAGTTCTTAAGTAGCGCAGATGAGTCCGGTTCTTCATGGAGCAGTTGCGCGCTCGCTTTCACTTAACAGCTGCCGTGTGTAGCGGGCTGAGGCTCGTGTTGGCTGCTCACCTGACACTGGCAAACAGTCGCCTGCCTTCCTCGTCTCTCTTTGGCTTCCGCCTTCCTCACAATCGACCTGTACAAATATATGAAGCACTTACGCAGTATTATAGGTCGCAGAACTCTCTGAGTCAGTGGCGTCGCGAGGGATGTGCGGGGGTGCTGTCCGCACCGGGTGCAGCGCTCAGTGGGTGCAGCTGGGCAGTGAGAGAGAGGAAGGTACGGGGGGGGGGGGGGGGGGCGAAATGGATTGTTGTGTAAAGACGCCCATATGCGTGCATTGGTGCCGCTGAGACACTGACTGACAAGTGTGATCTTATCAGAAGGATTTATCCTGTTCCGATGAGAGCTTGAAAATACATGCCTAAGTTTATGCCAGTGCCTCCACGCCCTTTTAACACTGGACCGGGAATGTGCACGTGCGTGTACCACGCTGGAAACACCAGCCTTAACTCGATACGCATCGGAAACCCCATGCGCGGGAGCTTGTTAGCCGACACCCACTGGCAGATATCTCCGACAGTCTTATGCCTTTTGTCTTGTTTATTTATTTATCTCCAATGCCGTTCTGGCTCCTCGGCCCAGTCACACATCCGCCTTAAGCCACGTTCAGACTGCGTATCGCTCGTAAGGATCGTAAGCGTAAGCGCAAAAAACGTAATATGTCTGTTCAGACTGCTGTCGCATTGAGCGTAATATCCTAATGTCCGCAGCCTGTGTCAGTGATTGTGTCTGTCCGCAGCTTGATCATGTGCAGTGCGGAATCTTCTTCGCTGTGGAATTATCAGACGATTGTTAGCGGCTGACGTATTGCGCCGGGAATTCCCGTCTGGACGGCGACTGTGTGAACCTTGAAGCACACGTGAGCGTCTCTTGAGTATGTAAACTGACAACCCCCAATTGCAGCGTACCTCCGACGAGTTGGCGCCGCGGTGGCTGACGCCGTTGCTCAGCTGAAAGGCAAGGAATGCCTATTGCTCAGTGGAATGACAAGTCTGATCACTCGCTGACTAGAAAAAAAAATGAGTAGGATGGCACCTTTAGCAGGGCCAGGTGTTTGAAAAGGGGAATTTAGAGTAAGTGTAGCCAAGGGTGCTCACTAGTGCATTATGCCATTCTTACTTTTTTTCTCTGTAAAACGTAAAATAATGATTAAAATGAGAAACGCAAGTGAAAGCGTAAAAAGAGCAAATGAGCCTTGAGACGCCCACCGTCTCCCAGCTACAAAAGTAGTTTCGCGCTTAATATTTTCTTTTGGTATCGCATCAATCTGCATTGATAACTTTGCAGTCTGAATGCGGAAGTCAACTTGCACCTTTTGGAGGAAAGAAGAGGAGAAAAGTTAAATGTAGAGGATGCAAAGTAGAAGACTATCACCTATTCATGTGGCATGTGAAAGGCTCTGCTTGGCACCCAACTACAATGTGTGCATTCATACTGGGCAATCACCTGTCTGAAGCCACTTGCTCAGTGTGTTTCCTCGCAACTTACGCGTGCTAGTGTTTCTGCCTTTTTCGGAAATATGTGCTTGATGTTTTTCAGAATTATCAGTCGCGGGGCACAATCGCTGCATCTAAGTATTAAAAAGGCAAAACAAAGCCACTCGCATTGCGTGGTTGGGTGCATAGAGAACATGACTTCAAAGCAAAGCATGAGGACAGAGGAGGTAGAAAGGAAGATGCGATCCGGCGCTTAAAATGCGGAGATGGGTGGGCGGTGCCGCGCCGAGACTCTGCACCGGGTGCTGGTGATCCCAGCGACGCCACTGCTACGAGTTAGGAAGGTGGATGAGAGGCCTTCTGTGATGGAAGGAACCAGCACTCTATAAAACAATGCGAAGCAGAGAGGGATTGTTTATTTTGAGGCGTAAGCCTTTAATGCCTCATCGTTGTCAGCAGGAGCTGTCAGCAGAGGCTGTTACACTTTCGATAGAGATAGTTAAAAATAAATAAATAAACCTTACCTCCATATGGAATTGAAATTCAATCCCTTAGATCCTGCAGCTGAGCACTTCACCAACTGCGTCATGCCCCGAATCGTGAAACGTTCATCATAATTCCCCTTGTCTACCGTGAGGATAGCGGGATTGCGCGAGTGACAGATACTGCGCCTTTAATTTCATGTAAACTAATTATAGGACGCCGGTGAACTTTGATGCGTTCAATGGAATGCAGGTTGTGTTAGACAAGGGATGCGCCATGTACCGTCACGACAGGTCATGACGTCACCAGGCTATTCATGCATAGACGAAGCTGACCCCGGCGGGCGTCCTATCCAGGCGTCCGTGCAGCGCCTTTCATTTGATGCTTCCTCGAACGCCGCACCACACAGCAAACAGAAGCAGACCAAGATGTCTAGGAGGCGTTAGTACATCAGGCATTAGCGGAATTTCAAATTGATTTACAGGATAGGAAAGGCGCAGTATCTCCGCTCACACATATGATCTACCTCGCCGTAAAGGAAGGGAGGAAGGTGGACATGAAAGAAGAGAGGCAGATAGAGATGCCGTAATGGCGGGCTTCGATCCACCGCGCCATAATGGCTTTCGTCTCATCGCACTTTAGTGGTCCAAAGTGGCTTTTAGAATATTTTTCAGGTCAGGTCATTCGAACGTTCTCAGAAGTAAAAATTAAGAGAGCCTCTGGAGCAGTGGTGTCGTGGTTGGTAGGATAACGTGTACACGACATAGCTCCACTGCTTCTCTATTTTCCCTCTACATCCGGTTACAATACGGGAACTACCACCAGCATAGTTTCTAAATCATTCGAACCGCAAATATAAAAGATCTGTGGTTATTTTTACCCTGTGCCATCAGCCTCCCAATGCGGAAATGTGCCCCGCCGCGCTGACTGAGCGGTTAGTACGCTCCACTGCCGAATTCAAGTATGCGGATGTAATCTTTGCGGTCAGCGTAGGCTAAAAGCAAAGCAGCCGTTTACTGTGCGATGTTAGTGGATAAATTATCCAGAGTCCTCTGCAGCGGCGTCCCTCATAGGCTTAGTCGCTTTGGATGTTAAACGCTGTTAATAGAACCAATCCTCCGTCTATTCACCGTATAATGCAACGTGCGAAGGTGTGTTGTCTCCTATCAACCGGCAAGATGTCGTAGTTATTTTTTCCGCTTTTTGTCTTTCATGCACGCTTTAGATTTTCCACTTTTTTTTTTCACCCCTTAAATTGTTGGGGTTATGCAGAGCTCGAAAATTTTCGAGGGGTGTTCTGACACCGACACAATCCCTCTGGCTACGCCGCTTCTAGAGTAGCCGCTGCCCGAATTCACGAAGACGATAAGTATAGACATCATGCAACTTTGGTCTGCGCCATACAAGATCCTATGCACGTCCTCTATGCTGAGCGTCACCTCTTCTTAAAATTCAGCGAAGGCAGAGCGCAGATGGGACAGTAACTCAAGAAAGCTTGCAGTGTCTACGCCACAGGGGTTTTGAAATCGGCTGGCTGATTTTTTTTTCACGGTTTTCTGTGACTACATCGCACTCTGCTTGCAAAGGAGTAATATGTGTTATTTAGGTGAACCGAAAGAGCACACATCTCCGCCGGATTCTTGGTTATGAAAAAAAAAAAAAATCGGTGACCTCTTGAGCACTTTTAACCGGAAACGGGTCGTTAACCGTCACTGATGATAACGCCCGTTGCAACAGAGCCGACCGAGTGCTGTCAATTACCTTGCTAGAAAGAAGAAAATTTCGTATTTGGTTTTACGAGGTATATATAGCGCCTAGCTGAGGTTCTTGATATGATTGATTAATCAGCCAGCTTGTTTAACTGCAGTTCTTTGCACTGCTTTTCATCTCTCGACATTTTGAACTTTCACGTTTTACAAAGCACAGAAGTTACCTGCAATATCTTCACGACTGTTTTTGTTTGTAAGTGTCCCATTCCATCACAGAGAAACCGCCTTTATTGTCTAGCGGCTTGGAGTAAGGCGATCGTCGTCTGTGCCTTGAGGCTTTTTTGTATATAGCTGCCCTTACGACGTCGACGCCTTCGCTGATCCAGCTCCTCAGCATCCCTCCTCGCCATGCGCTCTCTCACAAGCGAAAGCAGCTCCACTCTGCCAAGCTGAGAGTGTAGCCAAAAGTTTGGTCCTTGGCTAAGCGCTTTGTTTTCCGCATCAGACACTTGTTGATTGCCCAATATGTGAGTAGCTTACTGGGCTTGGGAACAACGAGGTTCCCTGGGAATGAAGGCTGCGATCTTGCGCCTCATGCAATCAGCGACTTGGGCAGCAGATTGTAAGGCTTGGTAAAAGCGCCTTCTGCCTCAACCTTCAGGTGGTTCTGTAAAGCACACAAGAGACGCAAGAGCGCCGGACTTTATTCCAGGATTCGGAACTTAAAATCTTGTAGAGCCCGACGTTTTGCGTATAGTACGGGGGAAAGGTCTTGCCAGCCTGCTGAACTTCAACGGAATAAAATCATTCTCGGCTTAATACGCAAGCATCCTTGCCCGTCAGGTCTCCGATATTAGGAATCGGACGTACGTTGGCAAATGGTGCAAAACAAACGTTGAAAAGAAGTTCCCGATGGAAGGTAAATTATTCTGCAAAAGAGAAGACTATTGAGCCATTCCGTTGGTTCATGTTTCTCACCTCTGCCATATGGAACTACCTATGTCAGCCAGACCGGCCGCTGCTTAAGCAACAGGTTGAGACAGCATGCAGTCGATGTCACAATAGACACACGAATCGCACTAACCATGCATCTGGCAACCTGTGAATGTATTCCTTTTTTTTTTTAGGTACAAATCCTTCGCATTTGTATTATGCAATCACATGAACTTGCGAAACATTTGTTCTACAAAAACGCGATTAAATGTTTGAGCGTGCCTTCGCTTCGCTTATGCAGCAAGAGGTAGGCTACAATTAGATATGAACCACTTAGGAGTGATCGTTTCGGTTCGCTGTTTTAGTTTAGGCTTTTTTTCACTTTGCTGTATAAATATACCCAGTTCGGTCCGTTTTGTGTTAGTCGCTTCTTGCCTCCCTGCACCGTTTTTCGCGCCGTTGTCTTGCATTATTATGAACGGTTCTGCGAAATTTTGACACGGAACAGCGCCAAGCGCCTCCTCGCGAGTAATTTTTTTGATCCTCCACGCCCCAACCGTGAAATGCGGTCTTGTCCACTTGCTGTTCTGCTGTCTTCACTGCGTGACTGAGTGTGATCAGCGCATGCGACTTTACTTCGCCCTCTCGCACTCCCGCGTAGCTGTTGTGTCCAAGAGTGCGGTGCAGGTCCGGTGATGACTACGTGTGATGATAATAATTATGATTTGCTCAGTCAAAGTAAAAGTGTTCTCAGCAGGCCACTCTTTTTCGTTCTTCCCGCCCGCTCGCACACCGCAGCACGCCTTAGTACTACTCCGCTACCGGATCACAACCGCATGCCCTAGACAAGTTTAGGACAAGGAACTCCAACGGTCATTTTTCAGTCAGTTGGGAGTGAAACCTCTACTACTTGTAAAACAACTCTCCGTCCGGCTCCTACTCAAAGATCTTGAAATCATACGAATGTCAAACCTAGCACACATGCCAAGACCAAAGATGTATATACCATATTTGTGACTGTATATCACACAGCACGCGGATGCCTTTGCATTTCTCTTCTGTTTAGGTGAAATGCAAACGCACCCGTTATGTCGTAGGCCGAAAGGCGCTGACAAATGTCCCCTCCGCTACGTATTGGGATCGCAGTCATTATCGTATTCGCCGGAGAATCCGGATTAACTAATTGTCTCTTTCCTGTGGCCTCGAAATGATGCGGTCACCGTCGTGTTGCGCGTCATGGCTGCCTGCGCGCTATATACTTTCTTCTAGAACCACTCTGAGGCACCTGCGCGCTATATACTTTCTTCTAGAACCACTCTGAGGCTAGACTGGTATGTTTGGTCCTATAATTTACAGCAAGCATGACATGACATCATGGCTGCTCGCAAATATTTTACTATGTGCTCAGTAAATGCTGCCAACGGTTTGATTTGACCACTGCCAGCTTCAAGGAAATGAGGGAGTTCATAAGCTTGCCCACGGTCTCGCCTTCCGGGTAGGCTATGAACCTCCTGCAAGCAGGGACAAGCTAGTCAGCTATGAAGAGATTACTGAGCACTATCGGCTACATAGGGTAGAATACCCCCCGGCAGATAGAACACTAAATAACAGCCAGTAAAGCATCTGGAGGCGCTTGCAAACAAAGTCTTTTCAGAATCCATACCCTTAGCCATCGGTACCCAGAACAGTTTTCACATAGGTGCAAATAATGTGAGGATAAGGCGGATCTGGTACATATGTAATGGCTGTGTCCAGAAATCGAAAGTATAAATCACGACACAAAAACAGAATTTTGGGAGACTCTACTATTGAGCTCACACAACGAAACTCAGCTGCGTATAATCCGACTGGCAGAACACTCCACCGGGTCCAAGGACTTCAGACCGCCGTCTAGGCAGGTAGGCTGACACCTATCCTGTATTTGCTGGCGATGAAAGTTTTAGTAGTACCAGCATAGAAATACCGAAGGAATGGGACTTGACGAGAGTTGTTGATTTAGTCCAGAAAATGCTCTCTCGACGTTGGCTTGTATAGATGGCACAGCGAACGGAATACAGTTCTGAGCTCGGCACCTTTTCCCTAAATTTCGTAAGCCCCGCCGGGGTGGCGTAGCGGTTAGGGCGCTCGACTACTGTGGGCAAGGGACCGCGATCGCATGCCAGCCTCGGCGGCAGCTTTTCAGTACCGGCGAAAACCTAGGCGGCCGTGTGCTGTGCGATGTCAGTGCACGTTAATGAACCCCAGGTGTTCGAGATTTCGGGAGCTTTCCGCTACGACGTCTGTCATAACGTCAGTCGCTGTGGGATGCTAAACTCAACAAACAAACAAACAAACAAACAAAATCAAGACACTCGAGTCTTCTTATTCTGAGCAACTTTTCAGATGTGTAGAGCAGATTCTGTACTTCCGCTTTCTGAGAATTGATGCTTGCTCCGAGTCCTTCCAGGCAGTTTTCTCTTCCCAGAAGAAACGCTTCAGGCTCATCCTCGGCTTGTAAACTCTTATGGGGAGATTGTATTGCAGCCTGCAGCGGTACATGATCGCTGCGGGCGATCCTACGTAGCCGCTTCCATGTGGCGACCAAATGCTGTTTTGCTCGGCACATTTCCTCGCTTATCAATGTAACGAATATCGAAGGTCTCACACTGCAGTTCACCGATTGCACAATTACTGTCATTCCCTCGTCTGCTTTTTTTTTTTCCTTGAGGCCTAATCGCAGCCTACCTCGGCTCGCCTGACGTCGTCCCTCTCCCTGTTTTTCAAGGTTTTTGTCCCGACCACCCTCTTCACCGCGCAGCACGTGGAACAGGTTACTCATAGTTACATTTTCGCTCAATGGTGCACATCTACCTTTCAGTGCCACTCTTCTAAACTGACTTCGTTTTTTTTTTTTCGACACCGTAGCTTTACAGGCAAAAACGATAGCACACTAAACAGATCTTGAGAATTAATACTCGTACTAGTAAGTCCACTCAGTTCATTTCTCCATTCAGTCTTCACAGTAGAACATCGGAGCTTCACTGTGGCATATTTTCACTTTTCAAGGCAAATAAAACAAGCAGACATCGATATGGACAAAATCAAGAGAAAGCAAAAGGGGAAATCGGTTTATGGGATCGTCTTTGTCCTGAGGTTAGGTACAACTCGAGAACAGAGCGGTAAATTGCCGTCCAATGCGGCCTTCCCACCATCAGCGTCGGCTGCTTAAGTCTCGTCAACCAAATTGCATCTGCTGGCGTCGCATCGCATATGGCTGCTATGCACGTGCCATGTGAGTTATTGCGACGTCGTCGAACGACAGGAAAGCAAAATCATTTGCGTGAAATATGTGAAAACAGAACCTTCATCTCGTTTTTCAGTTGTAGATGGATATATAGATATTTATCTAAATCAGGAGCTCATGTTATGGTTTATATGGTATTCTTCCACAGCCTAGAAAGGCTCTCGAATGAGGGAACTTTCTCCATGAGCTGCGCCAATGCGCAGTGCAGCGGCCTCCCGTGTTCGGGATGAAACGATAGCCTACCGCCAGAGATTGGTGCTATGCATGTGGCAACATATTTTCCTTTTTTTCTTCGTTATTTTCATCTTTTTGGCAGGGAAAATTTATCAGCATTTCAGTGTAATTTGCTGTTCGCAGTGGCGCTTTGGAAAAAGGCGAGAAGAACGCTTTACAAGCAGCGATAAACTAGGAAATAATGAACGTAAGTTTCCAGCCAAAGTGGGACGGAATTCCGTACCGCGAACCAGTTCGGAACGATTCCTCCGATTTGTTCCTATTCGGGTTCATTTCGTGAAGGATAAAAATTAGGGTTCAGTTCGGGTCCAGTTCCAGCCGTATAATCGGGCTCGATTCCGGTTTTCGATTCTGTTTCCGTTCCGGTTGGTAACCCTATCCATGAAAATCGCTCCGAGATGCGCAGGTTTTCTGTCTTGGCTTAAGTGAACTACCATGGCTGTGCTGTCCACTCAGCCGCCACGCGCGCTTGAGCGCACGTATGAGCGCCGCCTCGTCAGCCATGCGAGGTTTACATTTTTCGCCGGATGTCCAGAGATAGGTATGACAACGCAACTTGGCGCCTCTTGTAGTGCACCGGCCGAACAGCCCCCGCCAACGTTCATGTTATGCAGGCAGGCGGCGCGCAGCTTCTTGTCGCGATCCGACGGTCTGTGGACGGTGCTTGCGCTGACGGCGCGAAACTGAGGACTGAAATATGGGTTTCAAAGAACCAGACACTACGCCCGTCCCGCACGCTTAAGAAGAATTGGAACCAGGCTTATGGGAGAGGGGGAATTACAGTAGGTGGCTCGTGAAGCCCGCGAAGCAGTACGAGGAACCGTTTCAGATCCCCTGTCCTGGCTACTGAGGCTGCCCGAAGAAGCTACCACTGATTAAATTCAGCCTCTGTGTTATGCATGCGTAGCACCACGAACGCACAGTGCCACTGTCGTGTACTGCTAACATTTGTTCTGATCTGTGTTTTCAGGATTTCCGTGAGAGTGGGATATACTTTCCACGATCTTCGGGAGATCGATACTATCGTCCTCAATGAGCCAACAGGATGGGTGCGGATCACTCCACGAGATTCGGCAGGCCGCCCTGTTCGTGCCTTCCATGTTCAGATCGCTGTGTTGGAAAACCACATGAACGGTCTGGACACTCGTATGCGGCATATGAAGGTGTTCACGCCTCTCCCGCCGCTATTCTTCACACCTCTTGCCTAACGTTTCATTCACCACTCAGTAATGTCAAGCCTACCATGGCGTGTTTCAACCTTGCCTTCAGCATGCCTTTATGGAAGGGTTTACGAATGTAAGCTGCCTAATTAAAGCGATTTGTTTCTGCACTCGCCTCCTGCTCTGACGTCTTTTGTTTACATTTTGGCCATTTCCGCCTCTGTTTTCTCTCAGGTTAAACATAATAACTGGCTTCTAGGAAAAGCCCAAGACATTGATATTGTTGTTACTCTATGCAGCCAGTGAACAATTAATTCTTAGATGTTGATTTCGCCGCAAGGGGCAGCTGCTAAAGTATGTGTTGATGTGTACTGTACGACACTACCTACTCCGAGCACCCGCACTTAGCCGTGCGTGGCATTGCCATGTCCGGGGAAAAAGGGGGGAGCCCATGCTGAGTGTTTGGTCCCCTCGGCGGAGCCAGCAACACTTTGGCCCCAGCTTCCCGTAGACGGCGCCTTCTGAACAGGGGGAGAAAGCAGCAGGCCCGCTGCTCGGGCAAGGATGCAACACTGCAATGATTCGGCGTTAACAAAAAGCACAAGACCAAAGACAGGCTGTTCTATGGAATATAAGAATATAAATTTACAGGATGGGAATATATAAATATAGCTTACGATTACAAAGAGAGGACCCCGATAAAATGCTCAGGCGGTCTCTGCCCGTTTTCCTGGTTTGTTCGTGGTCTCCTTTTTTTTATCTGGCAGCATCATGCTCTTTAACAATTTCGCTGCACCAGTTAAGGTTCCGTGTAAAGTAGCTGGGGGCCTTCATCGAATGTAAGGCAGCATCCGTGACGTCAGCGCCTGGAAACGGGCATGTACACGACAAACAGTACTGCTCCGCGCCGTCTGCGCAAAGACAATTTTCTTCGCGCTCTTGTTTGCATGTTTCTGTACGGCATTCGACACAGGCACTGCGGGTCACCGTGCGGTAAGTGCATTGCGCGCTCCTGGGTGTTTGAGTCGGCTCCAAGCATGTGCACAAACAAGTCAGAGTACGGGGAAAGGGGGGGGGGGGGGGGGTCACGATAAAATGAAAAAAAAAAAAAAAAAAAAAAAAAAAAGAACGGAGTAACCGAATGCCATGCAAGAGTCTCCGCGGACACACCTCGGCGGTACGCTCGAACTCCGCCTCAAAAGGGACACTTTTCGAAGTAAGCCGCGGCAACAGCAAAAAGCCTGGACCTCACAATTTTGACCTCACATAATAACGGCCTCAATCAACCTCAAACTCACGCGTGAGGTTGAGGTCCAATTTCATGACTTCACTTAACAATTTCGAGCTCTCGCCGACCTAATCTCAACCTCACCTCACTCCGTGAGGTTGACGTTTTTTTTTTTTTTATGTTGAGGTCGACCTTCATAAGGTTGCCCACCTCTGCCGACGGTACCGCGCGCAGTGAGCAGGGAAAGAATGAGTCAATCGGTGTGTGCGAAAGGGCGCCTCTCTGGACCGCATACGACGCAGAAAGCGCTGCACGAGCTATAGGTGCGAAGACGTCCGCGTGCGATCCGCTAGCCGAGGCCGTGAACGTTACGTCAGGTACACCCAAAACCACGCTGCAGACAACGATCAAGGTAAAGTTTGAGAGCAGACGCGATCTTAAACCTAGAATTTACAAGGTGTAATGAAGCCGATTCTGATGCATTGGCGGTAACGAACAAGACAAGCGGACCAACATCGGCAGGCGCGGTCGAAAATGGCGAACAGGGCGCCATGGCCGACAAGTATATGACGGCAACCTCCCGAAGCGGGATTGCCAACTGCGGCGAAAGCGATTTCCGAAACAGCGTCCTCGGTCAGGATAGGAAACAGGTCTACGCGGAGTTGGCTACTTGACGCTGAGACGGTCCGCGATGCGACGGGGCCCCTCATGGAATAGCAGCATGCGTGCTGACTCAGGCGCGTCTCACGATGCGCCCCACATGCTTGCCTCCACAGTTGAGACAAAGAAACCGCGAGTCGAGTGACGGTGCGCCGGTAGCGCATCTAGCGGTCTGTAGGCGACGGGTCATGCAGTGATTGCGGTGCTCTGGAAACCATCGAAGAACACCTCCTCTGTGTTTGTCCCAAATTTGCCAGTTCGGGCGAAAGACCACTGCCGGGGAGCTCACTTTTCCTAGCGGCCATTGCGTGCGCTCGTGCGTTTCTTAAACGGCGCAAACCTCGCGGCTCATTTTTAAAGCACAGTGCCGGTGCCAATCTTGCGTTGTGTAAACTTTGAAACTTTACGCGGCTATCCTGTCTGCGCGCCTCTCTCCTAGAGCCGTCCACTGATTTGAAACATTCGTTTTATTTTATACTTCCTTTCCACCATCACACCTTTTATCTATCCTATCCATCACAGAGTTTTTCACCCTTACCTAAAGGGAAAGCTGACGGCTCTGCACTTCAGCACCATGCTAATCATCACGTGCCGGTGTGCTGCTTGTTGCGGGACTGTCCGATTTTTTGGGAGGAACACATAGTGACATTACTAAGCTGTCTCATCCCCGTCATCTTCATCGTCATAATCATTCCGAGGCGCGAACATAGAAAAATAGAGCGCAAATGCCTTAGTAGCGAAGGCGCAAAAACAGACGATGCCAATAATAGATTTTTGAGTTTCGGAATGCCACTAAAAACTTCCTAAAGCAATTGAGCAAACGTACACATTTTTAAAATATTTTTTTTCGTTTTTAAAGCGTGCCTTAAGGTGCGAAATGTTGATTTCGGTAAAGCTCAATACCTAGCCAATAGGAATGAGATCCATTGTTTATTTTGGAGAAATTTTACACTTTCGTGCTATTCCGCTCTCTTGTTGCAATTTATAGTCACGATATTGAATGCTATGACATTTTTATTCTAGAACAACGTTTATTTTTGCATTACGTTTGGCCAAATGTTGCAGCTCTTTACCAGGTAGCTCTGCGCCCCATGATGCTTTGGGCGCCCATGGTGGCTGAAGTGGTCGTCAGGAAGCTCCATGCAAAATCCCATAGATGGCTGCACAGCTATCCCTCTAGGTAAGAGCAAGAAACTATGCTATCCATGCCTTGGTTTTTGGACCCCTTAAAATGCTATAAATTGTGCACAGCTATGCGAAGCGTTATGCAACTTGCACGTGAGTGTGTGAATGCATGCTGGGAACGGCGTTAATCTTAGCGCTTTTTTAAACGTGAGAGCAAAAAGACCGAGCACCTTAGGTGAATGTTTCAGTGATATTTTCTTAGTTCTAGGTAAATACGGGTTAAAATACTTAATAAAAACATTACAATCTCCTAACGCCGTTTACTCTGTTTTAAAAGTACGCATCTGACATGTTTAGAAAGAAAAAAAAAATAACATTTGATATTAAAGATGGACGCAAGCTACGTGTACTCCCTGAAATTTGCGTGCATTTACGTCGCTGCCACGAAGTGACTATGAACAGGCACTGCACATGCGCACTTCATGTCGGCAGACGACAAGCCGCGGCCCTTTTTGGATTTTCGGCTTGGCTGGGAACAAAAGCCCAGAAATCGTGAATGCGGAAGCGAATGCCGGTCGCGACAGCCCTTTTCGATGCAGCCGAAAAGTAAGGCGCCCGTGTGCAGTGCGATGGCAATGCACGTTAAACAATCCAAGATAGTCGACATTTCCGAAGTCCTCCTCTACGGCGTCCCTCATGGCCTGAGTCGCTTTGGGACGTTAAACTCCATAAACCAAACCAAACCAAACCCAGTAATCCTGTTATGGTGGGGCGTGTAAGGCCGCGGTCGTCTTTTTGCAAATGTTGTTGCGGGCCAGTCGTAGAAAAGAGGCTCAAACGGGATGATCAAGATGCGTCGCGAAAGAAGCGCGTCCGATTACGCGCCCTGGACCGCGGCGCGCGCCTCCCCACCTCTGTCAACACGGGCTCCAGGCCGTCTGGCGACAGACTGCGGTGGAAGCAGCTAGGACCTTCTGCAATGGGGAAGAAAGCACAGCTGCCAGCTTATGCGTCCTACCGCACTGACCAGGTCCTGCTGTATGCGACGTGGAGAAAACCACGCTTATGAACTGCGGCTTCGGCAAAATTCCACGACTCTCTGGCGGGTCGCCGAAGAGAAGCATAGCTTCGCCAGTGCTGCGGTCTTCTCTCCCAGCGCCCCTTCCCCCTTCTGGAAGATTCGGATGCGGTTATTCGTGCTCCTCTGCGACCGCCGGCTGGAGGCTAGGCTCCGACAGCGGATGCACGCAGGCCCCATGCAGCTGTAGTGGAAGGCCGGGATAGGAAAGCTATAAAAGAGCTCAGATGTCAGCAGCCCTTGTTGTACGAATGTAGTCCTTTCTCGCTTTTGTAAACACGTCTCACTGTTCTTTTGTTGTGGCTGTTTTTAAAGTTGTTCAATTCGTCGTCTGAGAACTAGACGTCGCCCGCCGAATCTACCGGCATCTCATAGAGTCGAGGTACAGAAGAGAGAAGAAAGAACAACAGCAGATGGTACCTAATTTTAGTCCTTAGTTAAAGGGGTCGTGAAACGTTTTCCGGGAATTTTGCACGGCTTAGTTAAATAGAATCCTTGTCCTGCATCATATAATATACCTCGATTCGTTTCATCGCCCGCGTTGATTTAATAGCGACAAAAACAGAATTTCGATTTCCTAGCGCGCGTCCTCCTCAACTCAACAGGTACGTCATAGCGCTAAGCCAATGAGAAGTTCCCGTTGCCGGAGCCTGCTGAGCCAAAGTTGACCAAGCTCGGTGTATTTTAGAGGTTCTAATTGTGCCCTACTCTACGCTCACACAGGGTTTTTTAATATGGCCGACGCCTAGGTTCCTCCGTGGGTTCCAGCGTCGCTGTGCTGCTATAGTGAACTAGATTATAGTCGCTACTGTTAAAACATGGTTACATCGTGGGCTTTGAGCCTTACGCCGACGCAACTTTTCGAGTGCCAGGTCGGCGAAGATGGACCCTGCGAGCGACCGGTACAGTAACACTTGTGTCGAGAGGCCGCGGTAACCGCGGCACAATTCCGGCTTGCAGAAGCCCCGACCGTCAGCCTCCCGATCCCAGCCGTTTCGGAACTACGCATTGGTATGTATGTCCGAGTCTTGCAGCCTAGCCTACGTTTGACCGTTGCGAGAGTGCGCAATCGCTAACCGAAGCTTTCGAACAGGTGCAGCTGCGGGCGGTGCGTGCCGATGCCGACTGCTCTTGAGAGCATCTGGCGAGATCCCGGCGGGGACTACGTAGTTGAAGCAGCCGTCTGGGTGTTACAGATCATCCGCAATTACTCCAAATGCTTCTTGATCATGGACTGCTAGTCGAGCACACAAGGTAAGAACCTTGAGCGAAAGGTGACATAACTTGAACAAGCGGCCACCTGTTTTTCATTTTCTCGAGCAAGAAAAGCTGTAGTGAAATCTATTGCGGAAGGCAGTGTTAATAAAAGAAAGCTTCCCCTTTAACGTTACTTACCTGCGATCATCTACACTGTTTACAGTGTTGATATTGCGCCACGTTAGTGCGAACACATCGCTGGTTTTCATATTTTTCTTGTTTTCGTAGAAGCGCATGAGCATGACGTTTCACCATGCAAATTACTGGTTTGCTTAATTCCATGCACGAGTAAATGAGAAAACACGCATCATCTGATAGTGTGAACTTGCTAAATGGAAAGGGCATGCACATTGATGTGAAGTAACGGAGGGGGGGGGGGGGGGGGACGCTGTCCGGACACATTTGCTTGTTTTATTAGCCAGGTATGACCTTCAGCAAGTGCAGCACTTCAAAACATAAATACATAAGGAATGCCACAAGAAATGCAGTAAATAAGTACAGAAGCAATCTCATTTCGGAGGACTCTGTGCTAAGTGAAATTGCATGCAGTGAAGTAGCCTGTCTCCTGCAGAAGCCGTGGGAAAATGCACTAAAAAACGACACAGAAGAGAAAAACACACAGAGCAGGACTGGCTTCTGCAGACGATCACTAACTAGCCCAACAACTCTTGTTATAGCCTGTCCCCACTTGCTGCCAGAACAATCACCATACCAGCACTCAAAGTTTTATTTGGTAGTTTTTTTTTACCCACTTGCATTAGGTGAGTGTTGTATAGTGTGCAAATATAATTAAAAAAATTGACTTCACTGATACCATCATCAACACCTCCACACAGTAAACCTCTCCAAAATGCTTTGACATTGACATTTTACATGTGCTGAAATGTAACAACCAAAAAAAAAAAAAAAAAGAAAGACGTTCTCCCAAAGGCCAGTACACCGAAACTTCCAGAGTTTGAGTAAGTGTTGGAAATTTTACAGTTAGCCAATGAAGTTATTGCGGAACTTGCAGAAAGTTTGGCACGTGGTGTGTTGTGGAAAAACAACTGAGAGCTGTTGACAGAAGTGCACTTGTAGTTTATGGCTCCTTCGAATAGAATGACTCCATGCACAGAGCTGCTTAATGCATAAGTCGCATACTTAACATCTTCGTGCTATGCGGATGATATCAGCGTGGACATTGACATCGGCCACAACACTAGTATAGAGGGTGTAAGACGACTACCAGGTTTTGTCAGTCAAAAGCTGCATTGCCTTCAGGCATTATTTTGCTGCAGTAGCAAATTGTGATTGCACTGGAGTTCTAATATTGGGTGGGTCTCATTCTCTCTCAATCACCTGCAGCAGAATGCAAAGTTTGCCATACTTCCAGGGAGAATAAATTGACAGTGAAAGTTACACTGTACAGCTTCTGTTAGACGGTAATTAATTGTACAGATGCATGAATAACTTTCAAATTTGTAAACGACCTAAATCATATTTTCATTTTGCTATGCTTTTTCTCTTGTCAACAGGAGGCACCACTACATCTGCTACAGCCAGCTTGCGCACTGGCTTTGGGGATGCCTCGGCAGACATCACAGTAAAGTCCTCCCTATTTGTAATGCAAGCCAAATAAGGGAAAGGTTTCCATCTGACAGTCACACTGGTTTCCAGTTTGCGCAAGGTTTGTAGAGTCATCACCTATTCATTCTGAAACAAGCCGGAAAATATGAGAAGAGAGAATTGCAGGACAGCTGGACTAATAACTGGAATTTTACTAAAGGATAGAGGCAAAAGAAGACTTGCACAGAGATGCACATGTAAAAAAGGCCCCAAAAGACTGTTGACCGATTTCTTAGCCACACACACGTCCTTAGCCTTTGCAGTATAGTGTGCCTTTGGATTTGGATCTGTGGCTTCCCTTTTGTAACGAGTGGTTCTTGACCATAAGGAATTTGCTTTCTTTAGATGATTTTTAGACCCTTTCTGCTTTCCACGCTTTCACTACTTTGGGGGTTTTTCATGCACGTGCATTTCTGTGCGAATCTTCTTTTGCCTCTTTCCTTCAGTAACATTTCAGTTGTTAGTCAAACTTTGTCTTGTGCTCCTCTCACGTGTTTCGTCTTCTGGCTGGTTTTAAGATGAATCAGCACCAACTCATCCAGTTGTTAGTCTTTTTGATATCACTAGCCTGACTGCACCCACTGCTGGGCAAATGCTTCTCCCATATCCATCCGAATAACCCGATCCTGTGCCAGGTGCATGATTCTCGCAAACTTCCTAATTACATCTGCTTGCCCGAGTTTCTGCTGCCCCCTGCTAAACTTGCCTTCCCTTGGAATCTAAAAGACATATATAGGCTCACTTAGAATGAATTTTGTGTACTCACTCCCTTCCTTTACCTTTGACGGGTAGAATTTTTCTTCTTTTGGAACTGACCGCAGATACATCATAATGGGGAAGGGATCATAATAGATGCCTCTCCCATATCCATTCAAATAACCCGATCCTCTGTCAGCTGCATCCATATGATCCCCGCAGACTTCCTAATCTCATCTGTCTGCCCGAATTTTTGCCGCCCCCTGCTACGCTTGCCTTCCCTTGGAATCTACAAGACATATATAGGCTCACTTAGAATGAATTTTGTGTACTCACTCCCCACCTATACCTTTGATGGGTGGAATTTTTTTTAGCACTGACCGCAAATGCATCATAATTGTGCAGTTGTGTATATACCTGCTTGTATAGATGTCTCTCCCTTATCTATCCAAATAACCCGATCCTCTGTAAGCTGCATCCATCTGATCCCCGCAAACTTTTTAATCTCATCTGCCTGCTTGAGTTTCTGCTGCCCCCTGCTATACTTGCCTTCCCTTGGAATCTACAAGACATATATAGGCTCACTTAGAATGAATTTTGTGTACTCAATCTCTAACTATACCTTTGTCGGATGCATTTTTTTTTATTTAGCACTGACCTCAACACATCATGATTGTGAAGCTGTATATGCACATTTGTATATTTAGGAGAGAGGAAGACAGAAAAGAAGCGTGAATAAAAGATGTCTTGCTCTAGGTAAACTTCCTTCTAGCCTAAAAATTTTGTATGCACTGATGAACCTGCGGCCAACCAATAAATTATTTTGAAAGCAACATGTCTCTAACACTCATTTGGTAACATTAGATAATGCCCAAATGTACTACAAAGTGGTGGTCCTTGTGGCACTGACAAACCTAGATTTTCTAGTTGCCGCGTTCACCTTTACACGGCCTCGAAAAATAGTGGCTCATGGGGAATAGAAAAATCAAACGGTTTTCTGCAAAAGCTGCTTTGAAAGGTGGCCACTGTTTTTAGCATTTTGCAGTCTCATTCAGAAGCAAGCCAGCATAATCTGCAATCTGTAGACATGCATACAATAATATGTGCCTTATACTTTGAAATGTACCAGACTTTAACCAGTCATAAAACAGCGTGCTGAAAAGGTATGTATAGTAAAGCCTCCTTCGTTGATGATACCCGTAGTTTGCATGAAAACATCTGCACTAGAACCTGCATGACGTTGAGTTAATTGGCCTGCTGGTTGAATATGCCACCAAAATGCTGGTAATACAATGAACTTCGTCGGTGCTGGGGTCAAGTCTGGAAATATAAAGTTGGGATGATTTAATTGTGAAACCTTGCTGCTGAATTCACTGCAGGCTAGAATGTAACAGGATTAAAGGGCAGCTGTAGACGTAAGGGCAGCCCACATTGTCACGGCATCTTATGCGTCCTAGTACACATATCTACATACCGTGCATGTTTTGCTAGTAAACAATGTAACCACAGATTTGCGAAGCTCCAAGAATGCTACACTGATGCTGTCTGAGTAGCTGCTTGTGTCGCTGAATATTGTGAAAGCCTTTTGATGGAACAAAAACTGCTTGGTGAATACTTATGCAGAGTGAGGTTGGTCAGGAGAGCAGGTGATATGTTCAGTTCAGGCGTTCAGTCGTGTCCGACTCTTCGTGACCCTGTGGACCATGTCACGCCACGCTTTCCGGTCTCTCACTATCTTCTTAACATCACATAGCTTCATCTGCAATGCCTCGAGAATGCCATCTAACCATCGCGTTCGCTGCCTACCCCTTCTCCGGCGACTCTCAACCTTTCCCAACATCAAATCTTTCTCCAGCGACTCCTCTCTTCTCATCAGATGACCAAAGTAGCTGAGCTTTAACTTTAGAATTTGACCCTCCAATGAGCAGTCAGGGTTTATGGTCGACAATATCGACTGATTTGATCTTCTGGCAGTCCAAGGAACTCTTAAGAGTCTTCGCCAGCACCACAATTCAAACGCGTCAATTCTTCGGCGGTCAGCCTTTTTCACAGTCCAACTCTCGCATCCATACATCACAACTGGAAAGACCATAGCACGGGTTATACGGATCTTGGTTGGCAGACTGGCTGAGGTGATATGTACACCCTCGCAATTTCACCATACAAGCACAGACTGTATGATACTCATAAAAATTGAAAAATATAAGGGAAGGAATTGAACTGAAGACTTCGCGGTTCGACAGTCCAAACTTCTACTACATGTGCTTTGGGCTGTGTGTGCTAGCCCGCCTGCAATCTGATCGCCCGAGCCAGGAAAATGGTACACACCCATATGAGCACCACTCCCAGTACTCTTTAACATGTACATAGAAGTGCGGGTGCTTGGGATAAACCCTGGCTGCCGCAATGCACCTCAAACAATGGCATGTTAGCCAGAATAGCAGGTTGGGCTTGTTGGTTTTCCATCCTGAGGTAACAGCGCAAAATGTGGACGGGAGCACAAGACGAGAAGACGATGAGACATTGTGTCGTCTTCTCGTCTTGTGCTCCCATCCACGTTTTGCGCTGTTACTTCAGAATGTCCAGTGCCTGCCCAATATCTACATAATTGTCACAAGAACCACTTTGTGTGTATTTATGACTACTTGCACAACACCGTTGCCACCCACTGATGACGAGCAGCTGAACAGCAGTTTTTCACGTACACTCTGCTGCCATTAATTACAAATGCTATCACGCTACGACTTCCCATACCACCCCACCCAACCTCTGTGTGTAATGACTCAATCTTTGGTGCGTTTGCATGTTCTCGGGATACTGGAGAAATCCAAGATTTCAATTAGTAGATTCAAGCAACTTAATCTGACATACATCTGGTGAGAATATTACAACTCTATCCATGTATACACAGATCTGTATCACCGCAAGCGTCGCCTACAATTGTGGTGATGCCGCTCAGAACATGACTCATCTTTTTTTTAAGGGCATAATTCTCCACAAACCGCTGCTGAGCTTGTGGCCCCTTGGTAAGAGGCTTTCCACATCTGTGGGAAGCCACTTTAGGAGTGGTGTGAATTCACAGTTTCAAAGCCTGCATTACAAATTTTTGCAAGTTTTCAACACCACACCCTTACCAGCCTTTGGCACTACACATCACTGAGTTCCTTATATCTACTTGTGCTCAAGGCCACAAGGTAGTGCTTTAGTGGATCCATACCCACTTGCCAATTATATGCCATTATGCATGCTTTCTCCATAGACTGCATCTAAATGTGGTTTCACACACAAATATTTATACTTAATTGGACAGGCGGACTGCCCAGAATGTTCCACATGTGACATTACGGAGACTCTGGAGCGTGTACTAGTGGTGTGTCCCAGTATATGCGTGCAAAACAATAACTCGAGTTACTTCTTTGAAGTGTTTTGGCAACAGGCCTCTCTCAGAGGACTTATTGGCCGGTTGGCCAGAAATGGAAAGCTCTACAGGCAGTGCAGGCTTTCTGCTGCTTCTTGCATGACACAGGACTTGACTCGTGACTGTGGTGCAAGTTACTATTCCTGTATATATTTTAATCAAGTCACGACCCTCTTTGTTGTTCTCTTTCTGTAGCAGGTCAGATATTAAACTTTTAAGCCAATCTATCCGCCTTTCCAATCAATAACACTTGCGTGAATGCATTTCTCCTGGATGGTTGATCTGGTAATCACACCATCGTAATGCAAGGACATGGGGCGTATGAGCTTTTGAGGTGAACAATTTTTACCCTAGAAATGTCTTTTAAATGATGTGAAGGATTCTGAGCTCTGCTCAACATGATCCTCCTCTTTGGAGTCTTCATCAGATTCTATGGGACTAGATGAGTGCTGTGGAAAGAACGTGATCGAAGTGGAACCAAGGGGCCTGTTCTGGGTGGTACGATATGCTGGTAGGGGCACCTGTTGTGCTGGCCTCACGGTATCGTTCAAAATAAAAAAAAAATCCAAAATGCGCATATTACTGCTATGAGGGCAGTCTGGCAGGAAACAATCAAATAGAACTGGTGGCTTCTGCGAGTCGAGTAGTTCTCAAATAGGCATATCTGTAAGGCTACAAATCGCAACTACTCTTACTGCCTTTATCACGCGACCTACACTTTTTTTTGCCAGGCCAGCGGTTTTGCGTCGGTACGACGCATCGTTTGAGGTGAGCTTTCTTCGTTTCCGGTCCATGCCAAGGCTTCGAATGACGCCGAGGTTCATTTAGGACTTCCAGTAGAAAGTAGTACGAACACATGAACCCAATCGGTGTGCCAAAACTTGTGAAAGCGAACGTTACTTCCACTCGGAAGCCGTGCTGCAATCTCGCGACGCACACGGTTGGCATAGCGAGCACTCAAACCCGCACAACACGCCTAAACCCAGAACCTAACGGTGACAGGAAAAAATAGGCGAAGTCTGAGCACTGTAGACGTTGTAGGAAGTATGCTTCACCTTTTTTTTTTTTTTTTTTTAGAAAGGTTACGAAAGAGGCGTCGGGAAGATGGGGGAGCAAAGCTGCGACAACGCGTAGGGTGAAAGGGCCACCCAAGTACATTGTAGCAACCTTTTTTTTTTTTTTCTGTTTCCGGCTTTCCGTGTAGTGCCATAGTTCAGGTCATCCGGCCGAAATAAAGGAAGCGAAGCTCGACACGCTATTCTCAGTGATGCAGCGCGGAGGCGAGCAACTAATATACGAGTACGCGCCGCGGCGCCCGCTCCTGAAACACTCCACCCACCACTCGGATTGAACACACTTGTCGATTTCTTTGACCTGGAACCGTATTTTTATCGTATCTTTAATGACGCCAAGAATAAAAAAAAAATTACAGCAGCGGCCGCACAACCAAGTTGTACCGGTGGTATGAGACTGCTCAAGACGTTGTGCTCCATCACGAATGTTCACAAAAAAAGAAAATAACAACAACAAATAAGATTGGAACAATTGTCATTTGGAGTACCCGGCGGAGCGAGGTATAGTCGTCGTTACCGAAAACCTGAACTTGAGCGTCACCGCTCTGTTCCAGAGCGCAGCGAGAAGCAGACACCACCCGTAAAGTAAGCTTTACCACCCGTCCTGCTCCGCCGCCGCCGCCGACCGCGTGTCACGTGACAGTATTGTTGAAGAAATGCGTTTGCGTGAGCGAATAATTGATATACTATATTTTTATTTGCTAACTTTAACAGGAACCTATTATTTTATCGGAAATAATGATTATATCTGCGTTTCCAAACGGCTAAACATGACGTAGGCGAGTACTTCTAATTCCGGCCTACAGGGTCGCATGGTCGCTTCAGGAACGTAAAAATGCTTTGATTTCAGAATGGTATTATTAAATGCAGAAGCAATATTTCGACGAGATATTTTGGAATCAGCATGCCTAATGTTTACTGAAGCAAGGAAAATTGCAACTGGGCAGCTACATTTTCGTTTCACGACCCCTTTAAGAGAACGTCGCATCAGCTTTTAAAACGAACAAAAACTCATTTTCTGAAGATCTGCAACGCAGGATAATTCGACTCAATTCCCTGCTCAAAACCAATACTATTTGCATTACAAGCGCATCGTCAACTGATGACGTCATGCAGAGACTACGGCGTCAAATACGAAATGCTTGTTGTATACTGCGTCACTTATCATTCTGAAGTCTACACTCGACCAAATTGCCTGTGCTGGAGTCACCTCGCATTAGGCTACTATGCATGTGCCATGTGACTCATTGCGACGTCGTCGAACGATGGAAAAATAAAATGACCAGCCTGACTTTTTTTTTCACATATTCGCTCTTTCGTTTTTGATGTACTTGGTTATATATTTATATATCCAAATATGTTACTCAACTTACGAATTATGCGTTTTTATTTCACTGCCTAGGAAGGCTCTTATATGAGGCAACTTCAGAGCGCCGCCATTGCGCAGGCCAGCGGCCACCCGTGTTCGGGAGGAAACGATAGCCCGACACCAGAGATTGGTGCTGTGCATGTGACAATATATTGTTACGTTTCCTTGGTTCTTGTCCTATTTTTGCAAGGCACGAGTTTTCAATATGGTTGTGCAGTTTGCAGAGCGCAGTGGCGCTTTGGAAATAAGGGAGAAGAGCGCTTTGCAAGCAGCGATAAAGGAAAACATAATGAAGGTAAGTTGCCAACTGTGGGGGCCCACGCCACATATCTCTAGCGCCCGTGGCGCGCCGCGCTTTCAACGGCCGCGCCACCTTCCCAAGGCTCCTTGCGCGCTGCCGGTTTCCCTCTCCCCGCTCGTTCGGGGATAACCGGTCCCGCGCGAGGGGTCTATAAAGGAAGGCTCGTGCCGCCGTCTGGCCCTTCTTGGTTCCTGGCTCGTCGCTCCTGCTTCTCCCCTGGCTCTCTCCACGAGAACGACCCGCAGACACCCGGACGACGACCCCGGACGGCCTCGACGACGCCCGCGCTTAACGTGAGATAAAGAATGTTTGTTACACGGCCCACTGTGTGTTTTGTCGTGCGCATGCCTCGGGCAGAGGAATCGCCCACACAACAAACGTGGGTGGGAATCGTGTACGAACAGGTTCCTAACGGTTCCTCCGATTTGTTCCGGTTCAGGTTCATTTCATAGACGGCCGAAAAATTCGGGTTAGGTTCGCTTCCGGAAAACATTCAGGTTAGGTTCCAGTTGCGCTTCTACACGCTGCAGTGATTCTATTCCACTGATAAAGCAATGTCGGATCAGCTTTTAAAACGAACAAAAACTCAAGGTTGTCGGAGAAAGTACACACTTGATTTCTAGTTAATAATGTGACGCAGCCGCACTTTATGCAACGTTCATGGTCATACAATTTCGACTCCCATTTATAATTCATCTTGTAGTCAAGTTCGAGCTAATTTGCGATAGTGGTTCGAAACATTGACACATGCACCTATGAGACGTGCATGTGTCCACTGAGCAGTATGATACTGAGCCTTCGTCTTCCCTAAAATAAGTATAAACAAAAAAATAGAAAAGCATTCACGGAATAAAAAGATAAACTTTTAAGACGAAGCTTGAGCGCCCCATTGATTGTTTTGAGCTGATACTGTGACACCCGGTGTCTCAGGGAACAATTTAAGAAACTGGGAGATAGGGAGCTCAAAATGAAGACAAAATCTTTTCAGAAATGAGCATTCAGTCGCCACGAACTTATGTTAGCATGAAATAATACCTAAATGGTTTGGTGGGGTTTAACTCCGCCTATAAACTGATTACGAGTGAAAGCACTGTTAGCATAATGTCATCCGCTTGGCGGTTTAACGTCGAGACACTGGCAGACACTTAAACGTCTTTTCTTGGTGTGGTTGTTGAAGAAAGGGAGGCGCAGAATCTGTCTCAGCTCTCCACGGACCCCATGGTTAGAAATAAGGCATGAAATGGTTCTACAATGTTAGCCTCCAGCTTTCAGATGTGTGCTGATTAAGAAGGGCAATGGTATGACGTCACCTTTAAAGCTGCGCAGAGAATAGTTGCGTCACAATGTCGATATGAATTCACGTTATATTTTGCCCCTCCTGCCCACACACTGCTCATGCCAGTCATGAGGCAAGTAATGTTTTCGCCTTATTAACAGGCTGACCGGCCACGGCGACTGCTACGCCGTTCCGTGCTCGCTTCCCAGACGAAATTTCTTTCTTCGAATTTGCTACGGTGCACGGGTTTTATTTTAGTATCTCAGCACTACAAACACTCTAAAAGGTTGCACGATTTCACCAGCCTGTGGAACTGCGGATTGGTGTTTTGGCTCTTCATTGTCGAACTTTAAAAACAAGGAATTAATTAACGCAGTCTAGTGGTTAGTGCCTCTCAGGAGATCGAAGCAATGATCGCTTTTTCAAGGCTACAAGAAAAGGAACTCTAGCCATTCTTTCCGCACACAACCGAAAGAGCTCATGAGGTGCGCAGGAAGCTTAATGTAAACGCGACTTCCGTTCATCACGTGTTGCAGTTCCCGCAGCGCACAACTTCCCTCACACCACGTCGTGCATATTGCTGTCATTCGACAGTCATGCAATGGGATGGAGTAAAGAAAAGAACTGCCGTTACCAACAGCTTGCCTTTATTCTGTAGAGGAACGAACAAAAAAAAATACTGCAGCCGGTTTAGCAAAGTTAGACAAATGCGGAGTGCGAAACCACGCAACGTTTTGTTTCACTTTCGGATTGTACTAAAATTTCAACGGCAGTCTTGAGCAGAATTCACTCCTGAAATCCGTGACAGTGTGGCAGTGCACTGCAAGATTTTCGGACTCCTAAACGCACCTTAAGATGACATATTTTGGATTGGAAAACAGTTATTGCCAGCATTGATCCATATGTGGACACTATTCTACGTGGCTTCGAGCCCGTGGCACTCGGCAACCTTGTGAGCGCACTGAGTGGCACGGAATTGCGTCAACTGGTCTGAGCTGGCCTGTAAAGTCTCCTACCGCTCTAGGGAAGGGACTGTACTAAGTCCGCCGATGGCGCCGCCTTTTTAACCACTCCCTGATATGTGATCTTATCTGGTTATCCCGCAAAATTCTTTTTGATTGTATTGCGTTGGCAGATGTGTGCTAATTTCGAAGGCTCGCGTGTGAAACCGACGCCACGTTACCTCCTGTCTTTTTTATTGAGCTTCTTATGTGGTAGCGGATGCATCCACCTGTCTGGTTTAACGGGACTAGTGTAGTCGTGAAACGATATGATTGTATTTCCTGCGAAATGGGGGGACTGATGACATTACCTCGAACTGTACCTGTGAGATAACTCAGGTCCCTTGTTCTCCGTATGTGCCAGCACCAAGTAGCTCCGCGAGGGGGGGTTGTGATCCGATCCGGGTGCAGCGCTCAGTGGGGTTCAGCTGGGTAGTGAGAGGGAAGAAGGTGCGGGTGGCGAAATGAATTATTGTGCAAAGACGCGCAAATGCGCGCATTGGTGCCGCTGAGACACTGACTGACAAGTGTGATCTCAGATGAAATATTCTGTTGCGAGGAGGTTTTGAAAACACATGCCTTAGTATATGCCAGAGACTCCATGCTATTTTAACGTTGGACCGTGCCTGTGTACGGTTAATAGGAAGTTAAATAAAATCGGTGGATTCTAGAACGGGATCAGGAGGCTGGAATAGGCAGGATGTCTATGCAGAGCATATGCAGGTAGTCGTAGGACAGCAACAGCCGCATATGTCAGTGGGACCGCGAGAGGTATTGAGTGAAGGGCGTGAAGAGGAAGAACTTCAGCCCCCTGTTCCTGAATAAACTGGTGCAGATTGATAGCCAGGTGTGGTTACGCCTCTTGATGGAGACAAATAAGGAACAACTATCGAGCAACTTCCTGTCAAATGAAGCTCTTAATCTAGGTGTCACAAGCTGCCTCACCTATTATACAGCGGAAGATGCGGGAGCTTATGGCTGGAATATAGAGCGAAATTCACGGGACTCCGTCGCTCCTCTGGACAAGATTCGACAAGCCGATGGGGCAGCGACCGCCTGTCCTTGACGCGGCTGCTGCATAGTCGGCCGAGGGTATAAAATAACCGACAGCAGCCCGCCAGTGTTGCCAATTTAGCTACTTTGTAGCTAGATTTGGCTACTTTTGGACTCAGCTAGCTACCAAGAAAGTTAGTTTAGCTACGAGTAGCTGTTTTAGCTCTTTTCTTCAAAATCTAGCTACAAATCTAGCTATTTTGCTGAAATCTAGCTTAAATTTGGCTACATTTCGGAAAATTACTATTCTGGCGCGAAAAATCTTTCCACAGACGCTACATATGACTAATAATGTCAGGCACATAGCGCCATCTGGTTGTTCTGAAACAAAACGCAAACCAGACAAACTTGCGAGTACTTGCGAGAAAGAAGGAAACACTTGAAAAGAGAGAGGAGGATGCAATACAAGGCGCCCCTTAGGGTTGGTATGCCGTATGCCTCGCCGCCTTTGCCTCCATGGAGCTTCCTCCATGTCTGCCTCAGCGGGAAAAAGAAAAAAGAAATAGCTCACACAGTAAAGAGAGGCGAGGCGATGCGGCCATGCGACTGATGCGGCGGCGCAGCTTCTGATGGGTGTCGCCTATGGGCCTGGTGCGCTGCAGCTTTGGCCGAACATGTGGCGCCGTCTGGGAGGCGCCGCTGTAAAAGGCGGCTGTCTGGATCCGCAACCGTGGGTAGCGCCGACGCTGTGTTCCGATTTCTTTTTGGTTCCCCGTAAGAATAAAAAATAAACAGCGACTAAAACAAGGGCCTGCACTTACTTATTCATTTCGAATCTCATATCGCACCCATTGCTTTTCGTTTCGGCTGCGCATTTCCCACTTTTCTTGTTGTTTTTTTTTTGTACAGTACTTGACGCTAGGTTTCTTTCAAGCATGCACGAGCGATCTCTTGTTTGTATCGAGCGCGCAACACGCGAAAAACACAAACAAAAGAAAACGAGTCTTTTCTTTTTTTTTTTTTTTTTACTTCTGGACCCAACTCGAGCTCTAAAAGTTGTTGTAACCAGCGCTGGCAGGTCTTCGGACACAGCCTGTGTTGTAAAGAGCGCGGAGCCTTCCTGCCCAACGGGAGCCTTTTTTTTTTTTTCTAACGACTTCCTAATGATAGTTCCCAGCTGTTCTCGGTGCTCGCTTTTGGGAAGCCTAGCCTGACGTAAAAGACGTAGAAGCACGACATGGAGAGCGAAGCACATTGCAGGAGTGCGCGCTTGCTGACTTGACACACGTTCATGGCTCCCCGCAAAGAGAAAACGTCCTTTTAAACTAACAGCTCTATCTGCTGTTGTGTTTACGGGTGTCATAATAGTTATAAAAAAAAAAAACCGTCGGGAGGCAATCGAAAATCAAGTTGTCTTTTTTTTTTTTTTTTTTTTGCGGTTTCCTTGGAAATCATACGAGAGCGATGTGTCGCATCGTTAACAGTGGCACCCGGCCTTGCAGATGCAACAAGGCATCCGTGATATTGCGTGGGTTTGCCAACAACTACATACAAAAAAAAAATAAATTACATATGTCGTGAAGAGACGCCGAAAGGGCCGAATAAAACTTACCTCCAAGCTGGCGTCGTAGAAGGCGGTTTTCATTTCGTTAGCGCATTTTCTGAAGATATCCGAGGGCCCTTCTGCACTGTGAAGTTCCCCTCGCACTCCACGCACGTGCTGGCTTCGTACAGTTTCTGACCGCGCACCAAGTCTTAAATCAATAGTCTCAACATTCCCGATCACGCGAAATCCCCCGAACAGCACGCGCTGTGGAGCTTGCTCAGCTATGGCTGTTTTTCCGCGCACTGAACCGTCACCACTTATTTCGCCGCATCGAGTAGAAAATAAAAACTACGGTAGAACTGCCGATCGCCGAAAAAGCACGTGCACGCGAGGCCCGACGCCTTAGGGTACATCTCCATATACAGCCTGCTCGTCCCGTCCTGGGGAAGACGTGATTTCTTTTTTTCTCTTTTTTTTTAAGAGCCTTTCTATTGACCAACGGAGCCCAGCTCTCGGCTGTCGCTTCTGGGGGGTCTAGCATGCCGTTTCCACATACACTGCCACCGAGGGGAAAAACCAGTGCTGCGCATTGCACACTGGCTTAGTTTTAGTTTATTTATCTCCTTACTTTCAAAGTGCCATATTGTTAGGGTTCCGAATTCCTACTTCAAAGGGAAAAAAAACCGTAGAGCCGCCAGCAGAAGCGCTCGCGCGCCGACGATGCGCTGCGCCCAAAGCGCCGGCGGCCTTCTACCAGACGGCATGAATGGGTAGCGGCTTTCTTCGCTTTGTTTTTGGTTTATTTTTCAACACGCACACATGGTACATGTGTCTGTTATGTACGCGTGTGACACGAGGCAGGAAATGACCGACAAAAGTTTTCTTCTCATAAGGTTTCTGCCAAGAAGAGTAGACTTCGCGTTCACTCCGCCGCATCTCTTCGACGAGCAGACATACCACATATGGGTGCGCCGGCGGGAGGTGGCGCTACTTGTTCCGGAGCAGTGGCGCCTCCATACCAGCGCACTAGGCCCATAGCGCAGCGCGGGGGCTCCGATGAGCATCGAAGTCGTGCTCGCGGTACACTATTGTTACAGTACTATTGTGCATGTACACATTCTTATTCGTGAATAAGCCTGGAATCAACTGTCTGATTCGACCCTCTTTGCGGATCATGGGCGGTCAGTGCCGAGCGGATGAAAGAGGCCAAGAGGCCCACTGGTCCGAGTTACGCCGAGTCGCGGACTGAAGATATCGCCTGGACAGTCATTAAACCTTTCAGAACTCTCCATTCATAGGCCTCTGTGTACGCGTAAAAAAGTAGATGTTTACAGAGCAGTGATACATTCACAGCTCGTCTTTTCTTAGCGCGCAAGCCTTATGCTTTGCGAAAACTACGTCTACCTAAATTATCGTAATCGAAACCTGAGCACATTTATCATTCGGAATTCGTTAGTTAGCACTTGTAATGCATAGTCGCCTACAGGAAACCATGTATTGATAGCTGTGTTTAATTTTTACAATTATAGAGCTGCCAATAAATGCGTTATATATCAAAAATATAAAGTAAAAATTCTTGGAAAAACAATTTAGCTACTTTTAGCTCCTTGCTAGAATTTTTAGCTCCTTTTAGCTACTTTCACGCTGCCATCTAGCTACTTTTGCTCACTGACATTTGGCAACACTGCAGCCCGCCCTCACCAGTGCGTTTGGGAAGATTCAAACTTCCGGCCACTCCGCGGTGCTCCGAAAGCGTATTGTGTTCTTCGGGCCCGCGATCGACGCATCGTCCTCTGCACCTGTACGGCCGCCGCTACCGAGCAACACAGCCTTCGACGCCTCAGCAAACAAGAAAGACGTGAGAATTTCATTCGCCACGGACTGTTGTTCAATCGAACATTATTTTCGCTTTGTTAACTTTTGACCTGACTTAGTAGTATTTTACGCTGTGTTCTTATGTAACTTTTGCTCATACTTATAATATCTGAAATACCTGCTTTATTATCTTTATAGTCTTCATATTTTTTATCACAGTGTTTTGTTCATTGTCGGGTTATTTTTTTTTCTCTTATCATTTATTTCTTCGTCTTTATCAATATCTTGTCGTGGCGTTGTATTCTCTTTCATTGTACTCTATTATTATCAGTGTAATTTTGGTCTGCTATTTATAAACCTTCAATTGTTTGTAAAAGAAAGTGACCTATTTGTACTTATTCCTCAATCACACACCGACACACGTGCTTCACGGGTTGACCGGCCTAACTTTTAAATGTGTTCACAACCCTCATAGAGGAACGACGGGAGATCGTAAAGGGGATCCCGCACCTCTTTTGACCGTAAAGGCGGGGGTTTGTGACACTAGGGCAGGAGCGATGACTGGTCACCTGCATCTGTCAGGCTAGCAAGCGACTGAATGTGCGTGGTGTGCTCGCCAGTCAGAGCTCTTTGCTTGAGTTCTTCGAAACTCTGATACAGTTTGACAAATTTTCCGATGGTGCTCAGGTCTCGCGCTACCAACATCGTAAATTCGTCGTTATCGACTGCCTCGAGAATGTTGCTGATTTACCGGTTTCTGACATATGTGCATTCACGCGCTTGCACAGGTCGACGACGTCTGTATGTAGCTGTACAGTTCTCACCGACCTGCTGTGACCGCGCTTGGAAGCACTGTTCAGCGCGGAGTTTTCTGACTGCCGGATGGCTGGGAGCTTTAGAAAAGCTGGCTTTTTACACAGACCACGCATGCAATGTTCGCTTTATGGTTCCGGTACCACCGATTTGCTACGTCGGTGAGATAAAAAATCATGTCCATGAGCGGGTTGTGCATCCCATTTTTTTGTAAGGGCTCACCCGCTCATAGGATGGGAAATAATCCTCAACATCGTGGTCGTCGCGGCCGCTGAAGATGGCGAGGTCTCGCTGGCGTAGAGATCCGGCAAAGTGACTACTGCAGGCATCCCATGAGGTGGTGACGTGCGGCTGCGGAGTTCCAGAGCGAGAGGATGGATTGTACTCCGCACCTCCAACAAATGTAGAGATGCGGGTTATTTCTAAACGCCTGCGAACTCAAGTAAGCGTACCAGCAGCGTGAGATCTACGAGGCCAGCCAGACGCGAGCACAAGGAGATGAACATGCGGCTCGAGCGTAACCCCGTCTTCTTTATTACTACTTTTGTTTGCAGCTTGAATTGGAAGCATATGCGCAACCAACATCGTGATCGGTGCCACCGGTGACCTTTGGGCTTTCTCTCCTTTACCTGCGCTATATTAAGCTTAATCTGCTGTGCAACCAAATTCTGGCACCAGCTTACTTTGGAAGTGTTGCGCTCATCAACGCGACATACCACACCACCGCCTTCTGGACTGGCGCCATCTCGTCGAGAGCGCAGCTGCGGTGTTGTGTGCACTTGAGAGCCGGCGCGCGGTGCGTGCTTTTTCGTTCATTTCCCGTGACCCTAGATCGCTGAATGCCTGGCTGGCGCGAATTTCAAGTCGCCGACGCAACGCCGACCGTAAGACGACTCCGGATATCCGCGCGTCGGCAAGGCGAGCAGCAGTATTCGGGACCGCAGGTTAGGAGATCATTCACGGTGTGTGTGTGTGTGTGTGTGTGTGTGTGTGTGTGTGTGTGTGTGTGTGTGTGTGTGTGTGTGTGTGTGTGTGTGTGTGTGTGTGTGTGTGTGTGTGTGTGTGTGTGTGTGTGTGTGTGTGTGTGTGTGTGTGTGTGTGTGTGTGTGTGTGTGTGTGTGTGTGTGTGTGTGTGTGTGTGTGTGTGTGTGTGTGTGTGTGTGTGTGTGTGTGTGTGTGTGTGTGTGTGTGTGTGTGTGTGTGTGTGTGCGCGCGCGCGCGCGCGCGCGCTGGGCTCTTATGTGAAGGAGCAGCAAATGCCACGAAGCTCATTCCCACGGGACTCGGGCTGTCCGTCACGGGCGCACGTGACGACGGCTGCCGATTTGACCTCCATGGAATGTACACGTGTGATGTTGTGTTTACAGCACCACAGGTGTGAGAAGGAACTATCCTGGAGCCTATTGGCCCCGCCCAGAGATTTTACTTCATCCCTATTGGCTTAACGTTGCGGTCTTTGTTTAGCGAACCTATTTACCGAGGTGTCGGGGGTGATTTTGGGGAGAAGAGACCAGTTGCAATAAACATGCTGTAAACTTTGTTCGACTCCGAGTAGTTCTCCAAGGTGCTCAGCAGGCACACCTCAACAGACCGCCGGTCAGCGCAACCGAGCACGGCGGGTGAGAGGTGAACCCTTTCGAATGCCAGCAGCTGAACAGACCGTCGCCCTCTGGACGAGCACGGCGGGTGACAGCTTAGACAGCGGCTTCGATACATAACTGGCAGGCTTGCTACTACAGCTCTGGACAGTAATTTCTTATTTTTCATGCCTGTAGCTCAGCAATGAAACTTAATTTAATCGGGTCAGATTGCTCTGCTTTTGGAATACAGTATCAGCGCACGTTAAAGATAATCAATTAATCTTTATTTGACGTGTGCAGGGACCGCCATATGGTCTTTGTGCTACAGCACAAATAAGAAAAAAAAATGCACACGCAAATTTTACGCGCACAGAACACAAAACAAAAAAAAAAATAACACATGAAATAAATGAAATTTAGAGAAAAAGAATCACGCATAGAATGAAATCAGTCCCCAGCATGTCTTCTTGAGCACAATAGGAAAAAAAAAATAAAACGTTAAATAGAGAAACAATCCAGGAACAGCCGTTGACTGTAGTAATATAGAAATATACATCAAATAAACAACCATTCCAGGCGCAAGAAATGTGTGGTACCTAAAACACAAGCTAGAAATACAGCGAAATACAATAAAGAAATACGATTCAATGCGGCGCAGCCAGATTCAAATATAAAATTTTAAAGTTAGAACATGAATAAGAAACGGATAAAAGGTAACAGGCAGCATTGAACAGGAGAAAAAGCAATAGTTCAGTAAATACAACATTTAGGCTAGAAAGTAGAAGTTATACGTGATAAAATAACGTTTAAAATACAATGCCACGAACATCCAATATAAATTAAGGAAACGAGTTTAGTAAGATGTCAAGGTGACGACAAAAAGATTTGAACAGCCTCTGAATTCTGTCCAGAGGGGAGATAGAATGCAGAAGCGGGGAAACTTTAAATAGTATGAATACCCTGATGCTCTTTCATGGAAGGCGCAGTAGGATGCACTATATAAGCTGATGGCACAGAATAAAGAGTTTGTACAGGAAAATTTTATCTGCCCTGACACAACGGCAGTCAAGAGAAGAGATGTGCGGTGGGGTGCTCCCTGTGGAGCGAGATGAGGATGTTACACGAGGAAAGCAATATTGAAATATCCGTAAAAACTTTTGCTGTACTCTGTCGACATATCGATTTGCAAGTGCCATTCCAAACAACCGACGCGTACTTCAAAAGCAGCAAGCTTACTGACAGCTTTAAGAACGGAAGTGGGGCACGGAACTCTCTAGGAAGCCTTTATATGAAGCGGATTGCGCGCATAGCCCGCTGAGCAATGCGTTTAGTGTGAGACGAGAAGCTGAAGGTAGTCATAAAGTACACCAAGGTCAATTATTTCATCAACTCTGTACAACAGCACAGAGTTCACAGAATAAGGGTAGAGAAAGCTGCGCGTTTTACGAGTAAATGAGACAAGCCTAGTTTTAAAGAATCGAGGTTAAGCCCATTCTTCACGCACCAGTTAGAGAAAGCAGGTGTGTCCGATTGCAAGTACAAGCAATCTTGAAAAGAACGTATTACCTTGAATATTTTATATCATCAGCATAAAGGAGAAAGGGGTTCTTGATCACGGAGGAAACGTCATCAATAAAAACGGAAAAGAGAAGGGCCTAGTATATATAGGACCTTGAGGAACTCCACTGGTTGCAGGGTAAACGAAGGAGGTCTGTTCATTTACACTGAGAAAGCACAAGCGATCACGGAGGTAGCTATAACTAGGGTGAAAGAACATGGGATTGATCTGGGTGCCGGCTCACTTTTCAAACCCGGTGAACTAGGCAGGCCACATCATAGCTCGAGTATCTATCGGCCGAACTGCCAGCAGCGACTCGATTGCTTTCATCGCCATAGAAGCCCTAGGCACCTACCAGGATATAACACGACACTATCGGCACAAAAGGCTAACGTACCGTCGACTTCAAAAAGACCTCGCTAAGAGCAAGAGGTACACTGTTAAAAAAAAAAAAAAATGGTCGTAACATTACCAAAAAGCTAGTAACTGCTTGTCACACTATTCACTAGGTTCTTAGTAACTGTTGTTAGTAAAAGCCTTGCCAGTAACGGCTACTATTTCAAGAACCTAGTACCCTGAACTAACTGGGTCATATATTCCTCTAGTTTTCAACAGTAGCTTTTAACTAGAAACATACTAACCACTCAAAAAAACCTAGTTGGAAGAACAAGCGTAAGCCAGCAACTTTTACTGGCTGTTTTAATAAGTTTTTACCTGAGAATTTCACCAAATGGCAATGGTTTAGACCTGTAGAACTTACGGTGAATGTTAAATGCTCCTGAGAGAAACTAATAAGCCTTATTTGCTACGCTTTTCGGTAGGCCATGCATCGCTTCACAAAGCTTCAACGAAGAGACAGTCGCGCTCGGAGAGATCCCTTTTCAGGAATTATTGCAATGAAGTGACTCGCTTATTTGACGACTTGGTGTGCCTTCTCTATAGCCGAAATCGCGCGCATAACCAGTGGGGGAGGGCGCTGCACTGTTCAATACTTAACGTTCAAAATCCAGTAAATCTCATTCAGAGCAGATAACGCCTGTTACGAGGTGAACAAGAACAACCTTCGGATCTTCAAAGACGGCAGGGGTGTTTTTGGACTCAAATAAATATTCCCACTTTCGAACACAACAGCAGGGTAGCCAACCTGAAATTCAGTATTCATGAAAATGTAGTTCGTTGAGCCCAACACATAGCAAGAAAAACACCAAACTTCAATTTCTTACCGGCCGCTTCAGAAACACGGGCCGCTCTTTTACCAGGGTTCTTAATAATTTAAAGATGCCGACAAAACATCAGTAATTTGCGTTGCGGGGCTAGCTGGTCCATGCTTTAGTGTGGACCAAATACTTTCATGCTTTTATGCTTTAGCAAGCAACATAATAAGCATAGCAGTTCACATGGCTATATAAGGACTATTTTACCAAATACAAGCCGACAAATCCAAGAGACGGGGCCGGGAGTATATAAGTTTTTTTTTGTATCCTTTTACAGTTCTGTAAGGACCTCTTTCAGCTCTCTTAGTGTTAATTTGGCAGAGCTCTGAAGCCTAATATAAGTAGAGGCATCTCTCCCCATTCATGTGCACAAACTCGAGCAGCTTTCCTTCTAAACGAACGCCTGTTATTTCAGCTAATTCCTGGTGGAGCTAAAAACCAGACATAATATATAATGTCAATTTATGGTACAACCACATCGACCCTTGCGGTTGAAAAAATCAAATAAGAAAAATACAAATCAATATTTATTTTTCAGAAGTATCGCAAACTGGACATTCAGACATCATTACTGGTAACGGCCAACACATCATGCTGCATTGTCAGTGCTGCGTACTTTTCAAGAGCCTCGGCTGCAGGTGGATTAGTGATGGTGATGCGCCCTCTTTAAAAAAGGCGAGTCTCGTTCATCTAGTTAAGCTTCTTTAAGCCGGGCGAGCGCTTTGTCAATTCCCTTCTCGTGAAATCTTCGATTCTGAGCGGTGCACTTGGGTTGTATAAGCAAAAAAAAAAAAAAAAAAAAAAAAAAAAATCAGATTCCTTTAGTGAATTCGTAAGAAGTGGTATTTAATAGATACATTATTATGGGGTTTTGCTCACCAATTGGCATTCCCTTTGCGCAAGTAGATTATCCTGAATGTTCCATTTTCTGCCAAACTTTCTCCTTGCTTTCTCTACAGCAGGAACGGTGGCAAGCGTCTTCTTCCTGTTTCCCATCTTGTACTGGAAGGAGATCTTCCACGAGTCCTGATGAAAAATTCGGCTTCGCAAAGTGTAAAACTCAAAAACCTACAGCGCAGAACATCTTGAGTTTTCACTACACTAACCTTAACGCTCGAGCGCTTTATTCGTACACAAGAGAACGCACAAAAGAAAACCGCTGACGCATGACAAAGTGTATCGACTGACTTTGTCAAATTGTTCAGTAGAAAGCAAGAAATGTGACTGTACTCGCGTAGCCCGTGTCCATGATGTCTCGGGGGGCCAGTGCTTTAGCTGCTGAGTCAAAGTTTTCCCGGATACCTATGAGCACAGTACGAAAACATTTCTTAGGTGCCGCATTCACAGCAAACAAACCCGATACTAGTGAATTGCGCTTAAGTGCGTCATTAACCATGAAACGATTCTGGTTTTCACACCCCTGGAAACCTCTCTTGATTTGAGATTGGTGATATCCACGTGTAGGTCGAATGGGACTGAATGCAGCCGATATTCCCATCCACAAGTGCCATGTTGAGTGCCAAATTGACTCGGTCCTGGTGTCACAACTAGCGATAATTTATTCCGGCTGTGAACAGAAAGAAATAATGTATCGAGTAATAAGGAAGCAGGAGAGAGCACTACGAAGCTGTCTGGTATATTTTACAAAAAATCACGCAGTTTGAAATAACCTTGTTTTTCTTAAAAAAAAAAAAAGAAATTTAGCGAGAAGTGGCAGCCAATTCAATTCAAAATCTAACCTACTGATCTGCCGGGTAGTTTTGCATCAATGAACCTGCAACGACTAAAGCTTGAAATTGTACCACTTGCTGGTTTCCAAAGGAAAGTTTGACTCTTCAGTATCATGTGGAATGTCATCAGTTACCAGTTTGATTTTATCACCGTCCGAAAACCTTTAGTTTTCTGACGCGCCTTCATATGTTTCGAAGCGGGCGTTGGTAACCTATAGGAAATTGAACGTCTCAGTAGAATCAGTTCATATCGCAACATCATAGTTTTCAATACAATTCCTGGCTATTCGTGCATCAGCCGGAGGATTGATTGAAGCCACATTATCAATCAATGATCAATGACGATGTTATCAATGATCATCGTCTAGGTCAGAGGCGTGCTCTTCAGTATTCAGCAACAATAACGCCAGGGCTCCTAAAAGCGACCATCACACAAGGAATATCTTCTTTTCAGAGGCGTTTAAGGACACAGGACATACCTCGATCCGGTCGCCATGTGCTGCATCTTGAAAATCTGTCACTCTTAAAGACACTAGGATATCTTTCTTGTGCTCGCCGCTGATAAGAATATTTCTTCCCTCTTTGCATGTGACAAGATAATTGATTTCAGACGAAGACACTGCTTTTTGGGAAAAAGAACACGCGCAGAAAACAGATGAGCAAGGAAGGAGCCCCTGCCGCACTATTCGCCGTGAGATCGGCCTAGAGGTGGCGCCACCGTCGCTCCTAGAGTGCGGATGGCATCCGGCGGCGCTCTCAGGAACGCAAGGGGCGTAGGTCTGCTTCCGAGTTTACAGCGGTGGTGTTGGCGATGAAAACGTGCCCTCGCCAATGCATTAGCCATTTACTCTACAGAATGTTCCAAATTTCAGAAAAAAATCCGCGAATTTCGGCAGTGCAGCAAAAGAACCCATACTGAAATGGTCTAAGTGCTTCAATGGTATGCGCACGCCCCTCCAACAGTTTCACCCTTTCACAGCACTATCTCTGCATGAACGATAATCTATTAAAAAAAGTCTCAGAAGAATACTGCAGACTACTGTCAGTGCGGTCAGGGCCTTCAGCACTCTCCACACATGGTCTGTCAGACATTCCCCAGGCGGCAGTGCCAGCGATGGACCTATATTTCACAATCGAAGAGCTATCTATAGCTATATCGGAATTAAACAGACGGACGTAACCCGGTCATGAAGAAGTGACCTATGACACAATCGGAAAGCTACCTCACAATTTCAGTCTTCGACTCCTGGGGTATTACAATTCTTCCTGCCCCGCCGGGGTGGCGCAGCGGTTACGGCGCTCGACTACTGTGCCCAAGGAAGTAGGGTCGAATCCCGGCCTCGGCGGCTGCGTTTCGATTGAGGCGAAACGGAGTGGCGTCCGTGTTCTTCGCGATGTCAGTGCACGTTAAAGAACCCCAGGTGGTCGGAATTTCCGAAGTCTTCCACTACGGCGTCTCTCATAGCCTGAGTGGCTTTGAGACGTTAAACCTCACAAACCAAACCAAACCAATTCTTCCTGGATGTCTGGTAAGGTTCCTACGGAATGTAAGTTGGCGAAAATAGTGCCCATTTTGAAACCTTCTAAACAGCCAATAAGTTACGCATCCTTCCGACCCATCGCCCTGTGTAGGTAAACATATGGAGGGAATAATCTCCTTAAGTGTCTCCTGGTTCCTTGAGAGCCGAAATGAGTATTCTCAACAAATGAACGGGTTTCGCCAAAATAGGTATGCGACTGATAATGTCATTACCCATGTCTCATCACTTGAAGAGTACCTTCACGCTGGGTACATACCCACAGCCGTTTCACTTAACATCAAGGCATCTGTTGAATGTGTTTCATCATGAAATTCTCGCAGCCTTGGCCAGCCTTGGCCTTAGAGGAAAGCATTGCAACTAGATTAGACACTGCAAGAGCGGCAAATTTTTGTGAGCACTCCAAACGATCCAACTCTCTTTCACGCAGTGAAGAGGGGCGTACCTCAGGGAGCTGTGCTCAGCACTCTCCTGTTCAATATTGCCCTTGTATATATAACAAAAACCTTCCACGAAGAGTACACGTAACAAATATTGCAGATGATACTGTATCTGGAGTGCATCACGTTCGCTTTATACTACGCAGCAACGTATTCAGAGAGCGTTACTGCACATCTCAATGTATCTGGATCCCCAGGGAGATCGCCTATCATCAGAAAGGTGTTGCTACGGCTTTCACAGGAAAACGAATGTCTCGATACCTGCTCCTACTGGGTGGACGGTCTGTGTCGTATATGTATGATCACGACGATTCCTAGGTGTTATGATTGACAGTAATCTCTCTTGGGCACCTCAGATTAAACAACTCCCGGGAGGATCACTGCCGCATCGCAGGTTTCCCATTCATGATGGGACCACGATGAGGCAACAACTGCCGGTCGATGGTTGTGCTTGAGAAATCGTACGTTGAAGGAGCGTAGCACTACTATTTACCGGTGCTTCAAAGATTATCTCCAACAAGCAAGAACGGTCTTGCTTGCGGATTTGTCTTGGACTCCCAAAGGAATCGTCCGCATCAGGAACACTTGCAAAAGCAAGGTGTCTCCCGCTAGATGTGATTTCCGCCTACGAAAGTATGCGTACCCATCTCCGACATGACCTCCAAGGGGAGAAGCTCCTCTTACACCATGTCTACCTAACTCACCACAACTCTGGCTTTTGTCAAGCTGTACATTTCCTGCCCCTCCCTACTATTACTCAGTCATGAAACCTACTACCTCTCACCTTTCCCCCATGGACACTATCGTCTCTAAAGGTGAATACATCTGAGGTATGCGAAGAGTCGCATGCCTCAGGCAGCACTTCTGCAAGCCGCCTACTTAGCCAAGGAATATACGCAGTACACCCACATATTCACTGACGGTTCAACTACTCAAGGCACTTTTTATGTGCCCTCAACAAACCATATGCTGTCTTACCGGCTGTAGCGGAAGACCTCATCTATGACAGCTGAGCTCCATGGCGTTAAAGGAGCTGTTTCCTATATCCTGCGCCAAACCCCCGGACATTGGGTTATCTTCACTGATTCCAAAGAATCTCTGAAAAACATCTATAACCTGCTGAAGAAAATAAATTATCAGCCTGTTTCCCTTGACATCGGGTATCTACATCATTTTGCTGATTGCCGCAGGTATCCACATTTCAGTGGATACTAGCTCACTGTGGCATTCAAGCCAATGAAAAGGCAGATGAAGCGGCTCGTAAAGGCCAGCAATATCAAAGATAAATTCGGAATTTCTTCACGAAATCTGATGCATCCCAACTGGCAAAAAAATTTGCTTCCGAAATAAAGTATCGACTTTGGAGCTTGCCGACACATCACAATCAATTTCTTTGCTCAATTGAGCCACATCTAAGATCAAGACTCCCTCCGAAATTTCTTTGCCAACTAGAAACTCTTTACCACCGACTTCGCCTGAACTGTGAATATAAAAATGGCTTGCGATACTGTTTCGATGAAATGAACTGTCCGCATTGTGACAACTGTATTTTGATATATATATATATATATATATATATATATATATATATATATATATATATATATATATATATATATATATATATATATATATATATATATATATATATATATATATATATATATGGGGCAATTATGTATAGTCCTCCATACTTAGGATTTTCTGTAGCTGACCATGTTCAATTTTTGTATGGGAAAAGCTAGTTTTAGGAAAACAAGACACGTAACCACCCGTCTTTAATATTTATTGGCCCCGCTTTGCACGCTTTTTGCGTTGTACTGCGTTCACTGGCCTGATACTTGGATCTGAATAATACCACTTGCCTAATGACAGCTTCGTTTTTCTTATCGCCTTTTGAACAGTGTGCGCGGGCCTTATACGAGTGAGACAGGCAAATTTAGTCTCAAGCTTAAGCCGATACAAGGTTCGCTCTATGTCCTGCAGCAGTTCAGAATGAAACGAGCCAGCCTGGCTCATGAATCGTACTTGACTCGAGGACCAAGCTGGTTCAATGTATCACTGCGTACTGCCCGGCGGGTTGCTGTGGACTGAATGCGTACCAACTCTGGCTATACAACCAGGCACAAGTATTCTCCTCTAGAAAATAGGAGATACACGTGTCTTAGAAAACGCTGCACATAAGGGGCACCAGACGAGCGCAGTAAGAAGAAACGAGAACACAAAATGGCTTACAGGAATTATTGTCCGCACTTCGAACGCGCAAACGAAACCCGAGCCGAAGCTGCAGATGGCCCGCTCCTGCCCCGCGAAGACCAGTGATTTGTGACGCCTGATGTGACCTGAGCATGCCGAAGCCACAGCAGACAAGCCCTCTCCCCCCTTTCCTCCTTCCATGTTTCTGTCCTCTGCAGAGCTGTCCGACTCTTGTAAAATAAACTTAGTCTCGTAACCGTTACCGAACGTGTGTGCGTCGTTCTTTTGAGGCTCCTGCGTGCGCGGCCATGCCGCCCGAGCGAGTAACGCGCAGTAAAAGAGACTCGTGGTGCGACCTTGCTAGCATCGCTCCGTGGTGCTCGCTGTACAGTGAGACTAACCTAACAAAGAGAAAACTAGGAACTCTACATCCCCAAAAATGACGTTACGCCGACATTCTACAGGAGACCTCTCCACACTGGAAAGCTGACTGCTCACGTGCAGAGCGCTGAGTGGATTGAGTTTTCCGACCTCACAACGGGCGTATGCTTCTTGCGGCCAATGTCAGAGAATCTGTTAGTGTAGCACTGTGCCAATGACTCTAAATGATTTCTTGAAACCGAGGAAAGTATAAGGGATTTCTAATGTGGGTGATGTTGATAAACGGTAAATTAATAGTGTAATAATGTTTTTCTTTACATTGCCAATAGGTTTCACCGTGTGAGAGAGCTCTTACAAATTGACAAAATTTAGGACTATCAGCGATTGAAATTTTCAGTAAAGTTAAAATGCAAGCTGCGAGTCAGTCGCTGCGGAAATATCTTAAAAAACTGTGCATAGGCGCTATCATGTTCGGCGAGGAAGTTTGAAGGCTGAATATTTCTTTATCACTGGAATTATTGAGCACTAAATCAATCTTATATATTAGGGTTACTTCCAGAACAGGTGCCAGATATAAAACTATCCTGAAAGAAATTGAGTTCATCGTATCTTGCGGACATAAAGATGTATTTATTCCCGAACTAAACACCGATAGTTGCGCCCGTATGAGGCTATTTTACCCCTCTTGTCAGAAACAAGGAGTTTGATCGGAAAACAGCATTTTGAAAAGAGATTCTAATGAGCTACCAGTGAAGTACCTTAATCTAGGTTTATTATATAATATTCAATACAACAATTAGGTGCTGGGAAGACATGTTTCGCAAAGATTCGAGCATTTTTCTAAAGAGATATGTGCTCAGTACCTCTGTTCCGTACGCATGCAAAAGCCTTCAACAGAAAAAAAATAAATAAATAGAAAGCGTATGGCCCTGAGTTTAACACACCAAAGCGACATCGGCTATGAAGGTTGATGTAGTGGCGGGCTTCGGTGTCGTTGACCACGTGGGATTGTTTACCGTGCAGTCAAATCCCACAGCAGAGGTGCGCACCTTTCGAAACTTTCGTTATTGATTCCCCACCCCTTCCCCCCTGTTCTCGAAATCTAATGTCACTGGAATTCTGAAAGTACCGCAGCTGCTTTCTCTTTGCCGCGGCGCAGCCCGTTGGCCAGCTGCGATCACTTGCTCGAGCCCCGCCATAGATGGTCCTCTCGAGCAGACGACCCCGCTGTCATCGCAGGGCTTCGGCGGTACGCGGGAAGCGTGCCTTACATAAGTTCGTCCGATATTGCTCTGTGTGCATAAAACACGCATAACATGGTCGCTCTGGGTCGCCGAGGATGCCGAGGTGTTGCGCCTCAGGATATAGCAACAAAAATGAGGCAAAGTTCTGTTTACTGTCCCGAGCGGAAAGTTCGATAATTTTGATTATCAAACTTTCCGCTCGGGACAGTAGACAGAACTTTGAGCAGTATGTTGATGGTGGTGGTGAAAAACGTTTAACGATTCAAAGGGGTGGAGGTATGCATGAGCCGGATCTTTGAAGATCCGGCCCTCACAAATACAATATAACCGTATGTCTGCATCGCATTTGCACGACAAATTTGTCCCAACGAAGGGCGCCCGGCTTTGCGAGTTAAATATTTTGTGAACTCATCAGCTGTTACTGGAGTCACTAAATGTTCATCCTGAGATTTAGTAGTTTGACGTCTCTGTCTCCATTGCATGTTTCGCTGTAGATGTTTTGTCCGTGACAGCTAGGTTTTCGGAGACGTTTCGTGCGCTTTTTTTTTTCCGGAGGTCCATTTTGGCTAATGAGTAATTAGTCCCATAAATGTATATGTGCTTTTCTAATATATGTTGCTCATTTGAATTGTTTTGCCTTAAGTACAAAACAATTACCAAAACTATACGGACCATGAAATGTGCCGACCCGTGAGGGTTGCCCGTTAAATTAAATAACCTTGAGTTCATTAACGTGCGCTAACATTAGGAGCCGACAGCAAGGAAAGGTCATGGGGGCATCACACTACTTTTCGAGTACGGTGGCTTGAGCGGTACGAATGAGCGTTATGTTTCGCGGATAGCTCGCTGCGCGACTAATGCCTTGCACACATGCTGGCGAGCATGGGTTGCGCACTGGTCTCTTCAGCCTCTTTGGGAGCACATCATATCCTCGCGGTTACTGGAGTCTTCCGTTTTCATTCGCACAGCTTGTCTGCACGGCAAGGCTTACGCAAATAATCTCCTTGGTTTGGCGTAATTCTTTGCTACTTAGCGGCGCCTTTCCCCATTTCCTCCACCCCTTGAAAGTAGTCGCGAAAAGGTTTCATTGGGCTGCGAATCCAGAGCGTTGGCCTTGCGCGCCAGCGTGGTTGGCGCGTCACTGTCACTCCGACATAGAGAATCTTTCTGTACTCATCACATTTCAGGCGAGCTCTCACGTGAACGCTGCATATATGACTGCTATAAACAGTTTGCCTGGTCTCAAAAACATGCGTTTGCGAGCCTTTCAGAATTACTCGTTTCGGCTATATAAAGCAGAATAACCTGCGCTGCAGCAAATGAAGCGCTATACAACAAGCTTAAGCTTGCATCTTGCTGTACGCGCACGCCCGAGGAGTCAAGTACACGATCGTGGCTGCGCAGCAGTCGTGCGACGCTTTAAATGCTTTCATAAACCCTCGTCCCATGTAAGATTTCATTCTTTAACACTACCATTCGTTATTTTCCGTGCGAAATCAATCAACGACGCATTTGAAGGGGAGACACCACGAGCTATAGCGGAGCTTTGCTCGTCTAGCAGACGACACGTTCGTCGCGCTGGACCATTCCTGGCAACAACAATCCAATGTTGTCCACTCGCCGCCCGCTGATTGCGATACATGAGTTCCAATGACTTTATCGAAATCAGCAGTCGAGCGCGCCCTACCATTGAGACGCCGCGATGGAGGTTCAGCAGTAAAAGAAAAAAAAAAAAAGAGAATAATTCAGACAGCTCTATCGTGCATACAGAAGGCACAGAGTGGCCTGTTCAAACTGCATTGTGCTGTGTAGCAGTCTGCGGTCACCTGTTTCTGTGGGTGCACTGTTCCAAACAGAAACGGGATTATACGATTTCTGAAGATTTGCATGCAGTTGTATTGACGGCAGCAACCTGTTTTGCTTTGGCACGAGGCCTAACGACAGCACCGCTTCGTTTGAGACACCGCGTGGCAAAGAACCTCGAGCGCCGAAGACCGCGACGGATAACGCCCTTATCCAGCATGCAGAGGTGGGCAAGCTCATGAGGTTTCGACCTCATTAGGTCGACCTCAACCTCACGGAGTGAGGTGAGGTTGAGGTGAGGTCGGTGACAGCTCGAAATGTTTTGAGTGAGGTCACGAAATTGGACCTCGACCTCACGCATGAATTTGAGGTTGAGTGAGGTCGTCATTGTGTGAGGTCGAAATTGTGAGGTCCAGGCTTTTTGCTGTTCTCGCGGCTTTCTTCGAAGAGCGCCCCCTTTGACGCGGAGCTCGAGCGTACTGCCGCGGTGTGCCCGCCGACCCTCTGTGTTTGGTTACCCCCCAATCGGACGACCGGATGCCGCAGCCCCTGCCCAGCTTTCGGCCTTCCACTGTAATGTCCGCAGCCCGAGGACGCTTCCCTCTGGTCTACTTGGAAGGAGATATTTATTTTTTTTTACTTCACGAACTCCTCATGCCCCCCGCCCGCCACCCCCGTTTCCTCTGACTTGTTTGCGCCGATGCTTGCCGCAGGCTCAAACACCCATGAGCGCGCAAAGCACATAACTCACGTTGACCTGCGGTGCTTTTGTCGGATGCCGAAAAGAAACCAGCAAACTAAAAAGCGAAGCAAATTGTCTTTGCGCAGACGGCGCGGAGCAGAACTGTGTCTTGTGCATGCCCGTTTCCAGGCGCTAACGTCACGGCTGCTGCCTTACATTCGATAAAGGACCCCGCTGTACATTACACGGAAACCTAACAGAAAATGGTGCAGCGAAATTGTTATCGGAAGTGATACTGACAGATAAAAAAAAAAACATGAACAAACCAGAAAAACCGGCACAATACCATGGGCATTTTATCGAAGTCCTCCCTTTCGAATTGTAGGTCATCGTTCTATATTCCGGTCCTGTAAATTTATATTCTTGTATTCTCCAGAACAACCTCTCTTTGGTCTTGTGCTGCTTATTTCTTCTAACAGATTCACAGGTGATGAAGGTGTTATTGTAGCGGTAAAACATGCATCAGGATGATATGGACGGCACAGCTTATAAGACGCAACTGGTATACAGGAAAAAGCCTGCGCATGTTAACCATTTGCCGAGATAGAAGAGACAAAAAAATATATGGGGCTTGTATGCAGTAAATCGCAATGAAAAAAAAAAATGATTTCGCTCTGCTAAGGCCCTTTATTTCTCTCTCAAATTCTAGTGAAATCAAGCAATGCAGGAGGAAGGAGGAGAGTAAGGGATTCTTAACTTCATAATATCAGGTTTCTCTTGAAATCTCTTATTCAGGCGCAGATAAAAAGAAAAGAGAAAAGCGTTCCCCTACATGTTTTTATGAGCTAGAAAGTATTGAGATGGTTTCCGGCTCGACATTTTGGTGTCTAGACGGACGAATTGGTGTGGCGAACTGAACGTGTCTGTTTTGTGCTCCCGTCTGCTCGAAACGGACAAATCAATCGGATGAAAATTGTTGTGGCAAATGTCGGAATAATTTTTTCAGATATTTGTTTTTTTCTTTAAAAATCAATTTAGATGTACGTGATATGAACCCAATTACATGCTAGCACTGAGGAATGCAGTATTAAGTCGATGTCTCAAAACCTTCTATACTCTCTGGGAAGCGCAGTTCTCTTCTGTTTTTAGTGTGCGATATTTGTTATTACTTTCGTCAACATGGTATTTATTTATATATATTTTCTTGTATGTCAATTAAGTTCGTACACTGTCGAAAAGAGAACAGGCTTCTTCCCTCACATTAGGCTCTTTCTTTGGCATCTTTTCAGAGGACTATAGCACAACCCTCCTTTCCACTTACCCGCGCGGTCATTTAGTTTTTTTCTTTTTCTTTTGCAAGTATTGGAAAGCGCGATCTAGTCTCTGAAAGCGGAGCTGGCACACATACGCCACTGCCTTTTGGTGTGTATTGGTGGCAGTTCGGCATTCACCGCATGAGCAAAACCAGATGCCTACAGACGGACGGCGAAAGGAGGAGCGCGTGCACAGCGGGGGCGCGGTCCCTCCGGGCTGCTTGCTCGCCTCCTTTCTGTTGTTCTTGACTTTATTTTACGTTTGTGTGCTGTAACTATACGACACTAATGGGGAAACGGTTTCTCTAGATTCACCTACGGTGCATGTGGCGAAGCAGCTTCGGAGACACCACCGTGCAATTTATTTGTTCAGTCTTCAAAGGAAAACAAGTGAATACCACAAAGAAGCTCGTCTCAGAATTGTTGGCGAAATGGCATCCAGTATTCGGTTCGGACGTACAAGTATTTATATCGTGTGTGTTGTTGTTGTTTTTAGGCGGGTGGGAGTTGGACATTTTGCTCCAGCGAAATTTGACGGGCGAGCCGATGTTCGCGACAGCAAAGTGGTTCACATTTAACCCTTTTTCCTAGCAGTTCCGACCCTTGTAATTTTTTAATGTAAGCGTGGTGTTCGAAGAAGCAATTTCGCCAATTCTTGCAATACGCCACGGGATCACAGAATTATAAACTAATGCCCAGGAGTGGCCGGTTGGGACCTCATAAGATAAACAGCATTCCTCTTCGAAATTTTCTGAATGTTTATTCGGCGTTGGCCGAGTTTTATGATTAATTGGTGTTTTGCTGTCTTTTCCTCTTTTGTTTGTTTTGTTGGGGATTTAGTCTTCACAAGTCGTTTCATAAGTGGCTATTATGGAAAATTTGTGCCCCGTTAATATGACATCCGTTAATATGGAGGACCCGAATTATGGACAGTTTTTTTAGGGGCGAAGATTTTTCAATGTATTTATGTCTCGTTAATATAGAAACTCGCTCTCTGAACAATGGAGATGGAATGAATGCACACAGCCTATTCGGCCCATGTATTTTTGTCTCGTTAATATGGACATCGTTTGAAAAAAGCAGGGGATTCCGAACGCAAGTTAAAGAAGGGTGCGCACGCCGGGAACCTATGCGACAGCCGATACGGTCGGATGCCTGAACGAGTCCTGTGGTGTTGGAAAGAACCAAAGCGGACGTGTCGTCGTTTTAGGAGGGAGGGGGGGGGGGGGGGGGGCAAGAGCGGAAAGGAAGGGAAGAGGAGGAGCAAAGTTGGGTGGTTGACAGGGATCGTACACAGCAAATCGAGGGTCAGCTAACTAAGAAATACCCCAAAAGGAGGGAACCGGGAGATTTCTGGGTGCAGCGGCAGCGCCTCAACTAGAGGCCGCAGTCGGGAAAACAGCAACATGTGGTCGCAATAAATTCTGCTGTACGTGAATAGAAGAGGGGCCGGTAAAAGCGTAAGAAAGAAACAATAAGAAGAAAGACAAGCGCCAAAATTGGGGGTGGAAAAAGAAGTTTTTCTATCCCAGAACACGAAGTGTGTTCCATGAAGCCGTTAACGCTTTTCGGTCAGGGTTAAGACACACTCACGAAGTAGAGCGACAAAATAAGCGCGACGACCACGCAACCAGGACCGGGCGTCCCGTCCTGGACGCCCTTCCTTCTCATGCTCCTGGTTTTCGTCACTGTTGCGCTGCCGAACGACCACATGTTGCACCACAGCGCTCCGCATGTCGGCTTCGCCTTGAGTCAACGATGCGGCCTTGACAAGGTCTGAGCTCTTCGTAGTCGGCTAGACACCGTTCTAAACTGTACTTCAGCTTGCAGTGTTTGTTTCATAGGAACACATACAAACGGCACAGGAAAGGGCTGTTTCATAGCCCTCTGTATAGCAGCCCGCCAACTTGACTCTCTCGCTTCCTTACAAAAACAGTACAAGGCAAGAAAGAGAATCAGAAGAACGGAAAGTCAGGGAGGTTAACTAGGGAAAAAGAGTGCAAAGAAGCAGGAGCTTGTAACTCTCAAATTTAATCTGACTTTTGGCATGGTGGGAGTTAAACGCAAAAGAATGGAGCTGAACTTAGACGCGAAGCGGGAAATCTGTAAATACAAGCGGCAAAAGCAATCTCAGTCAATCCAAGCCGTGAAAGACTGGACCCAAGTTCAACTAGGCCTCAGCCTCGTCAGGTCGATGGTATACCATCTATATATACTACCGGACTCCAATAAATGGCTCAACGTCGCCATCACAGCGTAAGCCACAGTCTGACAGCGCCCAGCACAGCTCGAAGAAATGGAGTCAGCCTTGTTAATGTGGTTCGCGAATGTGCACGCGAATGGTGCTGTCGTGAGCGACGAAATGCTTCAAGAGAAGGCTCGCTGCCTCGGCAACATTATCGGTGCTTCCTCTCCTCCGTCTTGATAGGTTTTACCTGTGATGACTTACGAAATTTTTGTTCAGTAAACCAGGGAGATGTTTACTGAGAAATATTATTCTACGCTCTGGTTAGGGGTTACTGACTTCAGCTACTCAAGAGGATTGCTGACAAGGTTTAAGAACAGACATGACGTTTCGGGTCGACGGATTTATGGAGAAGAGGGTAGCATCGACATCTCGGCTGTGTTTATATACCCAAATTAATTTAAATAGCAGCCATTATTTATAAATTTTTTTCTCAATTATATACTTTTCGTTTTTATTCATGACTCGTTATTATGGATGACTCACTTTATGGACAGTTTTGGTCGGAAACCAAAGCTTCCATACTAACGAGGCACGACTGTATTCCTATTTTTTCTTAATTTAATGTCATCATCATCATCATCATCAGCCTGGTTATACCCACTGCAGGGCGAAGGCCTCTCTCATATTTCTCCACTTAACCCGGTTCTGGGCTAGCTGCATCCACTTGACCCCTGCGAACTTCTTAATCTCATCCGCCCACCTAACTTTCTGCCGCCCCCTGCTACGCTTTCCTTCCCTTGGAATCCAGTTTGTTGCCCTCAGCGACCATCGGTTATCCTCTCTTCGCACTACATGTGCTGCCCATGTCCATTTCTTCTTCTTAATTTCCACTAGAATGTCGGTAACTTGAGTTATTTCTCTGACCCACTCTGCACGCTTTCTATCTCTTAATGTTACCCCTACCATTTTTCGTTCCATATCCCTCTGGGTTGTCCTCAACTTAAGTAGAACTTTCTTGATTAGCCTCCACGTTTCAGCCCCATAGGTGAGTACAGGCAAGATGCAACTGTTGTATACTTTCCTCTTGAGCGATGCCGGTAAGCTTCTAGTCATAATCTGCGAGTGCTTGCCAAATGCGCTCCATCCCAATCGTATTCTTCTTGTTATTTTCTTTTCGTGGTCCGGATCTGCTGTTACTACATGTCCTAAGTAGACATATTCGCCTACTACTTCCAGTATTTCGCTACCTAATGTAAACTGCTGTTCATTCCCGAGGCTGTTTAACATTACCTTAGTCTTCTGCATATTGATTTTCAAGCCCACCTTTCTACTTTTTCTGTCTAGGTCATCAATCATTATTTGCAGTTCATCCCCCGAGTTGCTTAGCAAGGCAATGTAATCAGCAAATCGCAGATTACTGAGGTATTCTCCATCTACCCTTATTCCTAACTGCTCCCATTCCAAGTCTCTGAATACTTCCTCTAAACCAGCTGTGAATAGTACTGGGGAGATTGTGTCTCCTTGCCTAACGCCTTTCTTTATGGGAATTTTGTTACTTTCTTTATGCAGAACTATGGTTGCTGTGCAGCCACTATATATATCTTCCAGCACTTTAACGTACGGCTCGTCTACCCCCTCACTTCGCAATGCCTGCATCACCACCGAGGTTTCAACTGAGTCAAATGCTTTTTCGTAATCAATGAATGCTATGTATAAGGGCTGGTTATATTCCGAGCATTTTTCTATCACCTGATTGATGGTATGGATATGATCGATAGTAGAGTACCGTTTCCGAAACCCTGCTTGATCCTTTGCTTGATTGCAGTCTAAGGTTGTCCTGATTCTATTAGCGATTACCTTAGTAAATACCTTATACATAACAGACAGTAAGCTGAGTGGTCTGTAATTTTTAAGGTCCTTCGAGTCCCCTTTCTTATGAATGAGGATAATGTTTGCATTCTTCCATGGTTCCGGCCGGTACCGTCGCTGACACCAGGCACTGCGTATACAGGGTTGCCAGTTTTTCTAACACGATATCCCCCTGCCCCTCAGCAAATATGTTGTTATCTGATCCTCTCCAGCTGATTTCCCCCTTTTCATATTTCCTAATGCTTACGTGATCTCGTCCTTCGTCATAGGTGGAACGTGACTGTCTTTCTCTACCGCCAATCTCGTTACGGTCCTGATTTCTTTGGCTACTGTAGAGATCTGTATAGAACTGCTCGGATACTTTGACTATCTTGTCCATATTCGTGATGACGTTGCCCGCCTTGTCCCTTATCGCACACATAGGGACCAAAGTAGAAAATTAGGAGTAAAATACAGCCTTCATACGACAAAATACTGGCTAGCCTATATATACCCCAGGATTACCGAGAAATGTATATTTGCTTTAAGTTACGGTTTAATTTAATGATTCTTTTTTTTTTAGGTCGAGCGCCCGACCTCAACCTTACATTTTGAGTTTGAGGTGAGGTTGAGTGAGGCCACCAATGGTCACCTGAAAAGTGATGTGAGGTCGCCTGGGGGACCTCAACCTCAATGGATGAGGTTGAGGTTGAGTGAGGTCGCCAAATATTTTTTGAGTTTGAGGTGAGGTCGAGGTTTTTGAGGTCAAATGCCCACCTCTGCCAGCATGACATACTCTTTATGAAAAAGTATCTCTTTCTTTTGATAGAACGTAGGATGATAGCCTGTTCACATTTCTTTTTGCAAGAGGCACATAGGTAAGCAAAAGCGCGCAGTAACCGCGAAACAAACAAAAAGGTTAGCTGTGGTTTAGCTTGGGGTTAAACCTGGAGTTACGCGAAAGTAATCTGCATGGCTACGCTTAGCTTCGGCTTGAAAGTAAAGACATGGCTTTTGCACATAGTAATTTACTCTATGGTTGCAGCTTTATTTAGGCCTTAGGGAATCACTTCACGTGTGAGAACCCCTTGCCTCACGTTGTTGACCATTCTCGTTCGGGTGTAGAAGACATCTAGTGGTATGACATCATCTCTACGTCGAACTCCGGGGCACGCCGCCGTCACTACGTTCGAAAGAACCTTCTGTCCTTGCAACTCGCTGTAGTCGTTCGCCTCTACCAACTACCAAGTTATCTGTCTTTTTTATCTTCCTCTTTTTCCTTATTCTTCTTTTTCTACTTCCTCTTTTTCTTTTTTCTTCTTCTCACGGACAGACAGACAGGCAAGGCGAAATAGCGAGACTGTGGCCGATGTAGCCCTCGCTACAAAAACACTTGTGCACGCCGCACGTGCGTACGTATATCACTGCGGACTGGCACGCGACGCGAACACGCATCCGCACTCGATATAGGTTCGCCGCTCGCCCCAAGGTGGCTACTCTGCTCGATCCCGAGTAGAGTCACTCGATAATGTTCAGAGTACCGCGAAGGTCCCATCTCGTGCTGGCAACCATGACCCGCACGGCCATGCAGCTTCCAACTGCTCGAGATGAGCCTCTGGCGCGGCTGTATTCAAGTCAAACGCAGAGGACATTTTGAAAGCAGCATCGGCCTTTGTCTGTGCATTGCCTTGAAGAGCACCGCAGGTACTTTAGAAACAGTAGAATTTCTGAACTGTGAACGGTAAGCTTGTATGGAAGTCTGAGCGGCGGTCTGCATGCGGATCATTCTAGTCCTGCTAAAGAGATCTATCGATATATCCGACACCTGGCTATTCTGTTGGGATTTTTGTGACATTGCAATCACTTGCACTTTCTTGCCTTCCTCGATTATCACCGTAAATGATCACATTGAGTGATTCTCTATGGCGATGCAGAAGCCAATTAACTGTACGTCGTCGCACATGCGAGCACACTATGTCGCAAGTTCACTCGTGCGTGCTTGTTAAACATCATTATTGACGTAGTCAAAATTATCATTAATCATTATCGCTCATCGCTAAACATTGGTTCTAGTTTCCAGTCAATCGCGGTCATTCAAGTCGCCATTTGACGTATTGGTCGTTGCGTAGTCATGACGAGTCATACCTACTCACTGTAGTCATTACCACTCTTAGTTAAGCATTTTTGCTCGTTTCGAAACAGCTGTGGACGTTAGAAGTCATCGTTTGACATATTGGTCGTTTTGTAGTTATTGGCAGTCATGATGAGTCATGCCTAGTCATTTTAGTAATTAACACTCACCACCAAGCACTTTTACTCATTTCCAATCAGTTGCGGTCATTACAAGTCGCACTTTGACATACTAGCCATTACAAGTTATTATTAATCATTATTAGTCATTAGCATTAATGATTACCTATATCGATGTCTATCTATAACGTTTATTCTTTACCTTTCACTATCAATCGTTTTCATTCTTAATCTCCCTCCTCACACGTCCGCTATTTGCGAGCGATACATTAGCCCAGAGACGTGACGCACAAATCATGCGCACACATTTTCGCTAAATGAGATAACCTGAAAGTCTTTCGGCTTAAAAATCTTTCCGGACTCATGCAGGTTGCTGCAGCCAAAAGCCTTGTAGCCTGGCATTCTGCCGCTAAGTACTTCTTACACGAAAAAAGAAACAAAAAAGAACGGGCAACAAAACCCTGACGCGAAATACAGCAACCTCCGCTGAAGCACGGCGGTGAAAATGCGTGCACGCGGTGACTGTTTGGAAGCTTGATGGCGAAGCAGGCCGCGGCGCACCACATGACCCATGCTGACCAATAGATGCCGCAGCGGGGCGGGGAAAATAATCTCGGTACTCTGAAAATTATCGACTGACGCTAATCTCGAGGCCATTAGCTGACGAGGTTAGGCTGTAGCGTGCGCGGAAATTAATCGTCCCGCCAAAATGCAGCATCGGCAGATGACGTAGTTCATAACCCGAAGTTCCTTGCGGTTGTTTTGCCCTTTCTGCTCCTTTTGTTTCTCGCCTAAAATCTTTTTGCTGATCAGATATTATAACGTCTCAATACCCGACGGTTCTAAGGAACCCTGTCGCTTGTGCAATTTTAATTCAAATGCAGCAGCACTATATCTGACTATTGCGCTGACTTTATTCTCTTATTTAAACTATTTTTTTCTTGATATTTCACATTCCTTAAATTATATTCCTCTGGTTTTATTTCTCTACATATCTCCTCCGAAAGGTTACTTATGTTTTTTTTTCTCCTTATTTCTGCCTTAATCTATTCTCTCTTTTTTTTTTTCGAAACAAGTGTTCCAATCATGTACGTAATCATTTAGAGTTCGTTTCCTTTTCTTTTCACTGTGATATTGATCCCTGAGTGAATAGTTTTTATTTCAGGTATCCTTTCTTTCTATTTTTTTTTCTGGCTGCCTTATTACCTGGGTGCATTTCTGGCCTGTTGCCTGTTGTGGCGTGCACGCTGTTGCCGCCAACTGTCCATCCTTGGCTTTATAAGCACCAGCGGATTTCCTTTAGATCCTGTACTTGAGTCTGGGGATGAGGGACTCCTCAGAGAGTCCTGCAGACCACCACCACCCTCTGCACAGGGCTCCTCCGTGCTCCTGTGTTGAGCAGAGTGGTTTAGGCATGCATTTCACCTTGTCTGGATGCTCCCGTGACTGCAGTTACTCTTGCCTACAGACCCAGGTCCGCATTGACAGCATGTGTACTTCTATGAAATGAGTCGATTTTTTTTTTTTTTGACTACTCTGTGATATGATACTTTTTGCCTTTTCTGCTGCGGTTGTCAAACGAGTACGGTATAGTGGTGCAGTAGTTATTTTTTATGTAATTTCCTCCAGCTTTTCTCTTCCGAGCATTTTCCGGTCAATTTAATATGGTGTATAGTGACGGACGCCTTTCGCATTAGACAAGATTTACTAGGGGCTTTTTTTCTGTTTTGTTTTGTCTAGGCTTTACATTTCTTTCTCTTCCTCTACCTCTGGTTTGTCAGCAATTTAGCTATTTTTTATTTGATTCTTCTGCTGTTTAATTTAGTTGTTTTTTTCTCTCTTTGGTGGGTTTGCGGACCAACGACTACGATGCCCTAGGAGACTGCCATTCTCTGTTGTCAACTCGCTTTTTGTTTTGTTTTGTTTTTTTTTTTTTTTTCATTTCGTTTGTTGGGGACTGTCCTGTTCACTATTTTACTTCAGTCTCTCTTTTTTTCTTACGTTTTGGATTTTTTCCCTCTGCCTCTTTCTCCGTACGTTCTTTGTCATTTTTGTCTCTCTGCTTTTTTTTTTTTTTTTGTGCCTCTTCTTTGCTTTTCCGGTTCTGGCTGCTGTTTTTGTTTCATTTGCAGGTCTGGATGCTATCTTCCGGGTTTTCTTTTCTTCTTCTTTTAGCCAGTATGGACCACCTTGCAACTCGGACCCTGTGTTTTTAATTGTTATAAGTTATTTTGCTTTTTTTAGTTTTTTTTTATCTCAAGGTTTTGCTCCCTTTTATTTATTTTTATTTGGCTTTAAGCCTGGCAAATCTTTTGCTGGTCCGGGCTCCCTCTTCTTTTTTGTTTCTATTTTTTTTTATTTCGAGAGGACGAATAAAATGGTAGTCATGCCATGGCGGTAAAACGGAGTTGTTGTAAAGGTCTGGCGTTTCATCTGCGGTTTCTATATTTTCAGTATTTTTTTTTTTTTTTCTCTCCAGCTACGCGATCGAATGCTAGAGCGACCGCTCGCGTTCCCGAGCCAGGCATGAAAGCGTAAGGAAGAGCGGTATATGCTATGGTCGCTAGGTCGAAATGTGAGCGCCGCCATCCCTCCCTTCTTCTCGACACCTGCACTGACCGAGAAGCCTGGGCGCCACGGCGATACCGCCCGCGCTTGGCGCGCGCAAGAGCCTTCAGCGAGATGCGGAGCCTTGGCTGCTCGGGCCGCGCTGGTGAAAACTTTCGCTAGTTTTGGACTGAACTTGTTACCAAGAAACTTGGTTTAGCTACGAGTAGCTGTTTTAGCTCCTTTCTTCAAAATCTAGCTACAAATTAGCTATTTTGGGCAAATCAAGCTTTAATCTGGCTACAGTTCGGAAAATTACTATTCTTTCCACAGACGCTACACATGATGAAACTGACGTCAGGCACATAGCGCCATCTGGCAGTTTTTAAACAAGACGCGAACCAGACAAATATTTCTGGCGAGAAAGGAGGAAACACTTGAAAAGAGAGAGGATGATGCAATACAAGACACCACTTAGGGGGTGTTGGTATGCCTCGCCGCTTCTGCCTCCATGGAGCTTCCTGCATGTCTGCCTCAGCGGGAAAAAGAAAAAACAGCTCACCAAGTAAACAGAGGTGATGCGATGCAGCTGATGCGGCGGCGTAGCTTCTGACTGGTGTCGCCTATCGCGCAGCGTGGGAGCTCCGATGAGCATCGAAGTCGTGCTCGCGGTACAATATTGTGCATGGCCGGTCACGGACTTGCGCAGTGACTTCATCATATGGCATAGCATATTTCGCAGGAGCTACCAACTCTCTCTAATCAGAAGGGAATCGAACCTTCCTGGACCCTCCGAGTCAGGCATATGCTACCCTAGGCCACTGAGGCGTTTCATAGGGCTCGTTTAAGCGAGGCTTTATATCTGGGTCAGGTGATCCTTCACATAATGGGGTAGCTTATGGCTGTATGCTAAAACGTATGTAGGAGATAATGCAGGCACAAACTAAGAGACTAGTAATCACGTGAGGGCAGGTCCTGCGGCGTAAATCTTTGCTAGCACGCACAACGGACATCTTTTCTCTTTTGCACGTTGAAAAGGACTAACCTGCAAAAAAGATATGATCAAGCCTAAACAGAAGCTCACTGAGACCCTGTATTCATCTCTCTGCATGTTTGATCTTTGCCAAGGCACTGGGCCATAATAAAGGCAGCCGTAGTGTATGCTAGTTTATGATTTGGGCATGTGTATGTGAGCAAGGATCCACAAGGGAACTTAATGTAGTAGAGAGATAAGCTGGACTAGTTGGTTAACGTTCATCTTTTCCACGAAGAGGTATACTGCGCTAAAAACACACAGACAAAGGAGAACTAGTGGGCAGGACGGTGCTCAGAAATAACAACTGAATTTGAATGGCTGAAAGATGACATAAATACATCTGCGCACGTCCTGTCCACCACTTCTTCTTTTGTCCATGTGATTTTTTAGCGCAGTACACCCCTTCGTGGAAAAGATGATCCAAAAGGGAAGCCGTGGATGCATGTTAATGCTGTTGCATCTAAACGTAAAGCTAGAGCTTAAATGTCCCCTTCAGTGCTTTTTATTCTCATTTCTCACCAATAATATATTAGTCATGGAACACTACATGGTATTCACATAGAACAATTAAATAACTTATAATCTATATTATTCACTGACTTTCTTCTGTTTCAACACCTAAGAAATGGCTATGACACCAGTGTAGGTCACTTGAAGGATGACAAAAGTGCGATATAATAGGTCTTTGTTTTCACTCACTACAATGAAGGAACTGTAAGCTCTAAGAGCCAGATTCACGACTAGTGAAAAGCAGCCATCATATAATTTCTTTTTCATCCCTTACGTGATATACATGGAACAATGACATCATAGAAATCCCTCCATTGTTCAAACTGAAACAGGTGAGATAAGAGAAAAATAAAAAAATTATATAGAATACCTCTACCACTGTCACACCAGGAAATTAAATGTCATTCGTATCTATAATGCGATTGATCGGCTGCTATTTTGTTTTGAGCATAAAACAGAGTGCTCTGATTCACCTTCCAAAAATAAATGCCACTGAGTGGTACTTTATTTCTTATTGCTTTCCATGTTTTTAGAGAAACACTTTATTCTCCAATAGACAGCTGAGAATGCTGAAAAAAGCGACTTTTGTGAGTTGAGAATTTTATTCGGTCGTGGCTTATGCGCTCTGACCTTCAAAACATTTTTTTTTTTGGCTTTCTTGCCTTCTGGAAAACTTGGCATAATTTTGTTAGACTGATTATCATGGAAACAGCAAATTTTACAAATTTAAATTATAGCCAATTAGAGCCTCTTGTATATTATTTACATCTAAAAATGTCGTAGTCACGCGTGAAATATTTAGTTTTCCCATTTTTTCTTAGACCAAGGCCCATATTCCGAGTTTGCATCATTGTCGAAAGTGTCGCTATCTCCCTGGCCTCGAGTCATCTGAGTGGGAAAAAAAAAAAAAAAAAAGCAGGATGTGTCCCTACTTCCGGTTTCCTAGTGGTAACACCCGGTTCCGGCGTTTCCACTAATCAGATGACTCGAGGTCACGGAGATAACGGCACTTTCGATAACGAGTTAATTGGTATGAATCGGATATGTTTTACGAGTGCTTTTTTCACAGCACTCAGTACTCTCAGGCGCCTGCAGTAAAAGAGTTGGACACAACATTGAGATCTTTAGCGCAACAGGGCCCGGAATGCAATTTAATTTTACATTAGCGTGAATACCTAATATTTTCCAGACGGAGCATTCATCGGAGGTTGAAGAAACTTATACATCATCGATGTGCTTAAAAATTCTAGACAATGTTTTGTGGCAGGAACACCATTTTTTATAGCATATCACATAACAGGAAAGTCGCCAAGAGGGTTGTTGTGTAAATCAATATCTACGCCTGAAAACAGTTCAGAATCTGCACGAGAGAGTCTTGCATTTTGAAAACATTGTTTTCTGCAGATGTAGAACATCACTGAATCAGGAAATGATTAACGCAGTTTAAATTCAGAAAATTGCTAGCATGTATCTGTGAGTAAAATCTGTGTCTGTAAAACAAAAGAAATCTTTTACACCAGTAGAACCTGAATAGTGCCGTCGGATAAGGTTGTCCACGAGAGGCAATAAATAATGTTGTTAAACATAAAGATGACAGAATCTGCTTCAATACCATCGCCTTACTAAAGCAGAATGCATTAGGCACAGATTCCGTAAAATAGCAGTTCACAGTACACGTTCTACAAACCTAAGATTTTTTTTTTTTAATCCTATAGTTGTAACTATACTACCGCTGCCTGATAGGTTAAACCTACTAAAGCCACATACCTAGTATGTAGCGATGCAAGCTCATCACAACAATATCTCTACCTGCCACCATTAGTAAAGCTGATCTACAGATAATGCACATTACTACAATGTTTAACATATGGTAGATAATAACCATGCAAATAAAAAAACTCAGGTATTCAAAAGCCTCTACCAATCATGTTCGAAACATTATCTCTTTCAATGAACATGAACATGTAAAATGTAAAACTTTAGTAAAAAATTTTGTGTACACATAGACAAAGGTAGCTTTACTGACCTGCGCCCATCCTGTAGCGTGAGTTGAATGCCCCGGGTAAATTTTGGCGGTGCTGCGGTTTATCAGACGTTCGTTATGTGAACAATGCAAAAAAATAAGTTACTTCAAGAAATAAAACAAATTCAATTTATTTAACAGAACAACTCTTATGAATCTTCCTAATTGGCCCACACGATACACTCCTCGTAGAACCTAATCATCTGTGGGCAGCGGACGTTGGCCACTCTAGCAGGCACTTCTTCGTCGCAGTCGTTCCACTTTATGGTGAACATGAGCTCCCCGATAGAATTGCTGACCTCGATGATGCGGTCCAGGTCCAGGCCCCGGTCGAAGCCATATCGTTTTGGACCACATTGAACATTCTTCTCTTCGCGTTTCGGCGCATCGCTTTCGGTTTTCTTCTTCTGCGCGGTCTGTGACTCCGCTTGCTGTGACTCCTCCGGCTCCCCAGAGTTCTCACGCTCACACTTGAGCAGGAACTCTACTGTGTTTCCTTCCAGCACGGTGAAAAAGGTATGTAGGTGGGGACACAGCGGGCCGCGCCGGTATCAGATAAAGTGTCCTTGTTCGTCTAAGCCGTATGAGATGGCAGTTCGCTCAGCGGCCTGTGACGTAGGGGGAGGCAATGCTTTCCGATGGAGAATACATGCTTTTTGAGAGCCATTTTCTCGTAAACTGTGACCAATAATAAGAGAATTTTTTTTTTTGGCACTCTGTTTTTGTCTAGGTAAATTATTAACCGCAGTTTTGTGAATCTGTGGCTTCGTACATAGAAGAGCAGAAAGCGAAGAATTTTTCGCACGGAATTTGAACCTGCTGCACAAATAAGCGGCGGCACTTTGACAACAAAGCATTATTAATCGGTCGTTTCATTTGTAATTCGATTTTGTATCGTTGGTTCGCGCGTTAGTGTGCCCACTCATCATTTCGCCCTCTCCACACGCACTCGTTTGACCTTTAGTTTGCTCCTTACTTTAGTCCTTCCTTACATTAAAGGTCCTCTAAGCGAGTTCTGCTAGCTTCCACTGAACGCCCCCTCCCCCTCTCACATTCTCTACACCATTACTTCTTTCCTTGCTTTTTTCCTTTCTCTCTTTCTTTCTTTTATCCTCAGGGTGCATGGTACAGTAAAAAGGGGAAGAGAATTTCACAACACTGGAGAATGAACACCAAGCATAACTTCTACTATAAAAACAATAAGGGTAAAAATTATGGTTAATGGTTAATTATGGTTGCATTACATTACTGCTCGTCAATCTACATTAGAGATTGACGAGCAGTAATGTAATGCAGTGCGCCAAAGCCGCATATAAATGAGTTGATGAACACAGATTACTAAGCGTGGTAATGAACGTTTTGAGCTGGATGGGATTATTGATGCTCATTAAAAATGCGGGCAAGAAATTCCATTTATTACAGATTGTTAGAAAATATGATTGTGCACATGTCACCGTATTGCAATAGCGCACTGAGATTTTCCGTGGTTACGACGATAAGAAATGAAGTGTGGTGTGCGTGTGCGGACCATGCACAGGGACTAGTTCCTTGGAAGTTCTTCATCGCCGTCGGCGTAGGCCAAGGTGCTGTGCGCCAACGGCTTGTTATATTAACTAAGCACCGGCAGCCGCAGCCCACCCGGTGAACTTGGCAGCGTGCCAACTCGCTTCGTCATTGCCTGTATGTCTACAACCCGGACAAGATGTGTAAAAGGGGCATGGCGGGCGCCAATGTTTACGCGTTTCGGGGATTCTGCAGTGGTTCGTGCAGGCGAGGTTCGTGCAAATATTGATGACGTTGGGCTGTTTCAGACAATAAAAAGCCTTACATGACGGCAGGATCTGTTCCGGTTTTCGTACACGTGAATCGTCCGAACTTTTTTCGCTTGCTTACAGGGTCCTTGCGCTGGAGTTTTGAGTAGGGTGGCGCCACCTCTTGGCGGCCAAGAAAAACCTGACTGGGTAGTACAACGGCGGCTCTGCCTATGCTGCAGCATGTATCATGCAGATTTTCTGCGTCCATTCTTTCTTTTTTCTGTTCTTCGTAAGAATGAAGAGTCGCCATGAATCATGGACATCATTGTGAACCAGCAGTAGTCTAATATTAAAAAAAAAAAGAAAAAAAAAAACCGCTGTGGCTGCTTTCTGGCGAAATGTTCACAGAATGCAGCATTGATCCTGGCGTGTACCACCCTACCCGAAACATCGTCACCGCCGCTGTTTCCACTTGCGTCGTAGGGCGCCACGGACAAGTGAGCAATTTCATTGTTCAATTCAACTGCTTTCTTTCAAGCCGCAAGAAACTGGGCTACGGTGCGATTGGTACGGGCATCACATGCATGGTTCAAGATAAACGCCCTTCGCTATAAGCTTGCCGCTCCGCCGACTCAGAGCTGGAGTATATAAAGTACAACCAGCTATGTACGCGTGTTTATTTGTGATCAAGAACGAAAGCGTCCGTTATGCTACTGTTTTGGTCAGTTGCGTAAGTAAGAACTGCACCTGTGCACGTCAAGCAACGAAAGGTAAGTCGATGACAAACTAGAGTTTACTTAATACTTTTGCGATCTCAATGAAATCACCCATTCGCTTTCAATAGAAAAGAGCTATATACGTCATATGGCACGTATTTATAATTACTAAGCAGCCGACAATAGCATTTCGGTCATGCACCGCGTGTTCTTCATCTGACAGTGCGCTTCCAATGTTCAAAGTCCCCACTGAGCCAACAGGCAAACGCTTTGGATCGAGAGCTGTAAGCGTGTAATTTAAAGGGAACCGCCAGTTGAGTAGTGGAATAGCGCCTATGTTGTGTGTGTTCTCTCCCCTTCTGTCCATCGTCCTGGTGTTGCGCTTCTCGTATGGTATGGATCAGTACTGACTTGCCCAAATTTCTACCCTAGTGGTACGAAGTCAGCTTGCCTTCACTGATATCTGCACCTAACGAAGAACACCGAAGCGCCTGCTGCGGTGTAATTCGAACGTTTCTGCACTCCTAGCCTCAGCTTTCTGTGGGCCTTTCCAGTACGTAGACTTTGTATTTTCAAACATTACGAGCGCGACGTACCAGCTAAACGGTGCGTAAAAAGCAAGAATGAGCTTAGGATCAACTTAGCTCACATGCATGCATTTGAATGCAAGCCACAGCGGCCCATGCACGGCCGGCTCAAGGTGTCCATCGGAAGGGCTGCCTGTGCCTAAAAGGGGTTGTTTACGCTGCCTATCCGTGCTGCGGTTTCGTGTATTCACTTGCTTCAGCTCAACTGCGTGAAAGCTTTGGCAGAGCGCCACGAATTCGCACGACACTCGCACGACACTCGCCTGGCTATACGGCTGGTAGCGCGCCGTGACTTCGCTTCCGATTGCTGCATGTCGTATAACGCCTGAAGTTGGATTATGTATTGCTTTTTCCCGTCGTGACAGCCATAAAATAATTTTCAGCGCCTTATATTTATTGTAATTTATACATAATAATAATTAAAGCAGTGGTTCCATACTGATTCTGTGCATTCGGATGCAGACGCCGGGGATTTGTACTACCCAGCAGACGCCTAGAGGGCGCTTTTTAGCACCGTTTTCGGGGCGTCCCCTGGGCGGCACAAGGCTCCTATACCATTCGTCCACTCAATAGTTTGCACGTTAGTGAATTGTGTAATATATAAGCGGTACGGACGCTGTTGCATTTCCTACGTTAAGTGGTTAAGAATACCCTATAAAACAAAATTATATTTTTCTCCCATTCGCCCAATCGAACGAGGTATTCGCTTCCCCTGCCCTATTTACGCTATCCAAAGTGAGAAAGCTGGGTTCCCGAGCGCCTTGGAATGAATGACCATGACTTAATGGCTGACTGATGTGCTGCTCACTCTTCCATATTTCAAAATAAAGTGCAGCTTCAATCATTTCTCCACTTCGTTGTTAGGATTTAACATACGTCAATAGCATTGGCAAGCCAATGAATTATTCTAGAATTCGATTCTGCAGGGATGCAATGGGGTCGGCCTAAGAATAAAGTGCTACCTGACCGACGCCGGCGGTCCAACGAAGCCGCTTCCATGTGGGGACCAAATGCTGTTTTGCTCGGCGCTTACCTCGCTGGTCAACGTAATTGGGTATCGAGGGTCCATAAAATGGCTGCACAAAACAGATCGCTCCCCCAAAAAATCTTCTCGCGCCTTTTCACGGCGACTGCTAGCTAGGTTGCTCGCTCTCAAGGACGTCAGTTTTGGACAACTCTATGCGGCATTTCAACCAGGTACCGTAGATATCACCTACTGTTAGTTGTTTCCTTTGTAGTTCAACAGTGGCTTTTTCAGCTGGAGCCAAAGCGGTTATCTTCTTCTTCACCTTCGGTGTAACATACCCACAGTGAGGGATTGGCCAGAATGTATTGTAGGTGGCAGAAAAGAATTCATGATGTCGATTACTCTGTATAATAGATAACTTATTAATTAGAAGTTAGTGTTGTTGAAATAATTTGGAATTTTGAGGCGATAGGAATAGAAATCAATGAAAAGAGGGTTAAAATTAAAAATAATAAAAGTAATAAAAAAGAGCTAGTATAATTCAGGCAGATCAGCGCTAACACACAAATCTTCCGGTAGCAATATTATAATTGCGAAGTAACTCACACACTGGTTTTAGGGCATATCCTTTGACGGTCGCACCAAAGGAGAGGAGGACAGGAACTCTAAATGGCAGTCCTATGCGAGCAAGAAGTATTTCTAAATAATGTCTTCTCTGATTAGCAAACCTGCGGCAGGACAGGATATATTGTTCAATTGTTTCCACGTCATGCACATGATGCACAAAGATTCGACGGCGTGAATCCAGAGCGACATAAATAAAGATTGAGACAAGGGATTCTACAACGCATGAGCGTCATGGAGACCTCACATTGCCTCGAGTTACAATATCGGACATTACAATGAAAATTTAAATGCTTGAAATCCGTAGTCGCAAGGAGTGGCACATGTCTCAAGGCGTTTAACGTTTAAAACCGTTCAAAACAGGATATATTTATCAAAATAATATTCGGTACAACATCGGCAACAGGCACATTGAGAGCTGAATTTGATAAATAATCCGCCATTATATTAGAAGCGATGCCGCAGTGCCCGGAACCCACTGAAAACGCACTTCCTGTAAATGTAACGGAAGGAAACACATCAGGGTTTGTTTCAAAAGACGCATTTTCGTGCTTTCTAATGCTGCTAAGACTGACAGGCAGTCAGAGAGCATGATTACGTGAGTATACGTCACCGGGAACATTTTGAAGGGCCAAACCAATTGCAAGCAATTCAGCAGTAAATATTGGTGTGTAATCAGGAATCCGTACAGAAAAACTATAATCGAGTGCCTAGGAATAAATACCTATTATTGCTTTTTCATCCCGTTGTGAGGCATTTGTGAAAATAGCTACGCATCGTGGATACTGTAATAGATAATCTTCATGGTGGCCATTTATTACTGTGGTAGTCAAGTGCTTTGCATTAGATGGCAATGACTGGTCACAGAACAGTGCGGAAGTAGCTTCAACATTGCCGACACGTCTTACTGACATAAGCGAAACTGCAATTTTGGACAGCAAGGACTGAGTAAATAGAAATTGTGGTTGTTTATATTGCGGCCAATGATAATCTAGAAACTGAGCTTGGTGGGTAATACAAATGGGAGAAGCCGCTCCAGACAGGGATTGAAGTGCTCGTAAAAATGTTCGCACAGTGAGGAGTTCAAACCGATAGTTCAAGTCCCGTACACTGGCCTCTAAATAGAGGACTGCATTTGAAACTGATTTTGGCAACCCCAAGCATAGTCGTAAAGCGCGCCACTCCAATAGCAACAAAGGTCGTAGTTTGTATTTAGGACTGCCCGAGAAAAGAACACAGCCGAACTCCAGAATTGGTCTCGCATAAGTTTTATAGAGACACAAAGGAGTACCTCTGCTCATACCGAATTTCTTATGGCTAATTATAATCAGGCGACCAGAGGCCCGCTCACTTTTCAGGCAATTGCTTTTGATATGAGGCCGCCAGTCTAATTGGGAGTGGTATAATGCACCCAAGTACTTCAGGGATTCAACTGTGGGATCTGTGAACCGCAATACGCAAGGGAGATATAAAGAGGGCGTGCCGGTGGGAAAACGAGTACTGAGGATTTCTTCACGTTAAGAATTAATTTTACTTTACCCAGTCAAACTTCAAGGGCATTCAAGTAGGCTTGCAATAACTGGTGTAAAGAATGAACATCAAAAAGGCAATATCATCCGCATACACGTATACGTTTATTATGGATGAACAGGAATACCCCTCATTAGTATATTAAAAAGCAGTGGAGATAACACCGATCCCTGTGGCACGCCTCTAGTTTGGTAATAAGTTTCAGAAGTTATAGAATCTCTAGTGCAGAAAAATTTCCTATTCCTCAAGAATTCTTTTAGCCATGCAAAAATGTAAAATGGTGGCCTAATTTCGTTTATCTTATTCAACGGTATAGAGTGTTCTACACTGTCATACGCTTTGGCGATATCCACAGTGACCAATGCCGACACTTCTTTCTTCTTCATTGCAAACCTAATTCTACTCTCCAAATCTATATGAGCCGTCCAAATCGAGCACCATTGACGAAACGCAATCTGTGCATCACTAAATGCATTCAATCAATCATCAATCATTTTTATTTCACTAAATATAGAAATTGCAAAAAAAATGTTGGGCCAATAGCCGAAGCTAGTTTAGGGCCGTACATACATACATACATACATATACACAGCAGTGGAGACACGCTAAAGGACATTTAACAAATGTTTTCAGGCTTATACACAAGCAAACGTAACAATCAATGAGCACATAACAGCAAAGAAATGAAAAGCAGGCATGCACATACACAAATTATTTTAGGCAACTTGCATAATTGAGAGATCTCGGAATACAGTTCCGTATGTGAAGAAAATGAATACAACCAAGACATACACATTTGGTAGCGCCAGAAATGTAAGCATTTCTTATCTCTTTTATTTAGTGTTATAATAATATAATTCTGTCAAAATAAAATCTTTGATGGAAAATAAAAAGTTATTTGCCATTTTAATTTCAAGTGGAATATTGTTCCATATTTTTACACCGACATATTGTATTAGGCGTTGGCCGTAAAAGTTTCTTGTGATAGGAAGATTAAAGTTTATATTGCTTGCATTTCTGGTGTTAATGTTGGGTGTAACAAATATTGTAATTGGTAAAGGGTGAGTATTCAGGAGAATGGCATTTACTACACAGCAAACTTTCATTTCCGACGCAAGAGTAAAAGGGAGTATATGTAGCTCTGAGAACAATAAAGGTGTAGATGAATGCCAGTGCGAGAAGGTCATTATGCGTACGGCTCTTTTTTGAAGACGAATGATGGGATCTAAGTATGTCTTAAATGTGAATGCCCAAGACTCGCTGCAATAGATAAGGTGAGAATGAAATATGGCAAAGTAAACCATTTTTAATATACGGGTACAGAAATATAATCGTGTTCGAAAAAGAATATAACAAGCTGAAGCAAGTTTCGAACACAGATTTGTAATGTGTTCTTTAAAGTTCAACTGGTTGTCAATTGTAATACCTAAATATTTTATTGATTCTGTCTCATCCAAGGCTGCTCCATCAATTAATATATTGAGGCTAGAAGAATTAAAGAACTTATTTCTGGGACGAAATAGAACAAATTTTGTTTTTGATTTATTTAGCGTGAGTTTATTGCAGTTAAACCATTCGTTTATTCGACATGCTTCGGAATTAATTACTGCTTCCAATTCTAAAAGTAACTTGCCTGAAAATATTACTGCTGTGTCATCAGCGTATATAACAGCCTTAGATGAAGATAAAATCTGAAGGAAATCATTAATATATAGAGAGAACGAAATAGGGCCTAGAACAGAACCTTGGGGAACGCCTGTTTCAACTGTTTGAAGGGGGGAGGAAAAACCATCAAGATAAACGTATTGCTTCCTGTTTGAGAGATAACTAGCAAAAAAGTCAAGTGTAGACCCGAGGAATCCGTAGTGTTCAAGCTTTTTCAACAGAATAGAGTAACTAACAGTATCGAAAGCTTTTTTTAAATCAAGAAACAATACAACCGGAATTTCATTATTGTGTAAAGATGTATATATAGACTGTGTAAGTTCGAGAACCGCTGTGGATGTAGATCTATTAGATCGGAAGCCATGCTGACATTGAGAAACATTATTTTCTTTCAAATAATGGCGTACTTGTAATACTATAGCTTTTTCAAAAATAGTATTTATTACACTAAGCACCGATATTGGACGATAGCTGCTTGGATCATTGTTATCATCGTTTTTATATACAGGGATGACTTTTGCTATTTTCAGTATGTCGGGATAAATACTCTTCTCTATTGAGTGATTAAATATATGGAGCAAAAGGGGTGCAACAATCTCAACATTATCTTTCACAACTTTCACTGGTATCCCGTGTGGCCCTGTAGCTTTGGCGCTACTCAAGCTTCCAATTATTTCAGTAATTGTATCAAGTGTAAGTGCAGTTAATGTAAAGGTACTATTGGCAGGTCCCGAATGAATCATCCATGGAGTAAGTGGTATATGTTGTGCCAGCTGTGGGCCTATGCTGGTAAAATATGTATTAAATCTCAATGCTGTGTCGTTATTCACTACATCGGGATAAACGTACTTTGTAGGAGGCTTGCCAATTACATCATTTAGAACATTCCATATTCGTTTAGTGTTCCCATTAGCTCGTTCAATAAGCGACGTGTTATATTCTTTTTTCCTCCTTCTTATCATGGACAGCAGTGAGTTTCGAGCAATGCGAAATTGCTGCAAATAATACACATTCTCTTTCTGCTTCTTCCACTTACTGTACCAAGTATCCTTTTCTTTTATTGCTTTCAGTATCGTCTCGGTCATCCAAGGATTAAGAGGCCTGTCGTATTTTCTTTAATAAGAAATTGTGCATTCAGATATTGTAGTATTCAATACATTTACAAAATTTGCACACTCTGAGTGCACATCAGCATCAAATATACTCTCTGGATTCAGTAGCTGCAGTTTTCTTTTTAGCAAAACGTTATTAAGTCGGGTGGTCTTAGAACGCGAGTGATTAGTACGTTGTTGTACCCTATGATAAAGTGCAAATACTGGAGAATGGTCAGTAATCATTGTATCATATACACCTGATGTAATATTTTCGATATTGCATAAAATATGATCTAATATTGTAGCAGTTGTAGATGTTATCCTGGTGGGTTCCAGTATTGTGTTTTTGAAGTTAAAGGAGTCTAGTAAGTGCAAATATTCATTATGTGCTTCATTATTAACATTAATATTAAAGTCACCTGTTATTATCACCGGACAGTTGTTACTATTACCTAAGGACGTAAACACGCTTTCCATTTCGTCGAAAAATATCGGCAAACTAGAACTTGGTGGTCTATAGACCACTCCAATTGTTACATTTGAATGTAATTTAATGAAAAGATACTCAATAGTAGAATTATTACCAAATAATTCTGTAATGATTTTAAATTCAAGGTCAGATTTTATCAGCAGTGCAACACCCCCTCCTCGAGAAGAGGTGTCCCTAGAGCTAGAAATGAAGTTATATCCTGGGACAGAAAAATGTTCGTTTTTACGTAACCATGTTTCCGAGAGGGCAATGACTTCGAACTTAAAACTGTGTCGAGATAAAAATACTGAAAACAAATCCCAGTTTTTGTGGACGCTGCGGATATTGCAGTGAACAAGAGAAAGACATGGTCTCATGTTAAATTCGTCATTTACTTGACTTATCGAAAAGCTCATTACGATAGAGAACGGTACCGAACATTAAATATTCACTTAGTTAACCTTAGTCAGGTCTTCCTCGCATGTTACGTGGAGCACCTTAGACTTCTCAGCCTTCCTCATCAATATCTTGCCCTGCGACACCCAGGCGAATTGCCAGTTCTTCTCACGTTTTGTCTTGATTGCTTTGCCGAGCAAGAGTTTATATTCTGGGCACAGATGCTCATTTATATAAACTGGATCATCTGTCTCGAATCCCAAGATAGCAGTTGTCAGCCTCTGTTTCTTAGCTTTGAGAATAATGTGATCATGAACTTCCCTTGACATGAATCGCACGACTATGTTTGCCTGGTTTTTCTCTTTAGTCGGCACTCGGTGTATGACATCAATGTCTTCAGTTTGAAGTTCTTCCTCAAGGGTTTCGGCTATCTTTAGCATCATAGTGCGCAGCGATTCATTTGGCACTGGTGGAACGCCTTTTATCTCAAGATTGTTCCTTCGGCTGTACTGCTTCAAATCTATTAGCTCTTTCCTCACTTCTTTTAGTTCTTTGCGCAGTTCTTGGGCCTCCTCTTTGCATTCCGCCTGCTCTTTCTTGATTGTATTTATTTCCTGACAGACACTCTGTACATCGTCTTTAAACTTTTAGAAAGCTGCATTCATGAAATCCATGGATTGTTTCACTTCTTGTATGTTAGAAAGCGAAGTTTTATGATCAAGTGCAACAGCTTTGATATCAGCTCTAATACAAGTCGTTACTGTTTCTAGTCGCGTAGTCATTTCGACCAAAGTTTTGGCAAGTTCTTTTATCGTTGTCGGCGGTTTTTCGGCCAACGCATCACCAAGGGCAGATAACAGATTCGTTCCCTCATCCATTTTACAGAGACAGATGCAGGGTAATCCAGGAGCTGTATATCAAAAATACATGAAGCAGCTAAACGCTGCACGTACCTGCGAAACCGTAGTGAAAGTTTTTAGGTCCTGTGCGCTGTGCCCAGCTGCCTGGATCACCCTGAACTGTGGCGCGGGGATGGTCGCGTCGCTCTTTTATCCTCTCGTTGACTGCGCAGAATTCTGTCGTCCAGGGAAAATCTGCGCAGCACACGTGTTGAAGAAGTGGTCCTGCTCCATCGCTCAGGTATCGTCTTCGATGTGCAGATATATCCTCAGACGAAAAGATTGGCCAGGTATCTGCGAAACCGTAGTAAAAGTTTTTAGGTCCTGTGCGCTGTGCCCAGCTGCCTGGATCACCCTGAACTGTGGCGCGGGGATGGTCGCGTCGCTCTTTTATCCTCTCGTTGACTGCGCAGAATTCTGTCGTCCAGGGAAAATCTGCGCAGCACACGTGTTGAAGAAGTGGTCCTGCTCCGTCGCTCAGGTATCGTCTTCGATGTGCAGATATACCCTCAGACGAAAAGATTGGCCAGGTATCTGCGAAACCGTAGTAAAAGTTTTTAGGTCCTGTGCGCTGTGCCCAGCTGCCTGGATCACCCTGAACTGTCACTGTCATAACATGGTTTGTAAGGCGCAGGTGAACTATGCGCTCAATACGTTTCACTAAGTTTGAAATTAGAGAAATCGGCCGAATATTATCCAAATCAAAACCTTTTTTGCGGATCTTTGAGGATGAGTATAATTTTAGCAACTTTCAAGTCTTCAGGTAATCAAGCAGTTTCCAGGGAAAAATTTACAATATTCAACACTTCCGAGTTGTGGTCTTGCACTAAAGCTTTCTGTATAGCGACTGTAATACCGTTGCACCCAGGAGCCTCAGGTTTCAGAGCAGCCACTATACATCAGGCATCTATATTTAATAAAATAATACGCCCTGACAGTCAGTTTTTAGCGATCAGTATTTCGCTTCCACAGTATGCCACAATAAAAATAGCTAATGTCCACTTCCCTTTAGGCGTGTTCAGGACAGACTGTTTGTATGTATTATTGGCCGGTGCAAGCAGGGCTGTAATTGAAGGGAATTTTAATTCGCGTCATAGTTACTGGGGCAGTCGGACAGATTCCTGCGGCCAGCTTCTCTGATCGTGAATGTCTAAAAACGCTGTGCGCTGCTGCAATTCCGAAGCTGTTACATTTATACGAGGAGTTTCCCGCTCAGTCATTGACTTAATCTTATCAATGGGAGGGCTAGTGGTAACTAATTGATCCACAGAGGATTCAGGCACATCTAGTGATCATTTTCCGATATACTTCAATACGCGTTTATCGCCACTCAGAAATATGGGTGCTCTCAAATTTGTCAAGCACATTACTTATAAAACGTTGATATCCGCTTCTCTTGATTCGGGAGTTAGTACAAGCCGGTCCGACGGAGCTAAGCAGGCAGTTTCCTTTCCGCAAAATGCAGTACAGCATCAGTATTTACTGTATGCACGGCAACCTCTACCAAACAGCCGTCTCCCTGGTGGACACAAGAATCCAAGAAAGCCTATCGTCGCAGAAAACCTGCCTGGAATAGTCTATCTTACAACCAGAGTCCAACTAATTGTTTAAATTAAAAATTCTTCTCTGCACCTTTCAAAAGAACAATTGAAAATGCAAAGGGAGGAGTAAAACCAGAATTTAAACACATATATCTCAAGTCCAGATAATCGGAAGGCTCTGTATAGGTTCATAGAGCATATCAAGATTACACCTCCAACCTCACTAATTGTATAGTGCTTGCACCACAGAAGGCTAAGAAAAAACTGGAGTGCATTTTTCAGGGCTTGACGTTACGTTTCCAGAAACAGAGACTGGTCCCTTTGTATACACTGTCACCCTGCTCAGCTTTTACCGAGGTTTCCTCATCAGAGCTGCTATCAATCTTGACAACGATGTATGCAATCTGCTGCTCCAGGACACGATGGCGTCACTGTTGGAATGAATAAAATCTTAGCCCAAGATTTTACAACTGACCTATTAAATATTGTGATCTTCATTGGCAAATGCTTGGATTCCACACATTTGAAAGGTGGCGAAAATTATTTTGTTCTTGAAAGAATTAGGGAAGAACTAGATCATAGATAATATTAGGCCAATTGCGTTAACTTCAAGTTTAGTCTAATGAATAGAATGAATAGCACACAGTCGTCTAACAAAGTATGTTCATGAAGTTAACTGTTTCAGCTCAGTACATATTGGCTTTCGACGCGGTTGCTCCATATGGTCCGCGCACGTAGATCTAGAAAGCAGAATCTCTCACTACGCAGGAGGGAAGTCTCAGCTCTGGTGACAATTGATGTTGCTAAAGCCTACGACAGCGTAGAGCGTAGACCCTGCTTAACGAGCTTGCTCAGTTACATCCTCTATTTTATATTTATGAATGGATACATGAGTTTCTGAAGGATTAGCATTTTTACTGTACAGACTTAACCCTCTGATTTAGCACGTATCATCAATCAAGGGGTGTGACACAAGGATCAGTTCTTTCATCGCTGCTTTTTAACATTTTGGTAAATGACATCCCGATCCGTCCAACATAACAGTTTTGTTTATGCCGACGATATAGCTGTTTTCACCTTGGCTCTGGATATTCATGCTCTATACCACACTCTGTAAGAATATTTGGATGAAATTGAAGTCTAGCTGGTGCCACCCGTTAATAATTAAGGGGGTATTATTAACGATGCGCCCTCAACGGTGCGCACACTCCCAAACACCCTTACCGCCGTATTCACAAACACGCTTTCACTCGAACTTCTACTCCAAGCGGCCCTCGAGGCCTGTTTTTCGTTTCACAAAGCAATCTCCATTCGAATCGCTCCTCCAGTGGCGGAGAAAACTTGAGTTTTCTCGAGAATCTCGAGTCTGCGACGACGCTACCTTGGCCGCTCCTCGACCGCCACTCCGCTTGTAAACATGGCCGACATCGCACCGCTCGCTCGCTGTGTGGAATTCGTTCTACCGGTATACCAAAAGTTTCACGAAAGAAGATACGACAAGGATGCACCGAACCTTTCTCTAAAGCATCAGCTGAGAGTGACAGTGACCCGAGACTTCTGGCACGCTGCCGTTTTACGAATGTGGTCATGGCTAGCCTCCGGCCGTCCCTGCCGCTCACGCCGAACATGGATAACCGTGATCAGCCACGGACGTCTGTGTTGTTTCATCGTCGCATCGTCGCATTGCGCGTGTGTGGCGCGGGCACAAGTCGTCACTGGATAAATGGATAACCTTTTCGGGGCCCACTGAGTGCAGAGATGAGGCGCGATTTGGCCAAATGGTGAGCTCGCCCGCGGCCGGAGTCGAGCTGCGGTGGCGCACTTTCCGTGGCTCGCTCCGCGCGCTTCCGCAGACGGCGCCGAACTTTTGGGGGAACAGCGTGTTGTATCCAGTAAGCTGGCGAGCACCGGGGGCGCGGTGGGACTGTGCGGACATAAATGGCTTGCCCGTCGCCCGAGGGTACGTAGTACGTCTGCGGACGCGCGGCCGGCGCGGCGCTGTCGAGGGAGCGCGTTGGTGTGCTCCTCCTACGGAGGGATATTCTCGGCCGACGAAGAGCATGGCTTTTCAAGCACGTTTTCAATTAGGTCTCCCTAACTTGTTTGCAAACCACACGCGGCATTTTCTTCTGGAGGGTCAAATTCAGCGTGCATGAGCTGCAATGCGCTGCGAAGCAGCACGCAAGTTTAGCTCGCCTCCGAGCAGGCCAGAGCCATGCTCGTAGGAGTTCGCGGCTTGTACTTTTTTTCCTGCAATGTATTTTGACGCCCGGCAATAAAAAAAAAGCCTGGTAAAAAAAAAAGTCCATCAAGCCTGTCAATAAAAAAAAAGGGGGCGTCTGTCAAAGCCTGGCAATAAAAAAAGGCAAGCGGCAAAGGCCGAGCGTAGATCTCACACCAAAAAATAAACCGAAGTATTCACACCATTTCTCGAAGCTTACGTCACCAGCAGCGACTGTTGCCAGATGCGAAAACATTTTCCGCCATTTTTCACAGCCGCCCTTTTCATCCAGCCCACAAAACAAGTTACACTATGCTGTTAACGTCGAGTTCGGTTGCGAAAGTTGTTTAGAAGACTTGACACGAAAAACTGAGTATGTTGCACAGTTCAGCACGCAGTTTCCAGGCCAAAAGTTCATCTTAATCTCGTCCCCATATGCCACTTGCGCTGCTCCGAGTGGAGGAGGTATTCTCGAGGAGAACTTGTCGAAGGAAACGCCGAGGGGCGTTCATGAATCCGAATCGGCCCTGGAGTGGAGTAGCGGCTGTATTCTCCGCTCCAACGAGTGGAGGTGGAGCGTCGAGTCGAGGCGCGTTTGTGAATACGGGCGTTAGAGTGAGTGGGGGTAGCTGTTCCGGTCGCAAAGGAGATGCCCTCGACCTGCGTGGCAAGCTCAGCCGGAATTCAACTACCTTGTAGTGACAGAAGGGGGTGGTCGTTTGGTGCCCAGCTGTCGCCGGTTCAAGGCAGAGTAAGGTTCGGAGTCAGAAGTAACAAACAAAACACAATTTATGTACAGCAAGAGACGATACAAAGGAATACACAAGATCACTTGAAATACACAGACGAGAGGTTCACAGAATACAAACGCTAAGCATGCAACTACAGAATGATTCAATAACACAGAGGCTTTACAACAGATCAAACACGAGAGATTACATAAACAAACAAGAAATTGTTCACCGGGCCCTGTTGCAGTCCGACGCCTCAAGAGTCACGATGTGGCCGCCATACAAGACGAGCGCCGCTCCCTAGGAGGTCCGTGGGCTTGCCAGCAGCGGGTGATCCCCGGGAGTCCAGCCGAAGCACGGGCGAACACGTCGCAAACACTGACTGTCTGCACAAGCGGTGCGGTCTCTTTAAATAGGGCGCGCCGCGTCTGTCTGTTAACACGCGCCAAAGCTAGCGCGCACACACACTTAGCTTCGCTGGTTAGATCGCTCTCTCTTCCTCCCGTCGAGCCGCGCGTCGTCATTGGCTAGGTCCCATAGAAGATTCTGGAATTTTCTGGCGTATTCCAGTCCGATGAACCACCGTCCTCCCCGGGCAATGGGAAAGAGGGTGACGGCAACGCGTACAAAGCTACACACTCTCCCGCGCGGGGAAGGGGGCTTTTCTCTCCATGCTCTCCACGCGACGCCGCGCGGGCCTAGTGCTGTACCGGCTTGATGAAAATGTGTGCCGATTTCGTGACACTGCCCCTCCCTTAAAGAATATTGTCCCACAATATTCACAACAACCACGAACATCGCGCGCACATGCATACGCTCACAAGTATATGGGGCAAATATCCACATCACACACATTGCACAAATTTCACAAATTGTAATAACACATTACAAAACTTACACATCAATGCCATGAAATTCACAAACATAGCAACACACTGCCGTCGAATACACATAGGAAGCAACAACACAGAAACCCATAGTTATTCAAATGTGACGCGCACAAACCCACGGCATGCTTTCGCCGATATTTCCAAAAATGGCTTGTGGCTCTTCCTTCGAACAGGTGAGCTCCTATCAAACTACCTAGCGCGCCAGTTCTCTTTCTTACGAAGCACTGGTGCTTCTTTCTTAGCCGTGTCCTGGCTATTTTTCTGGTTCTAATGATATTTCTGATCTGCGATTTTATTTCGCTCCTCCCTCTACTCTTGAGTTCTGCTTTCCCATCGGAAGCTTGGCCAGAACTAGTGCTAACATGCCTAGGGCCGCTTCTATTAGGCAGTCTCATTCCTTCCCGGCTGGTGATACATTCTTTGCGCTTGCGCTTCCAGTCCTTCATGAACTTCTTCCTTGTTTTACTTTGGGACTCTTCCCGCTCGACTTTGCCTACATCAGCAGTGTTGAGTTTTCTTTTCTTTCTTACTTTCGCCCGCACACCTGACCGAGGCGCGTTTGTTCCCGTTTTACTGGGATAATCAGAATATTGTTTTCTGGCAGGAGCGTCTTTGTGAGAACTTTGTTCTCCCTCAATCCTTTTAATTTTCTTTCTTTTCTTTACGACCTTCAGTCGTACTTTCTTAAAGAAGGACTCATTTTCAATTAGAGACTCATTCTCCTCACTTTTGGTTGCATCCTGTTCCTTAAAATGTTTGTTAAACTCTTTTCTCGCAGTGCAGTCTTCTCTTTCTGGCGGTTTCCATTTCTTATTTGCACTGTCATTCCCAACGGAGGGAAATATTTCGTCCTCCTCAATGAGTACAGCCTCCTCGTCAGTTGAACCGTTCCTGGAAACCGGTTCTTGCATTTCGGCAAGAGTGCTGTCCTCAGCATCAGCCCCATCTAAGCTTTCGGGATCGCTGTTATTCGACAGCTCTTCCTTTCCGTCAGTCATGCGACCAGACGTGGAGCTAGAATATTGCGCTTTCTCTTGAAGTGAAGAGTACATGCATGAGCCTTCTGGCTCGACAGCTGCCGTTGCAGCATCTCTGCAACCTGTCGTCTCGGAGGGCACAATCTCATTTTCCTGAGAATTCTGTGCTCCAGTTAGGTCATCTTCTGAAGTTTCTGTTGCAGGAACACGCTGATCCACAACCTCATTCTGGCTGCTGGAGCCAGTTTCTACAGTACCTGTGGCTGTAAATGAATCGCTCGGTTCGCTGTACTTTCTAATATAAAGAAAGGTAACCTCCGGAGGCTCGGTGATACCTTTCAAACACCGAACTTCAGCCAGCTTTTTGAGAAGGATATCTTTCTCTTTTAAGAATTCTTTTTCTTTTACTGCCTGCTTCCTGAGCCATTCTTTCTCTCTTTCTGCTCGTTTCCTGAACCATTCTTTTTCTCTTTCGGCTCCCTTCCTGAGCCATTCTTTTTCTCTTTCTTCTCGTTTCTTGAGCCATTCTTTCTCTCGTTCTTCCCTTTGCCTCTCTTTCTTTCTCAGCCTCTTGTAGAACCTCCCTTTCTTTTCGGTCCACCCATTCTCCCAGTTGAGCTCCTTTAAGACCTTCCTCTCGGCCCAACGCAATAATCTCCTTGAGATTCATCTTCAATCTGAACTGCATAATGCTAACACATAGCACTCTCAATGGACCTTACACAACCGCTTCAGCGCGGTACCTCTCGCTATCGCTCTGCTGCTACACTGTTTACGACCTCTTCGTAAACTCTTCCAACTCATTCTCCGTCCTCTGAGCTTGAATACACCAAACGTCCTGTCGTGGACGCCAGAATAATTGTCACCCGTTAATAATTAAGGGGGTATTATTAACGACGCGCCCTCAACGATGCGCACACTCCCAAACACCCTTAGAGTGAGTGGGGGTAGCTGTTCCGGTCGCAAAGGAGATGCCCTCGACCTGCGTGGCAAGCTCAGCCGGAATTCAACTACCTTGTAGTGACAGAAGGGGGTGGTCGTTTGGTGCCCAGCTGTCGCCGGTTCAAGCCAGAGTAAGGTTCGGAGTCAGAAGTAACAAACAAAACACAATTTATGTACAGCAAGAGACGATACAAAGGAATACACAAGATCACTTGAAATACACAGACGAGAGGTTCACAGAATACAAACGCTAAGCATGCAACTACAGAATGAATCAATAACACAGAGGCTTTACAACAGATCAAACACGAGAGATTACATAAACAAACACCAAATTGTTCACCGGGCACTGTTGCAGTCCGACGCCTCAAGAGTCACGATGTGGCCGCCATACAAGACGAGGGCCGCTCCCTTGCAGGTCCGTGGGCTTGCCAGCAGCGGGTGATCCCCGGGAGTCCAGCCGAAGCACGGGCGAACACGTCGCAAACACTGACTGACTGTCTGCACAAGCGGTGCGGTCTCTTTAAATAGGGCGCGCCGCGTCTGTCTGTTAACACGCGCCAAAGCTAGCGCGCACACACACTTAGCTTCGCTGGTTAGAGCGCTCTCTCTTCCTCCCGTCGAGCCGCGCGTCGTCATTGGCTAGGTCCCATAGAAGATTCTGGAATTTTCTGGCGTATTCCAGTCCGATGAACCACCGTCCTCCCCGGGCAATGGGAAAGAGGGTGACGGCAACGCGTACAAAGCTACGCGCTGTCCCGCGCGGGGAAGGGGGCTTTTCTCTCCATGCTCTCCACGCGACGCCGCGCGGGCCTAGCGCTGTACCAGCTTGATGAAAATGTGCGCTGATTTCGTGACAGCTGGACAGTATCAATTTCTCCCTAAATGTCAATAAATGTGGTGTGCTTGTATTTCCCCCGGATACAGATTTGCACATTTCTTTAGCTCATCGCTCCAACCAGATTGTACAGCTCGATTCGTTTAATATTTAGAGGTTACATATGCCCCAACATTGGATTGGAAACTACATATAAAAACAATGTCGTTAAAGGAGAACACGCTCTTGGGCGGCTAATACGAATTAGCTATAAAAATTACTAAAAGTATAAACTTTCATCAGGTCGCTAGACCCGGCCTCTGAAGTCATTCCTCCCATTTTTGCATCCCAATTGACCTTATTCTTATCCGATCATTCGCCACGCTAAATCGGCCACAGATTATGGTAACACAGAAGCTTTTAGCGGCAATCAATGTCGACCTGAGCTATTTGCAATGGTTTGACGACACGGAGGCCGCAGTGGACTTTCGCTATGACGACATTTTCCCCTCCCATGCAAAATATATGCCTGCAAACATTTTAAACTGTCATCTTTGTCATCACCTAGAAAAATACCCCCTCACACTGTTACCTCTACATATGTCTCAGACAGCCACGAAAAAGCTGCAGTTGGCATATTTCACAGGATTTTACATGGAGTTATTGCATCCGTATCCCAGAATGTATTTCCATAATTTTTGCATAAGTTTTGCCGCTTGAATTGGCTATGCACAAAATTCAATGCCACGTATCACACGCAGTCAATCTTACAGATTGTTTATCTGTGCTGATTTCTCTTGAAAGCTAACAAAAATATTTTTAAGTCGATTCCTGCGTATTTTTGTTCCGTGTACTTTGAAAGAAGTTCGTTTTGTCTGGTTTCCTAGCCATGCAGGTGTTCATTCAAATGGCGTGACTGATTACTTAGCGAGATCAGCTTTTAATGCGTCTGTATTATATCCAATCCCTAATTTTAGTATATTGGCAATTTTCATGTTCAAGTGGTTCCAGCCATATATCAACAAGGCTGTGGGATCCCTTACTGAATACCACGGATTATCAGCATTTATAACATAATTGAAATGTTCGTGAAATGTCCGTACGTGAAAATGCTGGAAGGAATATTATAGTGGCTGCACAGCAACCATAGTTCTGCATAAAGAAAGTAACAAAATTCCCATAAAGAAAGGAGTTAGGCAAGGAGACACAATCTCCCCGGTTCTATTCACAGCTTGCTTAGAAGAAGTATTCAGAGTTGGAATGGGAGCAGTTAGGGATACGGGTAGATGGAGAATACCTCAGCAATCTGCGATTTGCTGATGGCATTGCCTTGCTAAGCAACTCGGGGGATGAACTGTAAATAATTATTGATGACCTAGACAGGAAAAGTAGAAAGGTAGGCTTGAAAATCAATATGCAGAAGACTAAGGTAATGTTCAACAGCCTCGGGAAGGAACAGCAGTTTACATTAGGTAACGAAGTACTGGAAGTAGTAGGCGAATATGTCTACTTAGGACAGGTAGTAACCGCAGATCCGGACCATGAAAAGGAAATAACAAGAAGAATAAGATTGGGATGGAGCGCATTTGGCAAGCACTCGCAGATTATGACTAGCAGCTTACCGGCTAACCAAGAGGGTTCTACTTAAGTTGAGGACAACCCAGAGGGCTATGGAACGAAAAATGGTCGGGGTAACATTAAGAGATAGCAACCGTGCAGAGTGGGTCAGAGAAATAACTCAAGTTACTGACATTCTAGTGGAAATTAAGAAGAAGAAATCGGCATGGGCAGGACATGTAGTGCGAAGAGAGGATAACCGATGGTCGCTTAGGCTAACAAACTGGATTCCAAGGGAAGGAAAGCGTAGCAGAGGGCGGCAGAAAGTTAGGTGGGCGGATGAGGTTAAGAAGTTCGCAGGGGTCAAGTGGGTGCAGCTAGCACAGAGCGGGTTAATTGGAGAAATATGGGAGATTCCTTCGCCCTGCAGAAGGTATAGTCAGGCTGATGATGATGATGGAACGTTCGCTTATGTAAAACAAGGCAGTGCGAAGTAGCAATGACACTGTTGCAGTGAAGAATTCGGGGCTTGAATTTGTATCTATGCAGATTTAGGCGGACACCAACAAACCGTTGTGCATAATGTTGCGAAGTTGAATGCATAAAACTTTTTCCTCTAATGCCGGCGGTTTCCACTTCAGAGAAGGACATACCTGTAGGTCCCCCTCTCAAGTGGTTAGGACTCCCCTTGTCACTACCCGCATTACTGTCGCTCGGTGCGAGTGCCAAGGAATTTGCGTTGGACACTGTTTGTAAAATTATACATGACTACATTATAACAAAAGTTTGGTTATACTTTTGACCCTCCTCGAAACTCTTCCAGGTTATTTTTGTATCGCAATTATTATAATTTTCATGACCCCAATTCTTATAGCTGCATTGTTATCATTCCTTACATTCTCGCTTTGCGACGAGCTTGTGCATGTAGTTGAGTTTGTGTACAAGACCACACCTTTGCCAATCTCCCATGGCGGGTACGTGCCATTTTTAAAGTGTCAACAACAATAACAAACAACAGCGAAGGCTTCGAGCAGGAAGGAGCGAGCGTGCCTGCCTAACACACACTGACGTGAAGGAGAGATGCTACTCGGAAAAACGTTTTTAGTTTTTGTCACAGAATAATGAAACTTGCACCGTGTAAAGAACTTAAGCTCGTCTTTTCAAATCTGCTTTTAGATTTTTGATATCTTATTTGGTTCATATTTTGCATACCATGCATTTGCGAAATTAATGCATGTTTGTGCACACTTGGGTGCTAACAGGGAGCACAATAGAACACTAACAAATAGCTCATATTGCTCCCAACAAACAGTAGAATTCAATAAAGCATAAAAATATACTGTACGGTTCACATTTTCGTCTAGAAAAAAATTCCAATGTGAAGTCCCAGTTTTACCATTCCCAACAAAAAGTCAATTGAAATTATCTTACTGAATATTTTGCTAAACGGTCTGAAACCTGTTCCTTTGAATTCAGGATATACTAAAGCATAACCATGCCAAATATCATTGTGATTGGACAACATAAAGTGCTCAAATTTTAGTGCACAAACTCTAAAGATAGGTCAAAACGAGGAAGAGAGAAAAATGCATTTCTAAGTTAAAAAGTATGTTTATTACTATACTACCCAGTCAATGTTAATGCAATTTGCATATAATGCAAGCAAGGGTGTCTCAAAAAAGTATACAAAGTTAGAAGGCAGCAGCCCAATACGTTGGCCCCTTACAATCCCTGCGAGCACACTCCGGCTGTGACGTTCGTGGACCCTGCCTCGCCTGCAGTCAGCTGTGTGGCTCGTTCAAGGTTTTCGGCGGCGGCTCCGGCGGCGGCAGCATGCAATTTTTTAACGATAGCAATAAAATCCTTGTGGTGCACCGGTTTCGCAACACCCATAATCGCACAAACCCGCAAAAGCTGCTTATGCGCGACGCCGATCGCGCGCTCTGATCACTGACTTCACGTTCACGGCTCGTGCACTACTGCAGGCGGACGTCTCATCACTGCCGTTGCACAATCGCGATGCGCGGCTCGAAGAATATGACGAAGAAACTGCAGTTGTCAGGTGCGCGTCATTTCGGCAGTATAGCTCCAAAAACGATAAGAGTCCTTCTCGTCTTCCGGCCGATTCAGAGATAGCATCGCCCCGCTGGCGGGGCATGCCGCGCAACGTCTTGCAATACGCCGATCTCTTAGATAATTGCTTCCGCGCTCGTCTTTACGCTTGTTTTAGTCGTTGAACATCCTTATCTTTCGCTCTGATACACTGACAAAGTCTTCGACGCTCCGGATGAGGTGAAGATCCCAATCGGGTGCATCACCGTTGTCGCAGTTCCTCTGTTAAAAAAAGTTAGCAAAACTATTAGGACCGTTACTAACGTTCTAGTCGAGCGAAAAGTTGGTAACGCAGCGATTGCTAACCTCTTGTTCCTCGTTGCTAACTTCTTGGCAAGTTCTTGGACCGTTACTAACTTTTTACTACTACGTCTCTGTTACTACCTCGTGTGCCCAAGTTACTAACTGAAACATCGCTTTATACGTGTAATTTTTTAAAGCATTTATAGGTGCCATTTTTAAAATATAAGAGCGAAACTTTCGTGCGGCCTGTGCAGATGGACAGTACACCAAGGCGGACAGAGCTCGAAGACTAAGTAAAATTAGATAGGCAACCTTTTTAGTTTCATTTTGAGAGAGAAATATATCGTGAAGCTGAAGACCGTAAACATATAAGTTGAGTCCAGTTTTAAAACTTTCGCAATGATTATACATTTCAGAAAATTTAACCTCAGCCATAGGTATTTAAGAGCTCGTTAGTTGGATTCCCACGTTGCAGATTTATAAGAGGACGTCACTGCACGGACGCTGCAGTATTGTCGCGAAAGTCACGGTTATTGCTTCTGTGTCATGAAATAGGCGAGCGTATTCCGTATTTTCTGCATTTAAGTGTTTTTGACACCATTCTAAACATGTTGAGTGTGGGACATGAGCTTAACGAGCTCTGAAATGCGTACGTTTTATCCAAATTTTTCTAACTGCATTGCCAATCAAGGAAAACTTAGAACTCGACTCAGCGTCTATGTTGAAAGCCTTCAATTGTGCAATATTATCATGCAGGCATTTATATGTAGCTTGCTGTGTAATTGTCCAATCACTAAGTCCTATCACGCACGTGTCCATCTATATGTGCACATGATTAGGCCACACCGATGCTACTCTGTCAGATTTCAAACTAATGATCTCTAAACATAAAAAAAAAATAATCACCCTGTATATCGCACCTCAAAGGAACTTGATAGGGCAATGCTTTGTTGATGAAGCATTAAAAACTTTTTGCGTAGCATTCACGAACTCTAATTCCCTATTCACCTTCCTGTGAAAACGGAACAGGGAAAATAAATGAAAAGTAGGGCTAGGTGTTGCATGTATTAATAATATACAATATAAATGCCGATAAGCTGAGCAAATAAGGCAGAGTAAATATGTCAAGTGAGCCAAACGATCAAGTCGAAAAGGAGGACCTATAAAACCTGCCTGTGTTTACTTTCACGCGGCCACAGGGCCCACTGCATAGACCTCGGAAACAGAGGAGGCGACGCCGCAACGCGCGTAAGGCAACACCGTGGGGGAAGGGCTCTTTGTTCTTCGAGGACACGGCAGTGGTTGTTTGAAGCGAGCGATCGGCGCCGGCTGCTCTCGTTTCGGACGAGGCGTCTCGTCTTCACCTCAATGAAACCCGCCGGCGGTGCGTTCCCACGATATGCTGTGCCATGGCTATGCACGATCTTCGCCATCGACTCGGCTTCCATCCCTCCTCGTCATCGTTGAGCAGAAACGTCACGAACAGCAGCTTGCCGAAAGTGGCCAGAGTGAGGTGGCATGAGCAAAATGACTGTCCTAAGAATGTATACATTTTTTTTTTTAATAAAAGCGCATTGTTGTTCGCGAGAGTATAATTTTTGATTTCTTCTAGTTTCAATTGGTAACCGTCGAAATCTTCGGGTACTTTTCTGGAACTTGGTATTCCCCATGCTTGCCGATGACTAGTTTTCGGCAACTTGTCGCTGCGCTTTAAAAACACTGTCACAGCAGCAACATGTTTTCATTTTCCTGCAATCTTGCAGCTGCCGCTGGCTTCTCTGATATGCCTGGTAGGTTGACAGCTGAGTAGAAAAAGGAAAATTTAAACCTTGCTTACAGCTAACGAAAAGATATTACTCTCAGTTGGATGCATTTCGAGGACGCTGACACACACCTGTGCGATGCATCGGCCAGACACTTCGCTTCCGTGTTCTGTGCAAAAGTCTTTCACATGGTGCACATGTCCAGACTCAAAATATTTGATGCATTTAGCTATGTTGGAGCCCCGAAAAAAGCCTGTCAATCCCAAGGCAGGCTGAAATCCGGCAGCTATTAGCAGGCTCCTGGCGGATGCACGATTGTGTTACGTTACGTCGGGGCACAGTCGCGCGGGAAGCCGCTTGTTGCCCGTTTCGCGTGCGTGCGTGTTTGCAAAGCGTTTTGTAGACGTATGATCAGAACATTATCCATGTGTTAGAATGACCACGGAATTCCGTTGATTCGAGTATCATTGTTTAAAGAACGCAAAAAGATAATCAGTGTTAAAGGACAAACGCAGGCCGATGTTGCAGATGCTTTGAAGAACACGGATTTTGGTCGTACCTTGGTGATGGGACGGATGGAGGTAAGTGATTTCCGAACCTAAAATGTGCAATGTGGACTGCCGCCCGAATAGGGCACCTTTATCAGAGTGACAGGCAGCGATCGGCGATGTTTGATACGCGCATCCGTCGATGTCCTGCCTGATCGAGCCTCGATAAGAATGGCAGATGAAAACATGGGTTTCTGACATGTTTTTCACTGGAAACTAAGACTTAGACTTACATGAGCATTTTCAAGCATTCAGAAATGCTTTTCATTAAAGGGATAAATATCGAAAGCAGTTTTTCGGCAATTCGGCTATGTTCATCCCAGGGCATTCTAACTTTATGTATTTCCGTGAACACTGCATTTTTTCTTTGTGAATAGCTTACACAGGAAGAAAATGCTCAGCTTAGATTGTTCTTGCCTTGACTTAACTTGGCTTACCTTGCATAGGGTTGTTTCGCACAATCACTATGGTTCTGACTAATGCGATTGAAAATGCTCAGCTTAGATTGTTCTTGCCTTGACTTAACTTGGCTTACCTTGCATAGGGTTGTTTCGCACAATCACTATGGTTCTGACTAATGCGATTGGGTCAGTAGTGCAGTGAAAACAGCTTCGTCGCGTATGTCTGGTAGCAGAAAAGATGCAACGTAATTCAAAGAAACGTTAGAAACAGTATATGTTAGGCTTGCACTTTTTGTGTAGATGTAGATTTTTCAGCCCTGCAGCTCTTCATTTTGGTGTTTCTTTTTCAAACTGCAAATCTCCCACCAGACACAGCAGTTCTGCATGATGAACTGACCGTTAATGGACACGTGGAGTTCATGAAAAAAGAGGTCAAGCGGCCCTCTCCTACCTCGAAGCTATCCGATTTGATGAAACAGAACAGTGCATCAAGGAGGCAGTGGATGAAAGACACGCAGCCATCAATAGCCGAAGTGATCGAAAAGTACCCTGCTCTATCGAATGCGGAAAGGGCGTGCAGGATATTCCTTTTCCGAATTCTTTCTCATGAATGCACATTGTCCTCATTTAAGGTACAGGTGAAGAACCCCATCTAAGTTATTTAACAGAAAAACACGACGGTTTGAAGCCGACTGGTTCTCCTTCTTCATGGTGTGATTCTAATCAAGGCGCAGCTTGGCTTTTTAAGCTGTTGTGTTGACGACCTCCGCGCCAATGGTCGCAAACCATGGATGTGCGAAGAGGGAAGGGTCTGGCAACCAGCATCGAACGTCTCCTCTCTCGCCCGAAAGACCCCCACCCTAAAGAAAATATTCAAAGAGTGGTCTACAAAAACCCTGCTCGGTCTGCCCGGCTTCATATGTAGGGCAAACGAAAAGCTTCCAGGAAAGCATGAAGCAACACAGAGCTGACGTTTGACAAATGTATATTCAGCCAGTGCGGGGTCCGAACACTGCAACAGATGCGACCACAAAATCGACATCAATAGAACGGTTATAAAAGCCAATGACACTAATATGCGCAGGAGGCTTTTACCTGAGTCGTGGAATATTCAGCAAACAACGGGGAACGTTAATCGCTCTTTGGGGACCCGTCCTTCTTCATACATGTATGGTTTGCTGTCACTGACACAGAAGTGGTCATTGCAAGGGCTTAAAAAAATCAAGCTGCGCCTCGCCCGAAGTCACACCAAGAAGGAGACAAGTCCGCTTCGAAACTTCGTGTTTTTCTGTTAAAGAACTTTGTTGGGGTTATTCACCTGTACCTTAAGGTAAATTTCCCAACCAGACAGACTTCTGTCCGATGTTTTCTTTTGTGTCTCAATTTATGTTTTAACATTATCGATAAAAATATTGAGTTTAGTAATCAAATGAATTTTTTTTTTCATTTAATTACTCAGATTTCTGAGAAGGCCGGTAGCTGTACTGCTTTAATTTCCCTTCGGTAGTTTACTCATAAAAGTGGCACTAATTTTGACTCATGGTACTGGCGCAGGACACCTACCCCGCTCTTTCTTTGGAGACTTCGCAGCTGCATGAAGCTAAAGAAATCTTCGCCACTTTTGAGGCACTCAATGTGGATGCCATTGACCTTATAGACGGTATTGCAGCTGTTATAGAAATATATTGGATTTTCGATATTAAGTACAGCAACCACAACAAGAACACATTTGCTGTTTTATAACATTTTTGTGGCCTTCAAACATCAACCATGACTCCGTTAGTACTGCGCACTATATCATGCATTGAAGAGGGCTTGAAGAAGACTGCATAATGTATATTTGGAGGGAAAATAAAAGTTCAGTCCGTTCTGCAGTATCTGACTATATATTTGTTCCTGGCTTTTAAGCAGTGCAAATTTTAGTCCCTCATCGACATCCAGGAAACAAACTACTGGCCCACTGTTCTTATGACAATGAGCACTAATTTGATGAGAGTTGATTGGAGTCTCGTGTGTAAAAGAAGGCAACTTTTTTTAATTTTTCAGTTTGCATGACGTGAAAACACCTTCTGCAGATACCACATCCATGGCATTTCAGCCAGGGCTATATAGGAGTGGAAATTTCCCTTTTTTGTTCGGAAATGCGGATATTTAGCAAAAATGTCATCAATAATTTTTTTACGTGTAACATTAATACGCGTGTTGCGTTTGCGAAATAGAAGCCTGGGATGAGATGATGGAAAATTTTATGCAAACAAAACTTATATGTACACCCGTTTGAGATGCACCTACTCAGAAGTGTGCGCATAAATTGATGCGTGAGCATGCTGCATTTTTCCAGCAGTGCGAAATAGAGCAAAACATTTGCTCCTTACCAACTGCAAAGCACCGAATATGAATCAATTGTAGTTATAAGTATGGCTTGGTACAAAATGTGCATCAGCAGAATTGTTTGTGCATATTAATGGGCTATGTGACTCTGGATTAAATTCAAAATGTAATACTTATTTTACCAATTTGTTAAACATACTCGTCATTTTTACTACTTGCAGAGCAAAAGGTGCCCTCCCTGTCTATGTAATTCAGCTCAAGAGGCAGTTCTCATGTGAGCAGCAGGAATTTTAAAAGTTTTATATGTATACACATTACAAGCTCTATGAGTTACTGCCTTTTTAGCAACTGCAGTTAGTAACGGCACGGTTAATAACTTTTACTAACTTACCAGTTACTAACTGAACTTACTAACTTAATGGGTTGCTACCCTATTAGTAACTGAAGTTAGCAACAGGAAGGTTAGTAACAGTTAGTAACCTTCCCATTGCTAACGGCACTTACTAACAAGGTAGTAACATATGTGACAAGTGGTTGCTACCCTAAAGTTAGTAAAAATACTACCTTTTTTCTTAGAGTATAGGCCTAACAGCAGACGAACCTCCCGTCACCGGAGCTTTCCGCTTGTGGTTGTGGTGTCTTGATCTATATACTTATTCCTCGTCGGGAACTTCTGTGAACAAAAATCGCGTTTCTCGCTGACATCCATGGCGGAGAAAGGAGAAAAACTCGAGCAGAAGCGTTACTTCACCGCGGTGACGGCGGAACGAAGAAGAGCGTAGCCAATGGTGGTGCTCTGGATATACCACGTGATTTAAAGGGCCAGTCGCGGCTCTCGACATGGGCGGGAAACTATCAGTTTTTCATAATTTTATCAACAATGTCTCGCTGCCGGTATGGCTTCTGGGAGAAAGGGGGTTGGGCCTACTTCCCCGCGAAATTTCAAGAGCGGGCGACGTCGTGGTGCGAAATGCCGCGTGCCTGAAATTCGGTCAAATTCCCACTTTCAAGGGCCGCCGGGAGTGCTTTAATTGCATTGTTTACTAACTTCCCGTTGATTCTCGGCTCTGATTTTTTTTTACAGAATAGAATATAAAACGTAAGAAGGGAGAATATAAAACGTAAGAAATCACAAAATCGCCTTTTTAGAAAAAAATCGCGGATTTTTCACCCGCATAAGAGAGCTTCAAAATCATCATTTATACTCCCTTCCAACAGACAAATGACTGCTCCTTGAACGGCTCGACATGATTTCGAATGCCGCCTGGACTTCTGCTAATACATTTTAAACCGGCACCCTGAATTTCTGATGGAAATTGTTCTTGGTTGATGGGGCTCACTTCACCAGGAATTCAACCGCCAACCTGATGATGCTAATGATCAAGCGTCACCCCCATGGAAAGGTTTATTGCCACCTGTATCTATAGGACAAGTACTGACAGTGAGGCTGTACGCGGAAGCTGTACCTAAAGAAGTTATGGATGCTTTAACTTTCGGGCTGTCACTGTATGTGCTGAAGCATACGCTGCTTTGACACTGTGGCCCTCCGTAATATTGTTACAGGGTAGTTCAGCTTGGGATTGCAGAGAGTGGACACGAAAGACAAGGCTTTCAAACAACAGGCGTTTTCTGCAGGCATCAGCCGACACTGCTCGAACGTCGTCTTCTCTAAAGACTACGAGTATCTTCTTTCCTTATGCGCATATCAGTGCATGCACCGCCTAATGTAACGATATTTTTAATATGAAAAACGTGCCATGTTTGCCCCGTTGTGTCGCAGCCGCGATCGTCGGCCATGGCCCAGTCAGATATTTTCTTTTATTGTTTGTTTAGAGGCTAGTCAACTCCTTTAAAACGGATTACTTTATAAGCTTGTCTTCAATCTTCTACGGATGGTCGGGGCAAGGTGTACTATACCGGGTGTATGTCGTGACGCTGGGGCTAAGTCGACCCGGCCTTCACTTGGCAGCGTGCAGAGACTCCGGGTTGAAGAAGGATTGAATCTTCGAAGTTGGTAAAATATATACAAGCAGGTTTAATGGCACTTTGAGAAACCTTATTTACATGAAGAAGAAGGGTATAACACCAAAATGGCAAGCGTTAAGAGTTCATAGCGAGAAGCGTCTGGATGAGCCGTTTACCCAGGGCTCAGAGCCTCTTTTCGTGCTCTGCAATCTCCTTAAAACCCCCTATGTCCAGCCCCTCTCTGAAGATGCTGACCAACCAGTTCCAGGGCACGCCCCTCAGATATCGGCATCCAATCGAACACATCACTGCACTGATGGTCTGATGCACTGACTGGTCCGGCATTGTTTCGTTGGGCGTGGTCACTTGTTGGCGGGAAGAGCTTGGGAACGGCGAGGAGGTACATTTCTATTCTTCAGCAAAGATTCGATATGCTGGTTCCGGTAAGTGGATTTCCTTCTCAGAAACCCAAGTGCACGTGCGCGCCGCATACTGCTCCCAGCATTGTCCCTTTCTAGCAATTGCAAATCTTTCCTGCATTCCCGGGAAATCCTCTAATGGCCGTAATCACCTTGCTCCTTTCTTGTCCTGTACGTCAGCGGACGTGTCACTCTGTCATCTCCTTTGGACAGTAGGCATTCCTCACTGGACGATAGCGCTTCTCGACGGGAAGGGTGAACAATCGAACGAAAGCACTTCCGGCTATTTCCTGCAGGGGGACATTTCTTTGTATTTTTCTAGACGTTCCCTTGACAGGGCCAATTTGGCATTTGCAGGGTCTCCACAAAGCAAAACAGGCTTACACAAAAGGATTATGGAAACAGGCTCACTTAGCGCCCTTGCACCAGCAGCACATATCCATGCCCACAGGCGAACAATAGAGCGCGCCAGTGCGAACGATGCAAGGTCATAACAGCCTCCTCCCCCGCCAGAAGAGTCACGGAAGGCAGCAGTCGCAGCTGCTGCATGAAGAGACGACTTAATGGCCTGCACATGAATGCTTGAAGCTCGCTGTTGCTTGTCGCGTTGTCTTGATTGCCGTAGGCCAAATTGCTTGAGCTGTCTCTGAAACTCAACCACATGTCCAAGCAAGCACTCGGCTCCCGTCTGAAGAGACCAGGTGAAAAGAAAACTGCCATCGTTGTTCGAGAAAAGCCCACACTCAAGACGCTCAGGATCCACGTATTCCTAGAAAACCAAACGTGCTGCTTTACATAGTCACACATATACAAGCGCACGAGAAAAAAAAAACCTGATTATCAATTTGGATACATGGTGAGGAACACCTCGGACCGCTTAGAAACAGCGGCTAAGCGCGTCCGCATTCCCATTTAACTTGCCCTTTTTGTATCTTATTTCAAAATTGTACTGCTGTAAAATCAAGCTCCACCTCAGAAGGCGACTGTTCTTCGATGTCGCAGTTTGCAGCCAAGCCAGGGGACAATGGTCCGTCTCTACGGTGAATTTGGCCCCTCCAAGATAGCACTGCAATTTTTGAATGGCCCATACAATGCAAGCGCACTCTTTCTCTGACGCGCAATAAGCTCTCTCTCTAGAACTCAGTTTTTTGCTCAGGTAGAGAACAGCACCTAGCCCTCGATCACTTGCATCACACTGGACCGTGAATTCTCGGTCGTAGTTTGGAGCTCGCAATACCGGACGGCTAATCAGCACAGCCTTCAGGTTTACGAAGGAGGCTTTCTTTTGTTCGTCCCAGACTACATTTGTCGGTTCTGTCTTGCGGAGAGCGTCGGTCAGAGGGCTAACCAAAGCTGAATAGTTAGGGATGTAGTGATTGTAGTATCCAGTCAGACCCAGGAATGCTCGAATTTCTGTCTTCGTGCTCGGCCGCGGGTAGTTTGTTACCGCAGAAATCTTAATCTCACTGGGTTTCCTGAAACCTTGACTTACATTGTGACCCAAGTAGTCCACGGTCGCCCTTGCCAGGCAACTTTTCTCGGCCTTTACGGTTAGTCCAGCTTGACGCAAAAGGCTCAGTACAGCTCTTAGATGTACCATATGGTCCGCCCATGAGTCGGAAAAAACCGCAATGTCATCTAAATAAGGCACCGCGAATGTTTCACACCCCTTTAAAACCCTATCCATGAGTCGGGAAAAACAAAATGGAGCATTTTTGAGCCCGAAACTCATCATTGTTGGCTGGTAGCTGCCCGTCGGAGTGACGAAATCCCCGTATCTGCTGGCGCGTTCAGTGAGCGGTACTTGCCAGTATCCTCGAGTAAGGTCCAGCGTAGTCACATATGCCGCTCTACTGACCTGTTCTACTCTCTCCTCGATATTCGGAATAGGATACACTTGATCCCTGGTTAGAGAATTTAGCTTTCGGTAATCTACCACAGGCCTAGGGTCTTTACCTGGAGCTTCTACTAAGATCATTGGCGAAGCATAATCGCTTTCCGAGGGTTTTATTACTCCCAGTTCCAGCATGCGAGTTACTTCCCTATCCAGAATTTCTCTTTGCCTTGGAGAAAATCGGTAGCACCTTGATCGTACTGGCACGTCTGAAGTCAGCTCAATATCGTGCTCAGTCAAATCAGTTCTGCCTGGCCTGTCCGCGAAGCAGGCCTCAAACTCTCTTATTATCTCGCCCAGATCGGACAGCTGGGATTTCTTTAGTTCTCCTCTCTGCTCCGTCTTTTTGAGAAGCTCCTGAGCGTTGCTTCCTTTTCCGCTGAGGCAAATCAAGTTATACCCCATCTCCTCGGGAAGGTTTAACGTTATATTTACCACGGCTTCCCTCTGCACATAAGGCTTCATAAGATTGCAATGATAAATGCGCACTTCTTTACGCCTACCGGGGATTTTCACTGCGTAGTTAGTGTTAGAAAGCTTTGCAACGACTTCAGCAGGTCCTTCCCACTGTACTTCGAGCTTATTCTGCCTTGAACCTCTCAGCAACATCACCTGGTCCCCGATACGAAACGTCCCTTGACGGGCTGACTTATCATAGTACACTTTGGAACGAGCCTGGGCTGACTTCATGCTGGCCTCAACGAGTTCCTTAGTGTTATGTAAGCGATTCAAGAGGTTCAGAATGAATTCTACTACTGTTGGGTCTTCTCTGCGCCCCTCCCATGCTTCGTGCACCATTCGCAAAGGTGAGCGCAGTCACCTTCCGTACACCAACTCGGCTGGGCTAAATCCAGTGGATTCGTGCGGCACTGACCGCAAGGCGAAAAGTGCTGCAGGCAGGCAGATATCCCATTCGCGCTTGTTTTCATAGCACAGTCCCCTCAGGACTCGTTTGAGAACAGAATGCCATCTTTCTACGCTGTTGCTCTGCGGATGGTGGATCGAGCTATGCACTACCTTAATGCCGCATCGCTCGAGAAATGAGGTGGTGAGGACACTTGTGAAAACGCTACCCTGATCACTTTGGACCTCGGAAGGGAATCCAACTTGTGCAAACGCTGACAGCAGCGAATCCACTACACTCTCGGACGTCACCTCGCGCAGCGGAACAGCTTCTGGAAACTTGGTGGCTGGGCATAACATAGTGAGGATATAACGGTACCCTGACTCTGTCACAGGAAGTGGCCCAACTACATCTATTACTAACCGGTGAAGCGGCTCGGTAATGATTGGTACTAACACCATCGGAGCTTTCCACTTATCTTGCGCCTTTCCAACCCGCTGGCACGTGTCGCATGACCGTACAAAATTTTCCGTGTCCTTAAAACATCCAGGCCAATAGTATTCTTGCAACAGTCTCTGCTTTGTTTTCCTTATTCCAAGGTGACATGACCACGAGCTGCCATGGGAAAGTCGCAGTAAGTCTTCGCGGTACTTTTGGGGAACGACTAATTGGTCCCGCTCTACTCCGCGCTTATCCTTGAATAAGCGATACAGCACTCCCTTTCTCATCTCGAAAGAAATATTCTTTGCTGTCTTAGTGGCGCAGTGGCGCTCCCTTATCTCCCGTTTCTTGGGATCATTGGCTTGCTCCATAGCTAAGTCCTCCCGGGTTCCACTTAAAAGTCTCGTGAGATTACTAGACACTGGCGGCAAGAGGTTACTTTCAAGAACGTCCTCATTCCGCGTCTCATCAAGCTCACTTTCAAGTTGACTTATCTGAGATGCCTCGTTCTCAAAGTTTTCTGACCCGCTATCTTCCGCATCGACCGCTGTTTTAACTGCCGTTTCCTCCGCTGTGGATTTTTCTGGAATGAGCAGTGTAGCTAGTTCTCGCGCCTTTGAACGTGTTAAAGCTTGCACAACTCTGTCTCCGAAAAGGATGCCCCTCTTTCGCAGTAGCATGTCGGATTTGTTGGAAAACAAATACGGATAGCACTTAGGAAGCTTTCCTGAAACGGCAGCCTCGGTTGTTAACTCGCCGAAAGGGCCCTCGATGACCACGTTCGCGATTGGCAAGCACACACTCTGTTCCTCCACTACCTGGCGGATCCATGCACACTCTCCTGTATAGTCGGAAGGCGACACATACGCCGGATGGACAACATCCATCGTTGCGGCCGAATCGCGCAGTACCTTGCAAGGCTTCCCGTTGACTACTAGGTCATGCAGGTAGGGTTCCAAAAGCTGCATATTTTCATCGCAGTCACTGACATACGAGAAAGCAATCTTTTCTTTCCGGCAGTTGACGGCAATGTGACCCTGCTCATTACACCTAAAGCATGTGAGCGGCTTCCTAACCTCTAGCTTATTCTTTATGTTCTGCGCGTTGGTCACTTCCCCACTTTTCTCACTGCCGTCCTTTCAAGGGAGTTTGCCTGAAGAAACCTTCCTTTCTTCGTTTCCAACTCTAGCAAAGTGCCTTTCCTGTCGGTTATTCACACTCAACTTGGGATTGCGGGGCCTATCCACTGCTGGGTTGCTGAATTGTCGGCGCGAAGCATACTCCTCAATGAGTTCGGCAGCTTCAGTTGCCGACTTAATGTCGCCTCGGTCCTGTAACCAATTTCTTTCTTTTTCTGGGAGGCAGTTATAAAACTGCTCCAAAAGAATTCGCTTGACTACAGCGTCCCTATCACTGTAGGAATCAGTGCTCTTTAGCCACTCGCCCAAATTGACTCTTAAATTGTATAGGAATTCAGGGTAGCTCTCGTCCCTGGACTTAGTAGCGTTTCGAAAACGTTGTCTGAACGCCTCGGCGCTAAGCCTATACTTTCTCAGAAGGCAAGCTTCGACCTTCTCGTAGTTGTCCGCGTCCTCCTTGCTTAGCCGCGCGACAACCTCCGCTGCCTCGCAGGGCAGAACCGTCAATAATCTCTGAGACCAAGTGTCTGGCTGGAAGGACAGTTTTTCGCAGGTTCGCTCAAAGTTAGCCAAATACAGACCGATATCCCCTGATATCACATATGGCTGCATGTACTTTGACATCTTGAAATCTGTCTCCTTGTTGAGAAGAGGTACCGCTAGCTGGGGACAATTGCCCGACCTCTTGCTCAACTCTAGTTCTAATTTCCGGAGCTCAATTTCTTGCTCCAGCCTTTTTGCTTCTCTCTCAATTTCACGCTCACGACTCTTTTCCTCTTTTTCCCGCTCTTTCTGCTGTCTGAGTTGCTCCTCCTTTCTTTGTCCGATGAGGTTCCATGCTTCACTGAGCTCCTCATAATCGGCTCCCAAATCAGTGATTGCCTTTAAAATCAAGGGTTTTCGTGCCAAACCACTTGTATCAATTCCCAATTCCTCACACAATAGCAACAGTTCCGGTTTCTGCAGCTTTTGTAGGTCCATGATCGCTCCGAGTGTCGGCTACTTCTAGAACAACTGTGCAAACTACCAAACCTAAAGGCGTTTCCACACTCTTTTTACCAGTTCTAAAATCTAACCCTGTTCTAGAACCTGGTCCACATCAGAAGAAAAGCCAAGCACTCACCCACACATGCGATCGATGTTCCGAGCTGCTCTCTTGTTGGCCGATTGTTGCTCCTGCTTGTTGCTTGAGATGCCACGTCCGATCACCAGATGTTGTGGCTTGCAGATTCTGATCCACCTCCAATCACCAGATGTTGTGGCTTGTAGATTCAGATCCCAACGCTGGTCACCAGTTGTCGTGACGCTGGGGCTAAGTCGACCCGGCCTTCACTTGGTAGCGTGCAGAGACTCCGGGTTGAAGAAGGATTGAATCTTCGAAGTTGGTAAAATATATACAAGCAGGTTTAATGGCACTTTGAGAAAACTTATTTACATGATTATTTACATGAAGAAGGGTATAACAGCAAAATGGCAAGCGTTAAGAGTTCATAGCGAGAAGCGTCTGGATAAGCCGTTTACCCAGGGCTCAGAGCCTCTTTTCGTGCTCTGCAATGTCCTTAAAACCCCCTATGTCCAGCCCCTCTCTGAAGATGCTGACCAACCAGTTCCAGGGCACGCCCCTCAGATATCGGCATCCAATCGAACACATCACTGCACTGATGGTCTGATGCACTGACTGGTCCGGCATTGTTTCGTTGGGCGTGGTCACTTGTTGGCGGGAAGAGCTTGGGAACGGCGAGGAGGTACATTTCTATTCTTCAGCAAAGATTCGATATGCTGTTTCCGGTAAGTGGATTTCCTTCTCAGAAACCCAAGTGCACGTGCGCGCCGCATACTGCTCCCAGCATTGTCCCTTTCCAGCAATTGCAAATCTTTCCTGCATTCCCGGGAAATCCTCTAATGGCCGTAATCACCTTGCTCCGTTCTTGTCCTGTACGTCAGCGGACGTGTCACTCTGTCGTCTCCTTTGGACAGTAGGCATTCCTCACTGGACGATAGCGCTTCTCGACGGGAAGGGTGAACAATTGAACGAAAGCACTTCCGGCTATTTCCCGCAGGGGGACATTTCTTTGTATTTTTCTAGACGTTCCCTTGACAGGGCCAATTTGGCATTTGCAGGGTCTCCACAGAGCAAAACAGGCTTACACAAAAGGATTCATGGAAACAGGCTCACTTAGCGCCCTTGCACCAGCAGCACATATCCTCAGCACATATCCATGCCCACAGGCGAACAATAGAGCGCGCCAGTGCGAACGATGCAAGGTCATAACAGTGTACAAGCTTATTTCAGCCCCCCCCCCCCCAAGTGTTAAAAAATGAATCATTTGAGATTGGCCAGAGAATCCACTTGTATACAGCTGCCAGCCGTCTGGCGCACCACAGGTATTGTTTTTTGCAGTTAACTAAATAAAAATTAAGACATTTTTTTTCTAATTTATAAAGTATTGCCTTTAGACAGTAAATATGATCTGCAAAGTTGGAGAGCACCTCCTGAAATCCCTTTTCCATTTCTGATAATGAAAGCCTCCCGATCATGGAGGAAGGAAAGAACTTAGAAGAGGCCCTGAAGTCAGTTTCTTGAAGCCGGCGCGGCCGCGCCGCGAACGGACGCTGCGACGTCTATCCTCCGCTTTTACCCTCCGCATTTTCTTTCTCCGCGACGCTCACGTACCTAGGGCCCTTAGCAACGCTGTCGCTAAAGGCCCGAGTTTTCATAGCAACAATGTCGCCGTTGCTAATGGCCCGACTTGGCTAATCCTAAGTTTTGACGTCACTTCCGCCACACTTTCTCCAATGCATTGGGAATGGCAAGTTGTTTCCTTCCTCCATGCTCCCGATCGTTTTTCGAAGTTCTAAAGAGAGCCCGCGAAATACAAAAAAAAAAACATGACTGCCGCATTCGTGCGACACGATTGTGCTGCTCTCAACTAGAATTTCAGTGAACCAAATCAGCTGCTGCCTTGGCTCCACGATCGCGTTGCAGCGGCAGGCCGATATGTCTGCGGTGGTTCTTCGTCCTTTCAGGCAGTCGGCGCACGTGACGGTGCAGGTCGCAGCGAGCTCGCCGTGCTGGCTTGCGCCTGGCTGCAATCATCGCCAACTTGTCAGCTTATTTATTTGCTGGGAGTCGGCTGTCAAGTCACGGCCGCAGCTAATTTCGTTACTAGGCCACCACTGAGAGCACCACAATCATGGCGAGCGAATGCGGTAGCCACGTGATTGTTTTTTTTCTCGGGCTTTCTTTAGAGCTTGGAAAAACAATACGCGTACAGCTTTCTTTATCGGAAATATATGGAATGGGGGCTTCAGAAGGGGCTCTCCAACTTCGCAAATCACATTTATTGTCTAAGGAGAATATTTAGTAACTTAGAAAAATATCTTAGTTGCTAATTAGTTAAATGGAAAACAAAATTGCCTGCGGTGCGCAACATGGCTGTTAGTTCTATACACGTGGTTTCTCTGGCCTATCTCAAATGTTTTATATTTTTAACCATTGGCTAAAGTTAGCTTGCAAACCCGGTATAACTTGCTTCATACGACGCAACAGGCATCACAGAAACGAGAACGTTTTTGAGGCCGGAAACTGCAACATATGGCAGCTTTAACATATGGAAAAAGTTCTGGCTTCTCAGCGGACATAGAAGCCACCTAGCCATAGTCACTCAGTACAGAACACTGGGAAGATGATGATTTATCCTTCTCATATATTAATTTCGTGCAAAAATATTATGCCTGTTAGTTAAACTACCTGCAGCTAAATGAAAATTTAAAACATGCAGCAGTTGTTTGTAGAAATCCATGCAGTGGTATGAAATCTTAAAACCCGAATGACATGGAGATATACATAAATTTTGGTTGAGAAGGTGTAGAAAAAAAATGTATATGAATTGAAATGTTTGACGTGTTTATTAACATTACAGAAATCCACGAAAAACATTTGAGCGAACTGGGCAGCCATGAGAGAGCACACTGACTTACCTTATAAGTGCTGGAACAAAGTTTTTTCTCCAACTTCTGTTTTTTTTTGAGTGCGCGCTTGTAGGCGACTTTTTTCCTTCTCGACACTTGCTGAGGTAGAGTTAATGGAGCAGGTTTGTCTGTAATAGAGTAATGACTAGTTTTAGTCATACCTATTGTATAAAGAATACACTACAGATTTGCCATGATTCATATTTAACGTTTTGCGATGCCAGATGAAACACTGATTATCGGCAGTGCAGCGGCCTTCGAATAGCTAGGCATGAACAAACTATTCTTCTATGACCAATACACTTTCATCAAACAAATGCAGGGAAATTAGGCGTTCGTTATGAAATACATACAGACGGAGCAGCATGCAGCCAACTTCACATAAGAAAGCAGGGTGGATTTTTGCTGGCTGTTTATCAGTGCCGATTACGAATAATTATGGAATCATGGAGATTATTGATTGGAATATGGGAGAAAAAAGGACCATGTGCCACCGGCGGGATCAAAACTAGCCGAGAAATTCGGAGGTCGGATTTTCAGATCCTACCAGCGATATGTTCTCTTTCTTGTTTCTAATCGTTATCCCCATAATTACATTATTACAGCACATTTCTCATGAGAAAAAAAAATTCCTCTATACTTTCCTTGGTGTGAGTGGCTGTTGGCTCCCTTGCATGTATTACACTTTCACGCAATTTTGAGAAACTAGTGCCCAGGGATGATATTTTATTACTCAACGGAAAAAAGGGGACATACTAGTTAAATACCCTGCACAAATAATTTATATACTTATATAATACTACATACAATTACACAAAATTTTAATATACAGTGTCCCGGATTCACTGGTTCTGCAACGTGCGCAATAGTACTCCTAATAAAAGAAAGTTACTGACGTGCACAAAATCACAAGTATACTTCTCGTGTTGAACTGTGAGCGGTTGCACATAAATTGAGCTTATAATTCCGATCCCTATTAAATTCCCGAAGCTCACACGAGCAGCACAATTCGTCGCTGACAAACAGTTTATTGCATGTTAAGCATGGCTAACTCAGCCGACCAGAATGAGAACCTTGCAGGGTGTAGCTCGACGTCACTCGCTGCGCTTAGCCGGAGAGGAGGTAAGCTTGGTATGACTCGCTCCTCTGGACACATCAAGTGTAAAAAAATTAAAGACCATTGCAGAATATGCATTGGAGTAATGCGAAAGCACGGATGCTGCTGTTGGTTGCTACTAGTTGCTTAATTCACTTCTTGTTTACCCATTTTAGTCTTCGCACTTTAAAATAGCGCGCCAATCCCTTCCTATGCCCTTTATCTGCTCTACTTCCGGTTACGTGACGTCATATTATTCACGCCACATTAATTAACTTTTTGTTTACACATTTTAGTCTTTAGCACTTTCTAATTGCGCGCCAATCCCTTCCTAAGCCCTTTTTTATACCCACTTGACGACAAACTTCTCCGGCCAACGCCTCCTTCACAAAACCCGGATACTTTTGTGCAATGCACCGATGCATTGGAGGCGAGCCGTGCCAAGGAGAGAGAAGCGACGTGTTTGAACATGAGCTGAGCATCCAGACAGCTCGGCGCCGTGGCCCTGGCGGGGGACCCCTTCTCGCCCCGCGGCATATTTGAAGCAACAGCGCAGCGAGCTCTCCCATTGGCCCTGCGAAAGTGCTGCCGTCGGATTGGACCATTTGAGCGTCAACGGTTTCTCGGTTTACGGAGCCTCAAAAGCTTCCGTTCGAGACTCCGAGTGTAAGTTCGTCACTAGCGTCCATCGGGAGCAGTTCGCCTCCTGAGAGAGCGGACGCGGCGGAATCTCCCCGGCCGTCGCTGCACGAGTACAGTCGCATATGGCTATGTTAGCTTTCGGCCCCAGAGCCGAAATCCTCGTTTAAATACCTGTAAATAGTGTATAAAGCCTTTTCTTCATCTCACCAGCGCTGACTCGGATTCATCGCTACCACCCAGGGAGCTGACAGCCCTCGTTCACGAAACAGGTGACGAGCGCTATGCAACAAACTCTTTGGCACAACCCTGTTGACGGTGGCATACTGTGTGATAACCTCACCGGCACAACACTGTGTAACATCTAGAGTTCGTCTTTTCGCAGGTGACTGCGTAATTTACCGCAACATTATTAACCAATTCCTACAATCTGACCTGAACGCAGCAAGCTCATGGTGCTCATCCTCGTTAATGATGCTAAATGTTTCTAAAACAACACAGATATCTTTCACTCATCGTACAGCCTGAATTTCAACCACTTACTCTCATTGACAATGCTGTAGAACTAAGAAATATTTACAAATACTTTGGCGTGCACCTTCAGTTTGATCTAACATGGCATCACCATATTGACCTCACCCTAGCTGCTGCTAAGCGTTCACTTGGTCTTCTTAAACGTACTCTCAACTCCTATCCACGTTAAAAAACTTTCTTATATCACTCTAACACGCCCTAAAATTGAATATGCCGCGGATATTTGGGACCCTAATCAAGCCTGTGTTATCGCCAACATCGTATCCTTCCAGAACCGTGTTGTGTGTGTTTTTTTTTTTTCAGACTGCTCATCTTTCACAAGCGTCAGTGCATTAAAACAACGTGCTGAACTGGAATACTTATCATGTCGTCGTAAACACGCTCGGTTAAGACTTTTCCGTAAGCTTTACCAACTACTGCGCAGTGGTTTTTGCAGTCACCTGACGTCATATTTCCACGACTTGATCATGCCTTCAAAGTTAAGTGCGCAAAGTGTCATTTATCATCTTATGCTCATTCATTCCTCGCACTATCATTTAATGGAATAACTTGCCATCGCACATTGCCACAGAAGCTGACATAAATTCCAAGAGCTACTTCGCTGTGACGGAAATGTGTAGAATATTTTGCTGTTGTTTTTCTTTATCTCTATTGATGTTATACCTAATATTTAGTTAGTGTTTCTTGTTGTAATTGTATCGTGTTTATTACAATTGTATCACCCCCCCCCCCTATTTAATACCCTCCTTTGGAGGGCCTGCAGGGGTAACGTACATAAATAACTACTCTGGGATTGCCAACGCTCCGAGATCGAACCCTACCGCCTGAACTATCGTTCCCTTCTAGACACTGATGCTAAGACATAGAGGATATTTGCCAAGTATGGCCCCCTTAGTGGCCTGGTCAGAGCAATATGATTTGAGTGAAGACCTGTGCAAATAATGAAGATTCTGCCTACTCCGCTCTACGATCCAAGGCCATGAGCCTTCCTATTCAATAAAGTGCGTTCAATCAATCAATCAATCAATCAATCAATCAATCAATCAATCAATCAATCAATGAACTGAAATTATAGCTCGTGAACTGAAGGCCCGCGTCTTGTACACCTGCAGTTGAAGATTGGGTAAGCCACAGCGGCACATTGTTAGGGCGTCGTCGTTCCGCGTACGCGTAGCTGGGAGGACAAGTAGGGGGAGCTTGAAGGTTCATTGTACATTGTAATCCATGTCTTGTCCACTGCGGCCCTCACATTCTCAGTTCCAGCCCGCCTTCTATTCTGCTCCTGCCCTCTAATTCACGGCCGGAGTCTATCGAGATTTTTAATCTTTTTCTTTGATATCTTCTCGGTATTGGCAGTTTGAACAGCAGCATGAAAGACCTCGCAATCAGGAAGTGAAAAAACGAAGCAGAAGGCGCTAATTTTTGCACTTTTGCTATGCAAGGAGCTTACAACGCTCAAAGCTGAAACATTTCTGAACAGGTGCCAAACTAATCAGGATACCAAGAAACCAGGGCCGGCTTGCACGATAAAGTCCGAGCTAAGTCCAGACTTAAATGGTGTCTTTAGAAAGACCAAGCTTATTTAAGACGGCTCGTGTTCCGAACGTCGAACGCTTCGGGTTCATGTTCACCAGAGTGGCTTCCCAGAACGGCCTCAGCAACCACTTGGGGCATTTTTCCTCGTAACACAATCTTAAGCCGCAAAAAACAATGGCACGGATTTTACACAACGCAAAATTGACGGAATGGGTACATCTTACAGCAGGGACAGTGCCAGCGCATCCCTGTACTTCCCTAATTTCTCTACTTAGACACCTGGCGTCCTTGTGTCTTAACCAAGACAGCACTAGAGTCGTAATCATACAAGCGACTTATTCAAGTCAGGACTGAAGCCCAGTTGACTCCAGTCTTAAGCGGCCATGCTAGTGGCCTATTCTTTAGACTCCAGTTAAGTCTGGACTTAGCTAAGACAGTCTTAAGATTGTTTTGTGCAAGCGGGCCCAGTTTCTAGAAGGACTTTATTGCACAGGTCGATGGAGCGCAGTTTTTGTATCACGGCAAGCCCGCACAAAACAATAACGGTCGAAGGGCAGGTGGTGGCAGGGATCACGAATGCCGATGCGTCGCATTCCGCCATGTTGGCTCTGTGAAGCTGGCTATGCCTTTGCGGACCAGTGGCGCCAGCGAAGCACCACGAAGCGTTCCGAGAACTTGCTGGCATTTTTACGGTGTTCAGTCGAGGCAGTCTGTGCAGCAATATTTTCCAGAAACCGTCGGTAACCCAGTGTCTTCTATGACGGTAAGCCCGCGTGAAAAAAAAATATATACGATATACGTAGCAAGAGGTACATACTTTCCCTGGCTGAGCTTGTTGTGGTCATTTATGTTTGGCAATTAGAGATATTGGGTATACATATCTTTTATTCATTTTGCTTGATAGAGACAAAGACTGCCCGATGATCTGTGAAGTGGCATGCAGCGGTATCAATTTTCTCTATACAGTATTTTGATTTAGTAGTCTTCATACCCAAAGTCTCATACATTGGACTACTCACCGGTGTGGAGCCACAGTCTCTCGCACACCCTACACGTGTCCAGACGGATTGTTCACAGTCTGCTTCAAATTTCCTGGTAGCAGATGCACTTTTGGAAACCCGAATGGAGTGATCCCGTTACGACGTGCCTTCAGACCCTCTTCTGTTGGTTCCCGTTGACTGAACTCTTCCATAGGCCTCATCTCGGTGGTTATACCCCGTCTATTATGTTCGGCAGTCTGGAATCACCGTTTGGCAAGCCATTCGTTTTTATGTTTCGGCGTCCCCGGCGTTCTCTTCGCCTTCCTACGCCCATCCTCTCTTTGCTGCCGCTATGTGCCGCTATTTACGCTCTGCCAGCGGCTGCCTTTCGAAGTAGGCGAAACGGAGAGACGCCCGTGTGCTGGGAGGTGACAGTGCACATTAAAGATCCCCAGGTGGTCGAAATTGCTCCATACCCTTCCATTACCATTTCCGTTTTTCTCTTTTCATTTTATCTCCCACCTTCCTCCCTATCATTACAGCACAGTTCAGGTGCCCAGGGAGCAAGTGTGACACACTGCGCCTTTACTTTCCTGTGAACCAATTTATTATTATTATTTTCTAAACATTACTACGCTATGTTCAAAGATTTCTGTCCGCGGAATGTGTCCACAAAATTGTGTCCGCAGCAGTTGTGAGTAATTGAGAAGTTGGTTTGGTTTCTTTTGTGAGGTTTAACGTCCCAAAGCGACTCAGGCTATGAGAGACGCCGTTGTAAAGGACTCCGGAAATTTCAACCACCTGGAATTCTTTAACGTGCACTGACATCACACAGCACAGCGCCTTGCTTCTCGTCTCCATCGAAAAGTGGCCGCCGAGGCCGGCATTCGATCCCGCGTCCTTGAAAACAGTAGTCGAGCGCCGTAACACACAGTAATTGAGAAGTGGTAGAGGTTAATGAGTGGTGGCAATCGATAGAGGCTGACGTAATGTTGTATCGAAAAATAATTAGGCGAAGTTAATTAATTAGTATAACAGGTTCACAGGAAAGGAAGGTGCAACGTATCTGTCATACTTGTTCTGTGAACGCCTCAACCGAGCCGTATGGGAAGGGAGGAAGATGGGAGTGAAAGTTGAAAGAAAGGGGTGCCGTAGTGAATTTTACGTCAAGAATGTGACGTCACGCAACCGGAAGTAGAGTCGAAAAAGGGCAAAGGAAGAAATTGGCACGTAATTTGAAAGTATCGAAGACTAAAATTGGTAAACAAAAAGTGAATTAAGCAACTAGAAGCGATCAACAGCAGCATCCGTGGTTCCGCATTACTCCAATGCAGATTCTGCAGTGCTCTTTATTATTATTATTATTATTATTATTATTATTATTATTATTATTATTATTATTATTATTATTATTATTATTATTATTATTATTATTATTATTATTATTATTATTGCGTTCTGCATCTTGGCTTCTCCGCTTGTCAAGATGTTCTTTTTGTCCGGGCGTCTGCTGCGTCGGCAGTGGAGTCGCCCGTAGGTCGGCGGAATCACTCATGAGTCGACTCACTCGGGCTCACTCAGACTCACACTCAGATCATTATCTGAGTCGTGAGTGAGTCCGGACTCACAATCAGATCATGATCTGAGTCGTGAGTGACTCCGGACTCATATTCAGATCATGATCTGAGTCGTGAATGAGCCCTGACTCACACTCAGATCATGATCTGATTAGTGGGTGAGTCCGGACTCACACACAGATCGTGATCTTAGCCGTGGGTCCGGACTCAAGCTCAAATTGTGGTCTGAGTTTGAGTGAGTCCGGACTCACATTCAGATCATGATCAGAGTCGTGAGTCCGGACTCACTTTTAGATCATGATCTGTGTCGTGAGTGAGTCCGCACTCACATTCAGATTATGATCTCAGTCTTGCCGAGTCTGACCTAGAAAGTTCCTATGAAATCAAATGAATCCTTGCTAAGAGGTTGAAGAATCATGATCTGAAGTGATTGAGTGAGTAATGGGCACAGGTCGCTAATTAAATCCTAGCGGACTCGAATTGCCTGTGTAATTCTAATAATGAATAAGCTTCTTGGTGAGCTGATGATGTAGAGCAATTTCGTTTTTTTTCTATTTTGACTATGGCGACTATACAGGTTAATCGAACACTCGTTCTCGTCAGTGTGTTGTATTGCGGTGGCTATATAGTTCTTTCTTTGCGGTTTATTTACTCCGGAATATCTCGCAAATGATTTCACGGTTTAGGTGCACAGCGATGCAACGAGCCAGGCTAGCCGTGTATAACTAATAATATCAGACTAAGTTCGAAGAGACGATTGTGTAACCACATTTTTAATGTTCTTTCTTATTGCGAAAGAATTCACAGGCTCACCACCACAGACCAATAATCTTGTCCGATGTTTCCTTTTGTGTGCCATTGCTCCAATTGGGTGGGCTGTTTGAGGAGGTCACAAATGCGTGGCTACGTACGTGGGTCATTTAAACGCATTTCGATATAGCTGAAATTTTGCTTCGGTCGATTTGGCCCAAAACCTGTCCAACATGATTCGCCTACGGAGACCAGGATGCTGACCTCCATGGCCGCCTTATATTTTACCCACCCACCACCGAAATTTGACCTCGACTGATTTGGGCAAAATCTGTCCAATTTAATATGACTATGGCGAACAAGACTATGGCGAACCGGGTCCACCCTCAGATTGGTCCCTTCACCCCAGTAGATTGACCTGAGCCGATTTCGGACCAAAATGAACGGACAACATAATTCGAGTACGGCGAACACGATGGTGACCTCCAAATTTTGTTTTGGGTCACACACGGTTTACCAACCCTCGAAACTTCATTTTGGCCAATTTACATGAAAAGCGATCAGTTCCTAATTGCATTGGCCATCCTCGGCATTATGGTTACTTATAAGTTGGGCATGACCATTTCCAGAATTTGGCCCAGGCCGCCTTCGAAGTATCACCTTTATAATTGGTATCCAATCTTAATTGACTGTGCCTGACAAGATGGCAACCACCAAAGCTGCCATAGCCAAATCAAAAATTTTGCCCGTGCTATAGCTAAAAAGACCAAGCTTTCGTACTATAATCAGCTCAAAAGAGATAATCCCTACCATATTTTTTCATTTTCCTGTAACCTTTCAATTCATTCATTACTGAAGAAAACAGTCTAATCTGTAATGTTACACATTTTTTTCTATTTTTTCCCTCGTTTTTCTCAGCACTGCCTTGCGCCTACATATACAAGCTTTAGGACCGTCGCTCGTTGCTTGTCGAGAGTTTATGAGTGAGTCCCGATGAGTCCAAATGAGTGAGCTTAAATGGGTCGTGAGTTGAACTGAGTCAGTCCAGATCAGTCTGAGTTCAGATGAATCTGAGTTCAGATGGGTCGTGAGTCGAAGTAAGCGAGCGCAGATGAATCGTGAGTAAAAAATGAGTGAATAGAGATGAGTGAGCTCAGATGAGTCGTGAGTTGAAATGAGTGAGTACAGGATGAGTCTGAGTTGAAGTGAGTGAGTGCAGATAAGTCGCGAGTCAAAAATGAGTTAGTCGAGATGAGTGAGTGAGCCCAGATTAGTTAGGAGTCTGAGTGAGCCCGAGTGAATCGTCATCATGCGTGAGTTTGAGTTTAAGAGTCTGAGTGGGCCCGAGTGACTCGCCAGCTTGCGTGAGTTTAAGTTCACGAGTGTGAGTGAGTCCGAGCCTTGTGAGTCTGAGTGAGAATGAGCCCGCAGATGGACCAAATTTTTCTGGGTGAGCCTGAGTGAGCACACGTGATTCTGCGGACCTGTGGAGTCGGCACGCGGCCGCGGCGGCGGCGAGCTCTGATGTCATGCGCAGCGCACCTGTTGCTCCTCTCTGGTTTCCGCGCATGCGCACTAGTGACCTGGTTTACACACGACGAAATGCGCTGCTGGCTAGCGTACTGTGATCCTCGCTACAAAACGCAAGCAGATGCGACAAACGAGCCAGCAGCGATGATGGCGTTGTAACCTGCTAGCTCGGTGAAGAGTGAGCTGCCGCCAGCCGGCGGCCGAGTGCCTAGACGCTGAAGAAGGAGTTTTTCAAACCCTTTAAGGTATCAAGGAGTATTCATTCTGGCAATAAACTCCTTTCTTTAGAAGGAGCATAATCATCCAAGACTCAATTTCACTTCATAATTCTCAGTAAAAAAGGTGGTGTCCTCAACTTCTTACAAGGAATTTCATAATATGGAAGTAAGGAGTATAAAAGGCGACGTCAGCCATTTAGTCTCCTATTTGGGCTTATTTAGGTTAAAAGTGTAATAACCCAAAATTTGGTGCTGCCTCCGACGTCGTTTTATTGCATTTTTAAGGGCTACTTGGATCAGGAGGCGCCGCAACGAATTAGGCAATGCAGGCCCATTGAGTATGATCAGTTATTTTCGTGCCTCTAATTCTTTACCTCCATGATTACGACAGCGACAAAGAACGCTAACGAAACCTACACTGCGGTCAAAAGAAAGACACGACACAATTATTACCGCAATAGCATTAGTGATCTCTTTCGAAGAGAAATGTGGCGTTGACGCCGCGTCGAGAAGATGCTGATTGGGAGAGGGGGACTTGACGTCAGAGCCAACGAATTTAACACAACAGAAGAATTTGTCGCTCAAGTGCTGGGATAAAATGTATGTCCCCTGCGTCGCTATCCGGACACGCTGCCTCTACGCCAACAAGGAAGCTGTCGCACAACACTCTTAAAGGCCCACTGTCCACCCTCCGGCCGAAAATATTTTCTTCCCCGGTGACTGTGAGACTTCGCCCCTAGAACGCAAGACCGTAAAATGTTTTTGAAAAGTAACTAATAACGCAGTTACAGCCATCGCAATCACCCGATTCTGTCATGCTTCTCTGTTTCCGTTCCCTCGCAAAGGTTTTTCACTCTTCTGCCCGAGGTCGTCGCAAGACAAATTCCCCTTCCTCCTCCGCGTTTGGCGGGAGGTGGGGCGGGGCACTCCGAATTAGGGAGAATAGTCCTACACCTGACTTTTGTTAGAGATAGCTCGCACTGACGTTTCAGGCTCTGACCTAGGGTCTGGTATACTGCAAATATATAATACCAGAGGAAACGATACGCGATGGAGTCGTCGCGCGACGACTCGCTAAGGAAAATGGCCTCATGCGGTTATCGCTTTAAATAAACTTAAGTATACTCATTTTTTGTCACAACTTGAAGGTAGATGCATTTTTAGGCCGTAGTGAGATCGACAAGAATTCGAACTTGATTTTTAAGTTCTTAATATTTTTGACCAATTGATGCTTGCAGGCACGCGCGTGTCTCTTGACCGCCAAAACGAAAAGAGCGAAGAAGAATGCCGCATGTTTCGTCAAGACCGTGGTTTCTTATAACCAGAGCCCAGTAAACTGGGTAAACTACAAATTTTGTTCGGCGTCATTTAAAAGAGCCATAGCGTAGGCAAAGGACGAGTACAATAAAAATTTAAATACTTATTTGTCAAACCCTAAGCACAGGAAGGCTTTGTATGGTTTCATGGAACGAAATAGGAACTCACACATTTCTCAGTCATTAAGTTCAATAGTGTTGTCTCCACAGGAGGCAAAGGATGAGTTGGAACCAATTGTACAAGGGCACGCATTACGTTTCCAGGAGCACTGCAGAGTTTCCTTGCATGCTCCCATTTTCTGCTCACACTATGTTGAGGTTGAAAGGTCAGAACTTCTATCTGTGATTTTTTTCCATGCAAAACTCGGCTCCAGGTTGGGACGGGGTTACGGTAGCTGTTCTCAAAATTTTAGCAAATGAATTCACTCAATACCTCCTGGATCTGGTCAACGAATCATTAGAATCTGCATGCCTGCCGCACGTCTGGAAAGTGGCGAAAATTATATTGCTCTTGAAAGACCCTGGTAAAGAATTTCATGTTGAAAACATTCGGTCGATAGCTTTGACTTCGAATCTAGTAAAATTAATAGAAAGAATTGTGCATGGCCGCCTCTCAACGCATATTTCAGAAGTTAATGCTTTGAGTTCTGCCCAGGTTGGTTTCCGCAATGGATGCTCAATATGGTCTGTACTAGTAGATTTATAAAGCAGGATTCACCTTGCAATGTGCAGCAAGGAGGTATCAGCGTTAGTGATGCTCGATATAGCTAACGCCTATGACAGCACTGCACATTCCATTCTACTAAACAAGTGGTCATTATTACGTCCTTCGTTCTACATTTATGCTTGGATCAGAAAATTTTTGAAAGGACAAGAATTCTTTTGCACTGATGGCTCATTAATCTCAGTACCTATGCACAGACAAGAAGGGTGCCCCAGGGCTCTGTACTCTCACCACTCCTTTTTAATATATTAATGTGCGATATTCCGGTTCATCCTGATGTCACTGTATATGTATATGCAGAAGACTTAGCATTCTTCGCCTCTGCAAAAGATATTCATGACCTCTATCGTTCACTACAGGCTCACCTAAATGCACTTGAGGTCTGGTTGGACAAAATTAAATTGGTTTTAAATGTGTCCAAACGTACTGTGCTTGTTTTTAAAACAAAAACCCCCTTATATGTTTCGTTAAACTACCGCTCAGATGTCATACCTCAAGTGGAATCTGTGCGGTATTTAGGCATTACATATGATGCTAGTATGGACTGGAGGCCTCACATCAAGTCTAATATTCAGAAAGGTGAGCGTGCCCTTGGTAGGCTCATACGGATAAGTAATAAGAAATTTGGTATGCGTCGAGACACTCTTCTACTTTTGTACAAAGCCTATGTGAGACCGATTCTGGAATTTGGCTCCATTCTTTTTTCTGGGTGTCCAAAATATAAGCTGCATCCTTTGCTGCTTTTAGGCAGACGGGCGCTGCCCCTCTGCCTCGGGCTTCCACAGTCAATCTCTACCACTGTTCTGTACTTGGAGGCCCGCATTTCGGACCTTAACTCCCGTTTCCGCCTTCTGTTAGATTATTCTTGCGATCATTTGAGGCTACTCCAGACATGGCTATACCTATTTTTGTGTCAAACCCCGCCCTCATTCTCGCTCACCAGTGGCCAAGGGTCTGCATGCCCCAAGTTGTTTTCACGCAGAGCATATTAGCAAACATTGGTGTGGACCTCGGTTCTATATGTCCTATTGGTTGCTCAACGTCCTTTGTGGATGTAAATTATGATTCTATATTTCCATCTAATGTGAAGCACTTACTTCAAGTCTAATATCCAGTCTCCTATGTGATCACCTTGAAAAGTTCCCTGATCACACTGTAATTGCCACTGATGCGTCTGTGACTGCGCAGAAAGCAGCGATTGGAATTTTTTTCAGAGTCTCTTTCCTGGAGTTTTTCGATGCGTGTCCCGGATTACACGCCGATATTTTTATCAGAGTTTATGGCAATTGGGCTAGCACTACTAAACGTTTCCTGCAGTCAATCAAAAATAATTTTTCTATCAGACTTTCTGTTTTGCTGTCACTGGATCACGTGATGCTCTTTTGAGCCGCTCACTAAAGTATTTCATACCGGGGTGGGTGAAAGAACTACGCTTCATCTGGGTCCCCGGTCACTGCGGTATTTTCCAGAACGAAGAGGCAGATTTCCTGGCTAAATCAGCTCTTGATGCATCCGTTTCATGTACCATACCTAATATCACCATTTTTGCAATGTCCTGTTTTCAGCGTTATCAATACCTAGCCGATTCGTGCAATGAAACCTTACTATCTACATCCGAATACCACCATCTCACATAATCATGGAAAGTTCGTTCATGTAAATCACGGCAGTGTGAGGTAACGATGACTCTCATGAGATGCAGGATTCCTCGCCTAAATATTTATTTATGTAGATGCGTGATCAGCCCCACAAACCTTTGTGAGGCTTGCGGTAAGATTGAAAATATTGATCACTTCCTTCTCGCTTGCCGAAGATTTTCACATCAGAGGAGGGTGCATTTAGGAACTCCAATTGCACGCTTGGGATTTAAGTTGTCGGTCCCGCTTCTATCTCCTTCAGTGCGAGTGCGAAAGCATTTGCGTTGCCTCAAATTTGTCAGTACTAACATAACATCACAGCTACGGACAGATTGTCTTGCTAATTGTATTCCAAATTTACAAACTTCCAAATTTTTGCTTCGTATTTTTTCTTTCAATCAATTTTGTGATCTTAAATCTTAAGTTTTTATTTAGTTCACAATTACTTTATTGCACTAATTCAGTTTGTGTAGGACATTTGGCAGTCCACACTGAACCCTGGCCAATCCCCCTTCGTGAAGAAGAAGAAGACCGTGGTTCAGCTTAGCAGCGACAAATACCTCTCGTATTAACGAATAAGAGGCTTCTGCTGTCCAGACGCAGGCTCAGTCGAGTAGACTTAGTGACGAGCGACTGCTATGACTGCAGTGATGTGTTCGGCCATGGTCATTTTCAGCGCTGGTTCTTCAATCTCGTTATATTCTCCGTGTGCGCAATGCAGTGCCACACCCTCGCCTTCAGTCTCATCTCTGGTGACGTCGACCACTGGTGCAAGCAGCCGCAGGGTGAAATGAAGGTGCCTGCGGCCTCCTGGAGGAACTCGGCAATCCCTCTAGAGGCGGACGGTCGCTTCAGTCGATGCAGCGCCTACAAACACCCGGGTCACCCTAACGACACGCTGATTGTTGACTGCGATGATTGGGACTACGACCCGGAGTACAGCAAGAGGACCATCGTAAGTCAGTGGGACTTGGTCTGCCACAGACGCTGGTTGCGCGCCATGGCGGAGAGCCTCTACATAGCCGGCTCGCTGATTGCGATGACTGCCGTCGGGCAGATGGCGGACCGATTCGGCCGGATGCCCGTGCTCCTCACAGCGATGGCAGTGCTGCAGCTGGCCACGATGGGTGGATGTTTCGCAACATCATACCACATGTACGTCCTTTCAAGGTTTCTCAACTCTGGCTGCGTGGCAACTGTCGCCGTCCTCGCCTGCACACTATTCTTTGAGGCATCCACGCACGAGAACAGGAACAGGGACCTGTGTGCCGCCATGTGCGCAGGCTTGCTGATTGCCGAGGTATGGCTTGCTGTGGCACGGCTGCTCAGAGGGCTGAACTGGATAGTTCTCCAGATCTTCATGCTGTCCCCGACTGTCCTCACGTTGTACGCGGTGTCCGCAGTGCACGAGTCAGCCCGCTGGTGCATTGCAGTAAACGACATGGCCAGAGCCGAAATGCTCATGATCGCTGCCGCCAAAGAAAATCGCTTTCCCGTTTCGAACACTGACTGCATGCTGGAAAGGCTCAAGGCAGAGGTTCAGAGGACCGAAATGCGCATGCTGCTCACAGCAGGAGACGTAACTAGAGCAAAGGCAGTACAGCGCAGCGCGTTCGTGATGATCGGCCTATCGTTCTCTGCTTCGTTCTCCCAATACGCATTGATGGCCGTCGAGGACAGGGTAATATTAGGAACAACTGCTTGGTTCCAGTGGGCCTCAAGCGGAACCAACCTCGCAAGTTGCGCGCTGCTCTACGCTACGTTCAGAAAACTCTCACCGCAACATCTACTGGCCGCAGCAGTAGGAACGCTCGGTGGCGTTTCCTGCGTGATAAGCCTGAGTTTCGCATTGGGATGCGCTTACGTAACTACATTGTTCTTCCTTTTAGCCAAACCGCTTACGTTCGCGGTCAAAGTCCTCATATTCGCCAACGTCTTGGAAATGGTGCCGACGCGTGTGCGTTGCGGGGCGAGTTGCTGGCTCTTCGGTTTAGGCCGCTTGGGAGGGGTGTGTGCCATAGTGCTGTCCGTGCGGCAAGACATTGGGCGTGGCGATGTGCTTTTCGCCCTAGCTGGGACCACGCTCTTTATGATGCTCCATGCCCAGCTCTTTTTACAGCAGCCGTCGGAGAAACCAACTTTAGCCAGTCCTTTATTTGCTGCGGGTTCCATTCAGAGTGTGGACTTCATGAAGCAGACGCTGAACTGGCGGAATGTGAAGAAGAAACGAACCAGCAAGCCTCGTGGCAGTGGTCAGTCATCGAGGTACCAAAGCATCGAGCCGAGACCTGTGGACAGCAGACTCAATTAGAGTGTTATGATTTGTGACGCAAGTGGGTTTTCAGTCTCATCACTGTAATTTATGCTATCTGAGCATAACGTTATTCGAATGTAATTTATTCTATCTGTCGAATGTTTACACAATTTCTATGCCGTCATGTGGCACTTGTATCAAGGGCAAACATTGGATATTGGATGCAATGCATCTTTTTTTGTGTTGCTATTAAGTTGGCTTCCAATATGGTTTGCTTTTGGGGTTTAACGTCCCAAAGTGACTCAGGCTATGAGGGACGCCGTAGTGAAGGAATCCAGAAATTTCGACGACCTGGGGTTCTTTAACGTTCACTGACATCGCACAGCCCACGGGCGCCTAGCTTTTCGCCTCCACCGATAGGCAGCCACCGAGACCTGCATTCGATTCCACGTCCTTGGGGGCAGTAGTCGAACGCCCTAACCACTGCACCCCCCGGCAGGCTTCCAATATGTGCATGACCTAAACATTATTAGTGGAGGAGGTTCGGAGCCTACTAAAATAGCCTACGTTTATATGTACGCTTCGGGTGTCTAACGAGAAGGGAGGCAAATACAGCACTTTTCTTTCCCCGAATCAAACTACGGACTTCTAGTTTAGTTTTATTTATACGATTTAACGCCCCAAAACGACTCAGGCTATGAGACGCCGTAATGGAGGGCTCCAAAAATTGCGACCACCTGGAGTTCTTTACCATCCACTGACATCGTTAAGTGTGCAAGTAAAATGCAAATTGGCTCATTGGAAAGAAAATGTGAACTATATATGTCTGAGCGGACACATGAACCGCACCGTAAGGGACGGTTCAATAATAAGAGAGAGAGGTGCCATAGTGGAGGGCTCCAGAATATTTTCAGCCACCTGGGGAACAACCATGTCGTGACTCAGCGGCTAAAACACCGGATTCGAACCCGACCGCCGGCTACTGCGTTTCCATATGAAGGCGAAACGGAGAGGCGTCCCTGGATAGTGTGACGTCAGTGTATGTTAAAGAGCCCCAGGTGGGACTACCAAGGAGTTCTTTACCTGCCTCTGTATGACACCTCCTCAATTCTTTCTCGAAACTTATTGCTACTTTTGCAAGAATTACCCAGCTCCTATTCTGCGCGTTAAGGTTCTGTATTTAAGCGACTTTAACCGCCACCGCTAGCTCTTCACGTACAATCTACTCCCAAAGCAAGCAGTCGCTCCGTTGAGGTATACATGCGTAGCCCTAGTGCTCTCTTTATGCATTTGCGTGTGAGGGAGTCTATCCTGTCCTTATCCGCCGCTTTGATCCAAATATGGCGTCGCGTAGCTAATTCTGCAAACCACATACGCTTGTACTAGTTTTAAGAGGATTCTCTTTTTCAGTCGTCTGTCGTTGACAGCTATGCGTCTAATAGGCCCTAGAGTCTGTATCGAGTGATGCTCGAGCTTCTTTGACCTTTCCATTGCACATTTTTGCAGAAATACAAGAAATTGTACAATAGCAGTGGACACCGTTGGCGAATGCGTATAGAGGGCAGGTTTATCCTGCTCCCCAACAAAATCAGAACGTCTGCTCATGCGTAGTAAACCAGGCACAAGGGGCCATACCCAAATCCGGGTGCACGTTAATGGACAACATATACCGGAGGTGTCCGTCATACGGGTTCTTAGAATTTACATCCAGAAAAACGGCTGAAACACAGAGTCCCTCAATCGCCTCAATGCTAGTGTCTATGAGACAGTGCGTCTCATACGTAGAATCGTTAAACGGTATTCGAGTATGAAGGAAACTGATCTCGTCCGCCTGGTCCAGGCTTTTGTCATTAGTAGCATTACCTTCATGCTACCATACATAACGTATCAGAAACACAACGTGTTGATTCCCTGATCAGACGGGCGTTCAAGTCCGCACTTGGTATTCCCATAAGTACCTCAACGGAGCGCGTCAGTGCCCCCGGAGTCCACAACACTCTTAGCGAGCTGGTATACGTCCACCTCACCTTTCAATTCGAACGGCTAACCCACACACCGACCAGACGCTTTATCCAATTGATTCCCTCTCAATCAGTTACCCCGCAACAAGGCAGGACAAAGCGCCACTTTCAATCAGCCTGCGAACTCACTTGAAAATCCTACCTCTCCTGAAGAATATGCACCCTGAATTTTATTCAGGCAAGCGAGTAGAAAGAGCTAAAGCCGTACACAAGCAATACCAGTTCAAACAAGACGCGGCCTATGTCGATGCAGCCGAACACACGGATCGTAATGCCTTCACGATTGTGACTGTAAATTATCAGGGTCAACAGCTCAGGGTCAGGGTTATCAACGACCCGCAGGAAGAGGAGGGGGGTACTATCACCCTCGCGATAAGCTCAACCTCAGCCCTTCATAAATTAACGACACGAAAACCGCAATAACAAATTACAGCAAAGGCAAGATATCCATTGTAGGACTCAAATTTCTGCATTTTCTCAAACGCCTCACTGTTCAATGAAGCTAATCTGGACAAGAGCACATTCTTCTCTTCTTGGTAATAAGGCTGTCCACAATTTCGCCCGAGCCGGGCGATGGGACAACCCCTCATGAGATGGGCGAGGGACCGCATGGTTTCCTATCAAGAAATTACATTACACTTCCGTTAAACACGTACCTTATACCCTCCAGGACACCAATATCGCACAAAGGAACAGGAGGTCACCTGGCGAAAATTACAGCCGCATTCCTTTCCAAATCCAGTCACCTACGCCAATGCATACCCTGAATTATACACCCCTTACTGTAACTTATGCCACCAGAGGACTAACTTACATCCCATCTTATGGGCACGAGACTCCCCTCCGTGAAATCTGCAGCCTTCCATCTGCGAGCAGTGGGAGACCGCTATGGTCAGCTCGGACCCACTAATCCAACTGCGGGCCATCGAGCGTGCAACCGAGGTCGCCAGAGCTCAAGCTCTGGCGACCTGAGTTGCACGCTCCTGGCTCCTGGCCACCTGGAGCGGAAGCTACTGCCTGCCTGACTGCAGACCTTGATCTGCATTTTCCAGTTTGAAGATGCTTATACACAATGCTTCTTTTCTTTAAATTTGTTTAATTTTTTGCTTCTGTGTTTTTCTCTAGCTCCGTCGTCTGGCTGCGCCCAGAGTACGGCCAACACACAGCTGCTGGAAGAAAATAAAGATGGCGGCTGGCGGTGGCACATGAATTACCCACGGCTGGCTGTTTTTTTAATCGATATTTATTGCCTCAGGGAATCAGTAGGGTATAAGATGATTGATGAACAAAGGAATAATGAATGCAAAAAGGTTGGCTGATTTTATGAAGTCCAGGAGTGAGTGATGATGAGGTCTCTGCGTCCAAGCGATATATGAGGCAGGATTGGTTGCTGAAAGGCAAGCTATTGTCAGGTGCCAGATTCGTGTTTGCTTCAGTGCTGGGCAGTTTCGCAACAAGTGGTGAATGTCGGCTTCAACATTTTCGTTTTTACAGATCGGGCACCCTGGGCGGGGATATAAGTGTTGGAAGTGAGATCACGTTCGAGTGACAGCTGGTGTGAGGGCAACACCGACCTGGATCCTCCTAAGCGCAATCTCCTCTGCGCGGGAGAGACCGCGGGGAAGGGATACCGCACACGAAGAGATAAGTGCACGTGCGCGGCGCCGGAGGTTTTCCTTTCTTGATAAAAGAAGGGTAGCGTCGTCCACTCCAAGGAGCCGTAGCATTGATGCGTCTTGGTTCACGAGGCGGGTCGCTAAATTTGATTGAATTTGGGAAGGCAGGAGGTCCCATGGGACCCACTCGATGCGTACTGACTGCTGGATGCCCGCCGCAAGGTGGTGGATGTTTTGACATATTTTAGGGCAGCGACTGACACGTCAGAGCAAACGTACTCCTTGAAGTGCGTCAGTGCGGATGGCAATGTGGGCTGCAGGGAGCATGGTTATGGAAGCCACTGAGCAGAGTGCCTCCTGAACAACCACGAGCTCAGCGCAGAAATATGTAAGAGGTTCCGAAAGCTTACACGTAGAGGTCTGATTCAGGCTATGTCTTCATGGACAATAGAATGCTGTTCTGGCTTCACAGGCTTGCAGGCTTGCATTCACATACGCTACAATGGACCCTGAGTATCTTGCGCTTCAAATCTCTGGCGAAGCAACGATGCCGAGTTGGCAGACGTTGGTATGCGGATATCAGTTGGTTTGTTGTCTCCTAACTGTACAAATTTCCAGGGAGGGAGAACCGGCGCAGGTGGCTGAAGAATAATGTGTGACGTCGCATACGCCCTCAGTGCTTGCGTGGAATGTGACAAAGTGGCCTTGAGCCTGCGAGCATCACAGCGCTACTGCACCAGTTCATCAATGGTGTTGAGCTACGCATTCTCTTCTAACGCAACAACCGATGTGAGTCGTGGAAGGCATGTTATGGTCCTCATAGCTTCTCGATTTACGGCTTCAAGGCGATGCCATTGTGCTTTGGTCTCAAGAGTATAAACAAATGTTGTATGCACAGGCTCCTTTGCTTGCAAGGCCACTCAGACTAGCGCGGCAAAATTTAGAACAAATTGTATGCTTATATAAAGAAAAACCCCTTCGTACCTGTTTTTTATATGTCGCATAACCTGCGATAAAAGCTTCTGATGCGACCTCGTCGTGTTTATCTGCTTCACAACACATCGTCAAAAATCCTAGTTCACTGGCCAGCTCCATGGTAACTGAATAGGTTAAACAACGAGACGGGAACACAGGAAAAGAGGATGACACAACTAGCGCGGTTGTGCCGTCCTCTTCTACTGTGTTCCTGTCACATTTTTTGCACAGTTAACCTATAATTAATCACCAAGTCCAATGTACTGCCCCTTGTAGCAAATTCAACGGCAGCTGATAGGGCATTAGGCTTCAGCATCTGGACTTTTAACCTCAGCGCCGCTTTCATTTCAGAGGAAGCGAGTGCATTTACACTCCTCGCTGCGGCCTTTGCCTCAGGCGAGCTCAGCAGATAAAATTAGAGGGTCTCTTAGATGTCTCTTAAGCGGAGGACGGCGAAAGTCTACCTTTCTCCTATCATTTTCTTCTCATCGTTTGGCACAGTTCGTCATTTCAAGTCGTCGTTTGATATATTGGTCGTTTCCCAGTCATGATGAGTCTGCCTGCGTAGTCATTGTGGCCCTTAACACTCATAACTAAGCAGGTTACTCCTTTAGAATCAGCAGTGGTCATTGCAAGTCGTCGTTTCACGTATTGGTCATTTCGTAGTCATTAACAGTAATGATGAGTCATGCTTAGCTATTATATTCATTACCACACATCGCTAAGCACTTTTACTCTTTACTCATTTCTAATCAGTTGGGGTCATTACATGTCGTAGTTTGATATACTGGTCATTACAAATCATTTTAGTCATTATTAACCATTATTAGTCACTAGCATTGGTCATTACCTCTATCAATGTCTATAACTTTTATTGATTACCTGTCACCATCAATCATTTTCATACTTAATCTCCCTCTTTGCACGTCCGCTTTTGCGACTGACACACCAGTCCACAGATGCGACGCACAGATTACAGGCATAGCCTCTGCGCACAGATTTTCGCTCCATGAGCCTAGAACGACTTTCGCCTTAAAAAACAAACGCATCCCGTCTCAACGTTAACGTGCTTGCACACGCACACAGAAAAAAGTTTGCGTTTACCACGCAGACACGAGGCAAACGCGTCCAGAAAGGAAGCAAACCACGCGCTCAGAGCCGGCGACCCCGGCGGCGACGTGTCCCCTAACAGTGGCGCCCTCGGCAAAAATAGCGGGCGCAATTGTAAACTCCCCAAGGACGCGCTTGCCCATTGACGGCGGCGCAACGCAGCAGGCCGCACCCAGTCAGTGCGCTTCCATCGAGCGGCCGTGCCACCTGATTCCACTGATTCACGACTGAGAAAATGCCTACCCGTTTGGTCGCCGAACGACCACTTGAAAGCTTGGGCTTTCTATAGAAGCTTTCTTTTGTTGCAGCCTGCGTTTTGAAAGCTGATGACCAAGTCCATCCTTCTCCCCACTGTGCACTGCGCGAAGTGTTCATAGGGATGGTTCTTCAGCTGTTCCTTGCCTGTTCTCTAAAACTACGCTGGATAGCTGGACAGAGGGGCGCTATACTTTGTTTCACAAGATCTTTGCAGCGCTACTAAAGGACAGTAGCCCTAGCCCATTCAAGATAATGCTTATTACAATACGTGATTGTGCCACTAATGGATCCCGCCTTCGGGCACTGTAATAGATCATTGTGGTCTTACTGTCGCCCCACCAATTCGGTGGGCCAGGCTCGCATAGGAGCGCAATTACCTATTGTAGTGCGCATGATCCTGATTGGACCAGGTCGACCTTGCCTTTCGCAGTGCTGCAAACAGCTTGTGAGACGAAGTATAACTTGCCTAACTAATACCCAACTCGAGCGGCGGCGGTGCGCGTCGCCTCCGCCGCTCGATCCTGCCATGACCTAACCTGTATACATAAACAAAAAGGAAGTCGATCGTCAACTGTTTTTTGCTGTTCTTTGTCCCCTGTTCTTGACAGAGTGAAACCTTGAGGGAGTTGGTGATACATCGTCAACATGCTTTCACGATAGAAATTTAGCATAAAGCTAAAGGGGACACCAAATAGGAAATCGATCAAAATTGCTGTTTGCGCCAGTGAGTTCCTACTTGGCACATAAAAAAAGAACAACACGAAAAACGAGGACAGAGGAACAGAAAACGCCCGTCCAGTCGTTTCGTGTTAATTTGTCCCCGTTTTAAGCGATGCTCATACTTTTGTGCCAAAAAGCAAAGATGCGATATCGTGCTATATATTTCTGAGTGGTTTCGTCATGCACATTGGCTAAAATCGCCAGCTGTATTATGCCTTTCCTTTCATACCGCTTTTTTGCACTGTTACCAATGCCCCACGCTTGTTTTCTACTTTCCCGTTGACCAAACATGCCCTCGACAGCTACTGCGGCTTCGGTCACAACGGATTTTCGAAGATACTAAAATACAGAGCTTGTCGGTTTGAAATCCGAGCCTGAAGACTTGTTTATTGATTGCAAAAGCTGCACGAACTTCACAACGAATTCTCCCTATGACTTGATGGTTATAAACCTGACCCTTATAAACCTGACCCAGCTGGCCCCAATAAGCATTACCAATAATGGAGCAGACGGAGGCAAACCTTCGAAATTTGCCTTGAAACAAATCATGAGCTTCGGGAAAGTAAGACCAATGAGAGGAAACCCAACACCGAGATAGTGTATATTACAAGAACATCCTCTAAAGAATTCTAGTGCGTCGAAGAAAGCACCTTAATCTAACGTGCCGAAATACGCACGAGCCTCGTCAAAGAACAACTGCGGCTAAAATAGCAAGGGCTGAAGTCCGATAATGAAGGGTATACTGATGAGATGCCAATCCAGCCGAAATTAATCCATAATAGTCATGATAACAGAATATTCGGCCTGGCTGACAATGTGTGCTAGGCTAGAAAAGGGGCCATTGAAATACCAGACGCATCTGCTTCCTAGTAAGAGGCTGTTGACAGCTTAAATTATTAAGGTCAATCACTTTCTTTAGAATAATTATCAAGCAGGACGAGCTGCTTAGTACGACGCTCAGTGTACCATTAATGCTATTGAAGCTGCTGTATTGGGCACTGTTCGTGTTGTCAGTGACAACTTCAAGCAACAGGCCGTCACCGTAATGTTCCGCGCCGTGTTCAATGACAACACACACCAGCACGTTGTTCCTTACGTTGTAAGCGAAATTGAACCTCTGTTCTTCTCGTTTAATCCAAGCACTTCAATAAGATTCTGAGATCGAGCCTCCTGAAGAGCTAGATGTTTGATACAGTGAAGCCCTTTCGAGGTAAGTTGATTTTTTCTCAGTACGCTCTGCAGGGCTCAGGAGCACCTTTTGCTAAAGCTAAATCAGCTTCATGTGCAGCCGAACTCTAGAAAAACCGTTATGCATGGCAACAATAATATTTCCACCTGTGCGGATCAGCACCTTGGAGTACCTTCACGAGAATGATCAGCCCTTCTTCAAGATTCATGCGGTGTGTTTATGATACCATCACATTTGTGAAGGCATTGGGCACATGGTAGGATTTTCTCTACATATTTACATGGAAATCAAAGCAAACCCCATCTGTCAAAGATGATGACGATCGGTTCATCTGCCTTGAGGGTGACTTCATGTCTTCCGTCTAATACAACAAATTGCTACGTGCGCCGTCTCGGGCGAAGTTCCTGCACTTTTGTGTATATGCCCCATATGAACTGATTTTAAATTAATTACAACGTGACCCTAACATTCGGCGTCTTATGCGCTGCCAGTGTCAAATATATACTTCTCTAAGTTATCTGATGACAGATTTTAGGCCAAGAAAAAATAAATAGTTGCGTTTCGCGTCGTATTTAAAAGTCATAGGCTGATCATACGTGATCAAAGCAGCGTCAGTACTCCTTACGACGCTCTCAGTTACGTTTTTTTTTTTTTTTTGTCGACATGAGTGTGCAGTTAAAATGAACTGACCTCATGATTATATCTATAAGCATCTGCGTGCGTAACCATGTCGATTTCATTTGCACTACCAACAATATGAAAGCACCTTCAGACGAGTTCTGCTTAAAATCATCATGAGTTCAACTGCATAAACAAAAACAAAATGTCATGATTAGCTCAGCTAGGTCAGGATATACGTAGTGAAACATGTGTGCCTCGCGCTGGACTGCCTACTCCTCTCCAATCCGATCTAATTCCATCCAATCCAGTGTAATCTAATCCAATCCAAACCAATCCAGTCGAATCAAGTACAGTTCATTCCAGTGAAATACAATCCAACCAATCCTTTCCAATTCAGTTCAAACCTGTCCAATCCAAACCAGTTCAATCAAGTCCAATCCAATCTAATGTAGTGCAATACAATCCTGTCAAATGCTTAGTGCACCAGCCTAAAACCAGTCTGAAAGCTGTTAAGGACCACGCCTGCTTAATTGAACAGCTGACAGAGACAGTTGCTGGAGCACTCAGCATTGGACAGGATTGTATTGAACTACATTAGATTGGATTGGACAGGTTTGGGCTGAATTTGAAAGGAATGGTTGGATTGTATTTCACTGGAATGAACTGTACTTGAAAAACAAAACGAGAAATTAATTGCTTTAGAAGATAGAAGCAGACGGAATAATTTAATGGTGTTCGGAATCAAAGAAAGCGAAGAAGATGGAAGATCTCGAAACCAAAGTTGTTACAAATGTCTTTCAGGATAAATTAGGTGTCACAGTGGGAACCATGTGAGGAATTCACAGAATGGGGGGGGGGGGGGGGGGGGGTAAAAGCTAAGAAGCCTCGACCGGCTGTTCTTAAGCTTTATGACTGCAGAGAAAAGCAAGAACTGTTCAGGAACTGCATAAAACTAAAAGGAACCGGCATTTCTGTAGTCGATAATGTTTCTAAAGAAACACAGGGCAAACACCAACAGCTGTGGAATTCTGCCAAGAAAGAACGAGACGATGGGCAAAAGGTTCGACTTGAATGCGACAAGCTGGTTATAGACTGTGACGTTTTCCTCTGGGATCAGACTAGGGCTGCCGCGTTAAACTTCGCGGGACAAAAAAGCGTCCGGTTACTGAAAATCAGGAACCAACAGAGGCACACTTGCAGCTACCTTCTTTTCGGCTGATAAATCTCAACGCTATGAGTCTAGTTAATAAAATTGCAGAATTAGAGTACATACTAGCTAATTACGACTGTCAGCGAAACATGGTTATGCCCGGAATAAAGGATAGCGAAATGGTGCCTCCAGGATACAGTATTGTTCGCAGTGACCGGGGAACGCAAGGGGGAGACGTGGCAATAATCATAAAAGAAGGCATCCAGTTCTTCCCCATCAATGGTATCCCGAATCACGAAAGTGTCTGGTGCCAGTTAAATACTTGTAAAACCTCTTCTCTATAGACCGCCAACTGCAGCTCTTTCGTACTTAGAAAGTTTGCAGTGCTACCTAGAAAAATGAAACCTATAGAAACCGCCAGCTGATTATGACAGGAGATTTTCATTTACAAGGTTGTCTGGGATACCTTGACAACTAGAAACGCAGAAAGCAGTAAACTGCTCCTGGATATTGCCTTTAATAATGACACGACGCAGGTGGTGACTGAAAGTCCACGTCTAGCAGGCACATTTATACCAACGCTAGATCAAGTGTTTTTGATGGACGAATCGATAATTACTTAGTGAAAGTTGAAGAGGGTTCGCGCAGCACGTACAGTTCTTTTCGCTCGCGAGCCGGATTCCGCGGCAGTTAGCTAGCACGTGTGATGGTGTGCCTTTTTATGGATGTGTTCGTGTCGGGGTGCAAGAGCGGGTAGTGAGGTGACCTGCTCTCTCTTCAGGACACCGAAAGGCGCAGAGAAGAGGTAAGCGTAGGAGCGCAAAAAAAAGCGCGGCGACAGAGTAGGTATTGTCGTTTGTGATGAAGGTATACGGGCCAGTCGTGACTCGTGTGTGACTGGTGGTGTGGCCCGGGGCCGTAGGTAGGAGACAACGTGGATGAAGTAGAGAGGAAGTTCGTGGCGGTGGCCGATAGTAGGCTCAGCGCCGTGTAATCAGAATGTAATGAGAGGTGCGTTAGTTCTGCTTGTTTTATTTTGATTTAATAAATGTTTAGTTAGCATCGGACGGAGGTCACTCATTTGATGGACGACATGCGCTCAACTCTGCAGCCGTCAGTCGCAAAGTAAGTCCCCCAGGGTCCGGCACGAGGCCCTCCTCTCGCACCCATCCCCATCAACCGAGAGGGAAGCCCTTCCACCGACTTAACAATCAGTCGAAGTGGAAGGCGTTTGTTGTATGCATTTAACTACGCACATTCTAGGCTTCGAGGACCATGTGTGCGCACGGCTGCCGTCCAGTAAAAGCCCCGCACTCTCATTCCCGCACCCCGATCTCAAGCAATTCCCGCCAAAGTTACTGTTCAGCAAATGACAACCCCCATCGCAACACCGCAACTAATGAACAATTTTCCCGCCACTTTCTCCCGAATTAAACACTTCATATAGAAAAGAAAACCAAAACACAACATCACACACAAGCGAAGCTGCTCGCCGCCCTGGCCAGCTACCCCAAAAGGAAAACATGAAAAAAAAAATACTAATAAATCAACCACTACCACCACCACAGATACACGGTGCTGGCCATTTCTATCGTCGCCTCGCGGGCAGAGCGTCTCCGAAAGACAACACGCTTCTCAGCCGTTTCGGCCGAGAAACCCGAAACCCGAACCTCGGCACCCCCGGACAGCCGAACCCCCGTCTTTCCGGGAAGCGCGACGCCGTTTGTGGGACAGTAGCCTCTCAAGCTCAAGCGCCCCTTCTCCTCGCGTCCCCGCAGCGCCTTTCGTGGGTTCAGCCCGCTCTGCCTTTCCTTCCTCATTTGACCGGTGTGCGCTATTTTCCTCCCGCTGCCTTCTCCACGACGCACTCTGGCTGCGTCGTGACATAAGTCCTTCATGCAAGCGCAATTGGTTATACAGAACCCTCAGAAATCCCTATTACAATACGGCACCGTGGTAATAATCAGGCAGGATGATAGGCTATAAAAAGCCTCTTCGTTTCTCCATCGGATCAGGGGCATGCGCGCAAAACTTTGGTCACGAAAAAAATCGTTATCGTGGTTATGGCAACTGTGGTGCGAATTCAATAATACCCCTAAACTGAAATCAAATACTAAAGAGCGGCATCGCACGTACAAGGAGGCGCCTGACAATGCGCAGCGAATGCATTTCGAAGCGCACGGGCGCGCTCGTCGTCTGCTGCGTGGGCAGTACGCACTCCGAATCACCGCAGCTCCACCGCGGTGATCATTCTGCGGCAGCCCCCGCCGCGGCCGGCGGCTGGTCTTGCAGTGCTGCCCAGCGCCTTCGGACGATGCTTGAGTGCGCTGTAGCCGCGAGAGCCGCACGGAATTTAGACACTGCGTTATAGATGACTCTTGCAAATGCAGCTCGTTCTGCTGACCACCACATCACGCATTTTGTTTTTGTGCCTGGCCGAGAATGGCGGCGAGCTGTGTAATAAGAGTGAGCCGCTACTGGCGTTTTAAGTTCGATGACGGTGAAACAAGCCGTGCAACTAAGGTATTAACCAAATTAGGTGCGATAAGAATGACATAACTGCACCAATCTTCAGTTGCACTGATTTAATTGGCATCCCAAGTGGCCGCAATCGCTGTCAACATTCGATGCTCGTCATCGGCACGAAAATCAGTGCAGAAGACAGCTGATTGCAAATGCAAGAAATTGTTCTTTTCATGACAAAGACCCACTGCGCTGAAGTCTCTCATACCTCTCCCCTGGGAAACTGCGATGCACCATGTCACCTGGACCACCAATGTTTCCCTCAACCGAAAGTCGTGCTGATAGACACTTGTCGCTTCACGCTCTCAAGCAGAATGTTTGTTTTTTAATGACGCGATGGAATACTTTTTCGAGCATCGAGCGACGTTTATTTCACAAAAGATGCACACTGGTCTGAGGGCGCCCGTAATAGCTGCATGTCTTCTGGTAGACCTCGCGGAATCTGTAGCACAGAACGACCCAACTAGAGAAAACAAATGGCAACAACAGTAGGATGCGCTGATCCGTCGATCACCAAAGCAATGGACGGAGCGGAGAAAGAGTGCAAATCGTCGGCAGGCCGAGCCGGCACTCCGAGATTGCCGTTACGTTCCGCCCCGCTGCTCACGGGAGCGACGAGGGCGTGACCGGGGCGCATTTTCAACGAACGATCTTGGCTTTTCTTATCGACAGGGTTTAGAAACAATTGACACGCATGATTAACAAAGCGCTTGTTTCCAACACCCGAATTCTCTGCAATTTGAAAGCCGTTTCAGCATCCGTAAGGCTCTTATGTCGATTGCTCGTCATATCTCATCCACACGAGACAATAGGCACGCATTAAGATCAGAGTGCTGGCAACAGCTGCCCCACTGCAACCCCATCAGTCCCTTGCTGATCACTGCTGATTGTTTTTAGGGCATGTTCAAAAATTAAAGTGCCTTTGAAATGTCGCCACCGCGCCATGTCTGCGTCGTGCTGCAGCTTGCGACGTTGGGCTGCATGAGTTGGTGTCAGGATCGTTGTCGGGATGCCATAATGAGAGTTCGCAGAGAAACACCCCTTCAGCCGACTCATACCCCTGGCCCGTCCAAGCGGTTTCAAACAACCAGTGCCACAAACTTTGACCAACATAGAGTTTTACTCTGCATTCAGATTCTCTACATTTAACTTGCGACATTTACATCCGGCCAGCATGGTGCCAGCTTTTACTACGTTTAAACCGAGAAGTTGGCAACACGTAGTGATGCCATGCCAACTAAATATATTTAGTAACAAAACGGCCGTTTCAAATCTGCAATGGAGAAATGCGTAAGCCTGAGCGTTGCTGTATTCTCAGCGAGATGTACAAGCGGGATTCCGCGAGTGACAGATACTGCTCGTCTCTTTTCCTGTAAACCATTTATAGAACGCCGTCAACTTTGATGCGTTCAAAGCAACGACAAGGGGCGTTCCACTCAGACACGTGACCGGAAGCTGAGGACCGGAACCGGAAGTTGTCTGGCGGCTGTCTTGGCTCCAAATTAAGAATTTAGGAGAGGGTCCGACTTCATTTTTTTGAAGCCGGCGCGGCCGCGCCGCGTCCGGACGCTGCAACGTCTCTCCTCCTTTACCCCCCGCCTTCTCTTTCTCTGCGACCCGGACTGCATCTAGACGCTCCTGTGGCCGCGAGGCAGTGCGCGCACCCGTGACAGGGCAATGGTGAGCCTCTGTGCGTTCATCGAGCGGGCGGGCTTGAAGCCTCGCTTGCCCTTCGCCAGGTAGTGCGTGCTACCTTGGACGTATGCTGCCGGGCGCCCTACCCCAGGACGCTACGTGCGCGCGACTATGTATATACATCAATGGTATTACATATATATATATATATATATATATATATATATATATATATATATATATATATATATATATATATATATATATATATATATATATATATATTGTAAACAATTGCGGGGGCCGCTCGCGCGCAGGCATTTGTGGACAGTGCTCGGACACTTGCGCGCGAGCGATGCGACCTCGTTGACCGTCTTTACTTTGTAAATAATGTACAAAGCTCCCCCTGTCCTTTCTTCCTATCGCTCTCCTCTCTACTTCCCCTCGCTATCCTCTCCCTATCCCCTTTTCCTTTCCGCCGGCCGCAGCTCAAGTGCTTCAGTTTTTTAGATAGCAGTTGTCGCGGCCGGCAATACTCTTTTCCTTCTTTTTGATTATTAAAAAAATATAAATCAACCACTACCACCACCACCAGTTCGAGGCGGAAGCCCGGGCCTGCGTGACTCTCGTACGTGGTCCGAAAATGCGTGGCGTCTCCGTCGACAACACATTTTTTACGCATTTCTTTACGAATGTGCATATAGCCAGCATGGTATTACTTACAATGGGCTCTACCAGCAGGACGCTGCGAGCTCTGACAGCAGTGCCCTTGGCGAATTGGGTGTAGAGGTGACTTCATTATAAGATGTATCTTACTCGTTAACTGGACAGTAAGAACTGCGTGGCTTGTCTTAAGCATATTTATTTATTATTATCATTATTTCAGCGTTACCATCTTTATCCGGCGCATATATTAGTGAAAGTAATAAAATTCAAATTCTGTATGAACTCATTTTTCAAAATGACATCTTTGGCACCCCCATATGTGCACTGATGTCTTATCAGCTCGAGTTCTGATACATTCAAAGGGTCTTATCAAGAGATGGAAATTTAAAACGAAACCTCGATATCTACTGTCTTGCAAATCAGGCATTCAGGGAGATAGATGGACTCTCAGCACGACAAAAATGCCATGTTCCGGTTTGGCAAATATCGCAGCACGTATTTCTGACGTAGAAAATCTTTCACATGTAATTCGATGGACCGCATATTTCTTTGCATTTATGACATACTTGCTACCAAACTGTTTTTACATCTTTCTTCGTCAGTGTTTGGGTACGGTAGAATAGACTGTTTTGTTTTGACCTTTTTTGTGCTCTATATCTGAACATTTTCTTTGTTTACGGATTTCTTTTTCATTTCCACTTGTCATCTGGGAACCTGTGCTCAATGAGCTTCTTCAGAATTGATCAACTTTTCAGAGATGTTACACTACCGTTGATCTGTTGTATTCCTAACAGTGTCAAAAAGTGCAACATTTTATACTGTGGGTTGCCTCTTGAGTGTTCACTGCTTCAAAATTTATATGGTCTTGCTGCTTGAATGCAACGCAGATTAATCATAGCAGATGGATCGTTTGTGTAATCATACGTACTATACAACGTCGCAATACATAGCGAGGTAATGGAAACTGCCTCTTGTGCATAGGAATCTTATTGTAACAATCAATTCAGCAATAATATGATGCCTAACGTTAGTCGTGCCCCGTTAACATGACCCCCTTTAATATGGACGACCCGAATTATGGACAGCTTTTCTGGGGACGAAACGTTTTCAATGTATTTATGCCTCGTTAATACGGAAACTCGCTGTTTGGACAAAGGACATTGGAAAAATGCACACAGCCCACTTGGGCCCATGTATTTTTGTCTCGTTAATATAGATATCATTTGAAAAAAGCAGGGGAGTCGTAACGCAAGTTAAAGAAGGGCGCGCAGGTCGCGACAGCCGATACCGCCGGATGTTTGAACGAGTCCTGTGGGGTTGGAAAGAACCAAAACGGGCGCGTCGTTTTAAGAGGGGGGGGGGGGGGGGGGGGGGGGTTGGAGGAACGTCGACAGCAAACCGACCCCGAAAGGACGGAACCGGCGATTTCTGGGTGCAGCGGCAGGGCCGCAGCGAGAGGCCGCAGTCGGGAAAACAGCAACAAGTGGTCGCAATAAATTGTGCTGAACATGAAACAGAGAGGCCGGTAAAAGCGTAAGAAAGAAATAATATGAAGAAAGACAAGCACCAAAAGTGGGAGCGGGGAACTGAAGTTTTTCCTTCCTAGATCACAAAGTGTGTTCCATGAAGCCGTTAACGCTTTTTGGTAAAAATTAAGACACACTCACGAAGTAGAGCGACAAAAGAAAGGCGACGAGCACGCAACCGGGACCGGGCGTCCCGTCCTGGATGCCCTTCCCTCTTATGCTCCTGGTTTTCGTCACTGTTGCGCTGACGAACTGCCTCATTTTGCTCCCCAGGGGGTCCGCATGTCGGCTTCGCTTTGAGTCAGCGGTGCGGCCTTGACAAGGTCTGAGCTCTCACTTGTCGGCTAGCCACTTCAGCTTTAAGTGTTTGTTTCATAGGAATACATAGAAACGGCGCCAGGAAGGGGCTGTTCGATAGCCCTCTGCATAGTAGCCTCCCAACTTGACTCCCTCGCTTCCTTACAGAAACAGTGCAAGGCAAAAAAGAGAGAATCAGAAGAGTGGAAAGGCAGAAAGAACTAGGCAAAGGCAGAAAAAAAAAGTGCAAAGAATCAGGAGCCTGTAACCCTCAACTTTCGTCCGACTTTTGGCATGGCGGCAGTTAAACGCAAAAGAACGGAACTGAACGTAGCCGCGAAGCAGGAAATCTGCGGATACAAGCGGCAAAAGCCATCTCAGTCAATCCAAGTCGTGAGGGACTGGACCCAAGTTAAACTAGGCCTCAGCCTCACTAGGTCGACGGCAGCATCGATACTACAGGACTCCGATAAATGGCTCAACGTCGACATCGCACCGTCAGCCACAATAGACAGCGCCCAGCGCAGTTCGAAGAAATGGAGTCAGCCTTGTTAATGTGGTTCGGGTATGTGCGCGCGAATGGTGTTGTCGTGCGCGACAAAATGATTCAAGAGAAGGCTCGCTGCCTCGGCAACATATGGGTACGCCAGCATGGACCTTGCCGTACCTTCTCCTCCGTCTTGATGGGTTTTAGCTGGGATGACTTACGGAACGTTTTGTTCAGTAGAACAGGGTGATGTTTACTGGGAAAAATTGTTCCACGCTCTGTCTAGGCATTACTGACTTCAGCTACTCAATGAGAATGGCTGGGAAGATTTAAGAACAGACATGGCATTTCGGGCCGACGGATTCACGGAGAAAGGGGTAGCATCGACAGCTCGGCTGTTTTTATTTACAAATTTAATCACAAAGGCAATTATTAATTATAATTTTTCCTCAATAAAATGCTTTTCGTTATTATGGATGGCTCGCTTTATGAACAGTTTTAGTCGGAAACCAAAGTGTCCATATAACGAGTCACCACTTATATACTATTTCTTACTTTTGAAAAACATTTTATCAATTTTAGCATGTGATGAAGTTCGTCCAACTTTCTAATGCGCCATAAAGGGCCTGTCACACTAGCGCGACACGACACCGACGCAGACCCGACAACGACACCGACAGTCGGCCAACTCGTCGGCCGACTGTGTCTGCGGCCGACCAAGCTGTCACACTAGGCCGACGACGACACCAACACGACCGAAAACCAAATGTCTGCCCAGTGCAGGCTTTCAGGCCGGGGACACCGACAAAACCAGTCTGCCGACTGTCGGTGGCCGAGTCTTCGAGAGATCGGCCGCCGAGCAAAAACTTTCTCGAAACGCAAAGCCGACTTAGTACACCACGTCGACAGCGAATACCTTTCAGCACTACTATACGTAAAAAAGTAGAATCAATGCATAATCCCTGACCGAAACGCGAGCGTGAGCCGCCAAAATACTCGAGGCCGCCGAATGCGTGTGGAATATCAACGGCAGCGTTTTCTTTTCGGGGCGAGTGAATTCGGGGCGCATAGATTTGTGGCGCTCGTCGGGACCGTGAGCAATCTTTCCGCTTTTCCGAACTGCACAGAATAGTGCAAAATGAACATAGTACGTGGCAAAGAAATGATGAAAAGAAGCGATTATTTTCCTGAAGCCAGCAGAGATGCCGATCCTTCTGCGCACTTCGATCATTGTGTTTAACGTCTAGCCGCTGCGTCGCTACTTCGCAACCCAATTTCAACGCTATGTTACGCATCACGCAATAATTTTTTGTTGCATAATTCAATGTGTTTCAAGAATTGTGTGCGCAAAAAGCGCAGAACTTACGTTTAAACTTTACAACAGAACCAACAGCAGTCGTGGTCCCGCGGCCGGCCCTGTGAAATCCGCCTAAGGTTTTAGAAAATCCGCCGAAAGTTTTACCTGCTGCACAACACGGCATGATTCAAACTATCTGCAGTTTACTCTCAGCAAGCTGGACAGTCAGTTAAGCGGTAAACGCTCCTGCTACCTTCGCAACTTTCACACTGAAAGACAACGTATTAGCTAGAACCATATCTCAACCTCTGAAAGTATCAGTTAAGCCTGACTTTCGTGATGCAGTGGTTAGCGCAGCTGGCTATCAATTAGGAGGTCGTGAGTTCGATCCCAAGGGTAGAGTTCTTCTTTTTTTTTTCAGCTTTTATTATATACTGTCTCTCATTCGCCGTGGACAGCTTTTGTTTTTCGAACACTGACGTCGTTCTGATCCGGCAACCAGAGCCGTAAAATACTGGGCACTTTTCAGTCTCGGCCCATAATCACGACTGTTGAGGCGCATGTTTTGGTATGGTCGAATATATGAAATATAATTAAAATTAAGCGTTCCTTAAGTAGTTCCGAGAATAAACCATGAAAAATAAGATAGGGAGTAGCTACAGAAAGGAGCATTTCGCATGGTAGAAAAAAATAAAGGGATTAAGAAAATGAACGTATAATGACACGAGAGGAGAGTGAGAATGAGAGGGCCTGGTCGGTGGGGAGGTTTCCCACGTTGTCTGGCTAGTGTGACATAGGAGTTGGGCGACCGTCGGCCGACAGCCGTCTTGCGAGCGACGCGCAGCCAGCACCGACTGTCGGCCGACTGTTTCCGCCGGCACAGTGTGACATAGACGCAGACATCAGGAAGACGCGCTGTTGGCAGACCAAATCGGCGTCATGTCGTGCTAGTGTGCACCTGTCCCCAGTCGAAGGGGTTACCAAAGCAATGAAACCACAGACCCACAACGGAGTCTCGGTGGCTGCTTGCTCTATTGTTGAAGGTGGCACTGCCCCCAGAGCGCTAGGTCCGCCTCCCTCTTGCTTCCTACCACAATTGTCTTTCCAGCGCGCAGCTTGGTACTGTCGGGTTTCTGCAAAAAAATGTAAAAAAGATGATGGTTGGAGAATTTTCAAGTTTCACTTAGAATTGATATTGTTTGAATGCATGTAGTCGCAATTTGTGTTGTCAGTGGGCGCTTTTGTTGTCCTCTCGTTCATTCGTTCTTCTCGTGTGCGTAGCTTATTGTGAGGAAGCAGGTATATGGTGAGAGGAGACACGCAGGAGCAGCTGCGCGTTCGTTTTTTTTTTTTTGTTTGTTTAATTGCGGGGCAGACGCACAGTAGAGGGAGGGTGACGGGGGGGGGGGGTGGGGAGATGGTGGTGGTGGGTGGTGGTAGTGGTTGATTTATTTATTTATTTTAAATAATCAAAATGAAGGAAACGAGTATTGCCGGCCGCGGCAACTGCTATCTAAAAAACTGAAGCACTTGAGCTGCGGCCGGCGGGAAGGAAAAGGGGATAGGGAGAGGATAGCGAGGGGAAGTAGAGAAGGGAGCGATAGGAAGAAAGGACAAGGGGAGCTTTGTACATTATTTACAAAGTAAAGACGGTCAACGAGTCCGCATCGCTCGCGCGCAAGTGTCCGAGCACTGTCCACAAATGCCTGCGCGCGAGCGGCCCCTGCAATTGTTTAAATATATATATATATATATATATATATATATATATATATATATATATATATATATGTAATACCATTGATGTATATACATAGTAGCGCGCACGTAGCGACCTGTCGCAGACAGATCGCGCGCGCGACACAATGCACCAGCTGCCGGGGTGGGGCGCCCGGCAGCATACGTCCAAGGTAGCACACACCGAGCGTTCAGGTCACGCACGCACTACCTGGCGAAGAGCAAGCGAGGCTTCAAGCCCGCCCGCTTGATGAACGCACAGAGGCTCACCATTGCCCTGTCACGGGTGCGCGCACTGCCTCGCGGCCACAAGAGCGTCTCGATGCTGTCCGGGAGGATTCCGAGCGCCCTATAAGCCGCGAGCATCTCGCGACGTGGCTCTGCGGATGCGGTACAGCGAAGCAGCATGTGCTCCAATGTCTCCACTGCACCGCAATCACCACACACGTCGCTCGACGATAGTCCGTGGCGCACCCGTCTTACCCCGGGCCAGACGCAGCCGACGCGCACTCGGATGAGCATTGCACGCTGTAGGCGCGACAATGAGCGCGCGCCGACAGCAGGGATGCGCTCTCCTCGCGCGATGCGTGGGTCCGGGTGTTGCTGACAAAGGTGGTCATAAATTACCGCGCGCACGTCCTCCAAAGCGAGAAGTTCGTCGCTGGGAGGGAGTTGATGTGCGGCGGTGGCGAGTTCATCGGCTTGCTCATTGCCGTGTATGCCGCAGTGGCCGGGCACCCACTGCGCGCGAATGCTGCACTTTCGCACTGCGAGGTGCTCGAGGAGCTCGCGTATCGCGCACAGCAGCGGTGTGCCACGGCCGGGAGTCTGCAGGCGGCTGAGGGCGGCGCGGTAGTCGCACAGCAGTGCACACCTGGGAGGTGGCGGAGCAATGGTGAGCAATAGGTCAAGGCCCAGGCGAAGGCCCAGTAGTTCCGCCATGGTCGAAGAGCCCAGGTGAGTCACTCTTCGCTGGCGGTGCAACTGCAGGGCAGGGATGGTGGCCGCTGCGGCGAGCGAGCATCTTTCTCTCGCCACGGAGCCGTCAGTGAAAACAAGCAGGTGGTCGCTTAGTTGCTCGTGTATGACGGCTCTGGCTAGCTGTTGCACCGCACAGAGTGGTGTGCTGCGTTTTCCCGCGATGCCGATCATCTCGCGCTGTACCTACGTCGTGAGGGGCCAGGGGGAGCAGAGGCTGTAGGGGAGCGTGGCACGCGTCAGCTGGTCATACACCTGCAGCGCCGCACCCATTCTAGAGCGTGGGAAATTCCGAAGGCGGTGCAGGAGTTCGCCGCCTGTCTCCCATTTTCTCCTTTTGCTTTGTATTTACGAGCTAGGCCTGAACCTTTCTCTTAGCCGCGCTGCCGCGACCACTTTCGGGCGATGAATGGAGTTGGTGAGGAGCCCCTCCGTGTAGCTCGCACAGGGCGCCTTCGGGGTTTTGCTTGCTGCATACCGTGCTCACACCTCCTGTGTCGGATCAAAAATCAATATACATGGAAACTACTGCAAAACTAAACATCCTCGTTCCTTTTCTATTTTTTTTTTAATTTGCACGCACACAAAATGAACCGCACATTTCCATTCTGCAGGCTCATTTTCTGAGTGGGAAATTTTAAGCAGTTTTCTTTGACCAAATAACCAGTACTGCAGAGCTTATGCTCATCGCGCAGGAAATACCGGAAGGATTCCAACTCTCACGCTCTCTTACAGGCTGCAGGCATAAGACTTCCCTTATTAGCTAGGTAGTCCTTGCTTTATATTCATATTATTTATGGCGTATTTTAAAGTTATTTTTTGTTGGCAATTCTTTACTTGGAATAGCTCGGTTCTATGTCCCCGAATAAGCTTTACGAAGCGACGCAAAATATGGATCGCTGCCGTCCAACGAGCAGAGCTGGCAAACACGCCCGGATTTGCCGCGTCCAGATTTTCAGCCAGGCATTTTGTCTTGGGGAGTTTACAGTTGCGCCCGCTATTTCTGCTGAGGGCGCCACTCTTCGGGGACACGTCGCCGCCGGGGTCGCCGGCTCTGAGCACGCGGTTTGCTTCCTTTCTGGACGCGTTCGCCTCGTGTCTGCGTGGTAAACGCAAACTTTTTTTTTTGTGCGTGTGCAAGCACGTGAACGTTGAGACGGGATGCGTTTGTTTTTTAAGGCGAAAGCCGTTCTAGGCTCATGGAGCGAAAATCTGTGCGCAGAAGCTGCGCCTGTAATCTGTGCGTCGCATCTGTGCGCTGGTGTGTCAGTCGGAAAAGCGGACGTGCAAGGAGGGAGATTAAGAATGAAAATGATTGATGGTGATGGTTAATAATGACCAAAATGATTTGTAATGACCAGTATATCAAACTACGACATGTAATGACCGCAATTGATTAGAAATGAGTAAAAGTGCTTAGCGATTTGTGGTAATCACTATAATAGCTAGGCATGACTCATCATTACTGCTAATGACTACGAAATGACCAATATGTGAAACGACATGTAATAACCACTGCTGATTCTAAAGGAGTAACCTGCTCAGTTATGAGTGGTAAGGGCTACAATGACTACGCAGGCAGACTCATCATGAATGGAAAACGACCAATATATCAAACGACGACTTGAAATGAACTGTGGCAAACGATGAGAGGTAAATGATAGGAGAAGGGTAGGCTTTCGCCGTCCTCCGCTTAAGAGACATCTAAGAGACCCTCTAATTTTATCTGTTGAGCTCGCTTCAGGCAGACGCAGCAGCGAGGAGTGGAAATGCACTCGCTTCCTCTGAAATGAAAGCGGCGCTGAGGTTAAAAAGTCTAGATGCTAAAGCATAATGCCCTATCAGCTGCCATTGAATTTGCTACAAGGGACAGCAGAGTGGACTTGGTGATTAATTATAGGTTAACAGTGCAAACAACGTGACGGGAACACAGGAGAAGAGGACGGCACAACCGCGCTAGTTGTGTCGTCCTCTTTTCCTGTGTTCCCGTCACGTTGTTTCACCTATTTAGTTACCAGGGAGCTGGCCAGTGAACTAGGATGTTTAACGATGTATTGTGAAGCAGATAAACGCGATGCGGTAGCACCAGAAGCTTTTCTCGCAGGTTATGTTGCGAGAACGTATCAGAAAAACGTACGAAGGTTTTTCTTTTTATATATATGTATATATATATATATATATATATATATATATATATATATATATATACAAAGGTGGGCATTTGACCTCAAAAACTTCGGCCTCACCTCAAACTCAAAAAATATTTGGCGACCTCACTCAACCTCAACCTCATAAATTGAGGTTGAGGTCCCCCAGGCGACCTCACCTCACTTTTCAGGTGACCATTGGCGACCTCACTCAACCTCACCTCAAACTCAAAATGTGAGGTTGAGGTCGGGCGCTCGACCTCAAAAAAAAAAAAAAGAATCATCAAATTAAACCGTAACTTAACGCAAATATACATTTCTCGGTAATCCTAGCATATATAGGCAAGCCAGAATTTTGTCCTATGAAGGCTGTATTTTACTCTTAATTTTATACAACAATTAATATCCCGGATAAAAGAAAAACTCCGGAGACTCCATGTCTAATCCTGCACCAAAAGTAGCAATCCTCTCCCCCTCTTCGCCTACCATTTTTGGTCCGTTTTTTCTAAGGCCTACATGGGTACCACATTACTACGCATAGGTCCATAATGCAATACAAAGAGTTTATCCCATCCGACCATCATGAATAAAATCCGTATTAGAAATAAAACAAGCAGTTCTTACTATATACTGAAAAGACAAATGCTGTTGACCCTAGTGACGATGGCAACAATGACAATATGCTCTTTTTCTTAATTCGAAAAAAAGAACAAATTGATGATTGCCAAGCATTGTTTTTTAATACACTGTACATTGTCTTGCGACCGTACACATCAAATTGGGGAAAAAAAGTAGGAATACAGTCGTGCCTCGTTAGTATGGACACTTTGGTTTCCGACCAAAACTGTCCATAACGCGAGTCATCCATAATAACGAGTCATGATAAAAAATGAAAAGTATTTTTTTGAGAAAAACTTTATAATTAATGACAGCTTTTTAAATTAAATTTCTAATTAAAAACAGCCGAGCTGTCGAGGTTACCCCCTTCTCCATGAATCCGTCGACCCAAAATGTCATGTCTGTTCTTAAATCTTGTCAGCTACCCTCATGAGTAGCTGAAGTTAGTAATGCCTATACATAGCGTAGAATACTTTTTCTCAGTAAACATCCCTGTTTTACTGAACAAAACTTCCGTAAGTCATCACAGGTAAAACCTATCAAGACGAAGGAGAAGGAAGGGTGCGCACCCATAATGTTACCGAGGCAGCGAGCCTTCCGTTGAAGCATTTCGTCGCTCACGGCAGCACCATTCGCGCACACATTTCCGAACCACATTAACAATGCTGATTCCATTTCTTCGAACTGTGCTGGGCGCTGTCGGACTGTAGCTGACGCTGCGATGAGCGATGCCGACGTTGAGCCATTTATCAGAGCCCTGTAGTATCGATGCTACCGTCGACCTGGCGAGGCTGAGGCCTAGTTGAACTTGGGTCCAGTCCCTCGCGGCTTGGATTAACTGAGATGGCTTTTGCCGCTTGTATTCACAGATGTCCCGTTTCGCGCCTACGTTCAGTTCCGTTTTTTTTTTTTTTTTTTTCGTTTAATTCCCGCCATGCCAAAAGTCAGACTAAAGTTGAGGGTTACAGGCTCCTGATTCTTTGCACTCTTTTTGCCTAACCTCCCCGCCTTTCCGTTCTTCTGATTCTCTTTTTTCTGCCTTGTACTGTTTATGTGAGGAAGCGAGGGAGTCAAGTTGGCAGGCTGCTGAGGGCTATCGAACAGCCGTTTCTGTGCCGTTTGTATGTGTTCCTATGAAACAAACACTGCAAGCTGAAGTACAGTTTAGAACGACGGCGAGCCGACTACGAAGAGCTCAGACCTTGTCAAGGCCACACCGTTGACTCAAGGCGAAGCCGACATGCGGACCGCCCAGGGCGCGAAATGTGGCAGTTCGGCACCCCAACAGTGACGAAAACCAGGAGCATGAGAAGGAAGGGCGTCCAGAACGGGACGCCCGGTCCTGGTTGCATGCTCGCCGCCTTTCTTTTGTCGCTCTACTTCGTGTGTTTTAACTCTGACCGAAAAGCGTTAACGGCTTCATGGAACACACTTTGTGTTTTGGGAAAGAAAAACTTCAGTTCCCACCCCCACTTTTTGGCGCTTGTCTTTCTTCCTATTATTTCTTTCCTACGCTTTTACCGGCCTCTCTGTTCACGTTCAGCAGAATTTATTGCGACCACATGTTGCTGTTTTCCCGACTGCGGCCTCTCGTTGCGGCGCTGCCGCTGCACCCAGAAATCTCCCGGTTCCCTCCATTCAGGGTCTTTCTTACTTAGCTGACCCTCGGTTTTCTGTGTACGTTCCTTTCCGCTCTTGCGTCCCTCCCCTTCCTAAAACGACCACACGCCCGCTTTGGTTCTTTCCAACTCCACAGGAATCGTTCAGGCATTCGGCTGTATCGGCTGTCGCATAGGTTCCCGGCCTGCGCGCCCTTCTTTAACTTGCGTTCGGACTCCCCTGCTTTTTTCAAACGATGTCCATATTAACGAGACAAAAATACATGGGCCCAAGTGGGCTCTATGCATTCTTCCCCTGTCCATTGTTCAAACAGCGAGTTTTTACATTAACGAGGCATAAATACATTGAAAAAATTTCGTCCCCAGAAAAACTGTTCATAATTTGGGTCGTCCATATTAACGAAGCACGAATTTTTCATAAAAGCTATAGTCATGAAACGATCTGTCGTGATGACTAAATCCCCAACAAAACAAACAAAAGAGGAAAGACAGCAACACACCAAATAATCGCAAAACTCGGCCAACGCCGGGTAAACAAATGTACCTTCAGAAAATTTCAGAGGAACGCTGTGGATGTTACGAGGTCCCAACCGGTCACTCCTAGGTGTTTGTCTATAATTCTGTGATCCCGTGGCGTATTGCAAGAATTGGCGAAATTGCTTCTTCGAACACCACGCTTACATTAAAAAATTACAGGGTTCGGAACTGCTAGGAAAGAGGGTTAAACGTGAACCACTTTGCAGTCAAATTTCGCCGGACCAAAATGTCCAACTCCACCCCCCCCCCCCCCCCCCACACACACAGAATACTGGATACCATTTCTCCAACAAGTCTGAGACGAGCTTCTTTGTATTATTCACTTGTTTTCCTTTAAAGACTGAACTAATAGGTTACACGGTGGTGTCTCCGAAGCTACTTCGTCGCATGCACTACACGTGCATCCAGAGAAACCGTTTCCCCGTTAGTGTCGTGTAGTTACAGCACATAAATGTAAAATAAAGACAAGAACAACTGAAAGGAGGCGATCAAGCAGCCTGGACGGACCGCGCTCCCTGCTGTGCACGCGTTCCTCCCTTCGCCGTCCGTCTCTAGGCTCTAGGTTTTGCTCATGCAGTGAATGACGAACTGTCACCAATACACACCTAAGGCAGCAGCGAATGTGTCAGCTTCGTCTTCAGAGACTACATCGCGCTTTGCAATACTTGCAAAAAAATAAAAAATAAAAAGATAAACTAAATGACCGCTCCGGTAAGTGGAAAGAAGGGTTGTGCTATGGGCCTCTGGAGAGATGCCAAAGAAAGAGCCAAATTCGAGGGAAGAAGCCTGTTCTCTGTTCGCCAGTACACGAACGTAAATGTCATACAAGAAAATATATATAAAGAAATACCATGTTGATGAAAGTATGCGAAATTTCGCACACTAAAAAAAGAAGAGAACTGCGCTTCCCAGAGGGTATAGCAGGCTTGAGACATCGACTTAGTACCGCATTCCTCAGTGCTAGCATGTAATTGGTTTCATTCACATATATTTCAATGGATTTTTAAAGAAAAAACGAATGTCTGAATATATTACTCCGATATCTGACCACACAAATTTTCATCCGATTGATTTGTCCGTCTCGAGCAGACGGCAGCACAAAAGAGACACGCTCAGTTTGCCACACTAATTCGTCTGTCTAGACACCAAAATATTGAGTCAGAAAACATCTCAATAGTTTTTAACTTATAAAAACATGTAGGAGAACGCTTTTCTCTTCTTTTTTTTTCCTGCGCCTGAAGAGATTTCAAGATAGACCTGATATTATGGAGTTAAGAATCTCTTACCATCATCCTTCCTCCTGCATTGCTTGGTTTCACGAGAATTTGAGAGAGAAACAAAGGGCCTTAGCGGAGCAAAAAGATTTTTGTTTTCATTGGGCTTTACTGTATACAAGCCCCATATAAAATTTTTGCCTCTTCTACCTAGGCAAATGGTTAACATGCGCAGGCTTTTTTCCTGTATACCAGTTGCGTCTTATAAGCTGTGCCGTCCGTCTCATCCTCTTGCATGTTTTACCGCTATATTGGTTATGTAAGAAACGCTAGCACCTTCATCCCATGCAATTTCGCTGCACCATTTTCTGTTAAGGTTCCGTGTAATGTACAGCGGGATCCTTCATCGAATGTAAAGCAGCAGCCGTGACGTCAGCGCCTAGGAACGGGCATGCACACGACAAACAGTTCTGCTTTGCGCCGTCTGCGCAAAAGACAATTTGATTCGCTTTTTAGTTCCCTTGTTTGTTTGCTGCATCCGACAAAAGCATCGCGGGTCAGAGTGAGTTATGTGCTTTGCGCGCTCCTGGGTGTTTGAGCCGGCGGCAAGCATCAACACAAACAAGTCAGAGAAAACGGGGGTGGCGGGCGGGGAGCACGAGGAGTTCGTGTCGTAAAAGAAAAAAAAAATCTTCCAAGAAGACCAGAGGGAAGCCTGGACAGGGGCTACGGCATTCGGTCGTCCGAACGGAGGGTAACCGAACACCAAGAGTCGACGGGCACACCGCGGCAGTACGCTCGAACTCCGCGTCAAAAGGGGCGCTCTTCGAAGTAAGCCGCGGCAACAGCAAAAAGCCTGGACCTCACAATTTCGACTTCGCACAATTACGACCTCACTCAACCTCAAACTCACGCGTGAGGTTGAGGTCCAATTTCGTGACCTCACTCAAAATATTTTGAGCTATCGCCGACCTCACCTCAACCTCACCTCGCTCCGTGAGGTTGAGGTCATTATGAGGTTGAGGTCGACCTCATGAGGTCGAAACCTCATGAGGTTGCCCACCTCTGTATATATATATATATATATATATATATATATATATATATATATATATATATATATATATATATATATATATATATATATATATATATATATATATATAGCATACAATTTGTTCTAAATTTTGCCGCGCTATAGTCTGGGTGGCCTTGCAAGCAAAGGAGCCTGTGCATACAACATTTGTTTATACCCTTGAGACTGTCTGAGCCGATGCGATAAACTGAAAAGCCACGTTCCATAGAAAATCCGGCGCCTTCTCTGTCGGCGGAAAGTCGGAAAAATACCTCTCTGGTAATAGGCACTTTAGTTGGGGATATTGCCCGACACCTTTGGCGCAGTGAGAACACATGACATGTTCAATGTGGCAGGAGCTACTAAACCAGAGAGAGTCAGTAAAATGTAAGGGTGAAATGGAAATTATTGAAAGTGGGACCCTTAGATACCATGTCAGGCACACTATACTGCTATAGGGCACGTTCGTACGGCTTCGGTAAAGAGGGGCTTTATATACCTATGTGTAGGGTGCTGTTTCATATAATGCGGTGGCTTAAGGCTGCATTCTAAAGATATGCGACAGAGGCAGCAATTACGGGACACGTTGAATAAGCAGGTAGCAAAATGCGGCTACTCCAACGAGGCTCTGCAAAGTGATTTAAGAACCCCAAGTTTTGTTTATCACTACCAGGTTGTTGCTTAATTTATGCGATATTTAGTAATGGTTTCGAGGCGACATGTCAGTCGTGCAAGAGCCTGTTGCAGGAAATTTGAGTCAACTGGACCAGTTACAGGTTAATGAAAACCAAGAACAATGGAGGTTTGATGTACCCCGCTAAGGAAGTAATCAAGCTTTGTCAGCTTATGAGTACCTTCATTAACAGGCTGATGAAGTCTGAAAAGGTCCGGCGAAGTAGCAAGCTGTGTAAACTTTTGATTTCATCATTGTTTTCTCACTGCACACAGTACCTGCAGCTCATATATGAGAACAATGATCGTGCCCATGCTGAGGCGCTATGCAAGATATCGTTATGTTGCTGCACCCACTGAGAGCGAGCTGGGCTGGAAATGTGAACTCAACAGTAGAGCGACGTTTATGGCTATGGGATAAACCTCTCTCAAGAAAGGTTTTCCATCTGCGATTGGTAATTTTCTTCCTTTTTTGTGTGGCCATTTAATAAGCGTACTCGGCTGTTCGCTGAATCTCGGCTGCAGTTGCACTCTGAAGCGTGAACATTCTTGTGGTCGCAGCTAAGAGTTTCACAACAGGAACACTCGCTGCGCGTTCTTCCATTGAAAATTAAAAACCAGCAAAATTGTATGGGTTTACGAGCAGCCAATAAAGGTAGTAATAAAAAACTTTCGGCGCATATACGTAGCACCTTGAGGCAGACCGGCTCCATGAAGCGCGCTTAGTTCGGTCATTCAAAATGTGGGAAGCCATGACGGATAGAGTTCTGGCGTACAAAATTTAAGGTCTCCAACTGAGTCGAAGGTCCCAGGTTATCATGTAGATTTAACCTAATAAACATCTTCATATTTCCACCATAACATTTGTCAGAATGAGATAGAAAGGTTGGTTACATGTCGCATTTTCACAGAGGTTGCTCATAGTAGGACATTTTTTTATTTTATAGAGCTGTCAGCTTAGAACAGGTTGACATCAATTTGTGTATAAAAGCTGTATGCAGGAATGAGTAAATGATATAAAAATGACACACGTAATTCGCGACATAGTTAAGTGGTTATGCATTAGGCTACCATGGCAGTTGAACAGCTTCGAATTGTTCACAGCCGGGCGACTTTTTCATGTGACAAACAACTTGATCCGAATGCAACATCATGGTAATGCGAGCTCTCCAATCGAGTGGCCTTGAACCACCGTCATATTAGATTTTTCGGGGTACACTCCAGTATACATCGCTGCCGAGCAAGCACTAAGTGCTGACATAATCACACTAGACATGACAGTATATACTAATTCGTGTTGCCAAATTGCGTGAAGCGGAGCTCTTATATCCTAAAATAAAAGGCTTCTACCATGCCGACGCGTTCCTAAAAGCGCAGCCAGGCGCAGCTCTCCGCGCGCGGCTGTCCCCAAACGGTGGCGCCGCGGCGGGGGCGACGAGAAGTAGGCGCCTCCCGCCGGTTTCGGGCGATGTAGCAGGCCGCACCTAGTGCGCTTTCATCGAGCGGCCGTGCACATACATTGCCACCGAGAGAGAAAGCCAGTAGTGAAGTTCCGTTGTTGGTTCTTTTGCTCTGTGCACCAGGGATGCGCTGTCAGGGGTGTGCACGAAACAAGACAGCGTCGAAACCCAGGTCGCTATTCCCATGCAGTATTGCAAATGCGTTATCTCCCCCGCCTTCGAGTCCCCACGCTTTCAGAATCCCTTTGTCCTTCTCCCATTGCCGACAACCCGTCTTGAGGCTAGAGGGTGTTGCTTGAGGACGGCTCCCTCCTCACTCTTTGGAAGATTGGAGAGGGTAGGGAAGAATAGGCGAGGGGAGAAGGAGGGAGGCGAGGGGGGGGGGAGGGGGAGGGCGAGCGTTCTACGCTCTTTTGCTTTTTGTTAGTGTTGGTTAGTTTGTTTTCGACCTTGCGGGCGTAGACCGCTCGCTGATGAGGGCCGGGAGAGCCGATTCGTGCAGCGGCTGATAATGGCATGGTGTCCATGTGACACTCAAGAAAGAAGCAGCTACTTTTTAAAAAGCGCTTTAGTTCATTGTTCAAGGAATGTGAATCGTCAAATATGCAATTCGTATATAACTGTCATTTCTTAACATACACAGTTCTGTTCCCAAGCAAAAGTGTTCGCAAAGCGAGTTGTCTGTAATTTTTAATCGCGAAGAAAAGCAAGGAAAAAAATAGAAAGACCCTGTTAAAAACGCTTTTTTTTTAAAGCCAAATTTGGGCACCGAATGAGGGGAAGTTCAGCTGTAATTTTTAGTTTGCTCAAATGTCTTCAAAGCTGTCACTTATAACCTTCCAACGTGTTGCTGTGGATGAAACAAACTGCACTTTGCTTTGTTTCTGCCAAGGTGAATATGGCTCTTTTCGAAACAAAAAGAAACCTTTTATATTGGCCTCAAGATCAGCTTCTGTTTATTGCAGTGCACAGTGCAGTGAAGATTAGACAGAAGCCTCGGGCTTTGCTATTTTATTTTTTATCCAGTTGTACTCTGTATAAAAAAAAAAAGCGCGTTGAACTTCGACACGCCGAGAGGCTTATTAGACACTTGTAATAGCCGCATGATATGTTCACGTATCTTCTGTTACTGTGTTCACACATCATGGACCTCCACTACTTATATGCACTTAGTCGGTTGACAGCCACCAGCTGCTGTTTTAGACGTAGCAAAAAATGTTAAAATCAAAGGGTTTGGTGTTTCTTAAGCAAAGAAATTATTTGTACAACGCTCAAAGAAATAATGGGGAAGAAGAGGCCATTTTCCCCCTTTTCACAGAACCCAGTTGCCTGATCAAGCCCTATGCTGCTCTCGCCCTCAAGCGCCCTTCACCTCCAGTAGTAAAAAGAAAAAAAAAAAGAAAGAAAGAAAACGCACACAAGCTCGTCGCCAAGACGTCCGCTAAAACCATTAACTTCTGTGGTAGGGCGCTGACCCTTGCTCCCCGGCTTTTTCAACTGCCGACAAGAAGGGTGGGGTGAGAGGGGATTGTGAGCAGGGGGAGCCCACACACGGGGAAACACACGCGTGGCACTTACTTCACGGGATTGCGGAACTGCGGGGAGATGACCCATTGCCTCCGACACGTCGAAACCGCCACACGGGGAAGCGTGCTACACCCACATTTCTAGGGTTTTGTCAAAGAGGCACAGCTGAAATATGGAAGGGGTTTCTTCGATTTCCTCGCACAAATGAGCCCGTCATTGGTGGCGTAAAGCGCGGAGGGGACTCCTGATTCCTAAACCCCCTTTGCTAAGAGAGCGGGGGGGGGGGGGGGGGGAGGGGGGGGGGCAGCATGACAGTGTCCTCCTCCCTCGAGATTCGCCAATTCATCTCGGGACCATTCCGTCCAAATAGAATGATGGGAGGAGCACATGCACCAACGGGGAATCCGCAGGAGCGAGGAGCCTCATCACTTCTACAGCATGACTCAGCAGAATCATACTTTCAACAAATGGTGCTGTCATATAATTACAATCTGTCAACGACCAAAATATACGTCATGACTATCTTTTCTTCCATCCGCCACTCTGCGATCGATACAGAGACGTTAAAAGGTAGTGCGCATTTAAGGATATACTCAGCTCGCAGCTACAAGCACTCCTTGAAGCTTTCATCGGTGTCTTTCTTCTGTGTAAGGCGTAAGGAGAGGATAGCGAGAAGTACAGAGGGAAGCGATAGCAAGAAAGGACAGGTGGAGCTTTGTGCATTCTAAAAACCGGCAAGGCAAGCGCTAAGGTGTACGACACGCCTTGGTGGCATGGACAAAACCAAGCGTCTTAAGTCTTTCAGTGTTCTGTATGTTTTGTGGCAGCTGAGGAGACAGCACTCTGCTGGCGACGGAGTTTGTTCTCGGTTGAGGCTGAGATCATTCCCACAAGGGTTTGCCAGGAAGGTCAAGCATGTGTACGTAGCTGTTTCCTAGCATGGAAATAGCGCTTTTCTCAGCCGAGAAGGGGGTTTCTGGCCGTCGCTGCTATGTCCACCCGGCGGGATTAGGCATGACGGTGAGCCTCTCCTTTTCATGCGGTCGTGCTGCCGGGGCATCCCTCCCCCCCAGCCCTAACTTTAGCAACATATAATGAATGACCTCTGCCATCCTCAAGGCGTGGACCCCTCAGACGGCGGTCGCGCGCTGGCGTCCGCTTGGCGCCAGTGGAAATCGCCCTCTCCAGCTGCGTACCCGTAATTGCCCGGGCAGGCCGGCTCCCCCTGCTATTGAATCGCTGCACCGGTAGCTTTTGAAAGGGGTCAGTTCTGCAAGTGCTGGGCTGTTGCAAATCCATTTGTGCGGTTGCGTGCTTTCTCATTCGTGCTTGAACCCTTATGCACACGCATGATTCAGAGAATTGCGAAAATTTGGCTGCGCAAACGTGAAAAAAAAAAAAAAAAAAGAGAAAATAATAGCGCATCATGTCCACTCCTTGAGGCAAATTGACGAAAACGCCTTTATCATAACGGCGCTTTTAGTGTCGCAATTAAGTGGCAAGATCACTTATTACGTGGAATTCGAAGTAAATACCTTTTTCGATGGTCATCTTTAGAACATAAAAATTTGTTCGATGGCTCAGTCCGGTGTATGCAGCTTTGTTGACCTAATAGTTTGGATTTTTTGGGCGAATAAGGATGAACATTATCATTATTTGAATACAAAATGAGCCCTGAAGGCTATATTCGAGGCTGTAGAGAAAAACGATAACATTCACCGAATGTGTCTACCAGCTGTATGCTGGCTTATGGTTAAAATAAATATTTGGTTAACAGAAATATATCGTTAGCTTGGTTACTAAGTGCCACAGAGATAAGCAAGCGGTTGTTTATTTATGTAATGCTATCAAAGTGCACGCGTATTCTTAAAGCAACCTATTTACAGAGTCATCGCTATGTGCAAAAGCCTATTGATATGCAAGCATATATTTTGGCTTTTAACTATTTTTTTAGGTATGATTCAGCCACTTAAACACCAATTAGTTGCTAACGCAAAAAGGAATGGTACAAAAGGATAGAAGGACGGACTACGAGTTACAGTTAATGAAGTGTAATATATAAATACACACAATGTATAAGGATAAAATGCTAGGCACGATTTCGCACAACGAACCACTCGCGCACACGCTCGGACACACTGCTCCTTTGCCCGTTTTCCGCACTCCTCTCTCCGCACAAAGAGGGTGCTCTGCTCTTCGTCAAAGTTGACAGTCTCGCACTTGAAAGTTGAAAGAAACATAAACACGCCCCGAAAAAACAGAAACACACAGAGATAAGGGACGCACACGTGCAAATGTCTTCTCCCGAGAAACGTCGGTGGTGGAGCCGTCCCGCGTCCGAGCCAAGGTCGCTTGCTCGGAATTGGCAACACTGCGTCGGACCCCTCCCGCACAGGAACTCTCACACAAAGAAGGACCTCACTCCCCTTGGCCGTCAAATAATAAGAATGGCCATTAGAAAAGGGAACACACAGAAAGAAACGGACGCCCGCTACACTTGCTTACATCAGTAAGTAACGATAACAGATAAATGGCTAACTAAATGTTATGATTCCGTGCAAAAGTTTGGTAAATAAATGTGTGCAATAAATAATGCCATGCTTTTTGATTAGGATAGAAATCTTGCCTAGTTCGATGCCGTTGACGATGAAAATTTGTGGATGCGTCTCCTCTTTCTCTGTGCTTGTAAACTGTGCGACGAAAAGTTTCATCGCGAAAAAATTTTTGAGCATTCATGACTGCTGCCCTCCAAACCAACAGCTTACAAGAAGCAGTGGTAAATGCACTATAGGGCAGCAGAAACAAAAGCACAATACAGAATAATGGTCGAACATTCCTCGTTTTCATGCGCTCAAGGCAGAAACGAGTGGCGAACCCAGCGCCTTCCGGGCCCCGAGCTATTTCCACTGCTTGAAGCCCTCCGCGGCAGTTTATTTCTTCCGCAGTCTTAAGAATCGATCTCAGCCCCTTGTGCTCAGCAGTGTTCACACCATCAACATTTCCACATCACCAACCCTTCCTCGCCCCGTGACGAGTATATCTATAGACGCCACTAACCGTATTTACATGAATGCGACAGCCAGAGCATCGCATCGCATTAATTCTCTGAGGACGAAACGCCTGAAATTGTTAAGGTAGTTTCTTGAATCGGACAGGCTTAGCGAGCAAGCGTTATTTGGGCTCCATGGAGACATAATGCCAGTAAGCGCGGCATATTCAAACAGCTTCGGCTTGGATAAACAAAGGCGACGCTGTTTCTATTAATTATTATGGCTTTACTCTTACTCGGGTAAAAAACCAAATTTGGAAGATTTACAACCCGGCCCCACCGTTGCTTTCAAAACGCGACACCGCGTGCCGCTACCACAGCGCTAGAGATTATGCGCTACATGTAAACGATGTCGCATCGCATTACCGTGAGGCGCTACGAAATGTGATGCAATGCATTCCTGTCGCCTAGCCGAGGCAACAGGGTAAGTGCCACTGTGCGCACCTAACTAGTTTTAAACTCCGGCCTTGTTGTGACATCTGACCCTATGACCGCCTTAAATCTTCCTGCTTGGGGAATGGTTGCGACTACTCACAGGATAGCTGCAGTGTGAGAAACTCGCCCTCAGAGGATACTGCTGGTCTCAGGTGCACAGTTCTACTTTGCAGTTTCGTTACGCTGGCGCGAGCTTGCCAATTAAGCGTCGTTCCTGTGTTCGCGGCACTCTATCGTGTTGCCTATTGAAATAGCAGCACTGCGCTTTAGGAAAAGTAATTTCAAAAGGAATTAATCATTTTTGTTGGCAAATTCCTGGACTAAGGTAATGCATTAGATTACATGCTATAAAGAATAATAATTAAGTTAAAGAAATTTTATTACTGCTCATTACTGTAACTCAATTACTGCCATGTCTAATAGCATGTGCTTGTTTTGTTATATCCTCGTCAAAATGCATTCCACGATATTTCATCATAGGGTATGGGGATATACGTTTGCCCCACTCTCCTTACCATTGTCAGATAGAAACAGGACCTGGCAGGAGAACCTGCGCTATCCTGCGCAGCGTCCCGAGGTCACAAATAAAGGAACGCGGAAGGAGTGGGGGAGAAGGCATGCAAGCGTTTCTCTCCCTCCTCATAGAATGCGGCGACGTCACTGCCCCACGCTTTCCACTTAGGGAAGGGAAACAACCGACTGCTTCTCGGCTTGCAATGTCGAAGGGATAAAAAGAGGTGTTCGCGACCGGGAGGTCTCTTTTGCCAACATCGTAGCATCTTGCGTCTTGTCTTCTTCCGTCGACCCAGGTAAGCCTGCCGAACTTTCTATTTATCGATAGAACATTCTTCCGCGGTGTGTGCGTTGGGCTTGAATATTGACTATTACCTAGCGTGCTCTGTTTTTGCCTATTTCGTCCGAACCTGCTGTGGCTGTGACTCTATACGACGGCTTGAGAAAACTTGTCGCGTACGAGAAACACCTGCGCGCAGTTGGCTCGGAACCTGGCCTTCCAAGCAGGCTGTGCGTGAAGTTACAATTAACAGAAGGTTCGAAAGTTGCAAGTACAAGGATGATAATATGAAGCATGTAATAGATTTGACTCATTCAAGCCAATGTGTTGAATGTCGGAAATATTGAATTGCGTGTCATACAGTGTCTTAGAGAGTATATGTCCTTAACAGGAACCTGAGATATCTGGAGGCACGGTGCAACTCGTTGCTGTGTCATGTGAAAACCTGGATATTTCAACTTTTCAAGCATTAGTTGATAGCCATTAGTATCAAAGGGTTTTTGCCAAGTTGCTTCGCAGGTGGTTATTTCTAATTGCGACGCCCATATAGTGAATTACAAAGGCGCAGCGGTGTTTTTCCTTTTGTGTAGCGGTGATGTGTTGAGATTTCTAAGAGGTATTTTTTGCAAAGGGTGATGCAACGATGCACAAAATGGGCCCGCAGCTACTTGCGGTTAATGCACAAATTGTGCGCCTATAGCCTAAAGCTTGCGACAACAGGCTATGCGCGCAAACTTGTTTGCTTCACTACCGTGTGCGTCAGGCGGTGTAGTTTGCTACGATGTGTTATCTTCCTGAAATCACTGCACAAACGTTTTGCGCAGTCTTAATCCTTAAGAAACCTTAACACCAATTTAATTTTTTCTCGTTTTTCCGCCCCCCCATGTCTTGTGTTTCTTTTTTTTTTTTTCGCTCATGTTAGAAAATTTCGCGTGTCGCATGGAAGAAACGTGCCAGGCAGCCAATCGTAAAATGTCTTTAGGGTATTCAACTTCTGTTGTGTTGTTTGTTTGCGAGCGAAGTTTGCTTTCCTGGTATGGTTTGAGCGCAGTGCCTGCAGACGATCACTTCTTTTGATCCGTGCACATATGAGCGCATCGAGACAATTCAGTAAAAGTTTAATAGGGTAGTAAAGGGAAAAAAAGGGCTAGTGTGGCTAGATATTGTTACTGCTTGCGATGCAAGTCTGCATCGCAGTGTAGTAGCGCACCGCTGTGCTGTGACCTTTTTTTCTTTAAGGCGCGATGCGTTACAAGAAATTTTATCAGTGTTTTATCATAGTTTACGCTGTTTAATATTAGAAACGGGATATAGCGAAATTGTATTCCCTTTGACCGAACGAGGCGGCGGACTCTCCGATGGAGTCCCGTTGCTAACCGAGGCGGCAACCCCTGGCGATCCGTCGCGCGAGTAAGAATAACTAGTAGCCGCACTAGCGTTTTATTTTTCTTTTAGGGAACCAAAGCTATGCCCAAGCTCAAGTTTCGCCGCATTCCTGGCATGGTGGCGAAATGTGAAACGATAGGTCGTCGCCGCAGCAGACGCTTCACTAGCTTTATGTGCACGTGCGGCGATCGAGTTGCGCTTGGCGGTTATTTGGCGATACAAAAACGCTTCCGCTGATGCGAAACGGATATACTAAGTAGCATTGTGTCATGGGTAGCCACAATAGTAGGCGAATCGCCAAAAGACGAGGCTCACGTGTGGAACTTTGCAGATTTTATTGGAAGCGTTTCCACAAGACCTGTTTTCCAACCCCATGACTGCATTCTGAGAAGTCTCGCGTTCTTTGTGGAAACGAAAAGGGCCAATTTTCCCCTTCTCCATAAACTCAGAAATGTTCGACAGTTGACAAAGACGTCTTAGAGAGGCATCAAAAGAGTACAATGGTTTAACACCATGTGTATGAAGTGAAGGGGGAGGAGGATTATCCTGCTCTTCGCTCCGTGCGTGTCTTGCTTTGCCGATTTCCTGTGCTCTCTCCCTGCTTTGCGAGTGCTCTAAAAGCAACCAAATCAACAGATATCCAGCATGCGACTTCCGCGATCGACAATGATGTGTGAATGCACCCTACGACCAAAAAAATATCTAGGAACTAGACTTTTTTTTTTCTTGAAAGGGGAGGGGGGGGGAGGGGCACATGCCTTGCCGAGACGCTTTTATAGATTTCCGCAAATTGGCCAATAAATGAACCAACATTATTATTATTCATAACAAAAATATGTTGGAGGTGCAATACAAAAGCGATCCTAGTTATGGCTCGATTGACACAACTCGCACAGAGCACCCTATTCGCGTCACAGGCTTCGTAAATGCAAAGCAAATATAAATGAAGCACAACCATTTAATAAGAACCGAACTAAAGCACGATTGTAGTACAAGCTTCCTTCTGAGCCAGCGAGCCGGTTATGTCGCATGCAGCGCGCGGAGCACGGATGTGCTTTTGAGACTGCTAGCGTTCGTGCCTTTGAAGAAACATCTCCTTCGGACTATAGCTTATTCTTGTACTGCAAGATTTGCTTTAGTAACGTCGTAATAATAAAAACAAAACCGTATATAGATCTCATGCTACAGGCCAAAACGATGATCAACAAGCGAGCAGCTTTATTTCAGAGTACTGATAATACTTCCGCAGTTTTTAAACATATTATATACGACAATATAGTTGCATAGCTGACTTAACCCGATATAAACTTCCTACGTTTTCGCTAACGTGGGAAACGCATTCACAATCAATATTTACTCATCGCCGTCTGTAGTCTGCTCTATAGTGCAGACGTGAATAAAAACTTTCTCACCTATAATTATACGTTTCCTCCATGGAAATACGCGTCAGGTTGTCCAATCATCAAGACTGAATGCAGGCGGCATGTCGCGATGCGCCTGCGGGGCGCATCAGGGCGCGTGCTCATTCGAGAGCAGCACGTCGCGAAAGCAACGAGCCGAGCCTGTGTGTTTTTCTGCCAGAGATGGCGTTGCCCATCAGGAGCCACAGCGCCGCCCAGCGATGCTTTGGGTGCCTTTACTACCCTACTAAGTATATTACTAAATTGTCTCGATATAAGACGAAGTATGCGTCTGCAGGTTCTTTGCTCAAACCGGACTAAATAAACAAACATCACTCGCAAAAAAAAAAAGAAAAAGCAGAATGGAAGTTTAGTACCTCAAAGACATTCTGCGATTGGGTTATGGCGAGCATCGGTTTCTTTTTTTTTTCTTTTTTTTTTAAGTCACGGCGCACAGGTGCGCTACTAGATTGCGATGCAGAGTTGCATTTGCATTTATCGGAAGAGCGTCGTATAATTATTTTGTAGAGAAGCTCTTCTACGTCGCTGATATTCGCCTTATGTTAAAGCCATATCTATGTAACGATATATCTCTCAAAAGTTTTTAAAATTCGAGCTTTGAAGTGGCAAAAATAGCGCTCGGTATTTTACCCGTGCAAAATTGCAAGGTGCCCACTGCTTGTCCATTTGTGCTTTCTGTTTACGTGTGCGCCCATCTTTGTATTTTGGAGAATCTTTTGTTTAGGCTCTCAACAGAGGCGGACAGCATCGTGAAATCAATGTTGAGATTACATTTCACGTAGCGCTACGGCCCACCAGGGTTACCAGATGGGTGCGAGCACTCGCCGCCAAAGGTGTTCAAAATGTAGCCCAAATGTAAAAATGTTAGCCCAAAAATAGCCTAAATTAAATGTTTAAGAATATGCACACACATAAATGGTAACAACATGACTCCCTTTCCGCTTCCTCTTGAATCGCTTTGTTTTGCCATTCTCTTCCTCGAATTGTGCCGCCCGTGCAGCTTGTCTACTGCTTATGATTTTTTTTTTTTTTTGCAACATGTGAGCGACGCTGGTGGCTGGGTAGCAAATGAAGAGCGCTGGCTCGAGGTCATGCGAGGATCGAATCATGGTAGACGAATATTTTGAGTGGTGTTAAATGAAACTGGTTTTATTCCGCATGTAAAACGCACCGCACACTTCTAAACACACAAAAAACGTACATACATATTTACACAGCATATGATCTCCCCGCAGTGCCGAAATCCCGTGACGTAAGTGCAACGCGTGTGTTTATGCGTGTGTCTGCTCCCGCGGCAGCCAAGGCCGGTGGAGTTTTGAAATTAAAACACCAACCATTGTAATTTTTCCTAGAGTCTTTATTTTCCTGGCAAATGAACGTTTTATACTACTACTATCCCTCCTCACAATCCCCTCTCACCCCAACCTTCTTGTCGGCAGTTGAAAAAGCCGGGGAGCAAGGGTCAGCACCCTCCCGCCCCCCACAGAAGTTTATGGTTTTTAGTGGGGGGTCTTGGCGACGAGCTTGTGCGCGTTTCCTTCTTTCTTTTTTGCTACTGGAGCTCAAGGGCGCTTGAGGGTGAGAGGCGTATAGAGCTGGACCAGGTGACTGTTCTGCGAAAAGAGGGAAAATGGCATTTTCTTCTCCATTCTCTCTTCCAGCATTGTACAAATATCTGCTTAAGAAACAGCAAAGCTTTTGATTTTGACATTTTTGCTAAAAAAGAAAATAGTAAAGCCCGAGGGTTTTGTCTAATCTTCGCTGCACTGTCCACTGCAATGAATAGAAGCTGATCTTGAGGCCAATATAAGAGGTTTCTTTTTGTTTCGGAAAGAGCCAAATCCACCTCGGCAGAAACAAAGCAAAATGCAGTTTTTATATCCACAGCAACGCATTGGAAGTGATAGCATTGATGATCTTTGAGCAAACTAAAAATTCGGTGCCCAGATATGACTTTTTTTTTTCCGTGGGGAAGGGGGGCGAGGGGGAGGGGGGAATGCGTTCTCAACAGGCTCTTCCTGTTTTTTCCGTACTTTTCTTCGCGATTTATATTACAGACAACTCGCTTTGCGCACGCTTTTGCTTGGGAACAGAAGAAATGTCACTTATATACGAATTGCGTATTTGACGATTGGATTAAGGGGGTCCCGCTCCGGCAGCGCGAATGTGCCATTTTAGGCAATGTTTTCTTGAGCATTCTGCGCGTTGTTCTTTTTCGAACATCACAATGGGGGGGTAGGCATCATTCGAAAGCTTAATATATGCTGTGTCAAATGATGTGCACTGCTTTAGTGTGCCAGCGTTATCAACTGCATAAGAGGTGGTATTGCAGATGACAAATTCGGTAGCGTCGTTGGTATACCCTACTTCGGATTAATTTGCTGAATAAACTGCTGCACTTAGAACAGTTTCCTTTGGCCTACACATAGAATGGGTATTTATCTTGGACTGAATAACGCATAACAGTTTTAATTTAATCAGTATTTGATCGGCAGCCTTTTAAACATGGTAAAGTTTGGCTGTTTTGGGCATGAATATCTGCGCTTTATCAATGTGCACAGCAGGAAACGTTTTACCACTTCGGGCGCACATTATGATAGTTCAGTGTACGAAATTTCATCGAAATTTATTCGCTAGTTCGTTTTTTATTGCCTTTCCAATTTGAAGATTTCCGTAATTTTGCCTCACATCGCATAGCTTGACCAGAAAAACCGCTCATTCTACAGCCTAGGAATCATGCATGGCGAAACTAAAATAGTAGTTAATTGTGACAATGAGCTCAAATTGCGCTTTATAATTAGCACGATTATACTGAGCCTTCAAATATAATCAATTTTTCCTACATGGCATTCAATCGAGAAGGCCGCCATACTCAACAACGTGAGCCTTGTTTGAGTCGGTTTTTTTTTAATATTGTATTACTGTAAAATAAAGTTAAAATAAGAAGCACAAACCATGGTGATAATTAGTATTTGCACCTGTATTCGCTCATTAAAAGTTTTTGCTGCTAGCGCCATCTAGGTAAAAGCAGCGAAATTGTGAGTTCATTCAATTACCAGGAGAGGCGCCCCTGACTACGCTCCTTCAAAGTATTGAAGCCAGTCAAGAAACCTAGAAGTCAGCTTTTCTGCAGTGCAAAAATCCCTTCACCATGGCGGCCAAACCTGTTTTGGGGGCAGAAATCAGGTGCAGTGCAGTAGACCTCTATTGTGGCAATAATGGCCACCTCCATTTCCTGCACCCCTCTTCTTCTTGTCCCAATTATGGGATTAAGAAACCCTCTGTTTGTGAGTGCCATTCATAACACCTCCCCCTCCCCTACCTCCTCCAGGCTCTCAATAGTGAAGGAATTCTGCTCAACAAATTTGTGCATGACATCAGGCTGGACATAGAAGTATTCTGTGCTTCACCAAACTTCTGCCCTCAAAACAGGTTTGGCTGCCATGGTGAAGGGTTTTTTTGCTCTGCTGACTTCTAGGTTTCTGTAACCCACCTATTACTACTTTTGTGCTGTGAAGTGTTGTGAAGTGTTTTGCTTGTTGCTATTTGCATTGCTGTTTGTGAGGTGTCACGCTTTTCAAAAATTCATTGCCTGTCCAAACAACTTCTTTTGGGCAGCAGATCTGGTTTCAAACATTCCATAGAGGAAGAATTTCCACAATCTTTCACCTGATGCAGAGGCTACAATTTGTGATCTAGAGGAAAGCAGAGTGTCAGTGGAGTGAAAGGAATGAATGAATACCTGGAGGCACCACTGAATCCAGGACATGGTGGGAAAAGCCCACTGGTTCTGGAAACACAAACAGTTCATTAGAGAAGGACAGGGAAGTGAAAGTTTTTTTTAGGGGACAAGACATGACACACACACTGCATGCATGCACATGTTTTGCGCGCATACACTGTGGTTTATGCGGGGGCTATTCTAGCCTGCAGTACTAAGCCGCTAACCTTCACGCCCAATCGCTGAGGGGATTTGCGCTGTTTTGTGCTTTTCTGAATATACTTATTTCGCTAGGCGCTTCAGGCTCCGATAGCAAGTGATACAGCTAGCAAAAACCAAACAGAATGCGCAGAATCTTCCGGTAAATTTACATGTCTCCGGCGTGCTTTTCGGCTTGCGACAGAGGTGCAAATGTATCAAAATGAAGACATGCCTTGAAAGATTGCAGGTTGCTTGGACGAGGTTCTTCATCCGTGCGCGCGGTTCGTAGCCAGTGGCATTTCTCGCAAAATCTAGACATTATGTGTTTGACAGCGAGTGCTACGGATGTCGCCACGTTATTTATTTATTTATTCATATACCCTTAGGGCCCGAAGGCATTAAAGAGGGGAGTGGGAAAGATACATTGGTACAGGGTACAGTGCAGCATAGAACAACATAGGAGAAAAAATAACACGGCGAAAAGTGATAAAAAAAAGATTAACGCAAAAAAAAAGCGAAAAAGCAGGTGAGACAAAAAAAAAAAAACATTTCCGACAGTCAACAACGTCGCCGAAAACGAACAAAAACAATTGACTACCATCTATAAATATAGATTACATACGGCAGTCTTAAAAGAATTTGGGTCCGTAATATCAGCAATGTGCCTAGGAAGGTGGTTCCAACTGACAGAAGTGTTTGGAACAAAAGAATAAGAGGCGTGTTTAGTACGACATGACGGAACACCTACTTTGTGAAGATGATCAATGCGACCTCAAACATATGTTGGGGGTAGTTAGTAGCCGGCTCTTAAGGACAGGATTGTGGTAATAGATTTTGTGAAATAGGCATAGGCGAGAAAGTTTCCTGCGTAGTGAAAGCGGTGGCAATGATAATGTTTTCATAACGGTAACACTGGAGTTACGGTAATAGTTGGAAAGTATAAAACGTGACGCGCGGTTTTGAACAGATTCGATTTCAGATTCTAGAGATGCAAGGCCAGGGTCCCAGACAGAGGCTGCATATTCCAGTTTAGGACGAACAAGGGTTTTATAAAGAAGCAATTTTATTGAACTAGAAGAAAGGTTAAAGTTTCGGCACAGGTACCCCAACATGCGGTTAGCATTGTTAGTAATAGATTCCACATGCAGATTCCAAGAAAGATTAGAAGTTATGTGCACACCAAGGTATTTATACGAAGACAGTTTCAAGAGGAGTATTATTGAGGTTGTAATTAGCTACTTCATTGTTACGACGAGAAATACGCATATGTTTGCAGTTAGTTAAGTTAAGCTCCATTTGCCATAATTTACACCACTCTGAAACTTGGTTAATATCAGACTGAAGAACAGAAATGTCAGTGTCACTGTTAATTTCGCGGTAAATAACACAATCGTCAGCAAAGAGACACACAGAAGAAGCAATGGTGTTAGGCAAATCATTAATATAAATTAGAAAAAGTAAGGGCCCTAGTACGGAGCCCTGGGGAACGCCTGAGCCCACTGGAGAGGAACGAGAGTTCGATTTATTTGCTGTCACGTATTGAGAACGGTTAGTGAGGAAAGACTGAAGCATTGGGAACGCGTATTGCGTCCCGGTCCTGGGTTTTCTTCCACGTCACCAGACAGCAAAAGCAACTCTTTAACAACCATCACGCACTCGCGTAGCAAAGACAAAAGTATTCCCGGGCGTGGGAACAGCAACAAACAGGCATTGTCCGATTTACTAGCGTATAGACAAGAGTCGTGACTGACCTGGGCAAAGAAACGGACGAAATTGAAGAGCCGCATCACGTAGCTGCTCCCACGCCCACTGAACAGTTCCGGAGCACGCCAGCAGTTCTTATCGACGACGGGTGTTGATGGCACAGCCGATCCGGACGCCTTGATCCACGGAGAGGTTATCCAGCAGGGTTGCCGGTGTTGGTCAAAATTTTCATCGTGAAGGCTGACGAAACGCATAGGCGCGTCACTGCAATCCCACGCATCCGAAGTACACTGGGCGCCAAGCTGTAGATAGGAAGTAACCTGGGCAAAGAAACGGACGAAATTGAAGAGCCGCATCACGTAGCTGCTCCCACGCCCACTCAATGCTGCATGGTATGCTGGCAAAATGCTCGCACGTGACATCACGATACGCCAGCTGGCGTACCACGCGTATGATCCACCGTTAGATGTTATGTGCGTCATGCGACTCTCAAATATTGGTCGAAAAAGGAATAGGACAGTGGACCACAAGAAATAGTTTCGGCCAGCGGTATCGAGCGGTTGTCTCTTTCACATCTTCGTTGGTGCGTGCTCTGCTCCCTAGAGCTTTCAGTGGCACACGTGAGTCGGTAGCTGTGCTCTCGGAAAGCACCGTTTTGAATGTAGCTTCGCAGCCGCTACAAGAGACACAACTGCAAAAGGACGACGTCGCATACGGAGTACACATGGAAAAAAAAAAAAGAAAAGGAAACGAAGGAGCTCGACGCTGCTGAACCGAATGTCGAGCGTTAGCTGAAATGAGAATGTATACTGTTTTGGTTCAGTGCTTTTCATGCTTATAAACATTACAAATATGTGCTCATAGATAATCAAAACCCAAACGTCATCACCGATAATCACCGTAATGAAACGATAATGAAACGTAACAGCCGTTGTACGTCTGTCTAATTGTATTTAGTCACTTACGAAGCTTGCATGGACATCTTCGTAAAGGTGGGACAGTTGACAGCTCTACGCTGCGTGGAGAGAAGTTTCGATTGCAGACAGCGTAACATAAAGTGACGCCGAGAGAGCAGCTGGGAGTATTTCACTGTGACAAGAGAAAAGTGCTTGCCTACATGTAAACCGAATTACCGGATTCCTTTGGCGCACACGCAGTGGCATTAGTGGGGCCAAGTAGGGCTAATGCGCGTGCGCAGCCGCCACTCTCTATTTCTCTGTGCGTGAATAGTAAGCCTCGAAGCCGTGGATTCATTTTTCAAGGCCAGGGGTCTGTTTTTTTTATTTTTATTATTTTGCAATGCACCGTAAACACTTTCGCGGACATTTAGTGCATGTGGTCGTTTGACAGAACGAAGCGTGTGTCTGTATCGGGCGGTCGAGCAGAACACAGTACTGGGCCCGCTTGCACAAAACAATCTTAAGACTGTCTTAGCTAAGTCCAGACTTAACTGGAGTCTAAAGAATAGGCCACTAGCATGGCCGCTTAAGACTGGAGTCAAGACTGGGCTTCAGTTCTGACTTGAATAAGTCGCTTGTATGACTACGACTCTAGTGCTGTCTTGGTTAAGACACAAGGACGCCAGGGCCGGCTTGCACGATAAAGTCCGAGCTAAGTCCAGACTTAAATGGTGTCTTTAGAAAGACCAAGCTTATTTAGGACGGCTCGTGTTCCGAACGTCGAACGCTTCGGGTTCATGTTCACCAGAGTGGCTTCCCAAAACGGCCTCAGCAACCACTTGGGGCATTTTTCCTCGTAACACAATCTTAAGCCGCAAAAAGCAATGGCACGGATTTTACACAACGCAAAATTGACGGAATGTGTACATCTTACACCAGGGACAGTGCCAGTGCATCCCTGTATTTCCCTAATTTCTCTACTTATACACCTGGCGTCCTTGTGTCTTAACCAAGACAGCACTAGAGTCGTAATCATACAAGCGACTTATCCAAGTCAGGACTAAAGCCCAGTCTTGACTCCAGTCTTAAGCGTCCATGCTAGTGGCCTATTCTTTAGACTCCAGTTAAGTCTGGACTTAGCTAAGACAGTCTTAAGATTGTTTTGTGCAAGCGGACCCAGGTGTCTAAGTAGAGAAATTAGGGAAATACAGGGATGCGCTGGCACTGTCCCTGTTGTAAGATGTGTAAAATCCGTGCCATTGCTTTTTGCGGCTTAAGATTGTGTTACGAGGAAAAATGCCTCAAGTGGTTGCTGAGGCCGTTCTGGGAAGCCACTCTGGTGAACATGAACCCGAAGCGTTCGACGTTCGGAACACGAGCTTGGTCTTTCTAAAGACACCATTTAAGTCTGGACTTAGCTCGGACTTTATCGTGCAAGCCGGCCCTGATATCCATTGTGGCACACACACATCGCAGCTGTTTTTAGACTGCCGCAATGAAAAAAATCGAACGTATTTATTAGCAGAATGACAGCCTCCCTAACGCATTTGCAATACTGCATGGGAATAGCGCCCTGGGTTTCCACAGTGTCTTGTTTCGTGCACGCACCTACATGCGTACTATACATATACAACATATTCCACTGTGCGCATAACATTTATATAATGACGGGAAAGCATATATGTATAAGAATGAATACAACAGAAAATGAATACAATGAAAACTAAACCTACATTTCGATAGTGTGCATAATCACAAAGAAAACAATTTCAATTATAAGTTCCCGAACTTTGGGAGCTCGAATGGCAGTTCTGAATACAACTTCATGTGTCTGTCGTAATCGTTGTCGTGTCTGCGTTGAGATAATTTGGTCATAGAATAAAACTCCGGTGAAACTTAACAAACTGATTTAATGGCTACATGGAAGAAACTGTACAGAAATTCAAACTGACGACCGTTTCCTTCGGCGTCTTGCAAGCTACTGTCCGAGGACTGTTGGCCGTGTTTCCCTCTCCAGGCATTCATTTGTTTCTCTAGAGGTCCCCCGCTTGCGTGGGCCCTTGGAGCCTGGCAGTCGCGGCGCTCACTCGGCGGTGTCGATAACGGAGGAATCCTCCTCGCGTCCCCGGTGCTGGCCCGCAGCCTTCTCGTAAGCTCGAATTTCAGGGCAGGCGGGCGTCCGCGTCTTGTTAGGCCGCCAGCGCGTACACATGCCCAGGCCTGGGACGCGGCTCAGCCCATCGCTGTGCCCGCCGGGCTTCCAGGAACCTCTTCTGCCGACACGTGGGGCAGGCCCGCCGAGTTTGGCGAGAATTATGGCCCCGGTTGTGTCTTCGACGGCGCCAGTGGAGCGGGAGGGACGCTTTGAGGGGGGACGAGCCGCTGGTCGACTGGCCGGCAGTGGCAAGGAGCAGCCGTGCCATTACCAAAAAAGCACTGCGGCACACACACACACACACACACACACACACACGCACACACACACACACACACACACACACACACACACACACACACACACACACACACACACACACACACACACACACACACACACACACACACACACACACACACACACGCACACACGCACACACACACACGCACACACGCACACACACACGTGCGCGCGTGCGCGCGCGGCGCGCGGGCGGACGCGGACGCACACACAAACACACACACGCGGACGCGCGCACACAAACACACCCGCGAGTGGCCGCTAGGCCGGCGATCAGGGAAACGAAACAGTCGTCTTGTGACACGTCCTTCGGATCTGATGTTTGTCCGTTTTTGTCCCCGACATCATGAGGCCTGCGATGAAGGGCTTGCCGTTACATCAGCCGTTGTTCCATAAAAAATATGAAAATTGAAATAGGCGAGGAACTCTTCTGGTTGGTTTGAAATCTTGTGCAACATCCGCATGTCCTGGCTAGCCCAAACTTGACATGCAAGACACTTTCTAATGTCTCGTTTGTCATTCTATTCCTGAGATTTGGATTTGTCAGATACATTTGACTGAACACACGCTCAACGGCTGCATTAGATATCGGCGGTGCCAGTAGGTCCCTGCGAAATCAATAAAAACATGGAATTTCCGGCAGAATTCTCGCTTGACCAAATCTGCGTGACACTGTAGACATGCTGTCAACGTTACCCTGCAGGAGCAGGTGATCAGATACTTGTGCAGGTACACTGCTGGCAGTATGAATTCGGCGAATGTGCGGCGGAAAATGTCAAAAGGAAAAAATCTTCGTTCTTTGGCTCTAAAAGCCGGATGTTTTCAAACAGCTTCATTTCATCCCGTAATCGTTTTAGCACGCTCTTGATACATACCGAAATGAATGTTCGTCACCGCTCTAATAGTACGGTTTTAGCATTTTTCTAGAGTCGAGGAAAACCCAGCGTGCAAGCTCTCAAACGACGCTCTTGATTTTCTGGTGTTGAGTAAGGCGGCAAAACTATGCATGCCATAAGTGTTTTAACGAACAAGCTTCAATCTGCATGAAGTTTTACAGGATCTTCGGATTGAAAGAGATTGTTTAATTGGCCGGAATCGTCAACAGTGGGGCTCTTCGTCGCTGAGCATTTCGCTCAATAGCTTTGCGGTATAGCATCGTTCTGCCGTCTTTCGGCTCTCAGGGCATCCCATTGTTTGAGGACCGACCTCAGTGCTGGTACTATGCTTTGCCAACGCGTAGCAAGCGCCGATGAGTTTGTTGTTTGTTGAGTAACTAGCCAGCTTCCATTGATGCGTAGGTAGTTTTGTACACCTGTTGTGTTTTCGGCGAATGCGAGAACCAGTTGAAGGTCTCCCGGACAATATTATTTATATGTGTAGGTGGCACACCAACTGTTTCATTACAAGCCAGTTGCAAGGAATGGCAAAGGAACCTGATCGCACCGTTCTACCCTTCCTTGGAAGTTCAAAAGTAGTTCATTTCTTAAGACGTTTCACCTCCCAATCTTCTGTTCTGATCGAGTGTTTATAGGCACGTCCCCAGTAAATCGGAGCGTCTGTCGTTAATTTGCCAACAGACTAGACTTACAATTTGTTAAAATTGATTGAAGCGAGCGGTGGGAGAGTTGTGTATGAGGCTTGACTGAAGGAGGCCTCCAGAGACTCCGGCCTAAAGTGTAGCAGAAAGCTACGGCCTGATTATACTAGCCCTCAGCGCAGCAGTCTAGCTTTTTATGTCATATTCCATCTGACGAAAATGTTGTAAATTACTGCTGTAAATAGTGCAGAGTCGACAAGGAACTCATCTCCGTGCCGCAATGTGTCGCTGAGCCACGGACACAGCGGTGTGTCACCAACACCACTCACAACGGGACAAGAAGTCGAAGAACAAAAGAGAATGAAAGATAACTTTCGGCAGCCGACTTAATCGGCTAGTGATCCGAGGCAAGTTGTCGGCATTGGCTTCCTGCCATGTCAGCAGTGTGGTTCGCATCGAACGACCTAGCTGAACGTCTAAATGCCGCACGCGCCACAGGTTAATGGAAGGAGACTGGTAATACGTTGGCCCGACCGTTATTTACGAATTTTACGGATTTAAATGTTAATTTACGAATTTGCCTTTTTTTTGCTTTTTTTTTTGCGAGGTTGTACAATTTGCGCATAGTGTGGATCAAAATGCTACATGTTATTTACTGTAAGTGCTTTGTGAACATGCTAATATTTTTTAATTTGTTGCTATTCACATTTTTACTGACCTCTGTTGAATACCAAACCGAATTAATCTGTAGATGATGTGAATTTAATGTGCAGCCTCGCGCAAATTACTTTGAGGGCTAAAAAGTTTGCAGCCCAGGGCCTCATTTCCTGCAGAGGGAGAAAGGGGTCCATTTATTGTAATTAGCTTAATATACAGAACCACAAATAATTGAGCATCGAGCGCCACATATAAAAAAAACAGAACGGAGATATGGGGCCCTGCCTAGAGTAACGTTATACAGTGCCGTCTGGGGAGGAGAAAAAGAAGCCAGCATCCAAGAAATGTTATTGATACGATTTGTTATATGACCAGGACAATCTTCCTTTTTTCGCTGCCAACATGAAAGCCGCTCAGCAGTTGCAGAATATTTCCAATGCCCCCTTTTTGTAGCATTCGCAGCGAGAAAATTGCAAGGGCGGGCCACGGTGTCTCCCGAACAAGTGCCTCGTTATCTTGCTGTCTCAACGTTGAGTTTGTTCCGTAAAACTATACATCTGCATCAGTGTCACGTGAATCCCAGTGAGCAAATTTCAGTTTTTTTTTTTAATTTACTGCAGTTAATATGAAATCGGGCGTAGATACTGTTGCAACGTGGCACGGGTGCGGGACGGCATCACCAAGAGATGGGGAAGGGAGGAGGCTACATGCGCATTAGCTCAGGGCCCCAAATGTTTTTTTTTTAATCTGACCCAGAGCAAGCCTTCGACGTTGAGCGCTTCGGCACCCAAGCAACAAAAAGACAAAACGACAGAATACGACTTCATGGCTGCACTAGATTGGGGAGAGAGGAAATTCATCCGTGCAGAGAGGGGAGTCCGAAACAAAACCAGCCGCCCGCTCGGGTTTTATTTTTTCAAGGAAGGCAGGTGGAATGGTGGAATCTTGCTGTCTCAACGTTGAGTTTGTTCCGTAAAACTATACATCTGCATCAGTGTCACGTGAATCCCAGTGAGCAAATTTCAGTTGTTTTTTTTTTTTTTTTTTAATTTACTGCAGTTAATATGAAATCGGGCGTAGATACTGTTGCAACGTGGCACGGGTGCGGGACGGCATCACCAAGAGATGGGGAAGGGAGGAGGCTACATGCGCATTAGTTCAGGGCCCCAAATGTTTTTTTTTAATCTGAGCCAGAGCAAGCCTTCGACGTTGAGCGCTTCGGCACCCAAGCAACAAAAAGACAAAACGACAGAATACGACTTCATGGCTGCACTAGATTGGGGAGAGAGGAAATTCATCCGTGCAGAGAGGGGAGTCCGAAACAAAACCAGCCGCCCGCTCGGGTTTTATTTTTTCAAGGAAGGCAGGTGGAATGGTGAGGAGATCACTCCATGCCATTTTGTCACCCTGCCGCTCGAAGGTCGATGGCAAGCGTCCTTCTGAGCTTTCCTGACTAGTGTGAGAGAAGCGCGTGATAACAGCGCGAAGTTTGGCGTTGTTCGCAGTATTTTTGGAGAGAGCTCTTTTTCTTACAAAGTTGTCTTGATGCCCATGAAAGGAACCCTTCGTACCATAAGACCGTGTAAAGAGCCAACTCGCACATTCTCCATGTTTATTAATGCCTGGCGTCGGCAGCGTGTACCTTGACACTGGCCTAGAAGAAAAATGCGTAAACGTAAAACAAAGAAAAATAATTACTCCCGTGCTTAATTGCGTTCTAAATCAAAGCAGCGTGACAATTGTGGACCGCGATTCATTTCTGTTAGCCAGCGTCCTTGTTTCTTCGCGTTGGGTCCATAGTGATCCTCTAATCCTGTTTTCTTTTCATTAATTTTGTGGCTCTGGACTAAGGGCCCACTTATCTTTCTTTTTGTCTTAATGAAATAAAGTTCATTCCTTCCCTCACTTATCCTCTTTGACTAGCGGTGGGGGTGACTAGCGGCTCTAGTTTTTTTTTTTTCTTCGGAAGTCGGAAGGTCGAGGCTTCGTACTGAGTGCTTACTCCGTTTCCACAATGGGTCGAAGTGAACGAGGGCCCCCTCGCTCTTTGGTCACTTGGAAGGCTAGCTCGCGTGTTCGTGGATACGTTTGTCGAAGTCCGTGTGTTTCAAAAGCATTTATGTGGTGTCATAGCGTTGAGCTGGAAGTGTGGGTCAATGTGAAACGAGGGATGATTTCGAGCGAGCGAGGATGAGTGTGCGAATCAATTGTTGGGGATGAGAGCGCGCATTTTAAAGTTGCACAAGCCGCGTGCCGGCCAGCGCAGCTTTACGGTGCGCCTCGCCAGCTCTAAAATTTCAGCCTCTGTTTCGAAAGTACGTGCCAGCTTCACGAACTGGTTTTACCATCAGACCGGCCTGGACCGCAGACTGTGCTGTTCTTTGTGAAAATTAGGACATCGTCCCCATGATGTTTGGACGGATGTTAGATCCCTTCAATAGCGAGACGCCTGACAACCAACTCCCTTTTTCATCCGCACTGATGCATTATTTAGGACAATTGATTGCACTTTTAGACAGCTTTACCCTTGGAGCAACTCGCCGAGTCATTCTAAAGCAACGCCAAACCGGCCTTTAGGCAGCAATAATCGAGGATGCGCCGCATTTTCTGCGCGTATAACGGTAGGGAGGTGTAAGGACGCGAGATCATTTTGTTTTTGTTTTTTTATTTATTTTATTACAGCTTGCGGCTTTCAGACCACAGTTGTATAACGTAAAGGACCGTTTTAAATATCTACTAGTGTCAGCTGCGGGAAGTAACTAAGCAAAAAAGTTCATAGAAATGAATTTATTTTCTTAAGCAGATGGCGTAATTTTGGAGTTTTGTTATTGCTTCTAGACGTTATTCTGGAGATCTTCTTTCAGTTAATTTTAAGGGATGAGCATTAAGCGAAGGAAGCAAAGCAAATTATCTCTTGTACCGGATCTTGCAGAGGGAAATGTGATGAAGATGATGGTTGCAGATGCTTGACGCCTTACAGGTTCGATGTTGCTCAATCACGTTACTAGAGGATAGTTACGGAAAACCATTTATTAACAACTATAAACATACAGAAGAGATACAACCAAAGAGAAAACATATTTACATTTGACTGACCAATAGCTCGACTGACCCAATCAGATACGTTCACAAATAGTCACCTAATAAGTCCCTAGAAAAAGAACATTATCAATGACTGAAAAAAACAACAACAGACAGGGGCAATGAAGTATGCAGGGAGTTTGCAGGCTTCTCCCAGAAGCGAGGTGTTCACCGCGAGTCCACTGTCACGGGGCAGATTCCGAAGGGGCGGCCAAGGTCAAGGGGCAGCGTGTCGCGTTTGTATTTATGACGGTCGCGCAGGCGGCCATTGTTCTGAAGTGGTGCCAGAACTCGTGGGGACGAGCGACGCCGCCGGCTCGGTCCTTCCCCTTTCTCGGAAAGGTAAGCTCGCGCTTCGACCGTGCCGCGAAGGAGGTAAAACAGAGCAGTTAGAGAGCGCTGCGTAAGCGCAGTTGTGGGATCGGTGCTAACAGCTCTGTCGGTTTCTCGCTTTGAGTGGAGAGAGCGCGGATGTCATAAATCTCCGAATCGCGGCGAAACATGGGCCGGGGAGAATGCGCAGCAGAGGGAGTCGCTGCCGGTGTCTTCTTGGGAAGACGCCTGGACATACGTCCCTTTGAAATCGCCGCCCGCGCGCAACCAAGGACAGTGATCGGAATGTTTGGGTATAAGGTTGGTGTGTTGTTTTTGGAAGCGCAACCGTCGGCGTGGGTTATCACTCTCTGGTGCACCTCAGGTTTGCCTGGAGAGATAAAGATCACACTTCAGCAAGGTCTCGACATTATTTCCGCCTTTCTTTCCAAGGCCGGCCTGAGTCCCGCACCAGAGAAGTCGGAACTCCCTCCTCCGTACCCACACTAAATATCAGCGCACACACAACAGCCTTATCTCTCTCACTTTGAACTCGCTACCCATCCCCACAGTCTCAAGCAGTCGCGTTTTAGGCATGCCACTTCATTAGCACAAAAACGTGCAGGCTCTCAACCAAGCTCTTTCTACTTGTCACACGGTCACCCATCTTGTCCGCCGTGTAGTCAGACAGCACTGCAGCCCAGGCCTGTCGTCTTGTTCAAGCCCTAGCACTCAATAAAATCCTTTATTATGTTCCATATCTTTCTCTGATGCAAACCCGGATAGACAAATTGGGATCTGCTCTACGCACCCTCTACAAAGTGGTCCTCCAACTTTCAATACAAACTTCTACAGAATGTCTCTTATGACACCGGCTTATTTTTCCCTACTCGCTCCCTCCTTAATCTCCACCGTGACCATCAACTTGCTCGCCTGTCCTCTACACAGCAAGGCAGATGGATCCTTTCCCAGGCTCAAATCAATCACATTCCCATTGCACTTCAGGTACCTGGGAACCCATACGTCTCCAACCCTCGTATAGCACCAATTCCTCGCAATATGTCCCCAATCCTTTACCCTGGAGGCAGGCAAGCCCAGGCTGCCCGACACACGCCGCCCCTACACAGCCGCGCTCTAGCGTACACCGACTCCTTCATATTCGGATCCCTGGGTGCTGCAGCCCAGGGGCCGAATTACGGTTCTCGCTCTAAAGTTATAGAGCGTGACGTCAAAATGACGACGCCGTGACGTCTCGGCGAGACGTCAACGCGTGACGAAAATCGGAATCAACCAATGATCGCCAGGGTGCCGCCCCGGGCCGCTTATTTTCACGGCAACAGGTTTATTCGCACGTCAAGAAGCCGTTTGCTAACTTTTTTATAGATATAGCGTGTGAATAAATTAACTTAAGTTTTATATTTTCAAAAAGCCACATTTAAAGTTCAATGTCATAAAAAAAAACAAGAAGCAGCTGCAGTTTTGCAATTAAACGCTCTTGTGGGTAGCTTCTTTTGCCGCGAGGGCGCGCTGGCAGAGGTAAACAAACCGTAAAAATGGCGATTTTCAGTAAAACAGCTGATTCCACGGCTATAGTGCCGGCTTTTGCGCATCGTCTGATGTCAAGGTACTGTGTGATTGTCCTAAATGCGCGGAGAAATCATATTGAAAGCAGTGTAATCGGGGCTTTGTTTATTTTTCTTTAGGAAACAGAAACAAAAGAAAGATCGATCGCGGAGCACAGGCAAAATAAACTTTTATGTCCACACGAACGTCTCACACACAAATGCTTGTTAGAACGAGCACGGAGAAAAGCAACGCGGTTGAGCGTACACTACCAACCTCGCTCGTTTTTATTCGTTTTGCACTGTATGTCGCCTTCGCCTCCGCCTTTTGCATTGGGCGCACTGCGGAGCCCAACCACCCTTCAGCGCCAACTTTGCAGTAGTTGAGTTCAGCCATTTGACGCACGCACTTGCTCACCATCAGTTATGAGAGGCCGACTACCTGTGGAGACGAAATCCTCCGGAGGCAAAAAAGAAAAAAAAAAAGATCGAAGCACGCATGACAGCCGCACCGTCAAGAGCGGTCGACTGCGAGCTTCATCACAGTTCATCGGCGCATTCATCGCACCACCATTCCGCTTTCGCATTTTCAAGTCGAAATAGGCGTCGGAACAACTCGCCGAACAAGTAGAACGCATTCTCACACACCGCCCTTCGTCGTTGCTCGCGCCGGCGTTGCCGCTTCAGCGCCGGAGCCACCACTCACACCACTCCACCGCGGACGCCGCCGCCATTTTCGCTCTATAACTCGCTCTAAAACGTTTTAGACCGTCTCATCGCGCTCTACAAAAATAGTCTAAAACTACGGGCATAATTAGGTGCGCGACGTCATCCGTTTTTTCGCCTCCGCGACGCAATCGCAGCATCCCGTGACGCAATTTTTCAAGATGGCGACGGCGACCAATAGGAGCGGGCGTTTTAGAGCGCTCTCAATTATAGAGCGGTCCGTAATACGGCCCCTGATCATGCATTCGCCTCTTTCACCTGATCCTCTCTATTCTACCAGGGGTCCATACCTAGACCCGCCAGACAGTACTACCTTGGAGATTCTCTCGATTGTGCATGCTGTCCAGGAATTCACTAATCTTCCCAGACCCAACAATATGTTGTGTACACTGATTCCCAGGACCCCCTCCGTGCCTTTCAAAAGAGAACCATACCCCCAAACATACACGTTGTCCTAGATATGGCACTTTTTGATCTGAAGCCTCGTCACATTGAGATGGCTACATGGGCATTCGGGTATTACTAGAAATGAGCTGTGTAATCGGCTCACCTGCGAAACTATTAACCGGGCTCCAGCGATCCTCTGGTCCAGCCCATCGAGCGACGAGGGTTTTCTGATCCGGAAAGCCATATCGCAATCCTAGCTAGAATTCAGACAGGAGCTCGCCATTCTCCCTGCACCACACTCCCGTCTCTCTGTTTCCCAGGCTCATGCAAAATTCAAACAAACTCATTGCACCAGCAAGGCTATACCTATACTGTTTTCGCTCTGACCCGTCGTGTCCCAACTGCCCTGAGCTTTATGCGGATCTTGCACACTGCCTCTTCCACTGCCCTGTCGCCGTCCAATCTCCTTTCTACCCCCTCCCTCATCCCCAGTCCTCTCCTGGCATACCTGGCTGGCGAAGAGGACCAGCTCGGCCTGGTGTGGCAGGCGATCTTCATTTTGAGCAGTTGATTCCTGCTCTAAAATAAAGTGCTTTTATTACTACTACTACAATCTTTGCGACTGCTTGGCGCCTTTTGCGTGAACCGTGGGAAGATTTCGGGAGTGTAAATCGCAGATGTGTGTGTTTGTATGCGCAACCACTTGCTGCTTAGTGCTTGCTTTGTGTTTGTTTTACTTACTCTGCGTAGGAGAGAGGCATATGTGGCACAGTGATTGACCAGCCCATTTAAAAACATTGCCGCATGTTTTTGGCCACATGATTGTCATTCGTTCATTGGTCTACGCACTAGACTGGATTTTGAAAACGGTTTGAAGAATTGGGCTCCGACGAGTGTCGAGTGCAGACGGGTTGTCCGAGGAGGGGCTAAGCTGACGGAGGCCTCAAGGGACTCCGGCCTAAAGTGTAGCAGAAGGCCAAGGCCTGATTCTGCTAGCCTCTGACCTCCGATCGTTCACTCATTTGCAGTTTAGCCCTCTTGATGTCGCATCTGACGACGTTTATGTAAATAAGTTGTAAATAAAGGCGTACAGTCTCCTAAGGGAAGTGTGTCGTTGAGCCACGAACACAGCGGTGGTCACCATCCCACACTAGGTGCGATGCGGAAGAAGAAAACAGCAAAAACAGAAAGAAAAAAAATAGGCGTTTGTTGTGATGCACCGCCGTTTGTGAGCCGAGTGGTTGAGCCTGTCATGAGGCTCGCGAACGGCGGTGCATCTCAACAAACGCCGTATTTTTTTCTTGTTAGTCAGGCGGCAGTCATGGTAAAACATGCTAAATATTACGGTCTAGCGCACACAGCCGCCTGTGATATCTAAGCTACCTAGCCCTTTCGCACATAAAGAAAAGAAACGACAAAATACATCGCCATCAGGCCCCGGCGCAACAAAAGCAATCACGCACCGAAGAAATCCTCATTGCTGATATCACTGGTGCGTTACAGGCTGGGTGCGAACTCCAGTAGGTATCATGCATATTTCCTTTAGATGCATGCATACCTGTATATCTGTTTTTGCCGCTCGAAGCATATGACGCACTTGACACTCTTCCACGACGCACAGCATTTTTTTTTTTTTTACCTTAAAGGCTTCGTGCACGCCATTCGGATTTTGTTCCTTTGGTGTTGTCGCGACGCCGGACGCACAGGACCGGAGCCGAGGGTAGCGTTGACCGGCGAGGCGTCGAGGAACCGCGGAGACGTGGAGCTTTCATTAGAGCTGAATACAAGTAGTTTATTTGCATGTGTACACTTTGGAGATTTCAGAAGGAAGCCCTCTCCAGATGTCGGACACCAGGTTTTATTCTTTTGGGTCTCTCTAGATCCCTAGGCAGGGAATTAGTTCATCTTTGGCACGGGCCAATCGCAAAGTGCGAGGTGACAGTTTGCGCACTGCATCACTGAACCCCGCCCCGCACATTCTTGCACGTGTACCACTACACTTTAACAAACACGTCGCCAGTTCACAAGCGACCCCCCATCGTTCTATGCTCACGGCTTGCCTCTGTTTTTGTCCGTTCGGTTCGGCGCCCTGTGGGTCTCCCCCGCAGCAGCAAACACTTCAGCCAGCAGGCCAGACCTCGCGCGAAGCCGACGATGGCTTCTCCCTCCGCTTTTGTCCGACGTCGAGTACCGTAACCCGACACCGCGCGGCTCCGACGACGGTCGCTTGCTCCGCCGCCGCCCCTTTGTAGGTCATTAACAGGCCAGGCTCTTCTTGGGAAGACAGGCCGTTTCTTCACAAAGCGGCCAAATCGGTGCTTCGAAATGGCCATGGGTGAGGACAGCGGCTGTTGAGGCGTGCGTGCAGACCGGGTAGACATCTGCAGACGAAGCTTGCTGAGATGCCCGTGGAGCGAACGCAGACACACCGACGCCTTCTGAGCAATAAATTAGCTCGGACACAACAGTGTACGCAATCAGATGCACTTCGTTAGGGAGCTTGATAATCGTCGTCATCGTCCAACCGTTTGCAACGGCAAGGAAACCACCCGGCACACGTCTCCTGGAAGGTTCATGCTCGTTCACTTGTAGAGTGGATCACTCTGGACGTAGAACAGGGTGGGTTCCTGACCGAGATGCGCATCCGATATGTAGGAGATGCACATGTGTCACCAAGTCGTTGATTCCGCAGAAATCGTGGCGGAGGCAGAAAGGTTGTGGATCCTTTCACAACAGAATGACCATTCTCTGTGCACCGATAACCTTTTCACCACTGCGACCACATCCGTTCTGATTCCTGAGGGCAGAAACCGGCTACAAAGCTGAATCATCCCTTGCCAGAAAAATGCCGCGTGTTTCCTGCAGGTGTGCATTCCGGCCGGGACAATGCCCTTTTCAGGGGGTGTGTATAAGTGCCTCTCTGCCGAGCTTCATAGATAAAATCCTATAGCTGCACGCTTGTAGATGACGCGAGGAGGAAGCGACGCCCACTGCGCCATGCCGGCGCCGCGGTTACCGCATTGTGCTCGGTAACTCAAGACACCCCCCGTTCATATGCGCCGCTAGAAGTCACAGGAGACGATTCCACCTAGCTCTGCAGCATCAAAAAACCCCGTTGCTGCTTTGCCCTTTGATATCCCTCTCTGTCTCTCTCTCTGCCTCCGCGCTCTCCTGTCAGCCGAAAACCTGCACGCTGAGAGCGTCTCATTCTGTCACGTCGAAGACGACCCGCGCTACACGCTCATACAATACGAAGATAGTATATAGATGCCTTATGAGTGGATTGTGAAAACTCTGTACATTCCCCCATACTGCGTGAACATGATATACTGCAATCACTGTCACTACTTTCCGCCCCGAGGCCAAAAAAGGGGGGCGCTTTCGCTTTCTACCAGCGTTGGCGTGGCCATTTCGTATCGTGCGCTTTCGCGTCGTCTGCTACACTGCCGTCCAATGTGTTTCTCGCCCGCTCCCGCATCATAGCGCCACATCCTCCCGCAAAAGGCGGATTACGGGAGCGCAGATGTGAGAAAGTTGGCTACCGTGCAGGCTGCTTGCATTTTATGCTTCAGGAATGAACAGATCGCTCGAGATTATTGAGTTATGTCGATCTCGAAATGGCGCCAAATAGTGTGCCACCCAAGACACGCGCGCGCGCGCGCACGCACACACACACACACACACACACACACACACACGCACGCACGCACGCACGCACGCACGCACGCACACGCACGCACGCACGCACACGCATACGCACACGCACACGCACACACACACACACACACACACACACACACACACACACACACACACACACACACACACACACACACACACACACACACACACACACACACACACACACACACACGTGCTCCACGACACTAGTTGTAAACGCACAAGCTTGACCTTCAGAGAACACGCGATACCGCCTTTAACGTGCATCTTTCCATTCCACGGTTTTTTGTAGGTTTTATTAAGTTAGCTGCTGGGGGGGGGGGGGGGGGGGGGGGGGGGGAGGAATGTGCAGTATCTCACTTCCTGGTGGACACCTATAGACTTTATTTGTGAACGATGCCTCCATTTTTCCTACCATATGTTCCGAATATTTCCAACAAAATACCGAATCCAATACTGGGGCAGGGCAACAGTTTTTTGAGAGAACGAGCTGTGTGTGCTTCGCGGTAATATATGTTACACGACGGTACACTTGGTGGATAGTGCAGAGTTGAGGATAAATGGAGGTCACCAGTCTTCATTGTTAACACAGATGTGGTCGTGATAGGTTCGAAATAAAATATAAAGGCGTGCCCCGCTGATTCTCCTGTCGATCGAAACCTGTCTTCATTTTGAACACAAATATGGTCGTTAATGCCTCAAAATAAAAATGTAAAGGCGTCCAAAAGAGCTGATTGCGCGGCTGATTGCCCTGTCGATCGCAACTCATGCGTACGCCAACGTGCAGTATGCAGAAGTCTGTTTAGAAATTTCAAGGGGATCGCGCTTTGCAAATCCAGCGTCACAGGCGAGAATCGATCTACTGCTGCATAGACGGTCGTCTACGTACGTTTTACATTCTTCGTCAATATCAGCCTGACACAAAGAAATATGAGATAAAATGCCAGAATATACAGCCCTAGGACGTTTCAGAGAATTTGAACCAACATTTTTTGAAAAAGCTGACGTCAGCTAGGGGTGGCGTTGGCCATCACCATAATATCGCAGGAAGCACTAAAGAGATTTAGGGAGCCTATCGCTTAGGAGGGTCAGGGGAATTGTGGAGCGACAGGGCTCGCACGTGTTACCTTTCCTAACCAAAAGTTCGTATAAAGCTACCGAATTCCTTGAGCCACACAAAAGCGAAGCTCTGATAGTCTTTTCCATTCATATTGTCTCTAAATCTCTCTCCGACTTTTTGCTCCTGGGATGAACATATTTTACAGAAATTTAGATGCCTATAGAATCTTGCATCGCGCCTATCCTAAGTGATATGCTCCTTGCGTCATGCAATCTATAGTTTTGAAAAACAGCGAGATAGGAGCGGAAGCCCAGGGTAGCCTTTACACCTTCTTAATTCCGTTGCTTAAAAAGTTTAGAAACAGACAACAATAAACATCGGTCAAAATGGGGAGGCTTAGCAGTCAACATTTATTCAATGGAAAAAGAAACAAAAAGTTGCCATTATTCCACAGTGCCACACTCTCACGTTATAAGATCATGGGCCTCTCAGAGGTGAAAGCGGTCTTTTTCGCTCATAGAAGCTATCCAAGATATGCAATAGCGTTAACCCTCGGCAAGAAAAAACAGCTAAAGTAATAAGTATCATAGAAACCGTTTTGTTCCATGTGATAAGAAACTGGTTTGTGTGGCAAAACTTACATTAGGCAAAGGGGCAGCTGCCTAAATGACTGTGTTAACATAAGAATGACGTAAAAAATGGTCCATGTTCAAGCAACAGCGCAAAAGGACAGAGACGAGTGGAAGGAGGTACACAACGACAGCGCTGAACTTACAACTGTCTTGATTCGGAAAAACACGTCAATTTGTACGCTACTCAATCAGCGCACGTGTGCAACGTCAAAAACATGCGTCAAACCCAGACGCACTTATCAGGATAAAATTACAAATCAACATGTGTGTGCAATGAGCCTTAAACCTTTGTAAATCATTTCTCTGGCTGATAAAGACACGGATGGTGTGCTGACACACCCGTCTGTTTTTCTGATGATATGGAAAGCATCAGCCAGTTCCTCTTGTGCGCCGGTCATTATGCACAAACAACACTTGTGTACGTATCTACAAAAAATGGAACACATGAAAAGCAATGTTTGGCTAGGTTTGTGGCTAGTTTGTCTAATGCATTAGTGAGCCTAACGTTAACGTTCGGCCGCAAGAGAGCGGAATTTGGCACACTACACCCTTGTGACACAGAACATACTTACTTACATGATTAATGCTGTACTTTCCTTTGCGTCCTTCACTCTTCCTTTGAACGGCAGCCCCCAATTTTTCTAGTTGGTTAGGGGCTGAGCCCGAACCTCCGTTCTTCTACAGTAAAAAATTGTGTCAAAGGCCACTAAGCGGTTCATTGCAGAAAATGTTCCTCCCATTGTCATCACAAAGACCAGTTCTCAAGATAGGTGTTGAGGCTTGAAATGTTGTTCAGGAGAAGCTTCTTTAACCACCCTTTCCTTTTCATGTCTTCTCTTGTTTTTGGTTGCTGTTTAGATCGCCTAAAAAAATTCTGCATTCGACTTGTCGGTTGTAACTTGTAAGCCAGTGCCCGTGCGTGTTTTGTTTGCGTCCCCCTCTCGTCCGCATCCATTGCGCTGTACCAAGAACTTTGAAACACCAACACGCGGAACCATCCACATTATCATTCATTTCGAAAAGCGTTTGGGCTTCCTTTTAACATGAGCGCTTGACTGCCGCACAAGGGCTGCAAAGGCGCGCCTCGCGGAACACGTGAAGCCTTTATGCAGCGGCGGGAAACCTGAGATGTGTATATATATATATATATATATATATATATATATATATATATATATATATATATATATATATATATATATATATATATATATATATATATATATACACGCTTGCTGTCTCTGGATTTCACATCCTGGACGCTTATGAGTCCCGTAATACGCCGAGAACGGGACAGTTGGGTTTCTTTGCGCAATTTATGACTGAACGCACACTATTGGGGGTGTGCTGCAGACAAAAAGTTACAGATGTCACCCCTGAGAGAGCGAGGAGGAACATTTCAACTTCAGAAGATGCATAACGCAAACTACTGCAGAAATGCTTTATCTCAAGCAGAAGTATACGGTCGTGGGGCCATCCAATATCGAGAAATTGGGCATCAAATATTGTCGCGTAACTCTGGACCAGTTACTGCCTAACATTTTTTACTTGTATTTATATTACTCTGGTAACACTTCCTGTTTCTAATCTCGACCGCCTAAACTCACTTTATGTACATAGCCACGAGCCATGAAATATGGAATTAATGCATGCTTAAAAATATGTTCTTTATTTTTTATCCAAGCAAGCCTTGTTGTCCATGTGTCACCCCCCCCCCCCCCCCCCATCTCTAGGGTTTTCCCATTGTTCTCCTCTTTTTACATGCTTCTTACAATGGCGTCGAGTCCAGTCAACCCATCCCCTACGCCGGCGTTGCCTCGACGCGACCCCACAACTTCTCGACCCGACCGGATAGCCTTAGCATAACCCTAGCCCTGTTTACATGAACCCAATGCGACGAGCGCAGAACCGGCTCTGGACGAGCATAGGGTGCCTCGATGCGCGCACTTACCCCCTTCCCCCCCGCCGTTGCAGGGTGGGGACAACTGCGTCGTCTGACGTATGCCATTACGATGCCCGCTCCGTAGGCAGCCACGGTCAGCGGAGAGGAGAGTACGCGCATCGAGGTACTCTACCAACAGACTTTGAGCAGCGACATGTACAGATTGTTGTGATAAAACGCGTGCTGCTTTAACAATATGGGGTGAAACGAAAATTTACGGATCAGCAGTGCGCAGGCCTCAGATTAATATTCTGTAATCTATGTTTTTAAATCGCAATTTTCGACTGAACTTCCTGCAGCGGGAAACTACCGTGCAGGCTAGCCGCGTAAATACATTAAACGAAGGTTTTGTTGGGCTAGTTGGCTTCATCAATTCATATTCAATGAGCGAAACACCGAGTCCCATCTCGTTCGTTGTGTCTGTGAGCTTCCCCGCATTTAAGTAAAAGCGTGTAACGACTTCTGACTGAAAGACGAATTTCATTCAGAAGAGTGAGCTTGTAGGTTAACGATCATTGTGGAAGAAACACAGGACGGAACGAAAACACCAGAAAGGCGCTGCTTGGTCTCACTCCGTCCTGTGTTGGCGCTGTTTCCAGCATGAACTTCATTCAACCGCATGCCGCCACTCAATAACTGCCTTTCCACATCTTACTTTCAAATGGCCCTGATAGTAAAATAACTCTGATGGGGTTTAGTGGACACTGTCTGCCATTCCAGGATTATAGAATGGTTGTTCCGAGGGTCATGGATGCAACTAATATAGCAGCAGGGGGCAGTGGTTCCACGCGTATCTAGCGTTTTCCATACTGTTCTCTTGTCCCACTGTAATGCTAGGCACTAAAGTAATGCTATGCACATAAGCTAATCCGCGAACAGCTGTCATACCTCTCACCGTAAAACGAAGCTCCAAACCCGCGGCACAAAGCTTCCGCCGAGTACCAGCGCCAACGAGGCTGTTAAAGATGCACCAAACAGAAAGAGCGAAGACGCAAGTGCAAAAATCATTCTTCCTCTAAACCACAGCCATCCGTTGTCGAGTGCATCCCCCTCCTCTCGCCGCCAGCCATCTCGACATCCTCCTCTTTTTCCCCAGTAAAAAACAAAAAACAAAAACAAAGCATGAAAGGCGTCGTCTCCTCTAAACATGGTCGCGAGGTCCGTGATGTCCGTCGCGAGGTCCGTGAGGGTGTCATGTCTCCGCCTTCGAGGAGCAACCAATCCCGCGAGGCCCCGGCTGACAGGAATAAATTTTCTGATTAGAAAAACAAGAGTAGGAACCTGCCCCCTTCAGTCAATTGTAACCAAATTTAAATTCCTTTGAAGGTAAAAGTCCGGGAACATTTTATATCTTGCTAATTGGCGCAGTAGTCGATGATTAAATAGCGAGAAGTGGTGTTTTTCAATGAAATTCTCATTTATTTTTCGATTGCCCAGGAAACCTGTGTGTTCTATCTATACGTAGATAAAATAATTACAAGAAGAAACTCCACGAAGGTTATAAGTAGTAATCGGGGGAAACAACCGATAACTCTTATGCATGACGAGCTAGCGATTTTTTTTACTGTCCAGGGAAGGCCCTTTTAAGCAAAGGAGCCCAGTGTTTCGGTCAGGTACCGGAGATAGTCTGTGCAAAATGCTACAGTGACACGCGCGCCGCAATGCATCGAAAATACGATTCAAAGCTCTCTCATGCTCTCCTTTGGGAAGCCAGCTTCCCCATATCCTGCGCTGACCCGACGGTCCACAGTAATGATATGGTAATGACGTACGTACCGCGAACGACGTCCATTGGTCCGTCTCGCTGACTGACGGGAGAAGGATGGGTGTCTACCGCTCGCTTGGCGCTTTTCCCTCGCCACGGCCAGACTGAATCCAGCGGCGCGCGCTCCCTCGGCCGTTTTTTTTTTCGCGCTCGCAGAGTGACACGCCCCACCTCCCGCCAAACGCGGAGGAGGAAGGGGACTTTGTCTTGCGGAGGCTAGACGACCTCGGGCAGGAGAGTGAAAAACCTTTGCGAGGGAACGGAAGGAGAGAAGCATTACAGAATCGGGTGATTGCGGTGGCTGTAACTGCGTTATTAGTTACGCTTTTCAAAAACATTTTGTGGCCTTGCGTTCTAGGGGCGAAGTCTCACAGTCACAGTCAGAAAATATTTTCGACCGGAAGGTGGACAGTGGGCCTTTAAGCGGCATCGCGCCGCTGGCTGCCGCAGGATGGCGCGAGGTGCTTTCGGAGGCGCGTGAGCCAGAATCCTGGGGTCGTTCGGGTGATGTGAGGGTGCGTTTTCATGAAACTAATTAGGAATTTTAAACTATAGGTAGATGTGTGTTTTCCAGGGCTCTCATTAAGTCCCGGTGAAGCTGATTTGAATGTGTAGATAAAACACGACTCTCACTTCTCTGGCATGGTGTGTGGAGAAGTTTGATTCCGGGATGGTTACCTTTTAGTTATTGAATTCATGACCGGGAATATTAAGATGCCTCGATAAGGGAAAATTAGGGAGGGACTTTGGGTGTGCGCGATGGTTAATAAATGTTATTCTGAAGCGTGTCAAATAGTGGTAAAATAGGGAAGGTACGAGAATAGGGCCTAATTATGGTAATACTTTCATGGGTATCTTAGAGGAGGATTTTCTTTGAAAATGTGGTGACAAACTGCTCTACTATAAACGTTTCATCGACGATATTTTCTCTCACCCAGCTCACCCTTCAAATTTTCCCGCCACTATTCGCGCTGCACGATGAATTTTCTTCATATGACGATCACGGTCTCTCAAAGCAAGGTCGTTACCAAGCTCTGCCGGAAGCCCACGGATTCTCAGCAGTGTTTGCACTTTGGGAGCAGCCACACAGGCACACCGATTTAGGCGCATCTGTTCAAGAAATGATGACTTCACATCGAACTGTGCAGAATTCAGACACGCTCATAGGTCAAAAATACCGGTGCCAAAGACAGAGCACCAAAACTCAACCGCGAAGAGATCCTTCGTGCCTCGAATGGGGCTACCCAGAAATCGAACCGCAGGAAACTTGTCTTAAAGCACTATGCCTCCGTTCCCAATGTCTCGCATTGCGCGCACTACAACATACTCGAGCAGAGTGAACGCTGCAAATATTTTTTTAAAGAGCCACCACAGGTAGTGTACCGACGAAACGGAAACCTTCGGGACATTTTAACGTCAAAAATCAGCATTTTTAAAACAGCGGGCTGTACACATTGCATAATAAGCCTCATTGCCTGGTCTGCAGCCACATGACCACGCTAACCAGTGCTGTCAGCACAGCCTCCAACTTTTCCATAACAATCAAGGGTAACTTCAGTTGTGACGGCTAAATAGTGATCTCCTTCAGTGTTCCACATGTCAGCTGCTGTATATCGTGCGAACACAGACACGCTTCAGAATAAGCCAGGACAGCAGCTTGAGCATGTTGGTTATTCATTCTTGATGGAACAGCGCAAAACATCGGGACAAGAGACAAGCGCTGCGGAAGAGTTCAGAATAAGGTTTAATATTCATCGTGCACACATAGTCACTCCTTATGATTTCCCCAGGCATGTTAATATTCCCTTTCACGAATTCAATCTATAAATTCAAATCAGCTTTCTCACATACCTACCTGTAGTTTAAAATTTCTAATTACGTTCATGAAATCGCACTCGCACATCCCCCGTAGATAACAACTCCAGAATATTTCACTTTTCTCTTTTTACCTTACTTCTTTTCATTAGTCTCCTTGTTGGAAGCCTTGTTATCGGAAGTGGGCTTCGGAACTCTTCCTACTGTAGGCTGTGGAATGACCGGCTGGAGAATCGGTCGTTGTTGCGTGCACTGCTGTGACGGTTCAATGGGCGTTGCAGGAGGTGGAGACACACGTTCCCATACCGATGTTCGTGGTAGCGTTGATGTTTGCACGGGCGCAGATGCTTGGTGCTGAATTGTGCGGCATGATATGTCAAGTCGTTGATGGTGCGGTGCCTGCTGTTTCGCGTTTGTCTTCGTTGCTTGTGCTTTTCGCAGCGGCTCTGTTAGTTGACTGCGATTGTCGCGCTTGGCGGGTGATGACATCCGTTTGATGGGTTTTTGCAGGTTTTTGCGGAAATGTACTCGCTGGTCGTAGGCTGCTTTGTCCTTTTGATGTTGCACTGAGCATGTAGGGTCTAAAGAGGGATGTGCACCGCCGCAGTGATAACACTAGGGAACGCATTCATGTGTTGTCTGATCTTGATGTAAATGAGTAGCACACGTAGGACACCTCCAGAAAGGTTTGTAGGCGCTCATGGCGGCCACTTCCCCACTCCCAATTGAATGCTCCACAGAGTCCTCATTTCATTTATTCGCTAGCGCGCGCGCGCGCGCGCGTGTGTGTGTGTGTGTGTGTGCACGCAATTAAAGGAACACAGTATTTTCAGGCAATTAGAATAAAATTTTAACAATCAATCTCCTAGAAACATTTTTCTCCTGCAGAATTTCACTCGACACTGACATCTGATGTGAAAAGTAGCATGTTATGGAAGACGCTGACCTGTCCTGCTGCAGCTTCCCGTGATGATGCATGCGCTTTCTGAACCAATATATTGGGTGGACTACTGTTCATTATTAGCTTGGAGCCTACTTCATTGTACTCATTTCACAGGGCACACACGTATGCAACAAGTATACTTTAGTTTTGAGCCCGCCTTTCGGCTTCATGTGTTGGTAGTAAATAATGTCGTGATGTGACACTTACTTGTACATTCAAACATTTGCAACATAATGATCAGAGCCCAATTTTTACTCCATGCAAGAGCGCCCATGCTTACCAAATGTTTTCCTGCGAATGCCAAACGATTAGACGCATCGATCAGATCGCGTTCTGTCAGATTTGGCATGTGCTATAATTTGTGAATTTTTCCATACCAATGCAGTACAGTAGTTTTGCTTAATGTGGTCAAACGGAAGCACGTTCTTTGTATGCTTCGAAATTCTCACATGCCGTGAAACAATGCGCCGTAAGCTTCTTTCCTGTCTTTAAATTCTTTTTTTGTCATTTATTGCTGTTTTTACATAACCGGTTATAACAATTATTTTTCACAACAGTCATATTTCGTTGGCATGAAGTGTATTGTTAGTGGGCTTGACTGTGATTTTCTTGAATGTGATTTTATTATGGTAAGTGTAACAAGGTGCCCTCGTAGTCAAAATTGTCTGAAGATCTATTAAAGATTTCTTATGATTCCCTTATATCATAGTGGAATGAGTGCAAAATGAGGTTTATCCATTGCACTGAGCATCCTGTTTTCACACAAGCTGCAGTTATGGATGGGCACTAAGTTGGTGTGCGGGTGTTTCTTTTTAACGCAGCCCATCTGCCAGCAGCCAAGATCATGAGAATAAAACAGGAACCACCGGAGGCTGAGGAGCTTGGGCCGAAGGTCGAACGCTCCGTCAGACAGCAGCCAGTGAGAAAATGCAAGTACGTACCCGCAGAATTTAATAGCTCAGGCACACTGCCAGCAGAGGTGCTGTAACCTGTCCAGTTGCCACTTCGGTGACATACTGCAACCAGTGAGATAGCGTTTTGTACTATGCACAAACGGTTCACTTTACATTCAGTGCCAGTCAGGTAAGAGCTTTTGCGAGTGTTTTGCACACTTCCCGGTTGTTTTTGGGCTGTGTGGAGCATGATTTCTCAATTTCGGCTGTTGCTGTTGTGAATGCATGACAATCATAAATCATGGTAAGGCCTTGTGTCATGTAGATATTTCCATGTTGTTGGCATAGGCTTTCTTGTGGACAAGGGGTCTCTGTCTCTGTGAGGAAATTAGTAGTTCAGTCGACATTGCTTACTGGTGTGGTGAATGGACAGCTAGCCCCGGCTGCAATTTTCAATGCCCAGTGCGGAGATGAGTGACGGAGCAACCGGAACTACACGTTCGAACATATCGAGATTAAGGACGCCCCGATTTTGCCTATGTTAACCCATTGCTGTCGTAGAAGGCTCACGTCTTCCTCGTCTTCTTTTTTTAAATTGTAGTCCATCCCAGACAAGTCTAGTTTGCTTGTCCACAGCAAAGTGCTAATAGCTGCCACGTGAGAACTGTGCAGGGTTGCATTATTTCAATGTTGCAACCTGGAAACACCTGGAGAAAACGCAAACTACGCACAAAGAAAACAGCTTTAAACCAAGCCCAAGATGGCGGCGCCGGCTCCCCCGTAGAGTAGTACGGGGCGGCGGCGGCGTCAACTCGACGTGTACCCGGCATGCAATCGCGCTGTAATTTGAACCCATGGTGTCGTCATCGGACAGCGTGGTTGACGTTCCCTGCGCATCTAACAATTTCGGCATCGGCTGTAACGCAGGTCCCGACGGCACGCCTGTGGCCGGCGTCTTTTTCTTTTTTTGTTTCTACGGCTTCCAAAGGCTCGTTGCGTGCACGATTATAACCTACTGTTTTTCAGCATATCGATCGCGAGAAAAAACTGCAGAAAGCTGTGCATCAAGAAACACGAGTGAAAACGCAGACTTGATTGAAGCGGCAGCGACGAACGCAAAACATGAGCAAACAAAAAAATGACGCGCCTCTTATGCTAGCCAATGGGAGACTCGGAGCGCGTAAGGGCCAATCAGAGACCATAAACTGCTTTCGGAAAACTGGCGCGCGAAGCCAGTCCGCTTGAGCGAAGCCATTTTGAGATGGCGTAAATTCCGCAGAAAGACAACAGTTTCATCCATACTCTCTGACGGGCACAAATAAAGTGTAGTATATAAGAGAAATGCGCAACAACTTAAACAGGACACAGGAAGAAACACACACATCGGCCGACCGTGTCTGCGGCAGACCAAGACGTCACACTAGGCCGACGACGACACCGACACGACCGAAAACCAAATGTCTTCCCAGCGTGACAGGCTTTGAGGCCGGGGACACCGACAAAACCAGTTTGCCGACTGTCGGTGACCGAGTCTTCCCGAGATCGCCAGCCGAGAAAAAAACTTTCTCGAAACGGAAAGCCAACTCAGTACACCACGTCGACGGCGAACACCATTCAGCACTAATTAAGTAATCAATGCATAATCAACCAAAACGCGAGCGTGAGCCGCCAAAATACTCGGGGCCGCCGAATGCGTGTGGAATATCAACGGCAGCGCTTTCTTTTCGCGGCGAGTGAAGAATTCGGGGCGCATTGATTTGCGGCGCGCGTCGGGACTGTGAGCAATCTTTCCGCGTTTCCGAACTGCACAGAATAGTGCAAAAGGAACATTGTACGTGACAAAGAAATGATGAAAAGAAGCGATTATTTTCGTGAAGCCAGCAGAGATGCCGATCTTCCTGCGCACTTCGATCGTTGTGTTTACAGTCATAACGTCTATCCTCTGCGTCGCTACTTCGCAAGCCAATTTAAACGCTACGTTACGCATCACGCAATAAATGTTTGTTCCGTAATTCAATGTGTCAAGAATTGTGTGCGGTGCGCAAAAAAGCGCGGAACTTGCGTTTAAACAGAACCGACAGTAGCTGTGGTCCCGCGGCCGTCCCTGTGAAATACGCTGTTGTGCCGGTGGGGTTATCACACAGTAGCCCACCGTCAACAGGGTTGTGCCAGTGGATCCTGCAACTGCCACCAATGTTGTGCCGGTGGGGTTATCACACAGTAGCCCACCGTCAACAGGGTTGTGCCAAGGAGTTGGTAATGCAACGCTCGTCACCCGTTTCGTGAACGAGGGCTGTCAGCTCCCTGGGCGGTAGCGATGAATCCGAGTCGGCGTTGGTGAGATGAAGAAAAGGCTTTATACACTATTTACAGGTATTTACACAACAAGATCGGCTCTGGGGCCGAAAGCTAACATAGCCATGTGCGACTGTTCTCGCGCAGCGACGGCCGGGGAGTTTCCGCCGCGTCCGCACTGTCAGGGGGCGAACTGCTCCCGATGGACGCTCGTGACGAACTCACACTCGGAGTCTCGAACGGAAGCACTTGAGACTCCGTTGCCGAGAACCGTTGACGCTCAAAATGGTCCAATCCGACGGCAGCACTTTCGCAGGGCCAATGGGAGAGCTTGCTGCGCTCTCGCTTCAAATATGCCGCGGGGCGAGAAGGGGTTCACCGCCAGGGCCACGGCGCGCCGTGCGGTCTGGACGTTCAGCGCATGTTGAAACACGTCGCTTCTGTCCCTTTGGTACGGCTCGCCTCCAGTGCATTATTGCTTTGCAGAGAAGTATCCAAAGTTTGTGAAGGAGGCGTTCGCCGAAGAAGTTTGGCGTCCGGCTGAATTTCTAGGCGGCTTTGGCCAGGCACAACAACGCCTAAAGCGTGGAGCGTTTTTTGCACGCGAAAACGCGTCGCACGCCCGACGCCCACGCCGGCGTCGACGATTTCACTCCCGCATGGTCAGCATGGCGTTTTTATCGGGTGATGCTACATTCAAACAAAATCGGTCTAGGGGCGGGGCCTCTGCTTTTCACGTGACCAATGACGTCATGGCGTCGGCAAAAACACACACACACACACGCACACGCACACACACGCACGCACGCACGCACGCGCACACACACACACACACACACACACACACACACACACACACACACACACACACACACACACACACACACACACACACACACACACACACACACACACACACACACACACACACACACACACACACACACACACACACACACACAGCTTTGCTCCGGCGCGGCGGCTGCGTGGAAAGCGTCGCCGTGGTAAGCGCCTGCTTCAACTTTTGAGCCATGACGGCCGCTTGTGTACCCTGCACTGGTTGTGGCAAGCCAGCAGCGGGAACCTAAAATTCCTTATGCTAGCATAAGCAGTCTTTCCAGCTATTTATTCACTTTTTTTTTTGCAAATCGTCGCCTAAAGAGCGCACGAATCTCGTTCAGTTTTACACTATAATATAGCTGCGGCAACAGAAATGTGAGTGATGATTAAACAAACTTACTATGTGCACTCGATGTGAGCTTAGCTCAGGTGTTTCATTCAGTCTTCAATACCATATCCTGGGGCGAGAAAAATATTTTGCTTCCACTTAATGAACAATAATAATTAAACCGGTAAGAAAAAGAAATAAAGAAAATAAGCTAATTATAACAGTAATGTTTACCATGTCTCTCACAGCAGCATTCATGAAAGCTGCATTTTTATTATGCCTGCTCTCATTTGATCATACCGTTCTAATTTAAACAATTTAGACATTTTTTTTAACTGGACAAAAACCTTTACCAGCTTGTTAAGCTCATGGGGCTATTCTGGACTTAACTGGCTCTAGCTGGCTCTAGCTGGAACCATCTGAGGATTTTTCCATAAACTATACCATAAATGGTGAAGATTTTTTGCTTGATATTGTTAAAAAAAAAATCTCAGAACTGAAAGCATATCCCCATGCCCTTCATAAATTTCGCAGAACATACAGTACCTGCAGCTTTCACACCATGCATCAACTTCTATGCAAGTAAAAGCAATCGATACATTCATTTCCTCGAGGAAAAAATGAAGCCATGTGCAGGAATTAAAAGAAAAGACGAAACAGATCAACTGTGCATGCAATAAAAAATACATGAGAAGCATGCTTTTATTTCCAGATATATAGTCTGCACTGTCTGTAAAAACCAGCTAAAGAAAGGTTAATCTGCACATGGCATACAGTGCGTGTGACTCAGATATATGCATAGCAATAATGGCATAACATGGTAAACACTTTTTTTTTTAAGTATTATGAGTGCTTTCCAATGCACACCATTGCCATCAGGTTGACCGTACCCACGGCAGGGCAAAGGCCTCTGCCATATACATCAGCTAATTAACCGTGTCTTGAGCCAGCTGCACCTGCCTAGTCCTCACACACTTCCCGATCTCATTCACCCACCTTTCTGCCTCCCTCTGTGACGTTTGCCTTCTCTTGAAATGCAGTCAATTACCCTATAGCAACCATCGGCTAGCTTGCCTGAATATTGAATGCCCTGCCATGTCCATTTCTTCTTGGTTTCAACTAGAATATTAATAACTCACGTTTATTCCTGACCACTCTCTCTGCTCACTTACTGTCTCTTAGTGTTAAATATCGTTTTCTATATCAAAACTGTCTGCATTGTCTAAAAGTTGTGTTGAAACCTTTTTATTAGCCTTCTCATTGCTGCCAAAACGATACAGCTGTCAGATATACTATTTACTTTTTGAGGTATACTACTGGGCAGCTGCCATTCATGATCTGAGAGCTAGTACCTGCCAAATGTACTCCAAGTCAATTTTATTCTTCTAGTTATTTGACTGCCATCGAAGAGAGAGGCGGTTGCTATACCCGTATTTATGACATATGTTCTAACCACTTCGAGGTCCTTGCTACCTATCGTAAACTCCTATTTGCTATCCTAGCCTGTTAAGTGTTACTTTCATTTTCTCCATATAAAATTTTAGTCCTATTGTTCTACCTTACCTGTCTAAATTGGTACCCTGAGTTACTTTGCACCATTATCAATGAATCACAGGTTACTGAGGCATCGTCCTATATCCTTCAGTAAAAAAGAAAGAAAAGCCTGCTGAATTATTTGGTGTATGCGTCTCGTCCTTCCCTTTTGTCCGTGTGTAGATTGCGCTGTTCCCCCTTGCAATGAACCAACTAGCCCGCAACGTCTTGTTCAAGTTTTTTTTGGTGAAATGAGACATAGGGCAAAACTTTGCCTTTCTAAGCCAATGATTGTAATGACATCATTTGTCGTGCAGGTGCCTTCGTTTAGGGAGAGGCTGCAGAGATTAACATTCCTTACTGGTGAACTTTGTACATGCAAGCCAGAACTCTGGCACAGAACTGGCTAGCCTTCTGAAAGCATAGTAAAAAAATAATTCATTTCGGAGAGAAATTTCTCGTCATGACAATGATAAAAAATTGAACTGCACTTTTTCCAGCCTTTCACAATTTTTCTATGCATTTTTGAAGGCCCTGTAGGAACTGCTGGCTCAGACACTGCAGCCTCAGAGGTTTCTGTTGAGTCTTTATTAACTGTTTATGGCCATGGAATGTTGACGCAGTCGATGCCCTCGCATCAAGCTCTGTTCGTTGTACTAACGTGGACGAAACTTTTCAGGGCGCGTCATGGAATCGACGACGAATGTATATAACTGGTGTCAAACACATAAAAGTTGGACCCGCATATATGTCGCAGCATATATGCGGCACTTTGCAGAACAAAAATATTTTCTAGTGTCCTGCAAATTTTTGCCGCCGATGAATATATGCATAACACCGCTTTTACAACATATATATTGTAACAGAATTCAATTAACATCACTAAGCTGCCATTGTCACCCGTTAATAATTATGAGGGATTATTATCAACAATGCGCCCTTAACGGTGCTCACACTCCCAGACACCCTTAGAGTGAGTGGGGGTAGCTGTTCCGGTCGCAAAGGAGATGCCCTCGAGCTGCGTGGCAAGCTCAGCCGGAATTCAGCTACCTTGTACTGACAGAAGGGGGTGGCCGTTTGGTGCCCAGCTGTCGCCGGTTCAAGCCAGAGTGAGGGAGTCAGAAGTAACAAACAAAACAAACTTTATACACAGTCTCTGATACAGAGGAATACACAAACACTAAAATTGCACAGACGAGAAGTTCACAGAATTAACAAACGCTAAGCATGCAACGAGAGTTACATAAGCAAACACCAAATTGTTCACCGGGCACTGTTGCAGTCCGACGCCTCAAGAGTCACGATGTGGCCGCCATACACGACGAGCGCTGCTCCCTTGCAGGTCCGTGGGCTTGCCAGCAGCGGGAGATCCACGGGAGTCCAGCCGAAGCGCGCGCCGCAGGGGCCTCGCGCCGCGCCGGCTTGATAAAAATGTGCGCCGATTTCGTGACACTGCCCCTCCCTTAAAGAATATTGTCTTACAATATTCACAACAACCACGAACATCGGGCGCACATGCATGCGCTCACAAATTACCTGGGGCAAACGTCCACATCACATACATTCCACAAATTTCACAAACTGCAATAACACATTACAAAATTCACACATCAATCACACATCAATGCCATGATGTTCACAAACATAGCAACACACTGTTGTCAGATACACATAGGAATTAACAACACAGAAACACAGTTATTCAAATGTGAAGCGCACAAACCTAAATTTCCGAGCGTAATTCCAACCTGCGATCAGTGCGTGACACGCTTCTGTCGGTCAGGCATTCTTCCATCGCTCTATGCTCTCGCATTAGAGGTGCTTCCATGTTCCCAGATCGGGCTACTGAAAATTCCCTAAGGCATGACTTATAGACCTTTTCACGACCCTGGGAGAAACCGGTTTGACTGGGCTGAGAACCACGTGGGGGGGGGGGGGGGGCGGGGGAAGAATCCACAGCTTTTTCCTGTGTTGAGTACAGCCCAGTCTCCTAATATGGCAGCGCCCTTTGGCCAATTTTGAAAAGGTCTATAGGGGCCCTTGCAAATCACACAACCAATGTGTGCCGATAATTGCCCCTACAACCAGTAGCGCCAACGGATACACGGGAACCTGTGCCAACGCGCACAGACCAACAAAAAGAATCACTGTAGTAGTGTTCTTTCCTAGGCACCGGTATTCCTTCCGCTGAAGGTGAAATATTCCAAGTAATGCCCCCATAAGCAGGAAAAACACTTGGGCTACCTGCATCAACGACGGCCTAGGCATTCCTGACTTTATTTGCTGTGTTGTATCTTTCTTTTCGGTCTCCTCCTGAGGTTCTTCCTTTTGTTTATCTTGTCTCGAGGCTTTTCTTCCGGCTTCTCACGGCCTTGCTTTCCTCGTCCTGCCTTTTTCTTTTTAGATTCACTGCAGCGCACAGGCGTGGGACCTTGATCAGGATCCTCGGGAAATGTTGCGCCCTTGATATTTCCCAACACCAAATCATAGATAGGACGTTCCATGCACAGGGCTGTCAGTTTTCCAGAATAATATGGCGTCTGTACTCCCAATTTTGCCTCAGGTAGCGATTGAATTGAGCCGTCAATTAGCCTCACAGGGCATTTCTCACCAGTCAGGTCATTCTCATGAATCAAACTCCGTTTCACAATTACGGCACTGCTACCTGTATCTCGTAGCACAGAAACTGATTTTCCTCCTATCTTTCCCCTCGAAACCGGCATCCGATTCACCTCAGCTCCAGGTTGCGCGTGTACTACGGCGTTCACCACCCGGATTTTCTTGTCTTTCCGATTAACCACCTTCTCTGCTTCCTCCTGCTCTAGGCCTTGCACCACGCGGACTTTCCTGCCGTTCTTAAGCTGAACAAGCCATCGGCATCTTCTTCCTCCAGGCGGTCAGCGTCGGGACACGACATCGCTTTGTAGCCCGTCTGTCCGCATTTCCAACACGAGGATGGATTGTTGGTTGCGAGTTTGCGGCAGTTAGGTGCATGATGGCCTAGTTGTCCGCAGAGATAACAGCTCGGGGTTGACTTCACGCAAGGTTGTGTCTGCCGGAATTCGGGCTTTCGAGGGGTTTCAGAATTTACAATTTTGCTCAAATTTTCGCCTCCCTGGGCTTCCAAATACTGGTCTGCGAGATCCATAATGTAGTCCAATGTATGCGCTTTTCTTTCTTTTAAATAAAGCGACAGACCAGGGTGACAGCTGCCCAGGAATTGTTCTTTACTTAGGAGCTCGCGAAGTGCGCCATACTCTAGTTAATTTTTGAGAGTTACAATCCAGAGGTCAAAATAATGGCTCAATCGCGCAACATACTGTGTTGCCGTTTCACCATCCATAGGTTTTCCAGTCCTGAACTCCTCACGAAACCCATCCGTCGTAAATCTAAACCTTTTAAGCAATGCAGCTTTCACCTTGTTATAGCTGCCGGCATCCTCAGGAGGAAGTCTTCCAAATACACTTAATGCTTCGCCATTAAGGCAAATGCTCAAGATGGTAGGACATTCACTGTCTGTCCAATTTGCATTTATGGCGATCCTTTCGAAGCGCAAGAGGAACGCGTCGAGATCGTCTCTTCTCTCGTCGTACTTCGGGATCAATTTACTTGCGTCTATCCGCAAGCTGCTATGTCCTTCACTGGGGCTATGCACTTCAGCTAAACCGTTGTTGTTCCCCGAGTTTTGGAGCTGAAGTTTCATAGTAAGTAATTCCTTTTCCCGCTGAAATTCCTCTTCTCGCTCCTTTCGAGCCCTCTCTCTTTCTTTCTCGGCTATTCTCCGAGCCCTCTCTCGTTCTTCCTCGGCTTCCTTCCGAGCTCTCTCTCATTCTTTTTCGCTCTCTCTTTCCTCTTTTTCTCTCTGGCTAACCCGTTTGCGCAGTTCGGCACCGGACAACCCCAGCTGGGTGCCAGCCTCAATCAGCTCTTTCAGATTCAGATCTGAAGCGCGAACCGTTTGGGTGTAGCCTAAACACTGCTTAGCGAACCTCGCCTAAATGCTTTCACGGGGCACTACCTATCGCTATCGCTCTGCTGCTACACAGTTTAAGACCTTCGTAAATTCGTTCTCCGTCCTCTGAGCTTGAGTGCACCAAACGTCCTGTCGCGGACGCCAGAATAATTGTCACCGGTTAATAATTATGAGGGATTATAATTAACGATGCGCCCTTAACGGTGCGCACACTCCCAGACACCCTTAGAGTGAGTGGGGGTAGCTGTTCCGGTCGCAAAGGAGATGCCCTCGACCTGCGTGGCAAGCTCAGCCGGAATTCAACTACCTTGTTGTGACAGAAGGGGGTGACCGTTTGGTGCCCAGCTGTCGCCGGCTCAAGCCAGAGTGAGGGTCGGAGTCAGAAGTAACAAACAAAACACTTTATATACAGCAAGAGACGATACAGAGGAATACACAAACACTAAAATTGCCCAGACGAGAAGTTCACAGAATTAACAAACGTTAAGCATGCAACTACAGAATGATTCAATAACACAGAGGCTTTACAACACAGATGAAACACGAGAGAGTTACATAAGCAAACACCAAATTGTTCACCGGGCACTGTTGCAGTCCGACGCCTCAAGAGTCACGATGTGGCCGCCATACGAGACGAGCGCCGCTCCGTTGCAGGTCCGTGGGCTTGCCAGCAGCGGGTGATCCCCGGGAGTCCAGCCGAAACACTGGCGAACACGCCGCAACCAGTGACTGACTGACTGACTACACAAGCGGCGCGGTCTCTTTAAATAGGGCGCGCCCCGTCTGTCTGTTAACACGGGCCAAAGCTAGCGCGCACACACACTTAGCTTCGCTGGTTAGAGCGCTCCCTTTTCCTCCCGTCGAGCCACGCGTCGTCATTGGCCACGACCCGTAGAAAATTCTGGAGATCTCTGGCGTATTCCTGTCTGATGAGTCACGGTCATCCCCGGGCAATGGGAAAGAAGGTGACGGCAACGCGTACAAAGCTACGCGCTTTCTCGCGCGGGGAAGGAGGCTTTTTCTCGAACGTTGTGGAACCGTCCACGCGGCGCCGCGGGGGCCTCGCGCCGCGCCGGCTTGATAAAAATGTGCGCCGATTTTGTGACAGCCGTCAACACTACTGTTAATATTTTTTCCGCGCGCGCTTCAACAAAGAAATGCCGAGTTCTTCCGAAATACCGCGAAATACCGAGTGTATATGCGCGCGCGCACACACACACACACACACACACACACACACACACACACACACACACACACACACACACACACACACACACACACACACACACACACACACACACACACACACACACACACACACACACACACACACACACACACACACACACACACACACACACACACACACACACACACACACACACACACACGCACAGGGCCCCTGATATCATTCTTGAATTTATATATATGCATGTGCATGCAGATTTGTATATGTAGTTACCGGCGGTTACAGGTGAAAGGCTAAATTCCTAACGCTAGTTGAATGAAAAAAAATAAAATCAGTTAGGTATAACCATCATCAATTTCAGTGTGTTGCACATACCGCGTTGCACTCTTCCAGTATTCTTCGCTGAGGATGCAGAGTTTTACAACTTCTTTCTCTGCCCGTAAAGGCACGTCCATGAGAATTTTTCGGTCATATGATGAATCATGGAGAACATGTAAAGAGACTCATTTATCAGGTTCGTATAATTGACTCCCGCGCGCGCGCGCGCACACACACACACACACGCACACGCACACACACACGCACACACACACACACACACACATAGGGCCCCTGATATCATTCTTGAATTTATATATATGCATGTGCATGCAGATTTGTATATGTAGTTACCGGCGGTTACAGGTGTAAGGCTAAATTCCTAACGCTAGTTGAATGAAAAAAAAAATAAAATCAGTTAGGTATAACCATCATCAATTTCAGTGTGTTGCACATACCGCGTTGCACTCTTCCAGTATTCTTCGCCGAGGATGCAGAGTTTTACAACTTCTTTCTCTACCCGTAAAGGCACGTCCATAAGGATTTTTCGGTCATATGATGAATCATGGAGAACATGTAAAGAGACACTCATTTCTCAGGTTCGTATAATTGACTCCCGCACACACACACACACACACACACACACACACACACACACACACACGCACACGCACACGCACACGCACACACACACACTCTCTCTTTCGCGCGCACGCAAATAAATTTTGCACAATTCTTGCTACAAACGAAAACCGAAATTATTGCTCTTAGTTACTGGGTAATGTTCACATTACAGCATTGCACAGTTCGCCTTAATGCTGCCGTGCTGCAGCTAAATGGCACAAGAAAAATCGAGTGATGCTTGCATGCGTATAGGGACCGGGCGCCCGTTGTATGGCGCCACCGTCGCCTCGGTGGAACAGCGCCGCCAGCGGCGGAGTGCCGAAACAGCGGAATGGCGAGGCAGCTGAGCGGCGCAGTCGTTTCCGTTCTGCGAGGCGTTTTTGAGCCTGTCCATACCCGTCGTTTTGCGGTGTGGCTTTGAGCTGCTTTGAGTAATCGCAAGGAGTATTTTTTGACGGGGAAATCTTGAAAAAGAAAAGGGCCGTTCTCGGCAGGGCGTGCGTGTTTTTTTTTTTTTTTTTGAAACCGCGCGGCGCATGGTATTTCTGTTATATACTCGAAAATGCCGCGCGCGTGATTTCACCATGCGCTAGGAACACCTTCGTTAGGCGCTTGTTAAGGCGACTTCGAAGACGGGAATTGCGCCTGCACTGTGCGTCTATCTTATATTAGGTCTAGTATGAATCTGCCTGAGGATCAAATACCGCCGAGCCGTGTAGCCGTGTAGTAGTGTTAGTTGTAATGGTCAGCGTTCATGTAAAATGAAAAAGATGCTGCACCTGTCTTTTTTGGTAATAGCTAGCCTCAAATGATTCAGAGCAGAATAATAGCAAATGACATTCCAGTTTCTACCTTGCAACGAGAGCTGTAAAAGGAGAAAAATAAACAAGCAAGACAAAAGTAGGATCCTATTTATGGTTAAAATAGCAAACACACATATACTTCCCAGACTTCCTGCACAATTATGCTACAATAGCTCACTGAACCCGGCCTTGAGACCATCAAACTTAATCATAATATATGCCAAATGAGTAATACCACCTCAGCATCATTTTTACATATACGGCAATGCTCTTGTTGAACACGTCGGAGCTGCTACATATCATTGACTTAGAAAATATTATACTATGCATGCCTTTCTCCCGACATGCTGCGGAGGCTGTGAAAAGAAAAAAAAATTAAATTTCTTGCTAGCGTTTTCTTAGCGCAGGAAGTTCAATGCGATTGACCGCACCTGCCTTGAACATCTGAAGGCAATAGTCCAATGCTGTCAAACTGTTAAATACAATCGAAAAAAAAACAGTGTGATATGTTGTAAGATAAGCCACCGACAACTAAGAGAGCGTTCTATTGTTAAATGAATCCCTCTGATGGCTCGTTCGCTAAGGTGGTCTACTTTCTCAGCGTATCACGAACTTGCAGGGCCGATACCTAGCTGACCTCGATACCTGATAAGTGTGAGGGGACATGACCGTGTATGTAGTTTTCTATTTGCACGTAAATGAATCCGGATAACAGAAAGCCATTCCTTTTACAACTTTGTCACTGCAGCTTGCCGGACTGCTGCTAAATCTGTTTACATTGGCCATACCTAGAAGCAATTTCTGAGAGAGGTAAAACGGTCTTGTCATACTACGCCACAATCAGGAAATCTCACGTTCACTAAAACGCCGATGAGAAACACATGTATTTAGGCGGACCAGGAAATGGACACTGCTGAGAAAATACGTAAAGCCGTGTCAGGTGCAACGTGAATGCGAAAAAAAAACTGCTACACGGCCTTCGAAATTAAAAAAAAAATTGCTACGCTTATGCTCGTTTCCACAAATTAAATTGTATTTTTTTTCTTGTTCGACTTTTACATGAAGCCGATAGCAGATTTTGTGACCATGCGGTATTGATTGAGCTGTGAAATGAGTGATTTAATTAGGCGAAATGGACATACCACAAACAAATGTTAACAAATTCCAAGAGTATCAACGCAGAGCTCTTAGCGTATTTTCATTGGCTGACAAACGAAAAGAGGAAAAATGACAAGATCATATGGCAATAGGAATTGTTCATGTCCCCTATCTGCTCTTTCTGTTAAGAGAAAAAAGTACATTATCTTTGACTATGTCAGCGAAAGTATCCGCACAAACATTGTCTTTGCCCATCACTGAAGATCGTAACGCAGCCCGAACTACGATTATGGAGCTGCCTTTTCTTTTTCCGTGCTGGGCTTTTCTTGTACACAGGCGGGGAAATGCTAGCGTTGTAACTTACGCTGTTGGGTTACTTCGATTTCCAATTGTCAATAAAGTGACTACAGATGAAGGAGTGTGGCTTCGGCTCGGAGACTCTCGTGCCGTCACCCCTGGGGAACAGAAGGTACAGAGCATCCGGTAGCAAGCGGAATTTTAAAAATTCGGCGCTTCCCATGACCACACACCAAATACGTAGATTCGTGCCTTTGCCTTTCAAAGAACCATGATTAGGTCACCCGCCACTCATGCTTCTTTGGAAATCCGTAGAAATGAATCGACTTAAAAACGTCCGACGAGTTTGCGTAGCTGCCAGTGGAGCCAACAACGCACCGCGTTTCGCCAGCCTTGTTCGACCAGACTTAATTTCACTGGACATATTCACACAATTAACTAGCCCAACTTTCTGTTCTCTTGAGGATATATTCAGGCACAACGTAATCTAAACCTTAGGATTTCTAATTTTCACACAAACCAACGACAAACAGTACCCTCCAATGCGCTGGCAATGCGCCGGCCGGGGCCGGCGCATTCCGGCGATTGAGCGATGCGCCGAGAGGCGGCGCCACCCGTTCAGCTGTCCGGTCCCTATAGACATACATATATTACTGGCTACAAGCGCCGACACTGTGAAAGGAACTTACCTTTGGGTGACGCATCGAACTCTCATGAAATCCGCACAGCTACTTCACGTTGTCAGCCAAGATCTCTCCAACTTTTTACAATCTTCTTCGCATTTCAAGTATCAATGTCAGTAGCCTCCTTCCTCATGTATGTTGCTGAGGTAGCGTCGCAAAATGAGCTTCTGACGTTCAGGAGCGTCACTCATGGTCGCTAGGAAACAGTGGAATGGATAGAGAAGATCTAGAAGCGCGCGCGCGGATCGACGGCCGAAAAGAACACGCGGAGCGCGCTTTTTTATTGTATGTATTTTTTGCCAATGCCATGACGTCATTGATCACGTGAAAAGCGGAGGCCCCGCCCCTAGACCGATTTGGTGTGAATGTAGCATCACCCGTTTTTATCTGTTCAGCCACTCCGGCGGCAAGAAAACGCTCCGCTGCCGTCGACGCCGGCGAATCGCCCGGAAAAACGCTCCATGCGGGCCATGCTTAAGGTTTTACGAAATCCGCCGAAGGTTTTACGCACTACACGGCATAATTCAAACTATCTGCAGTTTACTCTCAGCAAGCTGGAGAGTCAGTTAAGCGGTAAATGCTACTACTGCCTTCGAGACTTTCACATAGCAAGACAGCATATCAGCTAAAATCATATCTCAACTTCTAAAGCGCCAGTTAGGCGCAGTTTTTGTGTGCAGTGGTTAGCGCAGCTAGCTATCGTACAGGAGGTCGTAAGTTCGATTGCACGGGTAGAGACTTTTTTTTTCTTTTTTTTCTGCTTTTAATATACTGTCTTTTATTCGCCGTGGACAGCTTTTATTTTTCGAACACTGCCTTTCTGATCCGGCAACCACAACCGTAAAATACTGGGCAGTATTCAGTCTGGGCCCATAATCATGAATGGTGAGGCGCTTGTTTTGGTATGGTCGAATTTATGAAATAGAATAAATAAGCGTCTCTTAATTTTATAAGAATAAACCAAGTAAAATAAAAACGGGAGTAGGTGTAGAAAGGAGAATCTCGCATGGCAGAAAAAATAAAAATATTAAGAAAATAAATTGCATAGTATATAAGAGAAATGCGCAACAACTTAGACCGGACACAGGAAGAAACACATACAACAGTTCACGAGCGTAACTACCAACTGTTTAATGGGGAGAAGCAGCAACAGCATATATACAGAAAAGCAGAGCATGCGTAAAGGTAGAGCAGGCACACACATCACAAGCACCGCAATTTTACACAAACAAATCAAACTTCAGCATCATAGATCTGCAACGAAGCATCACTTACACAGCGATCAGACAGTTTCTTGACATGGAAGGCCTATAAGACAAGCCGGGCTTTCACATTGGCCCTCCTGCCTAGAATATTTGTCAACTCAAATCTTGCCCTACACGTACGAATGCAGGAAAAAATGTGCCTTACAAGGTTTGAATTTTTATCATTATTGTCTACATTTTTTGCATGCTCCCGTAGCCGGTCATTAACGCAACGGCCAGTTTGGCCTACATAGGAAGAGCCACAAGAAAGGGGCAAGCTGTATACTACTCCTGTGGTGCACTTAACATAGGAGGTGCCATGCCTTTTTTTTTGCTACCCATTTCACAAACGCCAGAAATGCGGCAGCAAAGCTTTGATAGCTTGTTGGGGGCTGAGAACACCAAAGGTACATGGTGTATACCGGCCACTTTCTTCCTGCATCCTTCCTTCAAGTTGTTGCGCATTTCTCTTATATACTACGCAGAACCAACTAGCCCGACAACACGCTCTTCTGAACAAATAAAGTGGTTTCTCTCTCTCTTCAAGCCAAGCCAGGATGGCGGTGATCGGCAGGCTGCAACGCCCGTGGCACGCGAGGGAATTTCGAACAAATTTCCTCTTTTTGGGGGGCATTTCATAGCTGCCGTGACGTTGGGAAAGCTGATTTTATCGCATTTTCTGGCCGAATTCAGCGTTCATAATTTGAGTGCAGGTGCTCGAAAGGAGGAACGTTCGAGTTTTTCTCAAAATCTAGTTTTGAGCATTTCTGATCGTTCTAAGGCTGGCGAGTCGTGTCTTCCTTTAATTAACTCTACGGCTGTTGTCTAAGAATTTTCCCACAGCAAGTTTTATTTTCCAGGTGACTAGGGCATTTATCAACAATCTGAAAGCTTGCAACTTAGGTGCAGTTTCCTTCAATGGCCGTGGGCGCCGCCACTATTATGCACCAGGCACCCTTTGACCACTCAAAATCGCAGTTTTTTGATACATGGGGCCTATTGGCCAACTGGTAATATCAAAGAGCTCTGCTGAGGCTGAGATCAATGCACTTTTAATTTTCAGTAAACGTTTAGACGTTTTTAGCGGCCATTAACACTAATAACAGCCTTTCACTATTGTAAAATGCAGAATATGATTAATAAATAGGCTTTGTTGGGAATTATTCATCTATGCTCATTATCATTAGCAGGTACATTTTTGAGCGTCTTCACTCGTCGGGGAATTTGAATCGAAATAGTGAGGGAAAACCTTGAAAAAATAGGGGTTTTGAAAATAGTGGTTTTCTAGACACCCTGGAGCAAGCTTTCACCTTCATACACGTAGGCTGTCTGCGCTAAATTTTGCCTTTCTAAAGATAAGAATGAACTAGATTTTCTGGTCGGAGGAATTGAAGGGAATAGTCTTGGTTTAAGCGATTTCCCCAGCCCATGAAGTGTTCATTGTAGCCTAACAGTGCAGATATGAATTATGAACACATTGTGAGGTGTTGGAAAGCTACCAGTACTTGTCATTGTTGGTACTTTTTAATGTATGTTTGACTGGTATAAAAAAAAGAAGCAAGTGCACAGTACCTTACGCCACACCACCTGTTCTTTGACAGTGTGAAGAAGCCAAATGCGGACGTCTTTGTGCGAGCAGCCTTTGTCTGCTCAGGCTGTGGTCTTCTGTGTTTTCTTCTTTCTGAATCCATTGACCCTAGAAGTTAGCAAGAGGCGTTTGTAAGGTTGGCGACTAAATATCAGGTAGGGGACGCAAGGAAACTAAATCGAAATTAAACGAGGGTGTTTAAAGATAACCTGGAAATGTTGTGTTATTGTAGAGTTATTGTTGTCTAAATTAAAAGCATAAAAAGAAAGGTTGAGCATGGTGATGACTGTCAGCACTTCGTTCCAAAGGGGACGCTCAACATCTATCCATCCATCTATCCATCCAGAGCTCCGCCACCGGCTATGTGTTGTATATCGCCAACTGCTTCTTCAGTGGCTGGCGACCACACAAAAATGTAAATGCCAAGGTGACGTCAGTTAGCTTTGATATTTGCCACCGTGTACATGGAATTCACTGCTGAAAATGCACCTCGTGTGTACCATTAATGTAGCAAATTTTTCTGCTATTTGTACTTATTCAAACCCACTTACAATACCACTTATATCAGATATAACGGTGGACTAACTTGCCATACTCAGATTTTTTATGTTTTCTGCGGTAAAATAATCCGGTTATAACAATGCTCTCTAGCAAATGCTGTCTAGCAAAGGAACCAGTCTTAAGAGCAACAGAAACATGGAAATGGTGCAACCACACCATCTAACCACACGCATAATGCAAATGCTTTCTTTTCAGTCATCGCTATTTTCTCAGTCCTGCAAGCTCATCGACGGGCTTTATTCACAACGCCAGTGATGGGAAGGTTTGCAAAGCTCACAACTATGTATTGGTAAATCAACGGTGGCCTGTCAAGACTTGAAGAATCCTTGCATGTTGACAAAACATAGGCATGGGGATCAGAAGGCCATGCAAAAGACTCCTTACAAATTATAGTCCCTCCGGGATTTCATTTTGGCTAAAAGTTCTCCACTTGGGGATGTGCAGAATTAGGCACACCACAAGATGTGAACCAAGTGCGCCGTGAAACAGTCAAAGCTGTATCAATTTTTTCTTGCAAAGAAATCGACATTGTAAGCTACTTTCCTGTCTTTAAATTGTTTTTTGTCATTTATTGCTGTTTTTACATAACCCGGTTATAACAATTATTTTTCACAACAGTCATATTTCGTTGACATGAATTGTATTGTTAGTGGGCTTGACTGCGATTTTCTTGAATGTGATCTTATTTTGGCAAGTGTAACATGGTGCCCTCGTAGTCAAAATTGTCTGAAACTCTATTAAAGATTTTTTATGATTCCCTTATATCATAGTGGAATGAGTGCAAAATGAGGTTTATCCACTGCACTGAGCATCCTGTTTTCACACAAGCTGCAGTTATGGATGGGCACTAAGTTGGTGTGCGGGTGTTTCTTTTTAACGCAGCCCATCTGCCACCATGAAGATAAAAAAGGAGCCACCGGAGGCTGAGGAGCTTGGGCCGAAGGTCGAATGCTCCGTAAGAAAGCAGACAACCAAGAAAAGCAAGTACGTACCCGCAGAATTTAATAGCTCAGGCACACTGCCAGCAGAGGTGTTGTAACCTGTCCAGTTGCCACTTCGGTGACATACTGCAACCAGTGAGATAGCGTTTGGTACTATGCACAAACGATTCACTTTACATTCAGTGCCAGTTAGGCAAGAGCTTTTGCGAGTGTTTTGCACACTTCCCGGTTGTTTTTGGGCTGTGTGGAGCATGATTTCTCAATTTCGGCTGTTGCTGTTGTGAATGCATGGCAATCATAAATCATGGCAAGGCCTTGTGTCGTGTAGATATTTCCATGTTGTTGGCATATGCTTTTTTGTGGACAAGGGGCCTCTGTCTCTGTGAGGAAATTAGCAGTTCAGTCGACATTGCTTGCTGGTGTGGTGAATGGACAGCTAGCCCCGGCTGCAATTTTCAATGCCCAGTGCGGAGATGAGTGCCGGAGCAACCGGAACTACACCTTCGAACATATCGAGATTAAGGACGCCCCGACGTTGCCTATGTTAACCCACTGCTGTCGTAGAAGGCTCACGTCTTCCTCGTCTTCTTTTTTTTAAATTGTAGTCCATCCCAGACAAGCAAAGTGCTGATCATAGTGGAATGAGTGCAAAATGAGGTTTATCCACTGCACTGAGCATCCTGTTTTCACACAAGCTGAAGTTATGGATGGGCACTAAGTTGGTGTGCGGGTGTTTCTTTTTAACGCAGCCCATCTGCCACCATGAAGGAGCCACCGGAGGCTGAGGAGCTTGGGCCGAAGGTCGAATGCTCCGTAAGAAAGCAGACAACCAAGAAAAGCAAGTACGTACCCGCAGAATTTAATAGGTCAGGCACACTGCCAGCAGAGGTGTTGTAACCTGTCCAGTTGCCACTTCGGTGACATACTGCAACCAGTGAGATAGCGTTTTGTACTATGCACAAACGATTCACTTTACATTCAGTGCCAGTTAGGTAAGAGCTTTTACGAGTGTTTTGCACACTTCCCGGTTGTTTTTGGGCTGTGTGGAGCATGATTTCTCAATTTCGGCTGTTGCTGTTGTGAATGCATGGCAATCATAAATCATGGCAAGGCCTTGTGTCATGTAGATATTTCCATGTTGTTGGCATATGCTTTTTTGTGGACAAGGGGCCTCTGTCTCTGTGAGGAAATTAGCAGTTCAGTCGACATTGCTTGCTGGTGTGGTGAATGGACAGCTAGCCCCGGCTGCAATTTTCAATGCCCAGTGTGGAGATGAGTGCCGGAGCAACCGGAACTACACCTTCGAACATATCGAGATTAAGGACGCCCCGACGTTGCCTATGTTAACCCACTGCTGTCGTAGAAGGCTAACGTCTTCCTCGTCTTCTTTTTTTTAAATTGTAGTCCATCCCAGACAAGCCTAGTTTGCTTGTCCACAGCGAAGTGCTGATAGCTGCCACGTGAGAACTGTGCAGGGTTGCATAATTTCAATGTTGCAACCTGGAAACACCTGGAGAAAGCGCAAACTACGCACAAAGAAAACAGCTTTAAACCAAGCCCAAGATGGCGGCGATCGGCCGGCTGCATAGAGGAAGGAAAAATTCGAGGAAACTTTGGCGATTATAAAGTGATGAAAGGCGAAAGCCTGAGTGCTGCGCCAAATTTACGCCTGTCCTCAGGTGCAAGCATTTCGAGATGACATCAGCTCATTAGCGACGAGATCGCGCTCTTTTTTTCGTTGCAGTTCTACATTTACTGTTGTGTGGTTGATTTTACCGGGTGCGGGACATTAATTAGTGGTTAATTATTAATTACGCAAACGTCACTACTTTGTAATTAAAGGACCCTAATTGGTAATTACCTAAATAATCATTGATATATAATTAGTCATTATATAGTAAATGATCATTGATAGGAATATGGTCATTAAGGCACGCATTCGCGCATACTGTGTGGTCGTGGCATTAATTAGTAATTAATTATGCAACTCTCACTAATGAGTAATTATTTTGTTTATTTTATAATATAAATGTTGAATGACAATGCTAGTCGACTCGAATGTCCGTCATCCATCGGACGGCCAACGGCCATCCGTTTCGAATGTTTCGGATGGCCGATGAACGTCCGTGAATGGATGTCCGTCGGCCGACCCAACGGATGTCCATTTCGGACGTCCGTTCCCGGATCTTTCTCGGATATTCGCATATATGATGCATGCATGCTTTTCTATTTTATTGCCTCGAGAGAGTTAAAAAGCAGTTTAAAGTACAGTAGGCATATTTCATTGTAGTTATACATAAGCACATTGCTGAGTTATTGTAAAATGTCTAATTCCTCCATATGATGTAAAACTTGAAGCGCACATCCACCTTCTATGATTAAGTAGAAGCAAACAGTTTTTTGCAAAAAAAAATGAAGAACAAAAGTTACTCTTCAAGCCTACACCAAATTTCAATAGACCATTACCTCTGAAATGCTCGGCAACCTTGTCTTGATATTCTCATTAAAACCAAAATAACATAACGAGGTGAGAGAAATAGCCTGTAGCTTATTCAGAGCATAATAATCCTTGACTCGAGGTTTTGTGGAGGACAATAACAAAGAAACAGTGCTTCTCATATTGTACCTGCCCGACAACACTTATTACAAGCAGTCTCAAATATCAGCGAGATTCTGCCCTCTTCTCTCTCAGTTCACGCCAGTGAAATCGCTCAGTCGTGGTTCTTATTCGTGACCCTATAAACCACATCACGCCAATCTTTCTGGTCTTCCGCTATCTTTCGAATATCACATATATTCATTTGCAATCCCTGAAGGATAAGCTAAACCTCAAGGATAAAGTAAATACGCGAAACAGTTAAGAAGGCAGTATCATACAGGCCATACCTAAATTAAAATAAGCTGATAATTACACGCGCTTCAATAATTTCCAGCATTGAAAAGGCAATTCGCTATCTGAAATGCTGGTTATTGTAGTGGTGCACAACAACTTTCTATCGCATTGTACAGGAGCAGTTATGCATTAGTTTTCACTGTAATGCGCTGCAGCGCAGACTGTGCCCTCGCAACCTGCAATTTTCATTAAGCATAGTGAGAACAACAAAGCACTCCACTTGCGAAGGCAAACATATTAAAAAAAGGAACCTAATTCTTTGAAGACCATCTGTTTAATTGACGCTTAATTTGATTTACCAAAACAAGGAGGAGCTTCGCACGATTGCAAGAGTGGAACGTGATAGCACATCCGGCAATTTCCTAGTTGACGTAGAGGAGAGGGAGAGCCAATTCACTCGACGTTATACTCGGACGACTACGCCTGGTTTTCGCTGTAACGAGCTCCCTAATGCTCTCGCGTTAAAATGTGTGAGTAGGTTCACTGCTCTGTTACATATTCATACAATTTTCGCTGCGCAGGTTTTCACAAAGCTCGATCACTGTACTCACTTTCAAACGCTTTCACCTGAGTCCTCCGTCCTGATGTGCTATCGCCGTGAACCACTGTTGCTTCAGGGGGGTAATCCTTTCACACTAGGAACTGGCACAAATGCGGAATCGTTTTCCAGGTGACATCCGAACATACTGGGTGCACTCGCACAAAAAAGAAACTGCGCGGCGCGGCACAAAAAGAAACTCTCACATGGCGACACCACGTGGTACGAAACTACGGCACAAACACTGTTTCACGCGCATAAAAGAATTTGCCATAATAAGTCAACACTATATTTTTACTGCATATTGTTAAATTTCTTAAATAGGTTGTCCTTTCTTCAAATAGGCGCACTCAAGAAGACCCGAGCAATGGCTGCAGGGGAAACACTTTTGAGCCGAAGGAGGATCCCGACAGCCCAGGCCTGAAAGCGCAGGTAAAAGAGACGCGTAAGCGAAAAGCATCACAGCCCGCGCAGAAGAGAGAAAAGAAGACCGAGGGTGACGCTAAACCACGTGGCCTCGACCGGGGCCTGGAACCGGACCACATTATGGGCGCAACCGATTCATCAGGGGAGCTGATGTTCCTCATAAAGTGGAAGGACTGTGACGAAGCGGACTTGGTGCCTGCGCGAGTGGCCAAACTCCGTTGCCCGCAGGTAGTCATTCGCTACTACGAGGAGTACATTACTTGGGACACCGATGGAAATCGCGAGTGAGCGAGTGTCCCCGCTTCCACTGCCGCCTTGTTTTTTTCGTGGTCGAACCTTTTTTTTTTATCTCAACACATCATCACGCGAGATGCCCGGTTGACAGGCTGCATTGGTCGGCGTCTTTCCCGGGGAACACTCCCGGTATTCTGCCTTTTCTTTTCATGTGGAGACGAAGCCTTGTCTTGTCCTGTCGTTTGTCTAACCTTGTTTGACCAAACGCACGCAGGACGTCGTGCAAGTGTCAACCGTTTTACAGCGCCGCGCTTCTTGGGGTGAAGTGTTTACTGTGGTTACTGTGTTGGCCCGATATGTTCGGTGGAAACCGTCCGTAGCGACTTGTTTTGATGCCCCATTTCTTCCATTCCTGCAGATAACGCTGCACCTTCCTTTTCCATTTGTTACCTCTCGTTTTCTTTCCCACGCAATCACCCGTAATGCTGTGGGTCCTGCGTGCGTTTGGTCAAACAAGGTTAGACAAATGACAGGACAAGACAAGGCTTCGTCTCCTCGGTCACCTCCGCTTTTTTTTTTTTTCAGTTTCTTGAAATCATTATTTAGCGAAGCGTGAATTGAAGCTTCTGTTTAAGTAATCGAAATTCAACGTCAAGAATACGCTACAACTAAATAAAATCAAACGGGGTCGCAAAATGTCGCGCTTTCGATGTACTGTTTTTTTTTTCCTCATTGCTTTGTGTTGGAGTGTTTCGCGGGTTTGTATTGATGTATACAAAATAACAGAAAATTAAAGTTTCACCTGCATTTGTTGGGGGCGAAAAAAATCGCTGCAGTCTTGTCATTTTCAGGCGTGTCTCGACTTGTCAGCTGTCAAAATCACTGCTGGCTTTGAGCAGCGTCATGCTCTTAGACACGCCTGTTCTATTATGGACTTATTTTTTTTTTAAATATTGGTAACGTTTGGATTTAATGTCATCTGCTAATCACAACATGCTTATACATAAAATTCCTCTGATGGTTGTGGGTATTGTATTTTCAGTTATTTGAAAGGCTTTGGCAGGTGCAGAAACCATGTGCTGCTTACCTTAAAATGTAACATCCTTTGCTTTTGCTTGAAGAGCGCTGATATACGCAGGTAATGTAACCAATTCCTTCATGCCAAAGAGCCCATTCCATTTCTGTTCTGGCATGCTGCTTGGGGTCCTAGTGTAAATTTAACTTGTAAAGTTGTGCTTGGGGGAACTGCTGGAACCTGGAGAAAAAATGGTGAAGTACAAATTATGGCAGACTCTAAAGTTGTCTTGTAGGTTGGGTATAAAGAGGTAGGAGTTAGAAAAGAATTTTGAAGCTTGTGCTGATGCTGATGTTTGGGTGCTCTGAAACCCTCTTGTTATGCATTGGCATGCACAAACGGGAGCAATAGAAAGTTACTTTTAGAGGGCCCTGAGTCGGCAGCAGGGTTAGAGCACTTAGCTTTAAGTATATTGTTTACCAATCAATCAAAGCACACTTTCGAAGAGAAAGTTACGGTACTGGAATCTGGCGCAGACACCAGGCGTTCGTACCTTCTAAACATTATCTTTTCAGTTATTGGTAGTGTTCGGTACTGTGGTCCTATGTGACTGATTTTCATTGAGGGGATTGTCTTACAACTACACGACTTCACTGTAGTTAGCCTCGCCAAGTCATGAAGCCAACGCCTTGATCTAGCGATTTGTGCCACGAAACGTGTTACCTGTATGGCTTGGCGGGAGTTGCTCTGTAGTATTGTAGTTGCTCTGTAGCGCATAGAAGCGTTACATTTTTTTTTTTAACAGGACTAAATTGATTTTGGAAAGACTCAAGCTAATAATGTCGGCCTCTTTCTGTCTGTGGGATGTATTGTCTTGTTAATTCCATCAGGCTTTCGTCATTCCGTTTGAGCAGCAACTGATGTGTGCTGTATCGTGCTAATGTACGTAGGAACAAAAAATATTCTTACCCGCGCTGAGGAGGTTGCGCTACAGAGGATCTGGGCCGGGGTTGCCTTCACACCTGTGCACATGGCCGCAATATCGATATTTATATCAACGTCCAGGATGTCCTGTCTGAAAGCCACCAGATCACGAGGCAGATATTCGCCACTTGTTCTGGGTTTGCCCGGCACTGAAGCCGACAAGAATTCGGCACCTGACGGCAGTGGGCCTTTCGCCGAACAACTCATCTGCATACACTGCATGGACTCAAGGACCTTATCATCGCTCTCTCTTGAACTTTATTAGATCAGCTAACGTTTTTCTTTAATTTAATACCCCTTTATTTTTACATATTCGGTTGTGCCCGGAGGCAAAAACAACGTTAATAATAATAATAAAAAAAAAAAAACATTTTGCATCTCCTAAATGTAGTTTCATTGTAGCGGTAGATTTCATTGTGATGCTCGTACCCAGATTTCGCTAGATTTCGTAAAGGGCCAACACCCTGCCTTCGGTTTTTTTTAGTTAGATAAGGGTATGCGCCAAGGAAAGCGAGGCCATGCGATCCAAACTGCATAATACACTGATACAAGTGACCGTGCAACTGCTACAGGCATTGAGCTCCCGCTAGAAGAATAGATGGCATCCCAGCCAATGCTGCTTGCGTGGCTTGTATCTTTTTGAGCTGCGCATGCTGATCTTTAGCTGATCTAAACAATGAAATGTTACCTGCAAAAACCGTGGATATTGGTGATACACCCAGAGGTGTACAATAGGTGTACAGTACTCACTGCTGCGGTGATGAAGACATTGCGAAATCAGGGGGTAGACGAGCCGTACGTGAAAGTGCTGGAAGATATATATAGTGGCTGCACAGCAACCATAGTTCTACATAAAGAAAGCAACAAAATTCCCATAAAGAAAGGTGTTAGGCAAGGAGACACAATCTCCCCAGTGCTATTCACAGCTTGTTTAGAGGAAGTATTCAGAGACTTGGAATGGGAGCAGTTAGGGATAAGGGTAGATGGAGAATACCTCAGTAATCTGCGATTTGCTGATGACATTGCCTGGCTAAGCAACTCGGGGGATGAACTGCAAATAATGAATGATGACCTAGACAGGAAAAGTAGAAAGGTAGGCTTGAGAATCAATATGCAGAAGACTAAGAATGTTCAACAGCCTCGGGAAGGAACGGCAGTTTACATTAGGTAGCGAAATACTGGAAGTAGTAGGCGAATATGTCTACTTAGGACAGGTAGTAACCGCAGATCCGGACCATGAAAAGGAAATAACAAGAAGAATAAGATTGGGATGGAGCGCATTTGGCAAGCACTCGCAGATTATGACTAGCAGCTTACCGGTACCGCTCAAGAGGAAAGTATACAACAGTTGCATCTTGCCTGTACTCACCTATGGGGCTGAAACGTGGAGGCTAACCAAGAGAGTTCTACTTAAGTTGAGGACAACCCAGAGGGCTATGGAACGAAAAATGGTAGAGAAAGCGTGCAGAGTGGGTCAGAGAAATAACTCAAGTTACCGACATTCTAGTCGAAATTAAGAAGAAATGGACATGGGCAGGACATGTAGTGCGAAGAGAGGATAACCGATGGTCGCTGAGGGTAACAAACTGGATTCCAAGGGAAGCAAAGCGTAGCAGGGGGCGGCAGAAAGTTAGGTGGGCGGGTGAGATTAAGAAGTTTGCGGGGGTCAAGTGGATGCAGCTAGCACAGAACCGGGTTAAGTGGAGAAATATGGGAGAGGCCTTCGCCCTGCAGTGGGTATAATCAGGCTGATGATGATGACTCACTGCTGCCTGCCATGGTCGCTCAGTGGTTAGGACACTCAATCGCTGGTCCTAAGGATGTAGGTTCAATTCTAGCCACGTTTAGATAGTAGTGAAATTCAGGGCGCCCATGTGCCGTTGTATATTCATACATGTGAAAGAGCGCGAGGTAGTTGAAACTTCCAGAGTCGTTCACTATGGGGTTGCCTTCACACCTGCGCACATGGCCGCAATATCGATATTTATATCAACGTCCAGGATGTCCTGTCTGAAAGTCACCAGATCACGAGGCAGATATTCACCACTTCGCCTCGTAGTCGATGTCGCTTTGGGATGTTAAACCCTGTAGATCAAAGCAAACATAATCACTGCTAAAGCCCAGCATTGCGTAGTGACATACTTTTCACTGTTGAGTTCTTGGTTTGCGAAATATCTCAGTATTATTATCCTCGTGTCAACATGATTACCACATCCCACTTTATGCAATCAGCAGAGAAGAAGCAGTAGCGGAGGTTCTAAATGGAACAGGGATGATTATCACCACCCGTATGGTTTGAAAATCTGAGCTCTTCACTCGACTTGTGCTCTCATTCTATGAATTTTTTTAATGTGCTAATGACCAGTCCAGCTCACTGGCTCTATTGACTACTGTACACTTGTGCCTTGAAAAGGGAGCACATATCTGCTTGCATTTTATGACTTGTTCCGTGACTTGTTTTATGTTCCGTGAGCTTAAAAGGCGAAAGCCTTTTAAGCTCACGGAACATAATCCCGTGCGCGAGAGTTGTCTTCGAGATCTGTCACATTCCACGAGATTAGTTCTTGTTTAGCGTTCCTGCCATCTGCAATACCACTCTCGAACGCGCACCAAGGAACGCTACGCGACAGGAGCGATACTGTACCGTAAAAATTCACACTTGCCAGTGACAGATACTGTGCCTTTACTTTCCTGTAAATCAGTCATAGTTATGTGCAGCTCTGCAATGAACACAGATAAGAGGCAAATGATAGAGAGAAAGGGTAGGCTTTCCCCATTCTCCTGGGCGGAGTAAGGTCGGAAAGTGAAGCGAGTGCGTTTGGGAAGTAAAGATAGTGCGGAAGTTCCAAGGGTTTCCAGACCTACGTGGGTAGTCGATTTATTGGAGAAAAAACTAGAATAGTAGTAAAGAGGGAAGCGCAAGATCCAGCAACCAAGTCATTGCTCGGGGAGGACAGCAGGAGAGAGGTTTCGCAGGGCCATATGGAAAGAGCAAGGTAGGAAGCGATGAATGCCTTGATGAGAAGTCTCCACGCGAAGATCTTGTATTTTAGTAAATAAAATAAATTTGCTTTTGCTATTCGTATATGGTACGAGTTAATCCGGTGGAAAGCAATAATCGTAGTGGTATCAGTGCAATTCGCTGTTTATCATTATTACTAACATTACTGTGATCTCGGTCGCTAGATGGTAAAGTAACCCTTACCTAAAAAGATGAATTTAATGCGCTCTTATCGAAGAGTCATTCAGATACAGACAGGAGACTGACAACTGCCTATGCAAATACAGCCTGTCTCCACGCATAGAAAGGAGGGAACTATCTAAGGGGAAAACTAAGACGATTTTGAAAGCCAAATGGCGAGTGCGCCTTTTTTCGTAAGCTGGCTGTATGCTCGTTCGGCTCCGCAGCCGGTGTCCGATCTCAACAGACGGACGAAGCGCAGACCCGGGAACTCCTCGGTATTTCTTAGAAATTAAGCCACTGCACATACGCGCGCCTCTGTCTGTGTTTTGGGGTTCCTTCTGTGAATGTGCGTTTAGGACGTCGGCGAAAGAGTGAGATGCGCGCGCGGTGCTCTGGTGTGTGAATGCTTGAGTGAAGTTCTGTGTACACTCTTCTTTTGTTAATTTCGTTTTGTGTCGTTCTGCCCCGTTCTGCGTTCGTGCACCCGTTTACTCACAACCACTGTATGAGGCCGCTTTTCTGTGGTATGGCCAATCTTCGCCCCCCCCCCCCCCCTCCCTTTCCTAGAAGGAAGAAAAAAAAAACGAAGAAACAACTTCTTCCTCTCACATTTTTTTTCTTTTTTTTTTTTTTGCCTATGTAGCTTTTAGTTGCAGGTTCCCGAATGACGTTCCCGAATGACGTCGGCTGCGCAGATTTCTGTCGCTTGTCGACCATGCAGGTTAGGGAACCTACATGTTGCGTCGCGGCGCCCGGCTTAGGGTGGTGCCATCCTTTGAAGGGGCACTTGCCAGACCAGTGTTGCCAGATGAGCTAGCGGCGCCATTTTGGTCCCCAACTGAACCGGCGCGCCCGGGCGCTGCGCATTAATGAGAGCGTTGGCGCTCGTACATTGCGGCGGTCTGATTTTTTCTTCGCTGCTATCTTCAGCAAATATTTGCGCACTGCGGTAAATATTAAACGATTCGTTTTATACAGCTCGTTCAGCAGAAAAGCCGTCGGCATAATAGAAATAGTAGTAGAGTAGTAGTAGTTGTAGTCTGAACCACGTGTTGGGAAGAATCGCATCATGGTAATTTGTGGTTCTAGTGATTGATGATTGATTGATCAATCACGAGTTAATAAATTGTAAATAATTAATCGAATTAACAAAAATGAGGCACCGAAAAAGGGGTTTCAAAGGTGTGAAAATGTTCATAATAAAAAAACCGATGCTTTAGGTTCTTCAAATTAAACATTAACGACGGCTTGTTGATGTTTTGTGTCAAGTACTAAGTGTCGACTCGAACGATGACGTGTGGTCACAGTTTTAAATTTGTCTTCTAATTCTTTCGACCTCATGAACTCCTAGTGCCATCACTCCACGGGATAAGTTCAAAATTTTGCTAGCGATTGCTTGCGATTGTTTTTTTGTGTGTAAGCTGCTCATCTTCGGGGACGTAGAAACAAACCTAGGTCTCAGTGTCGAGGATTGTTCGCCGATCTAAAAAATGGCCAAACGATTATTTTGAACGAACTTAGTGACATTCGTAATCGTGTCATCTCAGCAGAAAACAAAATCGAAGCACTTGAAGATCGTTCAGGTAAAGTAGTTGCTCCAGGAAATCAGCGACCAAACAGCACACATTGCTACTCTTCAGGATAAAGTTTAGAGCACGTAATACAGCAACAGGCCGGAAAACTAACCGATCTAGAGGACCGCAGTCGCCGATCAAATCTTGTTATTTTTGGTCTAGAAGAACAAGACGAAGAAAACGATGGAACCTTGCGCAAAGCCGTAATCGAGGACATATTTGAAACAAAACTGAATCAGTCATGCCACTCTGTTGCCAGGATACACCGTCTTGGCAGAACCCCAAGAAACGGACCAGTCATTGTTTGCTTTCAGGATTTTTCAGAAAAGGAGGCTATACTGCGCAATGCAAAGTACCTAAGCCTTTCCATCTAAAATGATTAGTCGAAACACGCTGCGAAAACAGCTACTTGTACATGACAAATTGAAGATAGACGGCAACCTTTTTGTCTGGGACGACACACTAGGTAAACGCGTTCTTATCAGACGTGCTCGCGATCCACAGACTTCTGACTGACAATGCGAATGCTCTTTTCCTAAAGAATTGAGGGCCTTAAATTTTAATTCCAGGAGCCTAGTGAATAAATCTGCGGAACTTAACTGCTTCTTCCAAAGTACGACCCGCACATAACGATCATAACTGAGACTTGGCTAAATGACGACGTTAGCGATGAGTAACTCTCTTATCACATTTTCCGTCGGGATCGTCCTTCGCGAGGGGGTGGAGCGGCTATAATTCTAAAGAGCGCATTTGCTGCAAGTCTCCTTCAGCAAATTCATGACCCCGAAAGCTTGTTTTTGAAGGTCGACTGTTGGGGCCATTCCACTGTGGTGTGCGCGATCACCTTCTGCCTCTCCCCAGTTTCTTGTATCCTTAAACACCAAAAGACTGGCTGCTGACTTTAATCTCCCATTTATAAACTGGATGAATAGACCTGAGCTTCACTTACTTGACAACGCTCTAATTGATATTATGATGACATGCGACCTACGGCAGGTTGTACTTGATAACACCCGTGTGAATGAAAATAGTGATTCAATTTTAGATCTTATATTTTAAATATAAGCAATGATCTTTCCCAATACACTGTAAGCACGGAAAATGGTGTGTTTGATCACAAGCTTGTATTGTTGTCATGTTTACTTGTCAAGTGCGTGCAGAAAGAAAAGCCACAGGATGTAATTGTCAAAGACTTTACCCACGCCGATAACTTGACGAGCTTTGGAAACTGGCTGACAATCTTCCATGTAGTGACGCAGTGTCATTATGGCTATTGTTTAAAACTACAGTTAAATACTGCATGACTGAATTCCTCCCAGACCGAAGAATTAAACCCAAGCGAAAAAATCCTTGGATTAACCGAAGTATTATTCACTTAAAACGCAGGTTGAAGCGCGCAAAAAAGCGCAAATCTAGAAACTCCGAATTAATTCGCGAACTTCAAGCTCAGCTCTCAACTGAGTTCATATGCTCTCGTAAAAAGTACTTCTCTACGACGCTGCCAAATTTTATGAATGCTAATCCAGACAGGTTTTGGCGCTACCTTGGCATTGAAAAATTCTGAGACCATTACGGAACCAAGCAAAGTTGCTGATATTATGAACAATTATTTCCACTCTGTGTTCTCTCCCAGAGATGAGACAGCTAACATGTTATTGCCATCCACTTCAGACCCAGACTTATTACGTTTGAAGGGGTCTTGTCACTCGTACTAAACCTGAAAGAAAAATCGGCTTCAGGTCCAGAGAATATTCCCAATTCCTTCCTTTGCCGCTATGCTGAACCAGTGTCGCATATATTAGTATCCATTTTTAGCCCCTCGTTACGCACTGCTATTTTACCGGATGACTGGTGTATTGCTCGCGTTATGGCGGTTCACAAGAAAGGTGATCGCCTCTTAATGGAAAACTACCGTCCTATATCTTTAGTCTCCACGTGCTGTAAATTATTAGAGCATATCGTGTCTCATTTTCTTACAAATTTTCTAGAAAGTAACCATTTGCTGTCCCCATTCCAACATGGATTTCGTAAAGGATTATCTACGTGTACGCAACTAGTAACAACAGTCCATGACATTGCTAAAGTTTTTGACTCAGCTGGCCAGGTCGATCTCATTTTTCTTGACTTTAGCAAGGCGGGTTCCTCATAGAAAACTTTTGACTAAACTTAAACCTTTCGGTATTCTTTCCTTCATAATAAATTGAATCAATGCGTACCCAGTTTGTCGACATTGTTCCAATACTTTACCGGTTTCATCGGGAGTTCCACAGGGAAGCGTTTTAGGGCCTATCCTTTTCCTAATCTACGTTAACGACATAATTACTCACATTCATTCCGATATTAACATCCGTCTCTTTGCAGATGATTGCCCTCTCTATAAACAAATAACATGTGAACAAGACCAAAGAAATTTACTCGACAGTCTAACGAATATCAGTGAATGGTGTGCGGTGTGAACTCCCAAAAAACAGTACTGCTCCGCGTCACAAATAAAAAGTATCCCTATGTATTTTCTTATGTTATCGATGGTCACCCTTTAAAGCAAGTAGATGAATACAAATACCTGGGAATTACAATTACTAACACTCTTTCGGGGTCTAAGCATGTACTGCTACACGTAAACTCTGCTTTTTAAGACACAAGCTAAAACAGGCACCTTCCGACCTAAAACTTCAAGCCTACAAAGCATTTATCTTGCCGAAACTCGAGTATGCTTCAGTGGTTTGGGATCCCTTCTACGTAAAAGAGAAACAAAAGCTGGAAATGGTCCAAAGGCATGCAGTTCGCTTCATATTTAATAAATATAGAGCTGTTCTGTCAGATAATAACATGGCGGAAAATTGCGCGACTGAAATTTTTATTTGCAATTTACAAAAAGTATCTGAACATCAGCTCACAAAATTATATTCAGCCATTTTTATCGCACTCATCAAGACACAGGCATGCCCATAATTTGCTCCCTTATACCGCGCGCACTAATTTGTTTAAATACTCCTTTTTTCCACGAACAAGTGGAACAATCTACCTGCAGCCATTTTTTCTTTGGAAAGTTTTGATTATGGTGTAACAAACGCATTACAGTTGTGATGTTTTTTTACTTTTCTGCTGTTTTTACCCTTATTTACATAATCTATCCAGACCTTACTGGTATGGATTTGCTGCTATGTGATCCCTTTTATTTTTTCTTCTAAATCAAGCGCCCGTTTCAAGCGTTTTTTTTTTTAAAGCTGACCTGTTTGTTTCTGTATATTCCCACCTGCTCGGTCTTCCGAGACTACAGGATTTTCAAATAAATAATTAAATAAATAAATACATCATCATCGTCAGCCTTACTATACCCCCTGCAGGGCGAAGGCCTCTCTCATATTTCTCCAATTAACCCGGTTCTGTGCTAGCTGCATCCACTTGACCGCCGCAAACTTCTTAACCTCATCCGCCCACCTAACTTTCTGCCGCCCCCTGCTACGCTTTCCTTCCCTTGGAATCCAGTTTGTTACCCTAAAGCGACCATCGGTTATCCTCTCTTCGCACTACATGTCCTGCCCATGCCCATTTCTTCTTAATTTCCACTAGAATGTCAGTAACTTGAGTCATTTCTCTGACCCACTCTGCACGCTTCCTATCTCTTAATTCATAGACCTCCGAGTTGTCCTCAACTTAAGTAGAACCCTCTTGGTTAGCCTCACGTTTCAGCCCCATAGGTGGGTACAGGTTAGATGCAACTGTTGTATACATTCCTCTTGAGCAATACCGGTAAGCTGCTCGTCATAATCTGCGAGTGCTTACCAAATGCGCTCTCTCCCAATCTTATTCTTCTTGTTATTTATTTTTCATGGTCCGGATCTGCGGTTACTACCTGTCCTAAGTAGACATATTCGCCTACTACTTCCAGTGCTTCGCTACCTAACGTAAACTGCTGTTCCTTCCCGAGGCTGTAGTCTTCTGCATATTGATTTTTAAGCCTACCTTTCTACTTTTCCTGTCTAGGTCATCAATCATTATTTTCAGTTCATCCCCAGTTACTTAGGAAGGCAATGCCATCGCAGATTACTGAGGTATTCTCCATCTACCCTTATCCCTAACTGCTCCAGTAAAAATGAGACAGGCTTCCCAGCAGTGGATCCGTCCGAGACAAATGAACCGGGGAACTTTATACAGACTATATACAAGAGGTGGTTTGCTTCCCCAAGGGAGTAACAATCAGAGACAAACGGCAAATGGCCGCGACCGGCCGCGCCGACCGCTAAAGCAAGGATTCCGCGTCCCCGCAGTCGAGCTGGCGCCTCTTGCCCCAGCTCCATAGCAACAACTACTCCCAGCGGTCGCCAGTGCGAGTAGCTCCAGCGAAAGACACTCGAGCGCATTCCCGCGCTCCTGAGATGAGTCGAGAGCATTCTCCCTTTCCACAAGTCAAAATAAAATCAATCACTACAAGCTGTCTCCTCGGCAACCTTAGCAAAGCGCACCAGATGCGCTGCACTTCGCAGTGCAGCGCGACGAAAGCCTGACCCCCACGAAAGCCTGACCCCCCTTCGCGGGTTTTATGGTCCCATTCGTGCGACGGGACAGTGGGGGAGCGCGCTAATAAGGTCCGAGACGAGGCAAAAGGGGCGTTTCTTCTGTCTCCAATAGCAAAGGGAAAGTAAGCTCAGAGGGGGTCCGAAGGAAGAGCTCTCATTTTAGAGTCAATGCTCCCCTTCTAGGAACCAGAACGTGACGCGCAGTTAAACACATGCAAGCGAACACATGGTTCACATGCAAGGAAAACGCTAGCGATTTCTGCCGCAGCGACGCTGTCGCTGAGCTGTCGCGTCGGCTCGAGCGGCGAGAGCGACGTAGTTACAACTCGTTCGAAATTTTTCGCTCTTGTTGCTGCCGCTCGCCGCTCAGTTCGCTCAATCGCTTGCATGTGAACCAGCCTTAACACCCAGCTGAGAAATTCTCCCAAAACAGAAGTACAGATATACGTCAACACATGAGTACAGAAACTCGCACAGACAATCCAACAAACGCTGAGGCCGTACACAGCACGAACTGGAGGGCTAGTTGCAGTGAATAGTATTGGGGAGATATTGCCTCCTTGCCTACACCTTCTTTATGGGGATTTTGTTACTTTCTATGGTTGCTGTGCAGCCACTTCCAGCACTTTCCCGTACGGCTGGTCTACCCCCTGATTTCGCAATGCCTGCATCACCGCCGAGGTTTCAACTGAGTCAAATGCTTTTTCGTAACCAATGAATGCTATGTATAAGGGCTGGTTATATTCCGAGCATTTTTCTATCACCTGGTTGATGGTATGGATATGATCGATAGTAGAGTACCGTTTCCGAAAACCTGATTGATCCTTTGCTTGATTGCAGCCTAAGGTTGTCCTGATTCTATTAGCGATTACGTAACAGTTGATTGGTATGTAATCAACCCCCCCACCCCTTTCTTATGAATGAGGATAATGTTTGCATTTTTTCCATGGTTCCGGTACCGTCGATGACACCAGGCATTGCGTATGCAGGGTGGCCAGTTTTTCTAGCACGATATCGCCCCGTCCTTTAACAAATCTGTAGTTATCTGATCCTCTCCAGCAGACCCTTTTCATAGCTTCTAATGCTTTCTTGACCTCGTCCTTTGTCACTGGTGGAACGTCTGACTGATATTCCCTACCGCCAATCTTATTACGGTCCTGACTACTTTGGCTAGTAGTCAGTATAGAACACCTCGGCTACTGTGACTGTGACTAAGGCTTCCCCCGTTCTTTACAGCATGCTCAATTTTCTTCATGTTATACTTCCTTATACTGGCCATTTTCGCTTATTGATTAGCTTTGATATCTCTGCCAATTCTATCTGGTCTGCCGGTATCCTCTCTTACCATCCTACCGCCTACGTGTACAGCACACTCAGTAATGATATCTCTGAAATTATTGTTTATTGCTTATAGGGTAATGTCGCCATCCTCAGTTAGAGCTGAATACCTATTCTGTAGCGAGATCCTGAACTCTTCTCCCTTACAAAAATGAGTTTTGAAACTCTATTGTTGGACTATTGACCGCCTTTTGAATTTATTGAATTTCGATAGACATTCAACCCCAGCTGAGTGCAATCTTTACAGGGCCCACAGAATTTTCATTGTGTTCTACCCAATAGACTTTTTGTGCTATTTTTTCTATGTGCTTTTTGTTGTCAGTTTTCAACGTTCACGAACAATTAGCGTGTACTGTTCAAGCTGACCCATGTTTTTAAGTAGTTTTAGGCACAAATGATAAGAACATGATGTGACAATTTCGTTATGAATTTTTGGTCTCACTTGTAATCAACTATTGGCCACATTCTGCAAAGGGAAATATAAGAGCAGCATGCAGTTGCGTGCTCGTTCATGTTATATAAAAGTACATATTAACGGTGCACACTTAGCTCAAGCTTCGCAACACAGTGAAAATATGCCCTAAAAACTTCATGATGGCAAAGCCTCCACTAATAATGCAAATACATCGTTGAATGTCAGTCAGAATCCGTAATGAATCAGCTTCTGTATGTCGCAGAAGGTAACTTAGTGGTAGGACATATTTTATATTTATCATAAAACAAGTTCAGTGAGTCATCATACTAACAAACAGGATCCTAGATTGAACCTACCATGTAGGGCAGGACAAAGCTTTTTTAAACCAGTTGCAAAGTTCACTATATATATGCTTCAGGGTCTGACATTCTGCCCAAGCCTAGGTATTTTTGCCCGTAGCTTTTGCCGCAAAATGAGGTGCAGTCTGTATTGGAATCCTGTATGTCTTTGGAGAATTTAACTGTTATTTTTTTCTTTTCCTTCCTTTCTTAAAGTGGACACCATGCTAAAATGAAGTCACTTTAAACATTGAGGGGTTCTAATAATGACGGATTGATCCCACGCATACTATAGAGTTAACACGCATAGCAAAAACATTCGCGTATGAAATAAAAAGAAAAAAAAAATAGGATTACACGCGTCTTCTATCCGCGACTCGTCTTTTCAAAGAAGCATTCGGCCACTGCCTTGCTACTGTCCACACCCATCTTTCCCCCGTGCCGCGAACGGCGCCAGCATGTCCGGAGGGTCGAGAGTTACTTCCTGTCGGCTGGGGGGAAAAAGGGGGAGGGGGGGAGGGGTTGCTCCCTCTGGGTCTCTGCTCTCTGCCTTCTCCGTGGTTTGTCTTCACGGAGATGACCTTGGCTGCAGCATAGCTCGCGCAGCGGGGGCGGCGGCTCCCCCTTTTCACCGAAGCTGTTCTTCCGCGCCCTGTTTTCTTTGCACGCGGACGCGGGTACGCTGAGTGCGGCGATGTGCCAGTTCAGTTGGCGTTTTCCCGCCACCGTGGTCGCATCTTGCACTGTGAGCGAAGCACCGTATGTAGGTTTTTCGCTGGTGATTATCACGAAGATCGTTTTGTTCAAATTTGAGCGCGAACGTACGCATTTAAGTCTTCGGAGGAATCCGCTCTTGGGTGGCAGCTTCTGCGCAAGGAGGACGTGTTTAAGAAGTTCAACAGTCGCAGGCGTTTTGGATTCTGGGCGAAAAGCCGGCACGGGCGGAGGGAGCGTCTGCACTTTGGTGAGAGTTTTACTTTTTCCTATTCGTGTTTGTGCCAGTCTTGTACAGTGTGTGCTACAAGGGGAAGCGAGCATGTAAATATTTCTAGCAGGCAAGCCAGCCTCGTCGGAAAAAAAGGAGGGAGAGAGAGAGAACCAGGCTTGTCTCTAACGCGGACGCTGGGGCCGATGGAACGCCAGTTGGGATGGCGACATTTTCTTTCTTTTACAAGGTGACCGTTTTTGACGGATTGTTCGGCACAGTGCTGTACTCTTTCGATACGCTACTCGCGCTGAGACGGACACATTATCGAGATCATAATATGCCTCTGTCACACATTGTGGATTATTGAATCTGTGCAGCTCCACCATTTTTGCAGTGTTTGTTTTTGTTTCCACTCATTTTGGTGCCTATAGTTGGTAATTCTGCTTCAAGTTTTCTGGGTAGTAATGCTTGTGACTTGCACTTTGCTATTTATATTCACAATAGGATCTTTGACGGCAGCATATATTGTTTATCAGGGAGAAATGAACGATGTGGCAGTGCTGCCGAGCTGTGGAAGCGGCGGTCGATGCCGTCTAAGCAGTGAAAGACAGTGACAACTCATTTTAGACAAGAAATTTCTTGAGCTATGACGTGGAGCAGCGCACAAATGCCTTTCCTCTATTTTTAAGTTAGTATATACCGCAACTTAATTATGATTTATATTGTTTATTTCAGCATCACATGCGAGGAGTTCCCGGACGTATCAGCGTTTTACGCAAAGAATAGCCTGGCGTCATACCTTGCATATGAATTGAAATAAAGCAAATAAACAGCCCAGCTCATGTTATGGGTTCACCAAAGATGCATATTTTTTCTTTCTCATTAACGCGCATTTTTTATTCTGTGTTCCCTTTCCGCTGCGGATTAACAGAAAATGCTGCGTGATCAACGGTTAGCCGGGAGCAGGCACGAGGTGGTTTACATTAATGCAAAAGTAGAACAGCACATATCCTTGCTGCGGTCAGTCAACACATTCTATGTTCTGCTCGATCAATCAACAATTTAGTCAGTTTAGTGTAGGTTAATGAGTGAGTAAGTATAATGGGGCTTAAAAGATCAAGATCTGTTTTGTTCTTTTATGCCTCACTATGCTTATCATTAACCAGCACTGATCAGACAGGATTGTTGATTGGTCGGGCAGAACATAGAATGTGGTGACTTATCGCAGCTAGGAGATGTACTGTACTACTTTTGCATTAATGAAAATCACCCCGTGTCTGCTCCTGGCAAACCGATGGTCGTGTACTATTTTCTGTTGTTCAGGAGTGGAAAGGTAGCAGAAAATCAAAAAGCGTCACTTGCAGAGTTTCTGAAGCATTTGAGCCTGAAATCAACAGAATTTCAGTTGCGCGAATTCCAAAAGCGCTCTTAAGAAACACATGGGCCACTATTTCATAAGCGCTCAACAAGAGGTCAACACTGCATCATCCAAGATGTTGCCGATTATCAACAGACTTTCAACAGCGTGTATTGACACAACGCTTTCGAATTTCTATAGAAACCCTACATGCATTTTTGTAAGGGCTGCCCTCTCCCTCACCGCTAATTCGTTGATGGGTTTCTTTCTTACTAATCTGTTGCGTTCCTTCTTCAGATTTAGGCTAATTCGGGACCTCACCATCCTGTGGTCACTGCATCGCACTTTCCCCATTACCTTTACATCCTGCACAATGGCGGGGGTTGAACACATTATGAAGTCGATTTCATTTTTAGTTTCTCCGTTAGGACTTTTCCATGTCCATTTGCGGTTCTTCCGTTTGCTGAACAAGGTATTCATGATTCGTAAGTTACTGCGCTCTGCAAACTTAACTAGTAACTCCCCCCTGCTATTCCTAGAAGCAATGCCGTAGTCACCTACTGCCTTGTGTCCTACCTGTTTTTTCCCTACCTTGGCATTGAAGTCGCCCATTAGTACATTATACTGCGTCTTTACTTTTCGCCTTGCCGATTCTACATCTTCATAGAAGCTTTCAACTGCCTGGTCATCATAACTACATGTAGGTTTATTGGCCTGTACAACCTTCAGTTTATACCGCTTATTAAGCCTAATTAGGATGCCTGCAACCCTCTCATTAATATTATAGAATTCATCTATATTACCTGCTATATACTTATTGACAAGGAAACCTACTCCTAGTTGTCGCCTCTCTGGTAAACCTCGATAACACAGCACATGCCTATCCTTCAGTACAGTATATGCCTCATTCGGCCTCGTAACCTCACTAAGCCCTATGACATCCCATTTCATGCCTTCTAGTTCCTCTAACAGCACTGCTAAACTAGCTTCACTAGCTAGGGTTCTAGCATTAAACGTTGCCAGGGTCAATTTCCAATGGCGGCCTGTCCAGCGGAGTTCACATGCCGCAATGTACTGCTGGACAGAACGGTAGAGCCCCGGCCAGTAGAAACGTCGGCGCAGGCTATCGTATGAGCGAGAGACGCCCAAGTGGCCAGCCGTGGGCGCATCATGGAACTGTTGAAGGATGGTGTAACGCAGGTGTTGGGGAACGATGAGCAAAAGGTCTGTGCCATCTGGTCGCATATTACGTCGGTATAGGGTGTTCTCGTGGAGCACAAATAAGGCGAGAGATGGGTCAGGGTGGTCGGAGGTAAGACGGAAGACAATGGAATGCAAAGAAGGATCTAAGTGCTGTTCTGTGGCAATGTTAGCAAAGGCGGAGACAGACAAGGCACATGCATCATCGTCAGAGTCCGTAGGACTAGGGGAGTCGACGGGATGACGTGACAAAGGTGTCTGCATCTTGGTGAAGCCGGCCGGACTTGTAGACTACGGAAAAGGTGTATTCTGCAATCGTAGCGCCCAGCGCCCAAAACGGCCAGTAGGATCTTTGAGAGAGGAAAACCAGCACTAGGCATGATGGTCTGTTATCACAGTAAATGGCGGCCAATCAAATAAGGGCGGAATTTCATAATAGCCCAGACAAGCGGCAGGTACTCTCGCTCTGTAATAGAATAATTTTGTTCGGGTGTTGAGAGGAGGTGGCTGGCATACGTAATCACCCTTGTGCGGCCGTGTTGTCGCTGAGCGAGTATAGCTCCTATTCCATGGCCACTTGCGTCGGTACGGAGTTCAGTATTGGCGGAAGTGTTGAAGTGGGCCAAGACTGGTGGAGTAGTTAGAGCAGCAATAAGTTCTGAGAAAGCTGCAACTTGTTGAAGCCCCCAATAGAATGAAACGTCTTTCTTGAGGAGTTGGGTGAGCGGACGAGCAAGGACTGCGAAGTTCGGGACGAATCGTCGGAAATAGGAACATAGGCCAATAAAGCTTCGGACATCGCTGGATGAACGCGGAGTGGGAAAATCTCTGACGGCACGTATCTTGTCAGGGTCATGCTGAACGCCGGAAGCATTAACCAAGTGACCAAGCACTTTGATTTCCCGATGTCCGAAACTGCATTTCTTTGAGTTGAGTTAGAGCTCGGTTAGAGCTGAATATCTATTCTGTAGAGAGATCCTGAGCTCTTCGGCCCTCTCCCTCTCCGCTAATTCGTTGATGGACTTACTTACTAATATTTTGCGTTCCTTCTTCAGATTTAGGCTAATTCGGGACCTCACCATCCTGTGGTCACTGCATCGCACTTTCCCGATTACCTTTCCATCTTTTATAATGGCGGGGGTTGAGCACAGTATGAAGTCACTTTCATTGTTAGTCTCCCCGTTAGGACTTTCTCATGTCCATTTCCGGCTCTTCCGTTTGCTGAAGAAGGTATTCATGATCCTTAAGTTATTGCGCTCTGCAAACTCAACTAGTAACTCCCCCCTGCTATTCCTAAAGCCAATGCCATAGTTCTAATGTCAATGCCTGGTCTCCTGCCTGCTTTTTCCCTTCCTTGGCATTGAAGTCGCCCATTAGTATATTGCGTCTGTACTTTTCGCATTGCCGATTCTACATCTTCGTAGAAGCTTTCAACTGCCTGTGGGTGCATAGGCCTGTACAACCTTCAGTCTATACCGCTTATTAGGCCTAATTACGATGCCGGCCACCCTCTCATTAATACTATAGAATTCCCGCTATATCCTTATTGACAACGAAACCTTCTCCTAGTTCTCGCCTCTGCGGTAAACCTCGATAACACAGTACATGCCCATCCTTCAGTACAGTATATGCTTCATCGGCCTCCTAACCTCACTAAGCCCTATGATATACCATTTCATGCCCTCTAGTTCCTCTAACAGAAAGGCTAAACTAGCTTCACTATCTATAGGGTTCTAGCGTTAAACGTTGCCAGGGTCAGTTTCCAATGGCGGCCTGTCCAGCGGATTCAGAAATTCTTAGCACCCCCTGCTGCGTCACAGGTGTGACCGCCGCCGTGGTCAGCAGTTCCGCAGCCGGGTGAGGGAGTGCGTTGCCGGAGGTGTTGCCGGCATCAGGTCCCACCCCAAACCTGTTTATGCAATTCCATAGACACGCGGATGTTTTTTTTTTTTTTCCGGTGGCGTGGCTCCGGGATTTGAACCCCGGCCCTCTTGCATGCGAGACGGATGTTCTACCGCTACGCAGCCGCTGCACCTTCAAAATACATTAGGGGCATTTAAGATCCACCTGATTGATATAACGCTATAGAAACCTTTGGTACTGTCAGGTGCATCCGCACTGAGAAATCAAACGAAGACGCGCAGTTTATACCGCGGTTCGCCTACGAAGAAAAAACGATCAGTCCAGAAAGAGGCTCTGCTCCCGGACGCAGGCTCTGCATGCATTTAGAAAACGGCACACTGGCAAGTTCTTGGGCCCCTCCATGCCGGTGCCACTATGCCACGTCAAGCAAGCACGTGCATGATATGAATCGGTAACGTACATTTTGCTACTTGCTACATCCTCATTATCATACACTGGTAAGGTACCAATTTGAGTGAGATATGCAATACTGGAATATCAAGGCGTACAGGATTCGCGGGTTGGTGGTTCCAGTCCCGAAACAAATACTGAAATTTGGATCGATGTAAAACCAATTACTTATCCTGTCGTACATGCTCCGCCCTGAAACTGACATTGTCTTTCCAGGCGTCAACCTGTGACGTGGGCTTCTCGACAGAGCGCCGATACTGCCTTTCCGGCTAAATGGCGGTCGTAGAGCTTTAAATTAATAATTGCTTTAAATTAATTGCTTTAAATTAATAATCAGTGATTCTTATATTAGCGTCCTTTCAACAGTCTGGCCACGCAACCGTTGACTCAACGCAGGAGTGGCGCGTGGGTATTGTGGGAGACAGTGGGGCAACACTGTCTCCCCGGTCATGGACGCACAGGTCGTAGGGCATGGCGAGAACTTTGTCATTTGGGAACATGTGTTGTGAACGACGCAAATATCGCTCGCGCTTCGTAGCAGTTCTCTTGCGGAAGCTTCAAACAAGAGTGAAGATACGAATGCCCTACATCCGGCAAATAAAGCTCCCTCTATCCTTGTATCGCGCAGGAAATCGGTCGACAAGATCAGACCCTCGTGGTTCGTAACCAGTAGGCACCCATTGTCGTCGCCGGTGGACAAACCGTCGGGAAGCGGGACGTTCGTCGGCCCTTGTGTCTCCAGCTTCAACACAATACGGTCCTCGGCGATGAGGATAGACAATGGATCTGTTAACTTTCCGATTCTTTCCATGGTGAAGGCTTTTCCCTCCCGTAAATGGAAAGTCCTGAAAGGCATGATCATTCAGCTGGGTTAAACGAAGACCTTGTGTTTCACAGTCTGATCATCTGATCTGATATGTGACGTCATCTTCCGTATTCAGAGTTTGCGTCGTTATCAAAACTGTCGATATCTCACCGTCTTCGGGTCATCTGATTGGCAGAAGCACCGAGACCGGATGTCGGTTTGGCCGCTACAAGTTCCAGTTGCCGCGTTTCCACCAACCTTTAAATGACTCGAGTTCAGGGGCGTTATGACACTTACGATGACAAAGCAAACTCGCACTACAGACCCTCCCTTTTTACAAACGGGCGCTCAGCTTACCGAGGCTAAACAGCAGGTACAGCCGCCCTGATTTTTAACAATATAGCGCGAGCGTCGACCAAACTGCTGCTCAGCGCCTTATAACGGTGATAAGCGTGCAACACGGCGAGAGTTCGCGCACGCGCACGAAGAGAGAGCGTCTTCTGCTACGCTGTTTGGATCACAAAGACACACGCCCTGCCACAATATCTGTTTGCGACGTTCCACATTCTTGCGCATGCACTAACTCTCGCCGTGTTGCACGCTTATCGCCGTTGTAAGGTGCTGACCAGCAGTTTGGTCGATGCTCGCGCTATATTGTTAAAAATCAGGGCGGCTGTACAGCCACGGCCGGTCTCGAGGGAGAGCGCGCTTCTCTTACGGCCTCACCAAAGGGGGTCTGTTTCCACCGCCCGCCGCGCCTCGGTGGGGTCGCCACCGCCCCACTGCTGCTAAAGTCCCTTGATAATTTGAAAGTAGCGACACTCTCCTCTGCGCCGCGCTTTCCTCCTCGATTCTCCTTGGCGCCCGCCGGCCGGCCGCAGCAGTGAGTGTAGCGCGAGCTTTTGGGCCAGGTCTGCCCTACAGGAGTGCACAAATTTTTTTAAAAATTGCGAGAAAAGCATTGAGAATGCCGAAAGTAAAGTTCATGAATTGATTGGTTTCTTCTTAGAACTGTGTGAATGGGGAATACTGATAAACAAAGCTTTCAGGCGAGTTCTGTGCTGGAGACACTTTTTAAGTCACATGATAAGATTTTACTTTGTGCACCTAATCTAGTACTGCCTCTGACTGTGTTTTTTTTAGAGCATGAAATCTGTCACCACGGTAAAACTTCGGAAAACGATCCAGGCTGGTGCTTTGAACTTCAAGATCAGAGGTCAAAACAGGACTTAGTCTATTTCGTTACTGTCAAGCTATCTCTCTAAGCATAGTATATGTCACGTGATCAACCATGGGATTGGAGTATTGGTTAATTGTACATATATTTGCCAATTACTGGGCCAAATTAATTGATATTTAGTAAATTGCAATTAAAATCTAAATTTTAGCTGCAACATCGAACCGTATACCGTTGGAAAGCTTAGGCCAAGTGCTAGTTAGCGATCCGCGATAGTCTGCGTTAATTAGTTAATTTTGTATAAAACCAAATTTTGAGCTGTTCCTTGCCGCTTCGAGGCAAGGAACAGGTTTGCCACGGCAGTCTTGATATGATACTGATGGAGGAATTAAATAATTTTATGAGTACGCGGCCACTCACTGACTTCGCGTGTGGTTAAAAGACAGCAGGGTACACTGGGAGAAGTGGTGGGCCCTATTGCCGACACACTGATGTTCTGGAGCAAGCATGCTGTGGCCTCATGCGCTATGTAAAAGAGCGTGATTTCATTGAACGCAACAATCAAATAAAAAATTACAGGGTGCACATAGGTCTTCAACGTGCGGAAATGAGAAAACATATAACTGCCAATTCTAACTATCGCTATCCTATCTATCACTACATCTACTAATGCCAGTGACCTATCGTAACTGTCGCTATCCGCAACGAACACTATCACCTCCCTATCCGGGCCTATTACTATCATAAACTATTATTATCCGTAACAGTCACCATCATTACCTATCACTATTCATAACCATCTCTATCTAATCTGATGCCGTCCCATAACCCATTGATATACTTCAATTTTCATTGACTTACGTTGTCAGTCATATCTCTATTATCTCACAATATCGGACGAGACAACGATACATTGACTTTTAAATTCTTATACTTTCTTGTTTTCTCATAAATGGAGGTGGGAAAAGAGCAAGCCACAGAAATAACTGAATACTATCCGCGCGAGGTTCATGTCTCTGTCGAGGAGGCTTCCTTTACTTCAGGACAGGTCGGTGAGAGAATATTGATGGAACTGCGTTGGGCCTGTTTTGTTTTTTTAGAGTTCGTGTAATATCGGCAGCTCAAACGTCTTCAGTGAAATGTAGCTAGAACATAGAGCGATGAGTTAATCACTCAGGCTAGGTGAAAAATATCTTCTTGCATACAATTGAAATGAGTAATATGTTACAGTGCTAAGAATCGTTTCTCGCAAAATGTTCCCCTATTTTTACATCATAACTATAATCATTATCGATTGTCTAAGTTTCGTAAATACAGAAAATTGATGCAATGATTCCGGCTGATTTGACATCGATGGGAAACTTTTCTCGCAGTAAATGATTACACGGAATCGTGGTTTTAGAGCTCCAGCTTTCAAAGCGAAGGTAACCTGCCAACGCCTAGTAGTCATGGTCAAAGTGAAGCGTGTGTGATCATGTGAACACCTCCTGCACATTGGCCGTATCCCAGATGAAACGAACGCATACTTTTTAACCCACGCGTGCGTCGAAGCATGGCAAGACACATTCAAGAATTGAAAAAAAAAAATGCCGTACGACCTAAATAGTGCAGATTACCGCAATACATCGGGTTTACTTGCCAGAGTTTTTCAGGGCCAGCATTCATTGCTCCCGAGTAACCGAAGCACACTACAAGTACAAGCTGGAAAGGCTAGCTCCTGTACAAGCCCGAATTTTGATTTTTAGTGAAGGAGGCAAGGGATCCTAGCATAATCGCGACATATTCAATCGAGACTGAAATTTTCCAGTTATCTCTGACAGCAAAAAGCAGATTATAGCGCCCTATCTCTGACTGTACAGAAGTCGAAGCGTGTTAAATGATGGAGCCTTGGAGCCTCGCAGAATATTCAGCATGCTGCAGAGGACTATCTTATATTTATACAGTGCACACGTTGCCACCGCAAAAATATTGAGGAGCAAGCAGGAATAAAAAACGTAGCGTCAGGTTACGCGTTATTACGGGGAGTGAGAAAGGCACCTTACGTCGCAAACAACTCTGTTCTTTCTACGAATAAACTTCTTTCGACTAAACTTGTGAATCCATTGACTCGTGCGCAAGCCGTCACGCTTGCGTTGAGGTATCATGAATACCGCATAACCATCTTCAGGCCATTTGCTGCAGTTGTACGCGCAACAGCACGGCATAGATAACGCCCCTCTATCTGGAAAGTAGCGAAACTCTCCTCTCTTCGGTTGCTTTCCTCCTCAATTCTCTGATTTCACTCTCCCACCAGCGGGAGCGCTGCGCACGGCACGCTGAATCTGCCTGCGCTCGAGGGGCGCCGCGGGTAAATGGTAGCGAATGGCGGGGGCTTGTGGTGCTGCCTTTTAAAGCGTTATTTTAAATCTGCTTTGCACAGGTAAATATATAATTGATTTGAAAATGTTATGCTTGGTTTTAGCGGCACATATTGCTCGCAACAACAAAGAAGGAAGGAGAAGACACGCTCAAAACGGAAAGAAATGTTTGCACTCAGCATCGCGTTCAGGTACTCTAAAGCATCAAGAACGGGAAATAAACTGAGCAGGCAATTATGGTGTCATCTGGTGTTGGAACCCTGGATGAGGGTCAATGCCCCCTTCAGAAATCTTCTGCATCTTTGAGCGCGAGCGGAAAACCGGCGAATTCTGACATCGATCGCTTCTGGCTAGCCTATAAGCAAAAGCGCCGATTGTTGTATGCTTTCATTTTCAAATAGCATCTGTAAGAAAACGATGAAGCAATGTTCTTACGGCTGCTGATCAGAGGCAGTGCAGGTGCAAAAAGTGGCTTTTATTTATTCGTAAAATCAAGTGATCAGCAAAGTGACTCAGGCAAAATAGTGTCTTGTTTTATTGGCACAATACTGGTTTGCTTCAAAGGTCGTAAGATGTGGTGCATACAAAATACACAGTTCCAAATACAAATGAAATGTAGCGATAAACACTGTTGCACATTGGAACCAAGTAGCATCTTTGATTTTACTTACACAGCAGTCGCTTTGAAAAGGGTCGTAAGACATGGCGCAGGCACGTTAGTTCAAAGCACACATTTCCAAATAAAAATAAATGCACAGAAAAACACTGTTAGACAATTTTAAGATGCTGATAGCCCTTAACGAAATGAAAAGATATGAAAACGAAGCGCAAGCAAATAATTTTCGTACAAACATTTTAAACATTTTTCACACAAGCTGCAATCCAATTTTAATTCCGATGCACGAGAATATCTTCAAAAGATGCAAGCAGTTACCAGAAATTTTGAAGTATTTGCAGATTCATTCAGGCGACAGGCAAAATATTAATTGTACAGATTTTCAAACCACAATGTGGAAAACCAGTTTCCTCCCCCTAAGCAGCGACCGACCACCACCACACCAACGAGCTTCATGGCAGCGCCGGCTGGGAGAGGAGGTAAATACCTCCCCTTGGGGGAAGGAGACCAGCGATGGGTGCGCCACCAAGACGTTTACGCGGGTTCCCGCGAGAAGACGAGAGCAAGCTTCTGGATCCAGCCGGCAACGAGAGCGGTCGTCTCCCGCCGCCTCTCCCGACAAATGCCGGGGGATAGCGGGCACGGAGTACGCAGCGCACACGGGACGACCCGTCTTGCACGACCGCCCATCTTCTGGTTCCCAACGGCGAAGCGATCGGTAAATACCGCACGCTCTCGTCGCCTCCCGCGGCAAACGCCGTGGTATGGCTTCGTCCGAAGAATGCCATTGTGGGGGGTTTAAGGGGGAACAGTCTTTCGCCCCGCTCCTACTCCGCAGGTGCAATGTTCTCGCTAGCGACCCGCGGAGGGGAACAAGACAAAGGACGGGGACGACACTTAGTTAATACTCGAATGCTATTTATTGCACTTGCAAATAATACAGAGCATGCTGGCTAGCTATACATCAACAAGGTTTTCCTTGGAAGGGCAAGGCTACGCAAGAAGGGCTTTTGACTCACCGGCTGGGAAATGGGGGTGCGATTTCGGCGGCGGACATTTGAACGCGCCGTGAATATGGCGGCCGGGATCTCCCGTGCGCGCCGCATTCTTCGGACGAAGCCATACCACGGCGCTTGCCGTGGGAGGCGGCGAGAGCGTGCGGTATTTACCGGTCGCTTCGCCGTTGGGAACCAGAAGATGGGCAGTTGTGCACAACGGGTCCTCCCGTGTGCGCAGCGTACTTCGTGCCCGCTATCCCTCGGCATTTGCCGGGAGAGGCGGCAGGAAACGACCGCTCTCGTTGCCGGCTACATCCAGAAGCTAGACGTCTTGGTGGCGCACCCATCGCTGGTCTCCTTCCCCCAATGGGAGGTATTTACCTCCTCTCCCAGCCGGCGCTGCCATGAAGCTCGTTGGCGTGGTGGTGGTCGGTCGCGGCGAAGGGAGAGGGAACGGGTTTTCCACAACAACTTTCAAAAATGTTTCAAATTAATAAAACATGAAATTACGAATGCATACTGTCACCGAATCTGAGCTGCAGCGACCCGCATACCTACGCTTTTGCTACCGCATTTACTGCTAGTCACTGGAGATATTTTGGAGGGTTCATTTCGGACAAGTACTTTCGCGAAAATACTCACAATCTCTTTTACAGCATCCTGGCAGGCTGGGAAGCAAGATACCAATGAAATGCTATCTTTTATCCGGGCCTGCAGTTATGCAGTGCTGATTGAATTTTTCAGAGGAGTCTTTCTGCTACTGCGGAAAAAGTTCTCAGCATTTTTTATTGTTTCGATGACGGCTGGTGATGGGTTCGTCAGTGACATGTGAGACTGTGAAAAGTTCTTCAACTCAATTAACCTTGCCGGTGCCATGTTGGTAATCAGCGAAGCGTGGCAGTCGTTCCGTTCTACCGTTATACGTTCTGTTCTACTTGAACACTGAAACGCGCATCAGCATGACATCGCGCGCACTAAACTGCACGCGCGCAAGCCACAGGAACGGCACGACGAGGCAGTTTAATGGCGGCGGTGAGAAAATAAAAAACAAGCAAAACACGTTTTCCGTGCGCTGAATACGTATGGTGACGTGTGGGCCACGTGAGGGGGCCCAGCAGCCAACGACAAACCAGAAAAACCGCCCTCATTCTCTATTTGGAGAGGGGAGCGAGGAGGAAAGCGCCGGGAAAGGGAAACGGCGGCAAAGATCTTACAATTTCGCTACTTTCCAAGATAGAGGGATTTTAACTGCTGCGCCTCTGCTACCGCCGTTGATGCGCAAGGGAAACGCGCGTCAACGGCATGTCCTGATATTTCATCCCTTGTGATCTATACAAAGACGCCGTAATCAGCGCTTAAGATTTATCGTGTACGAGGAATAAAATATAGTCAACACCGCTCACGCGCGGGCGCGCCTTCGTCAGTGCGGCCAAGCGCGGTCGAATGAAGCTGATACACTTACTTCAACATTTTTTGCCCCTAACTTTTGTACAGAAATAAATTTATCAGGCTATGCAGCGTTCTTTCGAAAGCTGTGAGCAGGTGTAGCGTGGTCTGACGGGAGTGCATGACAAACTGATGGGTGGAGATTCTGTCAATCGCTTCTGTTTTCGTTCAGAGCAAAAGAGGCACCGGCGAAAATTCATGGCGCGCCTCAGATTCAGAGTAAGGAACAACATTTACGCATATAAAATTGCAGTTGTCTAGTGGAGTGCGCTGTTCTAGCTTCGTTCAAACAAATCAGTCGGTTGAGAGACAGAATATGTATATGTAGTCTCGCGACTGACGCACGTACGTGTATAACAGACGTAGTCGGTTTAATACATAGATAGCAACTTTTAATCAAGGAAATGGGCATGAACAGTTATGCCTAATTGAAAAGAGCGGCAAACAATAGAAAAATTGTCCTTCAAAGTTATACATTGTACTACATATTCATCAAAACGTGACCTCCAGCTACAAAATTCACTCTCAGTCTTCCTGGCCGGTTTGTTCATATTGGGAGCTGGCCTGTAATTCCTGTCGGTCACTTTCTTGGCATAACGGACAAGAAGGATTCTGATATATTTTTCAGATATCAAAGAAGCGGACCTTATTGGCTGTTAATTCCTTCAGGGCAACTCAGCAATGGCAATTCTCAATTGCGCTGCTTGAATCAGGATTTGAAGTACTTCGAGAGCATTTGTGTGTGGTAGATATCTTTTTTTTAGAAAACCTTTTCCAGTAGGGCAATAAACTCTGGTTTCGGATAATGCAGTCCACTAGAATTCTTGTCCTCGTAGAAGGGCTGCTTCTTTCGATAGTTTCAAGAAAGATAGCGCAGCGTCACACCCGAGGTCACTGATTAACTTATCAATGTATCCACCGACGTAAGCTAAACCGGAATATGTGACAGTAATGGGATGACAGGAGGTGCCACTACAATTCCTTCATTTCCTCGGTTACTGATTGTGGCCCCCCAGAAATCATTTCTTCGGCATCGACGAAAACTGCCTTGATTTTGCTCCAAGATGAAACGTCCGTCTTGACAATGTGGTCAAGTGCCTTTGTTACGGCCCTCGCATTTAGCCTTACTTTCCCCAAGACAGCCTAAATGAGGCCACTATTGAGTTTCCTGGTGAGGACGGAGCCGACACCTTTCCCGAGGCAGTATTCTACCACTTGTAGAGTAGACTCGTGATGAACAGCATTTCTTGAAATGTTTCTTCAGTGAAAGTTTCTTTAGAAGTTCCTTGAATGCTTTCAATATAGCAAGTGAACTCGTTTGTCAGCCACTGCAATCGAGTATCATCAGCTGCGTCAGTTATTAACCTATTTTTACCGCTTCCAGCACAAGTGGTGTCATGAATATAAAACCATCTCTTTATTGTTTTCATAATGAGCATAATATCATGTAAAATTTCATTAAAACAGCAATTATTTGCAACATCAAATAATGTTTAAATACAACTCATTTGCTATTATATAAATTAAAATATATCATGCAAACATTATGCAACTTATATTACATTTTTATGAAATTATTTTCATCTTCGGTGCTATATATATATGGATGGTTTCGAATCTAACGCTGAAAGATGGTTTTGCTGTTGCAGACGAGTTGCTGTAATGTTAGCCTTGAAGAAGCTTCGATGTGATCACTGCTCATTCAGTTTTTTTTTTTTTTGCTATTCTTGCGCAGGCTTTGGGAAAATTCGGATTAAAATGGACAAAAGTATAGATACCATGCCGCAATGAATGTCATATGCTTGTCGAACGTTTGCTGAGCGACAGTAATTCCTATATAAAGACTGGGTTCACGTGTGTAGTACGCTGACGACATGCGGCTGCAGTATCTACCTTCCGTGTTCTTTCATTTCGGGGCTGCACTGACCACGAAACAAGCGAGCGACAGCGCGAAACCAGGCAAAAGCCACCCGCCGCCGCTGAAGCAGATGCGGAGCGAACAGTGAGCAGGTCGCGCCCCTTGCGGCGGCGGAGAGCGTAACTCAAGGAGAAAAGTTCCCATTGCTCCCGCGGCAATTGAGAAGGCCGTAAGAAAGAGCGCGCGCTCTCCCTCGAGACCGGCCGTGGTACAGCATCCCTATAAAATTTCCGAGAACACTGCTAAATCAGCACTGGAGAAATGCGCCAGAACGACGCTGTGTTGTCCGCGAGATGAGGCAGCGGGATCCCGCGAATGACAAATAATGCGCCTTTCTTTTCCAGCAAACCAATAGACCTCTCCTCGGATACGTCACGCGATGAGAGTGACGTCACGGTGGTGACGTTTCCGGTTTGCGCCGCAGACGCCGATGGGCAAAACAGTCACCTGAATGCATGCGCTCGCATAGAGATTCGCTGCGCGAACAACAATACTCTTCATTGCGGGCATTGGGACATTTGCCTCGACCCCGAATCGTAATGCCTACGAGCTGCTGTGCAGTGGGATGCACCAACCGCGCCAAGAAAGGCTCTGGTATACGCTTTTTTCGTTTTCCACGGGACGAAAATCTGAAAGTGTGTGTGCACGCACTGCGCCGAGATAAATGGAAGCCCACAGACCGCATCTGCGGAACTTGCCCATGCTGATTTGTTCTAGAGTTCAGCTAGTTTATCATTCACTGGACTTATTACACTATCTGGTGATTTACATAAAACTGTTTGACTGCAGGTTGTTTTGTACCCATAGAAGTAGGGGCTTTGAGAAGGCAAGCCGTACCTCATTATTTACCTTCTTCGTTAACATTTTTTCATGTTTCCTCAAAAAGGGTGCTCAACTCTGTTGGGTTCATATATATGCAGCTCATCTCAATGGTGAGTAGCAACTAGTAAGGTATGTTGTCAGAGAGTTTAAGCTAAAACTAAGGTAATAAAGATCAAGTAGTTAGAGGGAATAAAAAAATTGTTACGTACACTTTCACGGAACTGGTTGTTCCACTCACAAAGCTGTCAACTAGTGGACCGAATGAGTCCAGATGAAACGAGCATTTCCACTTTGAAGAGTAAATAAGCTACATGCGTGGCTAAACTAAAAGATAAATATTTATTACTGTTAAATGTCAAGCATTACAATAGCGCGTACACTTTGAAACTTGTAGATTACCATTCGAGCTATTACAGCAACTAAAGTGCCAGAACCTTTAGAAAACGTTTAGCGTGCACAGGGATGGTAGAAGGTAATAAACATTCTAATTGTAGCAAACTGGTAGCATAGTACGACTTACAAGTGTAAAGGCTAGACTTGCAAACGTAAAGGCTAGATAGGCAGGGTCTGAAGTGCTCAGGCGGCACATGGGTTGTGAGGCACGTCGCATAACACGGATCCGGAGCATTTTGGAGACCTGACACTGCACGACACAAGAGCACGCTTTCAACTTTGGCCCCATCGATAAGTTGCCGCCGCTGCAACCGCGGTCGGGATAGAACCAGCGACGTCGAAAACCTTATAACACGATCAAAAAATACGAGATCCTATGCTCTGCGTATCGCAGGCTGACTTCACGCGTGAAGGATATATTCTGGCGGGACGATTTGCGCGTACTGCACTTCCAATCTGCCGCATGCATTCATATTCCTGCCTATCAAAGTAACCTGTTAAAACGCTATTGCTCGACGTCACACCGAACACAGCTTACCCGGCCATGCATGTGCAGTGAGCCGCCTGTACGATTCCGTCCTTGTGCAAAAGCGTCCAGGCTTCATATAGCTCGCCGGTGGTCCTCTGCGACGGCGCCACTTTAGCTTTTAAAAAGCGGCACTTTAAGCCAGCGTCGGCAATGAAACCTTGGCGCACATGCCCGTCCGCTGCAAGAACGTAAGCCTTCAACGAGCGATAGGACTTCAAGCAATCCGTGGCGTAGCTAGGGCAGGGCGTCTGAACAAGATACACGCATATGTCACTAAAACGAACATTCGGCCACAATTTGGGGTCATTTTTCCAGTCCTTCAAAACGAAGGGGTCGGGGTATTGGTCCCCGTCAACAACTAACTTTTCAACATACCGCCGGCGAGCGATTTCAGGCAATAACGTCGCGTACTCAGGCAGCTTCATCGGTTTAGAATACACAGGAACGCATTGGAGGCTAGTCGAGACAAGGAATGAGCCTTGGTCGAGACCACGGTGTAAGAAATAATCGAGACACAAGTGCGCGCCGCTGCATTCAGTACGGCCGCGGCCGAGAAGAACGACGGATTTTGCCCATCGCCGCTGCATCGAAGAGCGCTGCTGTCGCCGCACGTGCGTTCCGTGACGTCACGTTGTTTACTCGAGGGAGAGGTCCATTATATAACGCCACCGATCGCGTTCAACGAAACGCTAGTTGTCCTCGACAGGGGTCGCGCGGTGAACCCTGTGCATCAGCAACACTCAAGTTTTCGCTTTTCACGATTGCAGATCATGCGGCCTTTTTTCCCGCATAACTGCGTTCGAACGCAACAGATTACAAAAGAATGGTTGAACTACATAGAGGATGAAAAAATCTGGCTGGGGAAAACTTTTGATGCAAGTGGCATCATTAGGAAATCAGTTAGAGCGAATTAAGTCAACCTGACTTCGAAATAGCCGAGAGGGGTAATGGTGACATTGAAATGCGGTCACATTGTGCTCGACTTTCGGTGACGTAGGCCTAACTTCCGTTGGAGGGTAATTTAAAATGTTTAATGGGGAAGGAGCGGGAAAGGGCGTTATTTGCGTGAGCAAATGGGTGGGAAAGTTTGGAAATGTGTGAAAAGAGGTAATCAAACAACTCCAGTTTGAAAAATGGTGAGAAGACTGCATGATCTGCAGTGGTGAAAAGCGAAAACCTGAGCGTTGCTGCTGCAAAGGGTACACCGCGCGACCCTTGTCGAGGACAACCAGCGTTTCGTTGAACGCGATCGGTGGCGTTATATAATTGGTTTGCTGGAAAAGAAAGGCGCATTATTTGTCATTCGCGGGATCCCGCTGCCACATTTCTCCAGCGCAGATTACGCAGTGTTCTCGGAAATTTTTATAGGGATGCTGTACCTGCTGCCGAGCGCCCCCTTTGTTTGTAAAGAGGGTGTCGCTACGCCCCTGAACTCGAGTCATTTGGTTGGTGGAAACGCGGCAAATGGAACTTGTAGCGACCAAACCGACATCCAGTCTCGGTGTTTCTGCCAATCAGATGACCGGAAGACGGTAAGATATCGACAGTTTTGATAACGACGCAAACTCTGAATACGGAAGATGACGCCACATATCAGATCAGATGAACAGACAGTGAAACACAAGGTCTTCCTTTATCCTAGCTGAATGATCATGCCTTTCAGGACTTTCCATTTACCGGAGGGAAAAGCCTTCACCATGGAAATAATCGGAAAGATCCTCATCGCCGAGGACCGTATTGTGTTGAAGCTGGAGACACAATGGCCGACGAACGTCCCGCTTTCCGACGGTTTGTCCATCGGTGACGACAATGGGTGCCTACTGGTTACGAACTACGAGGGTCTGATCTTGTCGACCGATTTCCTGCGCGATACAAGGATTCAGTCAGTTCAGTCGTTCAGTCGTGTCCGACTCTTCGTGACCCTATGGACCATGTCGCGCCACGCTTTTCGGTCTCTCACTATCTTCCTAACATCACATAACTTCATCTGCGGTGCCTCGAGGATGCCATCTAACCATCGCGTTCGCTGCCTACCCCTTCTCCGGCGGCCCTCAACCTTTCCCAACATCAAATCTTTCTCCAGCGACTCCTCTCTTCTCATCAGATGACCAAAGTAGCTGAGCTTTAACTTTAGAATTTGACCCTCCAATGAGCAGTCAGGGTTTATGGTCGACAATATCGACTGATTTGATCTTCTGGCAGTCCAAGGAACTCTCAAGAGTCTTCGCCAGCACCACAATTCAAACGCGTCAATTCTTCGGCGGTCAGCCTTTTTCCCAGTCCAAATCTCGCATCCATACATCACAACTGGAAAGACTAGCACGAGTTATACGGATCTTGGTTGGCAGACTAATGTCTCTGCTCTTTACTAGGCGGTCAAGGCTAACCATTGCTCTCTTTCCCAGAAGCAGGCGGCGTCTTCTAATTTCATGGCTGCAGTCTCCTTCCAAGGTTCCGATGATGCCCGAGGCTCGCTAAGCCTTGCCACGGATCTCGATTGTGTTACCATGGCAACGGCACCGCCGCCGCCACGTGCCGTCGATGAATTTCCTGGAGAAACACGTGCCCACGCTGCCGAAGCACGCGCCAATGCCTCAGACGCCAGAGAAGAACGCGCTCATACCTCTGAAGATTTCGATGCGTCTGACTGGATTACCCCAAGAGGAAAGGCAAACAAAAGATTCCGGCGACACATTTCTCAACGCTGAAAACAGTCGTAATCAGGGCACCAAGTACACTCAATATCTCCCAGGTTAAACCCTACGAAATTCTTCAAAAAATTTCCTCAGCAGCAGACTTGGCGCCACATGAGCGACAGGCTCTGACTCTACAAATCAAATACCACCAGAATGTCATCCTTCTGAAGACCTCCAACGAATTGACCGCCCGAAAGGTAGCAGCACTTTCCTCGTTATCCATCCGAGCCAAAACTCATAACATCCAATCTTACATGACGGCCCCGGTGGCATCGTGCCGGGGCGTAATTCATGGAATCGAGAAAGGTCTTTCAGAAGCCGAACTTTTAGAAAGCCTTGAATCGTGGCATGCGACAATCCTGTCCGCTCGTATGATGGGACAGACCGAGTCTGTATTAATAACTTTTGAAGGCACCCATGTACCTCGACAAATTCTGTTCCGCCGCGTCTTGTACAGATGCAAGCCTGAAAGACCAAATGCTTTGAAGTGCAGCAGGTGCCGTGAATATGGTCATCGGCTGCTGAACTGCCCTCACCCTCCGACATATCAACGCTGCCCCACCTGCTCAGCCCAGCTCAGCCAACAAGATGAACCACATCGTTGCTCCGCCTATTGCTTCCACTGCGGTGGAACCCACCCAACTTTTGACCTCACCTGCCCTGTACAGAAACAACAAGACCAAAAGAGCCACAAGGCTGCATATGACCGAAGGAAGAGTCTCAGGGAACAGCTGGAACCTTCTGTCCAAGAACAGAAAAAGCCATCTAATTCCCAGCGTCCCACTTCAAAGCGACTATTGACTACGCGACAAAAAATGTCTGGTCACCCTGGCAAGAAGAATACGCCACCCCATCATCCTCCGACTCGCGAGGACTTCCCCCTTCTGTCACATGCAAATCAAGAGACGGCACCACCCCCTCGGACCAATGTCTGGCATCAAGAAGTTCAAGAACTGCCAGCTGCCCCACGTCCGCTTCTCAAGCCAGCTACGCTCCCACCACCGGGTAAGCCGAGCCCGCCACTTCCCATTTCCCCTCCTAAACCTTTCTCTTATACATCTTCCGATGCCACACCAGTTATCACATCTGAGAATTATATGCGCCACATAAAAGATCGAAATGACTCTATTATCTGGTACCTCGCAGAAGAAATTTCCGCCATTCGCCAAGCATTCGAACTCATGCATACCCTCCTTAGCAATCTCCTACAGGATGACGAACGCATGGATTTCCTAAATCATTCTCTTAAACGGCCCCGTCCATCTACATCCTCTGAAGCAACTGCTGCATCCTCTTCTGTCCCTCCCGAGAAGCGCGCTAACGTAGCTTAAAGAATGGCAGGGAACAATCACATACACATTGTACAGTGGAATAGCAGAAACCTGCGTACCAATCGAACACTCTTTATCCAATGGCTCCTGACTTTGCCCTTGCAGCCCCACGTCATTCTCATTCAAGAATCGCGTGCTCTTAAAGGTATTCCGGGCTACCGTGCCCTGCATGCAGCGCATGACAGCGACTGTGCCCCATTAGTGAGCACTTATATTCGTCGGGACATCCGATTTGAGGCCATTGAAGTCCCCAGTCGTCTTGAACGTCACCTTATTGCATTTACACTGTATTCTGATCACTTATCTCGCCTTTTATCCATTCTAAATTTTTATAACCCTCCTACAGAGTACACGTTTTTCAAACCGCTAATGCACTTTACTTCAAGATTGTTTCGAGACTCCGACTTCTTGATAGGTGGGGATTTTAATGCCCCGCACGTTATCTGGGGTTACCCACACACCTTCCGACCTGGCCGTATACTCAACGACGCATTAAACGGAGCTCAATTGACTGTTTATAACACCCCAAACTCCATTGCCCGGGAAGGTTACAGGAACCAACAATCCACCATGCCAGACCTCACAGTGGGCCGCTGACTGCGAGAGGTCACCTGGCAAGTTACAGATGAAAAATTGCTCAGCGACCATAACATTATTAACATCACTGTCCTTAGCCGTACCCGTCCGCGTAAACGTAAAATTTCCCACACAAACTGGAATACCTTTCGCACTATACGCGACACCTTTCATACTACTGGCAGTCTTCAGAGCTGCACAAAAGCACTCAAACATGCTCAGAAACAAGCTACGCAGGAGGGTTCCACTTCAGCCCCGTCAGATAATCCGGACCCTTACCTTCTACGAATCTGGAAGAGGCGGAAACAACTCTTGCGCACTCTTCGCACTCAGGCCAACAATGCTCGCCTCTCCGACCGAGTCACCGAATTGACGCGACAGGTTAAAGAACACTGCGTTACACTTGACACCAATCAATGGAACAAAATTTGTAACACCATTAACGGCACACTAAATCAAAAAAGAACCTGGCATTTACTCAGAGAATTACTCGGGCCTCAACCGGCGCCTGTGCCCACTCTCGAGAAGCACTATTCTCAACTAGGCGCGGATGCCTTAACAGCCCAACTCCGCGATCTCTACATTCCTCCTCCCCTACAAAGCCTTTATACTCCGTACACTGGCGCTTCCAATGTAGAACTCGATCAGCCGTTTACCCGTTGGGATCTCGACTGGGCGCTAGAACAGCTAAAGCGGAAGTCAGTCCCAGGTGAAGACCAGATTACATACTCACTCATTCGAAATCTCTCTGACAAGGACAAAGAACATTTTCTGAGCATTATAAACTTACATTGGGAAAAAAGCACGCTCCCAGCATCTTGGAAACAATCACTTATAACCCTACTTCCAAAGCCAGGCAAAAAACCTGCGCTTCAAAACCTCCGCCCAGTTTCTTTAACATCATGCCTGGGAAAAAAGCATGGAGCGGATGGTGCTCAATCGGCTCGAGACTCATCTTGAATCCATAGATTTCTTTCCCCCTCAACAAATTGGCTTCCGAAAAGGTGTGTCTACTCAGGACCTATTTTTTCTCCTCATGCACGAATTTGACCCTCCGCCCACTTCCCAGATCCAAGCCATAGTGGCCCTTGATGTGCGGAAAGCTTTTGATAACCTTGCCCACGATCCTCTATTAAACATTCTTGCCTCTACTGGCTGTGGTCCAAAGATGTATGGCTACCTCACAGCATTTCTCCGCGACCGTACGGCCAAGTTCCGTCTCCCCGATTCGATATCTGATCCTTTCCCCCTCACACGTGGTACTCCTCAGGGCGCTATTCTGTCACCCACCCTTTTTAACCTTGCAATGGCTCCCCTATCTCGTACTTTAGCGTCTATCCCAAACCTAAAACACACATTCTATGCAGACGACCTTACTCTTTGGTGCACGTCTGGGTCTCCTGGAGCAGTAGAGGAGACCCTAGAGCAAGGTATCGATGCAGTCGTTAGTTACCTTGATAAAGTAGGGCTATCTCCCGCACCTGAAAAATCCGAATTGCTACTGATTGCAAAAACTCGCTATCAACGCCAACATAACCAGCTGATCAATCTCACAATGGCAGGTCACCCCATCCCTCGTGTATCATCCTGCCGGATCCTCGGACTTCATATCCATGAGTCAATCAATAAGGCCAATGTATCTACAACCGTTAAAGTTTGCAATCAGCTTACGCATCTAGTTCGCCGCATAGTCAATAAGCACGCCGGGCAGCGAGAGGGTCAAGTCAGGCAGCTTGTCCACGCATTAGCACTTAGCAAAATTTTATATACGATTCCTTACCTTACACTAACTTGTCGCCAAAGACATCAGATTGAGTTTGCGCTTCACATATTGTACAAGGCCGCCCTTAACGTCCCTGTACATACGTCCACGGAGCGCCTATACTCTACGGGGCTGTTCTTGCCCCTGGGAGACCTCATACAACAACATCGCGACCGGCAAATGGCACGTCTTTCTAGCACCAAACAAGGACATTGGATACTACAGCAGGTTGCACTCAAACCTATAGACCTCCCTATAATTACCCTTCCTTCTTCGCTCCCGGATAACCTCAGAATAATCCCCATTCCAAAAAACGTTGCACCCGACACTAACACAGGCAGACGTTCCGCTCGCGTTTCCAACCATGTTCACCCAACAGATTCCACGATCATCTACACAGATGCATCACGAACTAACGTCGGAGCGGCTGCTTACTCAATTCAGAGCTGTAGCGATGTAGTGACGCATACCCTCGGTCCTTACATAGATCCTCCTCCTGCAGCGACTCTCGAGACCCTACCAATAGTTACCAGTATTCAAGACCTCGCACAAGCCCCCCCCCCCCCCCTATCCCTTCAGGATATACCATATACACTGATTCAATACAAGCTATACGCGCCATTCACACGGGTCGCATTCCTGAAGAACTACACGATGATCTACACAGAGCTCTTACCAAACTACGTCCCCACACTGTAACACTGAGGTGGATTCCTGGTCACGCTGGAATCCCAGGCAATGAGGTAGTGCATCGCCTCGCCCGCGAACTTCAACACCGGGCGCCTGGGATTCCCTGGCCTTATCCACCAACGCGGGACACTACACTTCACTACAAAAAAGAAATCAACGTTCACTACGACAACATTAGAGAAACACTCCGTACACTTCCTCTTCCTGATAAATCTCTCACTACCACGCAAATCCGCATTCTTAGACGCATACAACTAAATACACTGCTTACTCCTGCCCGATCTTTTCTTTACAGAATCATACGTTCCCATGCATGCCCAAATTGCCCAGAACACTATGCAAACTTGGAGCATTGCATCTTTTCATGCCCTGTCGCCCTCCAATCTCCTCACTTTCCACACCCTCCTCCCCCAACGTGGCGGGCTTGGTTAGCCTCTGACCAGCTGCAAGATCAGTTGGCCTTGATGACCCTGGCCCAGGACATTCTTAACGCTTAATGCAATGCGTTAAATAAAGTTGTTTCCTCCTCCTCCTCCTCGACTGATTTGATCTTCTGGCAGTCCAAGGAACTCTCAAGTGTCTTCGCCAGCACCACAATTCAAACGCGTCAATTCTTCGGCGGTCAGCATTTTCACAGTCCAACTCTCGCATCCATACATCACAACTGGAAAGACCATGGCACGAGTTATACGGCTCTTTACTAGGCGGTCAAGGCTAACCATTGCTCTCTTTCCCAGAAGCAGGCGTCTCCTAATTTCATGGCTACAGTCTCCTTCCGAGGTAATCTTGGAGCCCAAGAAGAGAAAATCTGTCACAGCTTCCACTTCTTGTCCATTGATGCTCCAGGACTTGATAGGGCAAGACGCCATGATCTTTGTCTTTTTAATGTTCAGTTTAAGCCCAAACATCTCACTCTCTTCTTGTACGCGCATCAGAAGTCTCTTGAGTTCCACTTCACTTTCTGCCATTAAAGTGGTATCATCCGCATATATAAGGTTGTTGATACGTTTTACAGCAATTTTCACTCCAGCTGAAGACTCGTCCAGACCGGCCTTCCTCATGATGCACTCTGCATATAGGTTAAATAGGCAGGGCGACAGTATGCAGCCTTGCCTCACTCCTTTCTCAATCGGAAACCAATCAGTAAGACCATGCCCAGTTCTGACTGTGGCCTCTTGTCCTTCATACAGGTTCCTGAGGAGACAGATGAGGTGAATTGGAACTCCCATCTCTTGGAGAGCTTGCCACAATCTGCTGTGATCTACGCAGTCAAGCGCTTTCGCATAATCAATAAAGCAGAAGTAGATGGGTTTCTGGAACTCTCTTGCTTTCTCCATGATACAGCGAAGGTTGGCAATTTGGTCTCTAGTTCCTCTGCCCTTGCGAAACCCAGCTTGCACGTCCGGAAGCTCCCGATCCACATACTGCTGCAGCCTTCCTTGGAGGATTTTCAACATCACCTTGCTAGCATGCGAAATAAGCGCGATCGTGCGGTAGTTGGAACAATATTTGGCACTGCCTTTCTTTGGAATGGGGATGTAAACTGACCTCCTGCAATCCTGTGGCCACTGGTTGTCCAAATCTTCTGACATAATGTATGCAGAATGTTAACAGCGTCATGGTTGAGGTTTTGAAGCAACTCAGCTGGAATGCCATCAATTCCGCTAGCTTTGTTCTCAGCAAGGCTGGCTATAAGGCCCATTCAACTTCACTCTTCAGGATGCCCGGCTCGAGATGAGTAATCACAACCGTTTTATGTTGGGTTGGCACATTCGGGTCCTTCTTGTACAGTTCTTCTGTGTATTCCTGCCACCTCTTTTTTATCTCTGACGCTTCAGTGAGGTCGTTGCCTCGTTTGTCCTTTATCACGCCCAGCTTAGCACAGAAGCTTGCTTTGATATCTTTGATTGTCTTATACAGAGCTCTTGTGTTCCTTAATTGGCTGTTGTCCTCAACTGCTTGGCACTGTATGTTCATGAAGGCATTCTTATCTCTCCTTGTTATTTTCTGAACATCCGCATTGAGAACCTTGTATCTTTCTCTTTCCCCCATAACTTTTGCCATCCTCCGTTCCTCAGCTATTTGCAAAGCCTCTTCAGATAACCAGTTTGCTTTCTTGCATTTCGTTCGCTTTGGAACTACCTTAGTAGCAACTTCTTGTATTATATCACGAACATCAGTCCACATCTCTTCGGGCTCTCTGTCTTCTAGATCTAATTCTTGAAATCGATTCCTCACTTCCACAGCATATTCTAATGGAATTTGATCCAGATCATACCTGAAAGGCCTTCTAGTTTTCTGCGTTTTCTTCAATCGAAGCTTAATTTTGGCAACAAGAAGCTGATGATCGGTGCCACAATCGGCCCCAGGCCTTGTTTTTTCTGCTTGTATAGCGCTTCTCCATCTCTGCCGGCAAAGAATATAATGGATCTGATTCCTGTACCGACCGTCCGGTGAAGTCCATGTGTACAGGCGCCTCTTGTGCTGTTGAAAATGAGTATTCGCTAAGGTCAGGTTGTTTTCTTGACAAAACTCCTCTGGCCTCTGCCCAGCTTCATTTGGCTCGCCAAGACCGAATTTGCCTATAATTCCGGATATTTCTTCACTCCCGACCTTAGCATTCCAGTCTCCTATGAGAAAAACGACGTCTGATGATGGGGTGCGGTCTAAAAGGCGTAGGTCCGCATAAAATCTCTCAACGTCAGCTTCTTCAGCAGTAGTGGTCGGTGCATAGACTTGGATAACTGTTATGTTGAAATGGTGACCTTGGATCCGAAGTGAAATCATTCGGTCGTTTTTGGGTTTGTACCCTAGCACTGCTTTGCCCATTCTTCTGTTTACTATGATAGCGACCCCATTCCTTCTCTTGGATTCGTGCCCACAATAAAATACATAATGGTCGCCGGAGTTAAAATCCCCCATTCCGGTCCACTTGAGCTTGCTGATACCCAAGATATCAATGTTCAATCTGTCCATTTCTCACTTGACGACATCCAGTTTACCTTGCGTCGTAGATCTTACATTCCATGTTGCTATGTGATGTATCTCCTTGCAACATCGGACTTTCCGGTCGCTTCCCGACACATCCACAACTGTGCGCCCTTTTGGCTTTAGCCCAGCTGCTTCATTCGTCCCGGAGCTACTAGGAATCGCCCTTTGTTCATCCCCAGTAACATGTGGGACGCCTTCCAATCTGGGGGGCTCATCTTCGGGCGCCATATCTTTAATGGAATTGTGACTGGCCATAGGGTTTTTTTGGCAGGAAATACTGGAGTGGGCTGCCATTACCTTATCCAGTGAATCACAATTTGTCAGAACTCTCTGCCGTGACCTATCTATCTTGGGTGGCCCTACACAGCAAAGTTCACGACTTCATCGAGTTTCGCAAGCCCCTCCGCCACGACAAGGTAGTGATCCATGAAGGGGGATACAATGATAGAGGGATACAAGGATAGAGGGAGCTTTATTTGCCAGATGTAGGGCATTCGTATCTTCACTCTTGTTCGAAGCTTCCGCAAGAGAACTGCTACGAAGCGCAAGCGAGATTTGCGTTGTTCACAACAGAAACATAATCTACATGTTAATTCACATGTTCCCAAATGACAAAGTTCTCGCCATGCCCTATGACCTGTGCGTCCATGCTGTGGATCTGGATGAACCATACAGGGACCGCACAACACCGTTGCGGCCGTCGTCTCAACTCAGAAAGTTGGAGGGCAGCGCGGGGGTCAGCTGTACGAGCAGTTTACTAATGACCGGGGAGACTGTGTTGCCCCAAAGTGATGCCATGCAGTTCTTACATGTTACCTTACCCACGCGCCACTCCTGCGTTGAGTCAGCGGTTGCCTGGCCAGGGTGTTGAAAGGACGCGAATATAAGATTCACTGATTATTTATTTAAAGCAATAGCTGTACGACCGCCATTTAGAGGGGAAGGCAGTATTGGCGCTGTATCGAGCAGCCCATGTCACAGGTAGACGCCTGGAAATAAAATGTCAGTTTCAGGGTGGAGCATGTCCGACAGGATAAGTAATTGATTTTACATCGATCCAAATTTCAGTATTTGTTTCGGAACATGGAACCACCGATCCACGAATCTTGTACGCCTTGATATTCCAGTATTGCGTATCTCACTCAAATTGGTACCTTACCAGTGTATGATAATGAGTATGTATAGAGTCATATTTGTAATTATGGAATTATTATTCGGCAAGTGGCAAAATGTATGTTGCCGATTCATATCATGCACGTGCTTGCTTGACGTGGCATAGTGGCGCCGGTATGGAGGGGCCCAAGAACTTGCCAGTCGATCTGATGATGCACGCCCCATACACGGACGTGCTAGCAGTGTGCAGTTTTCTAAATGCATGCAGAGCCTGCGTCCGGGAGCAGAGCCTCTTTCTGGACTGATCGTTTTTTCTTCGTATGCGAACCGCGGTACAAACTGCGCGTCTTCGTTTGATTTCTCAGTGCGGATGCACCTGACAGTATCAAAGGTTTCTATAGCGTCATATCAATCAGGCGGAGCTTAAATGCCCCGAATGTATCTGAAGTTGCAGCGGTTGCGTAGCGGTAGAACATCCGCCTCGCATGTAAGAGTACCGGGGTTCAAATCCAAGTGCCGCGCAATTCTCCACCGGAAAAAAAAACCGTGTGTCGATGGAATTGCATAATCAGGTTTGGGGTGCGACCTGATGCCGGTAACACCTCCGGCGACACACTCCCTCACCAGAACAGGAGTTGCCCACCCTGGTGCAGTAATTGGCAGCAACCTCTCATGATTAGCTCCATAAAACCCCGGGCCTCAGTCACCAGCGGCTGCGGACTGACCACGGCGGCGATCAGACCTGTGATGCAGCAGGGGGTGCTAAGAATTTCTGGCTCCGCTGGACAGGCCGCCATTGGAAACTGACCCTGGCTAGAACCCTAACTAGTGAAGCTAGTTTAGCAGTTCTGTTAGAGGAATTAGAGGGTATGAAATGGAATGTCATAGGGCTTAGTGAGGTTAGGAGGCCAAATGAGGCATATACTGTACTGAAGGATGGCATGCACTGTGTTATCGAGGTTTACCGGAGAGGAACTAGGAGTAGGTTTCCTTGTCAATATATAGCGAGCAATATAGATGAACTCTATAGTAGTATAGAGAGGGTGGCAGGCATCGTAATTAGGCGTAATAAGCAGTATAAACTGAAGGTTGTACAGCTAGGCCTATGCTTCTGTTGTGGGCGCCACTGAAGACAGCGCCGCAAGCGGCAAGCTAACCAGGGGGACCACCGGTAGACCTAGGCATGGGCGACCGCGCCAGGCAAAGTGAAAACGGGCGTCATTACCTGATGTATAAATAAACAGTTTTGCTTGTTATACCGGCTACGTCCACCACATGGAGGCAGCGGCGGGATAACCAACAGAGCGTGACACCCAGAAGGACAGCGAGCCCAACCAAGCGGCCGCAGCGTCATGCCAGTCACTCGCGGCGCGAACGAAGAGCGCGCGAGCGGCACTCCGAGAATGACGTTCAACCCGCTCGCCGTGGAACTGCCGACAAAGCTCGATTTCCGCAAGCCCGAAGATTGGACACGATGGCACCGCAGGTGGGAACGCTATCGACTCATCTCCGGTCTGACAGGACAGGACGAGACGACGCAAATCAACAAATTACTGTACGCCATGGGCAAAGAAGCGGAGGACGTGCTCGCTGCTTTGAAACTGACAGACGAAGAGATGGCATCATACTCCGCCGTGGTGAGTGCTTTTGAAAAGCATTTGTTACCTCGAAAGAATGTCATCATGAGAGAGCGCGATTTAACTCTCGGAAACAAGAGCAGCGTGAAAACGTCGAGCATTTGCGACTGAACTGTTCAAGATGGCCGAAAGATGCGATTGCGGAACTCTCAAAGACGAACTGATTCAGGACAGGCTCGTGGTCGGCTTGCGAGACGTAAAACTCAGCGAGAGCCTGCATCTTGACGCAGAACTCACTCTCGAAAAAGCAATCACAGCTGCCCGCAATTCAGAGAGCGTGAAACTTCAACACAAGGAAATTCGCTCCATCGAACAGCCAGCTCTTGACATGGGAGAAGTTCGCGGCCAGACAAACGTCAAAACTCGCCGGAACGAAGCGAAGGTGCGTTTCAAGTCGCGCTCTCAACGTACACACAAGACGGGAGACGAACGCTGCTAGTGATGTGGTGGTGTGCGTGACCACACGAAGACACAGTGTCCCGCGATAGACAAGACGTGCAACCAGTGTGGAAAAAAGGCCACTACTCCCGCGTCTGCAAGCCGAAGGATGAGACCTCGAGTATCCGACAACGACCAAAAGATCTCGGAGAGCTATATCTAGGCGAAATCAAAGTTGGAGTGAACACGCCGTGGAGAATTACAGTTACCGTGAACAACTTGCCTTTTACCATCAAGGTCGACAACGGCGCGGATATGACAGCAATCGCACACGACCAGTACGACAGAACCGTCATGGGATTCATCAAGTCAACGCATCAGCTGTTGATAGGCCCAGGCTAGACAGCTACATCGATGCAACAGTCACCTGGCGCAACACTGAATTCCAAGAAGCAGTCTTCATCATCAGAGGATTAAAAGAACCGCTGCTCAGTCGACCAGCTATAGAATCACTTGGGATTCTACAGCTCCCTCTTGAGCTAGACGAAACCCTCGCACAATCAACTGATGTCCCCAACTTGGCGTCATACCCAACCCAAAGCTAACGTCACGGCTTGGAGTCATGAAGACTGAGTACCGCATCAAAGTAAAAAAGGTTGCTGAGCCATACGCAGTCGGTTATCCTAGGCGCGTGCCTCTTCCACTGCTTCCACTTGTGAAGAAAGAACTAGAAAGGATGGTAGACTTGGGAGTCATCCAGAAGATCGAGCGAGCAACCGAGTGGTGTTTTCCAATGGTCGTCGCACGAAAAAAGAACAATGAGCTGCGCATCTGCGTGGACTATGGTCAACTCAACCAACAAATAATACGCGAACGTGTGCTCAATCTCATGCCTACGGTGGACGAGTGTCTTGCAAAATTAGCAGGTGCAACAGTTTTCAGCCGCCTAGATGCACGAGCAGGGTCTGGCAAGTGCCACTGCCCAATGACTCTCGCGAATACACAACCTTCATCACACCAGTTGACAGGTTCCAGTTCCTGAGGCTTCCCTTCGGAATCTCCACAGCGGCAGAGTTCTATCAACGAGAAATGCTCCGTGTGCTCGAAGGACTGGATGGTGTGAGTTGTCTACAAGAGGACATCATTGTCTCAGGGACGACAACTGAGGAGACGAGCACCACAAGAAGTGGACGTGTTTGTAAGCGACCAGAATGCCTGGACCTGTGAGATCAAACCTTTCAAGAAAGGGGGGTGTTGTGGGCGCCACTAGCGACAGCGCCCCAAGCGGCAAGCTAACCAGGCGGACCGCCGGGAGACCTCGGTATGGGCGACCGCGCCAAGCAGAGCGAAGCGGGCGCCATTACTTGATGTATAATTAAACAGTTTTGCATGTTATACCGGCTACGTCTACCACAGCACCCACATGTAGTTGTGATGACCAGGCAGTTGAAAGCTTCTACGCAGATGTAGAATCGGCAATGCGAACAGAAAAGAAAAAAGTATACTAATGGGCGACTTCAATGCGAAGGTAGGAAAAAAGCAGGCAGGAGACCAGGCATTGGCATTAGGACTATGGCATTGGCTTTAGGAATAGCAGGAGGGAGTTAGTTGCGTTTGCAGAGCGCAATAACATAAGGATCATTAATACTTTCTTCATCAAATGGAAGAACCGGAAATGGACATAGAAAAGTCCTAACGGGGAGACTAAAAATGAATTTGACTTCATACTGTGTTCAACCCCCGCCATTATGCAGGATGCAGAGGTAATCGGGAAAGTGCGATACAGTGACCACAGGATGGTGAGGTCCCGAATTAGCCTAAATCTGAAGAAGGAACGCAATAGATTAGTAAGAAAGAAACCCATCAACGAATTAGCGGTGAGGGGGAGGGCAGAAGAGTTCAGGACCTCGGCACAGAATGCATATTCAGCTCTAACCGATGATGGCAACATTACCCTAGAAGCAATGAACAATAATTTCAGATATATCATTACTGGGTGCGCTGTAGAAGTAGGCGGTAGGATAGATAGGGAGGATACCGGTAGGCTGTCTAAGGATACCAAAGAATTGATTAAGAAACGCCAGCGTATGAAAGCTTCCAATCCAACAGACAAGATAGAATTGGCCGAGATATCAAATCTGATCAATACGCGCAAGGCGGCCGATATAAGGAAGTATAACATCGAGAAAATTGAGCATGCTGTAAAGAACGGGGGAAGCCTTAAAGCGGTAAAAAAGAAATTGGGCATAGGCAATAACCAGATGTATGGGATAAGGGACAAGGGGGGCAACGTCATCACGAATATTGACAAGATAGTCAAAGTAGCCGAGGAGTTCTATACAGAGCTATAGAGTAGCCAAAGTAGTCAGGACTGTAATGAGATTGGCGGTAGGGAAAAACAGTCAGACGTTTCACCAGTGACGAAGAACGAGGTCAAGAAAGCATTAGAAACTATGAAAAGGGAGAAATCAGCTGGAGAGGATCAGATAACTACAGATTTGTTAAAGGACGGGGGAATATCGCGCTAGAAAAACTGGCCACCCTGTACACGCATTGCCCGGTGTCATCGATGGTATCGGACCCATGAAAAAATGTAAACATTATCCTAATTCATAAGAAAGGGGACTCTAAGGACCCTAAAAATCACAGACCAATCAGCTTACTGTCTGTTACGTATAAGGTATTTACTAAAGTAATCACTAGTAGAGTCAGGACAACCTTAGACTGCAATCAAGCAAAGGATCAAGCAGCTTTTCGGAAACGGTACTCTACTATCCACAAGGTGATAAAAAAATGCTCGGAATATATATAACCAGCCCATACACATACCATTCATTGATTATGAGAAAGCATTTGACTCTGTTGAAACCTCGGCGGTGATGCAGGCATTGCGAAATCAGGGGGAGACAAGCCATACGTGAAAGTGCTGGAAGATATATATATATATATATATATATATATATATATATATATATATATATATATATATATATATATATATATATATATATATATATATATATATATATATATATATATATATATATATATATATATATATATATATATATATATATATATATATATATATATATATATATATATATATAGCGGCTGCACAGCAACCATAGTTCTGCATAAAGTAACAAAATTCCCATAAAGAAGGTGTTAGGCAAGGAGACACAATCTCCCCAATACTATGCACAGCTTGCTTAGAGGAAGTATTCAGAGACTTGGAATGGGAGCAGTTAGGGATAAGGGTAGATGGAGAATACCTCAGTAATCTGCGATTTTCTGATGACATTGCCTTGCTAAGCAACTCGGGGGATGAACTGCAAATAATGATTCATGACCCAGACAGAAAAAGTAGAAAGGTAGGTTTAAAAATGAATATGCAGAAGACTAAGGTAATGTTCAACAGCCTCGGGAAGGAACAGCAGTTTACGTTAGGTAGCGAAGCACTGGAAGTAGTAGACGAATATGTCTTCTTAGGACAGGTAGTAACCGCAGATCTGGACCATGAAAAGGAAATAACACGAAAAATAAGATTGGGATAGAGCGCATTTGGTAAGCACTCGCAGATTATGACTAGCAGCTTACCGGTATCGCTCAAGAGGATAGTATATATACAACAGTTGCATCTTACCTGTACTCACCTATGGGGCTGAAACGTGGAGACTAACCAAGAGGGTTCTACTTAATTTGAGGACAACTCAGAGGGCTATGGAACGAAAAATGGCAGGGGCAACATTAAGAGATAGGAAGCGTGCAGAGTGGGTTAGAGAAAGAAGTTGCTGACATTCTAGTGGAAATTAAGAAGAAATGGGCATGGGCAGGACACGTAGTGCGAAGAGAGGACAACCGATGGTCGCTTAGGGTAACCAACTGAATTCCAAGGGAAGGAAAGCGTAGCAGGGGGCGGCAGAAAGTTAGGTGGGCGGATGAGGTTAAGAAGTTCGCAGGGGTCAAGTGGATGCAGCTAGCACAAAACCAGGTTAATTGGAGAAATATGGGATAGGCCTTTGCCCTGCAGTGGGTATAGTCAGGCTGATGATGATGATGATAATGATGATATATTTTGAACTTATCCCGTGGAGTGATAACACTAGGAGTTCATGAGGTCGGAAGAAAAGACAGTATCAATCAAATAGAAGACAAATTTAGAACTGTGACCTGGAGCCTTGACCACACGTCATCGAGTACGGCTACACGAGTCTGTCGACACTTAGTGCGTGACACAAAACATCAATAAGCCGTCGTTAATGTTTCATTACGCCCATTGTTTGCCCCATTCTTGCGCAGATAAGCCGCATCGAGGGAGCCTCCCTGCCATTGGAGAGACCGATCGGTTCCCGTGGTCGCGCTAACTTTCCCATGTTGACCGGCCTCACAAGGGAGTTTGCGGCAAAGATTTCCGAATCCGAACAAATCTGCCACGCAGAGGTCACCGACATTGAGTACGCATCGGAGAAGTTTCCGCACCTTGAATTACTCAAGGTAACGTCTCTCATATAAAAGCAACCTTCTGCCGTCATTTCTCACTTATCATGGCCCTCGACTGCTGAACCCAAGAACGCGCGAGTGAATCCCGGCGGCCGTGTTTGGCGTTCGTGTATTGTGCTATGTGAGAGCGCACTTGAGAACCTCATATGGTCGAAATTCCCGAATCCTTCCAATACGGCTTCCCTCATAGGTTGAGTCGCTTCGGTACACTTAATCATACAGGCGACACCAACCAAAATTCTGCGTTTACGCAAAAAGGCCGTTTGTTATGAAGAAAGGCGAAATAATTATTGCACTCATATAGTACAGGCCTGAACCGTGTCATGGTGTAAGGAATATGTGCAGGGTTGAAACGAGGTTGACAGAGTCACCTAGCTCTCGGTTTTCACTGGCTGGGTTTATTTTACCTGCACTGGTGTTACACATCACTCAGTTGTTGGTTTTAGTCTGTAGCGCATTGCAGCCGGAATTCGACTCCGGAAATTCGTGCTGAAGTTCTCGAAAATATGTGGCTTCTGTGACTTGGTAGGTTGGGCTGTCTAGCAGTGGAGATCTAGCAGTGTAGTGATACGGACAACCGTTTGACCTTATGCATTGCTGGAGCGACTCTGAAAAACTTCAGCTCTAGTCTGACTAGTCAGGAGCCTCTTGTGAACCCGAAGAAGTGAGGTCACGCATTATGGATGGCCGAGTGTGGAATGTAGAGCCGCTATCCATTGTCATGTGTCAGGGCCTTTTCTCCTAAAGGAATCATTTTTTTTTTAATTTTCAAATCTAGTCGTGTTATTTTATAGCTCTGTGTATTTTTTCAAGCCAGGCGCCAATGTTTGCTCTCAAACGAGGGTCACCGACCATACAGGAACTTCCGGAATCAAAGCTCCGCCCGGTTTCATGCGGGTGCAGTCTGTACAATAAATCGGTATACCTAATCTCGTTATGAAATTTATACAGGATTTTAAATAGGACCATGTAGTAGAATCCGGTGCAAGCCCAAATGGGGCTTGCCCACATTTGCCCCATCTGGGACCGAGGCAGGTATTACGATGGTTGGCCCATTCCTACTTGCCTACATGGGGCCCACTGGAGCCCCACATCCGTGCTGCCTGGGTGTCAGAATGCTCAGAAATGAAAGGCAATATTTGCTGTTGCTGAGTATCAGTGGGTAAAAATAGAGAAAAAAATATGAAGCTACAAATATATAACAAAAAAAACTGTTATTTGTAAAGCGCTATTGCACCATAACTTTACCGGCGAAGTCCCCCGGCGTTGCAACGAATGCAATCAGCTCGTTCCGCTGAACGCGCACTGGGACGCATCAAGTTTCAGGAAGCGACGTCCGAGCTTACCACTGACGTTCTCGCCGGCAGGCTATAAGAGAAAAACATGAAAGAAATAAAAATAAAGGGAACAAAAACACCCTTCTTCAGTGTTTGCTATGCCTCATACCCTTAGCAGCGGACCTTAAGTCTCCCTCTAATTTTTTTTTTCGCAGCTCTCCCCTGCGTCACATCTTCGTGGCTTTATCCTTCAGCTCCCGCCTTCCTCCATTGGCGTTTTAGGTATATCACCGAGAAGTGTGGCAAATACTGCACTCTCGATTTCTCTACACCAATTTTTGACACAAAATTTGGGGCAATTCTCGGAATGTAAAGGGGGTGTTAAAAGACGCATTTACTCTTAAGGCAAAGCGTGCCACTATTTTTTTCACATAGTCCAAAAGTAACGTAAAGTACTTACAGGAATGGGTGGGCCGGTGAACGAACCTCTTCTTTTAGCCTACTTTTTTACACCTTTCATGTCACCGGTGTACTAAGCCATCTCTAATGGCAAGGCAAAATCTTCGACACATAGATATCTAGGCGGTTACCTAACAACAAATCTCTCGTGAGGTGATCACCTAACTACCATTTCAACTGATTCTTCACGATTACTAGGCTTCCTGCGCCGCAGCCTACATTGTGCTTCTCCTAAAGGGCGTAAGCAAGCCTATTTAAAATTCACTCTCAACTAGAATACATTTCGTCGATTAGGCCTTCCCATAAAATAATACCTTGTTGATGCATATGTATCAATTCAAAACAAGGCCAGTCATTTCATTTCACGCAACCATAGGTACCATTTAAGCGTAGCATTATTACAGCAGGAATTCTTGCCCCCCTCCCCCCCTTCCTTCCTTAAGGCTGCGTCGCGATATTACCCTTCTTTCTCTACTTCTCAGTGCTCTCTCTCACCGTTATCGAACTTCAAAGACCTCTTAATCGTCATGCAGATCATATACTAACTTCAGTTTTGCACGTAGTCATGGCAGCACTCAGCCTTTAATTTATCCGCACTCCCACATGCCTGTGTGACGACCTTTATGTTCCCATCGCCTTGATGCGCAACCACGAAAATTTCCACGATCGTCTAGTCAAACATTTCACCAACCTTACGAAGTTCGATTCTTTATCCTGGTGTAAGGACGTTTGTTTTTTTTTTTTTCTTTCTTTACCTCATGCGATGCCTTCCTTGGCAGTGTTTTCATTTCTGTAGTTGGTGCACGTGCTTTATCCCCTTGGCTACTTTTATGACTTTTATGTATGTTCCGTTTATTTAAATATATTTTCCCTACTCCGTTGTTTCTTTTGTTTTGTTGCGTTAAGAATGAACACAATATATTGCTGTTCTTTAACTCTATTCTTTAGTATTGATACTTTTTGCTGCTGTTTCTGGCGCTGTTATGCATATCTTTATTTCACACCGCTTACACTAGGTCCCCCAGGAGGCATGTAAGATATTATAAATTTTGCACACTGGCAAGCAAATGTGGTTTGTAAACTAAGCTTTAACTGCTAAGCCTCAACAGATCCTTTAGAATTTTACTGTAGAGAAATTTTGAGGCAAACATCTGCATTGAAATTCAATCTGTGAAATGAAAACCAACCAACCCTTCTAGAGCTTTCTTCAACTTGAAAGCTGCTTTACGTTATCACTCACTGTACATTCAAAAACTTGGCCGGGTGCAGATGAAGGCTTACATGAACTTTAGAATATATTTATGTTTAAAACAGAACAAAAAGTCGCATTCTGTTGGTGTTACAGTATATTCTTTCATTATTTTATTTTTGGTCTCGGCCCTTCTTACCAAAATGCAACAGCAAAGAAAGGCGCAGGCCTAAAGGAGCAGGTACGCATGGCATTGCTGGACGTACAGCTAGCTATAAGTTGCAAGTTCATCGGTATCGTATGCGTGCACCAGCTCTTGTTGTCCAGCGTCTTTCTTCAATATTTGTAAGTGGTAAGAACCAACTTTTCCAGCAATTTACAATCTCGCCTTTTTTTCTGGGTGCAAAGCTCGAGATGGTATTGTATGGCCTAGTGCAATGTGACGTTCGATGTCACGAGCGCAGGTTCCATGACACACTATAGTGAAAGAAGCCACCAGTTGAGTGATGATCCGGGATGTGAATCGGTGCTTAAAACCTTAGCATTTAGGGTTAGCACACTCAGGGTTAGTGAACGCGCCACGGAAGTTGCCTTCGCCAGAAGCGTCCCGTCAGATACGATATAGCGGAGACTTGAATGCGGTGGTTACGAGAACGAACTGAAGACTTTATGCACAGAAAGTTTACGATATTTGCAGGAGAGATGCCAGGTGGATCCGACGAAAAAGAAAAGGTTCTCTTCTCGGCATTTCCGAAGATGGAGAACATCTAAACCAAGCTCGCAGAGCTTACTCCGACTCTGAGCCTCGGTTGTACCCGCCCATAAGCCCACATCCTGAAAAACCCAATAAATATATCCATGCAATATAATTCGTTCACAACACGTAACATGCCTCTCTAATGCTTGAAAGGTACGCAACCATCTCCCCAAAGTGTAACACACAAAAAAGGCAACAAATTCACTTCGAATATACGAATTTCCATGGTGGCGATTGCCACCTAATTGGCCCACCCCATCGTGAGCCGCAGCAGCTTTCCCAGCGCAGTAGAAACCTTTCTCTGCAGCCATAGCCAAGAGAAGCCCCTGTGGACAGACAAACCCATTACCACGGCGTTCGAAGTTTCGTTGACCGTGATGGCTCCAATACTAAGGCATTTACCACATCCAAAGGACCAGAAGTCGTCGCTGTGCCTTTTCGGCCCTAATCAGCCAGGCCATCATTGAATGCTCATTACGATCGTCCCCCAAAGGCACATGCCCGATCGCTACACTTCACGGTGGTTTCTCCTTTGATGGACAACACCAAACTATAAAAGCTTCATCAGCGCTCAATAGCATCTATAAAGCACCCCTTAACCTCCCTTTACACACTTCAAGCAAGAGGCTGTACGACACGGGCTTTTTTCTTCCCCTCCCCACATTACTCGTTCTCCACAGAGACAGGTAGCTGGCTCGACTGTCTGGCACTTTGCAGGGTCGCAGGCTCCTAGAGAAAGCAAATCTATCTCCTATCAACCTGCCTATCTGCACCCCTTCCCGCCAACATACGCTTCGCCCCTCTACCCCATCATATGGCCCCTGGCATGAATAATGATCGCAGGGAAGCTCAGGCAGCTCACCACTGTCCTCCCTTATCAACACAGAAAGTAGCATTACAGACGCCACCATATTGGACACAGGTTCTGCGGCATATGTAATCTTCACCCCTTAGGAGGCGGACCCTTCCCTTTATACATGAGGCCCATACAACAATCCTACCTCCATCGCTACTCTAGAGATAGTGCCTATCATTCATGCCATCATGTCCTTCTCTGAACTTCCTCGCACTTCTTCGTACACCATTTACACTGACTCAATGGCGGCTATTCGGTTGCTGCAGCGTCGCCTAATTCCTTCTGACCTAGAACGGCATTACACCACGCCTTGCGTTCGTTGGCTCCATCGTCAGTCACGATAGGGTGGGTCCCTGGCCATGCAGGGATCACAGGAAATGAGCCCGCGATATTCGCATGCGGGCGCCTGTGATCCTTTGGTCAAGCCCTCCCACATATGGGATGACGCGTTGACCTATAAACTCACAATTAAGTAACACTACCGCCAACTAAAAACGTCATTTACGCACGTACCCCGCCCCCATCGGCATCTCAACATTGCTCAAGCACATATACTTGGTAGGATTCAAATGAACACTCTTATGAAACCGTCGGCAGAGGTGGGCATTTGACCTCAAAAACCTCGACCTCACCTCAAACTCAAAAAATATTTGGCGACCTCACTCAACCTCAACCTCATCAATTGAGGTTGAGGTCCCCCAGGCGACCTCACCTCACTTTTCAGGTGACCATTGGCGACCTCACTCAACCTCACCTCAAACTCAAAATGTGAGGTTGAGGTCGGGCGCTCGACCTCAAAAAAAAAAAAAAGAATAATTAAATTAAACCGTAACTTAAAGCAAATATACATTTCTCGGTAATCCTGGGGTATATATAGGCTAGCCAGAATTTTGTCGTATGAAGGCTGTATTTTACTCCTAATTTTATACTACAATTAATATCCTGGATAAAAGCAGAGAAACTCTGGACACTACATGTCCAACACTGCACTAAAGTGGCAATCCTCTCCCCCTCCTCGCCTACCCTTTTGTGGTCGGTTTCAATCTAAGGCCTACATGGGTACCACGTTACTACGCATAGGCCCATAATACAATACAAAGAGTTTATCCCATCTGACCCACGTGAATAAGTTTCGTATTAGAAATAAAACAAGCCAGTTCTTACTATAAACTGAAAAGACAAATGCTGTTGACCCTAGTGACGACGACAACAATGACGATATGCTCTTTTTCTTTTCTTGCCACATAGCGCTAAACAGACAAGGACACAGCGAGACACACGTCAGACTAAAGTTGAGAGTTACAGGCTCCAGCTTCTTTGCACTCTTTTTCCCTAGTTAAACTCCCTGACTTTCCGTTTGATTCTCTTTCTTGCCTTGTACTGTTTTTGTAAGGAAGCGAGGGAGTCAAGTTGGCAGGCTACTATACAGAGGGCTATCAAACAGCCCTTTCCTGTGCCGTTTCTATGTGTTCCTATGAAACAAACACTGCAAGCAGAAGTACAGTTTAGAACGACGACTAGCCGACTACGAAGAGCTCAGACCTTGTCAAGGCCGCATCGTTGACTCAAGGCGAAGCCGACATGCGGATCGCTGTGGTGCAAAATGTGGTAGTTCAGCAGCGCAACGGTGACGAAAACCAGGAGCATGAGAAGGAAGGGCGTCCAGGACGGGACGCCCGGTCCTGGTTGCGTGGTCGTCGCGTTTCTTTTGTCGCTCTACTGACCCTGACCGAAAAGCGTTAACGGCTTCATGGAACACACTTTGTGTTCTGGGATAGAAAAACTTCAGTTCCCACCGCCAATTTTGGCGCTTGTCTTTCTTCTTATTGTTTCTTACGCTTTTACCGGCCTCTCTTCTGTTCTGCGACCACATGTTGCTGTTTTCCCGACTGTGGCCTCTAGTTGCGGCGCTGCCGCTGCACCCAGAAATCTCCCGGTTCCCTCCTTTTGGGGTCTTTCTTAGCTGACCCTCGGTTTGCTGTGTACGATCCCTGTCATCCACCCTCCTTTTCTCCTCCTCCTCCCTTCCTTCCCGCTCTTGCGCCCCCCCCCCCCCCCTTCCCTCCTAAAACGACGACACGCCCGCTTTGGTTCTTTCCATCTCCACAGGACTCGTTCAGGCATCCGACCGTATCGCCTGTCGCATAGGTTCCCGGCTTGCGCACCCTTCTTTAACTTGCGTTCGGACTGTTCTGCTTTTTTCAAACGATGTCCATATTAACGAGACACAAATACATGGGCCGAATAGGCTGTCTGCATTCATCCCATCTCCATTGTTCAGAGAGCGAGTTTCTATATTAACGATACATAAATACATTGAAAAATCTTCGCCCCTAGAAAAACTGTCCATAATTCGGGTCCTCCATATTAACTGATGTGATATTAACGGGGCACAAATTTTCCGTAAAAGCCACTCATGAAACGACTTGTGAAGACTAAATCCCCAACAAAACAAACAAAAGAGGAAAAGACAGCAAAACACCAATTAATCATAAAACTCGGCCAACGCCGCATAAACCTTCAGAAAATTTCGAAGAGGAATGCTGTTTATCTTATGAGGTCCCAACCGGCCAATCCTGGGCGTTAGTTTATAATTCTGTGATCCCGTGGCGTATTGCAAGAATTGGCGAAATTGCTTCTTCGAACACCACGCTTACATTAAAAAATTACAAGGGTCGGAACTGCTAGGAAAAAGGGTAAACGTGAACCACTTTGCTGTCGCGAACATCGGCTCGCCCGTCAAATTTCGCCGGAGCAAAATGTCCTACTCTCACCCCCCTACACACACACACACACACACACACACACACACACACACTCACACACACACACACACACACACACACACACACACACACACACACACACACACACACACACACACACACACACACACACACACACACACACACACACACACACACACACACACACACACACACACACACACACACACACACACACACACACACACACACACACACACACACACACACACACACGCACGCACGCACGCACGCACGCACGCACGCACACACACACACACACACACACACACACACACGCGCGCGCGCGCGCGCGATATAAATACTTGTACGTCCGAACCGAATACTGGATGCCATTTCGCCAACAATTCTGAGACGAGCTTCTTTGTGGTATTCACTTGTTTTCCTTTGAAGAATGAACTAATAAATTGCACGGTGCTGTCTCCGAAGCTGGTTCACCGCATGCACCGTAGGTGAATCTAGAGAAACCGTTTCCCCGTTACTGTCGTATAGTTACAGCACATAAACGTAAAATAAAGGCAAGAACAACAGAAAGGAGGCGAGCAAGCAGCCCGGAAGGACCGCACCCCCCGCTGTGCACGCGCTCCTCCCTTCGCAGTCCGTCTGTAGCAGACATGGCAAGAATTGAATTACAGTAATGAAATTACTGTAATTGAATTACTTTTCTCGGTAATTTGGAATGTAATGAATTCCTTTCTCGGGTTGGTAATTTAGTAATGTAAGGAATTACTTTTTGGCAGTAATTTCGCAGCAAAAGTAAATAATTCCTTTCGAAATTACTTTTACTAAAGTGCGCCACTACTCCTTCAATAGTCAACGAAGTAGAGTGCCGCGAAAGCAAGAACGACGTGCGGCAAACGAAGCCAGCGTATCGGATCGGCAAAGGGGGACAGATTAAGCATAACAGTGCGTCTTAGACCTCTTGTGTAGCAGGGGCAACCATTCTCCAAGTAGCAGGATACAAGGCGTCAAGGGAATGCCGAAGGGAGAGATGGTGCAAGAAGGCTGGAGCTGAAAACTAGTTGCGAGCGCGGCGCAGCGGCACTCCCTGCTGCGTCGGCTAGGGCACAGTGGTGTCTGGTTACACTCACCACCACGGTGCGAGGGAGGATTGGGGCTGGGGGAGATAGGCGGAAGGGTCCATGACGTGAGGCACCGTGGCTTGAGCATTACTGAGCAGTGAGCATAAATGTGCCGACGTCGATTCTTGGGACTGCGGAGCAATAAATAACCTAGCTTCTTCGGGCCCTTCAAATGGCGGAGACAGCTCCGTGCCAGCAAGACGCTGGGTTCGCCGGTCATTTCACGACTGTTCGACCACGTGTTTTTTTTTTTTTTGTAATGGCCCGTGCTGCAGGAGAGAGGGAAGGAATAGCTCTCTGGGACAGAATTTGGCGGGAAGACGAAAGAATGTGTGTCCTTCGCGTCCGAAGAACAAGCTTTTGTTTTGTTTATTAGCTTTGATTAGTTTTTGCGTGGATCGAAACTAGAAAGTAATTTAAAAGTAATTTAATTTCTCAGTAGAAGTAATCGTAATATAATTCCGTTACTTTTTAGGAGCAGTATTAATTACTTTTCCTAGATTTTCAGCAAAGTAATTAGTAATGTAATTTAATTCCTTCTCAAAGGTAATTTTGCCATGCATGGTCTGTAGGCATCTGGTTTTGCTCATGCGGTGAATGCCCAACTGTCACCAATACACACCAAACGGCAATGGCGTATGTGTGCCAGCTCCGCTTTCAGAGACTAGATCGCGCTTTCCAATACTTGCAAAAGAAAAAGAAAAAAAACTAAATGACCGCGCGGGTAAGTGGAAAGGAGGGTTGGGCTATGGGCCTCTGAAAAAGAGCCTAATGTGAGGGAAGAAGCCTGTTCTCTTTTCGGCAGTGTACGAACTTAATTGACATACAAGAAAATATGTATAAATAAATACCATGTTGACGAAAGTAATAACAAATATCGCACACTAAAACAGAAGAGAACTGCGCTTCCCAGAGCTTATAGAAGGTTTGAGACATCGACTTAATACGGCATTCCTCAGTGCTAGCATGTAATTGGCTTCACATCACGTACATTAAAATTGATTTTTAAAGAAAAAAACAAATATCTGAAAAAATTATTCCGACATCTGGCCACAAAAATTTTCATCCGATTGATTTGTCCGTCTCGAGCAGACGGGAGCACAAAACAGACACGTTCAGTTCGCCACACCAATTCGTCCGTCTAGACACCAAAATGTCCAGCCGGAAACCATCTCAATACTTTCTAGCTCATAAAAACATGTAGGAGAACGCTGTTCTCTTTTTTTTTTTCTGCGCCTAAATAAGAGATTTCAAGAAAAACCTGATATTATGAAGTTAAGAATCCCTTACTCTCCTCCTTCCTCCTGCATTGCTTGATTTCAATAGAATTTGAGAGAGAAGTAAAGGGCCTTAGCGGAGCGAAATCATTTTTTTTTTTCATTGCGCTTGACTGCATACAAGCCCCATATATTTTTTTGTCTGTTCTATCTCGGCAAATGGTTAACAGGCGCATGCGTTTTCCTGTATACCAGTTGCGTCTTATAAGATGTGCCGTCCATTTCATCCCATTGCAGTTGTTCGGGGCCACCTGTGAATCTGTATAAGAAACAAGCAGCACAAGACCAAAGAGAGGTTGTTCTGGAAAATACAAGAATATAAATTTACAGGACCGAAATATAGAACGATGACGTACAATTCGAAAGGGAGGACTTCGATAAAATGCCCAGATGGTATTGTGCCGGTTTTTCTGGTTTGTTCATGTTTTTTTTTTATCTGTCAGTATCACGTCCCCTAACAATTTCGCTGCACCATTACCTGTTAAGCTTCCGTGTAATGTACAGCAGGGTCCTTTATCGAATGTAAGGCAGCAGCCGTTATAGCGCCTGGAAACATGCACAAGACACAGTTCTGCTCCGTGCCGTCTGCGAAAAGACAATTTGCTTCGCTTTTTAGTTTGCTGCTTTCTTTGCGGCCTCCGACAAAAGCACCGCAGGTCAACGTGAGTTATGTACTTTGCGCGCTCCTGGGTGTTTGAGCCTGCCGCAAGCATCGGCACAAACAAGTCAGAGGAAACGGGGGTGGCTGGCGGGGGGCATGAGGAGTTCGTGAAGTAAAAAAAAAATATCACCTTCCAAGTAGACCAGAGGGAAGCGGTCTCGGGCTGCGGACATTACGGTGGAATGCCGAAAGCTGGGCAGGGGCTGCCGCATCCGGTCGTCCGATTGGGGGGTAACCAAACACCGAGAGTCGGCGGGAACACCGCAGCAGTACGCTCGAGCTCAGCGTCAAAAGGGGCGCTCTTCGAAGAAAGCCGCGGCAACAGCAAAAAGCCTGGACCTCACAATTTCGACCTCACAGAATGACGACCTCACTCAACCTCAAACTCACGCGTGAGGTTGAGGTCCAATTTCGTGACCTCACTCAAAAGATTTCGAGCTGTCACCGACCTCACCTCAACCTCACCTCACTCCGTGAGGTTGAGGTCATTTTGAGGTTGAGGTCGACCTCATGAGGTCGAAACCTCATGAGGTTGCCCACCTCTGTTCCCGACACTTCCATTTCCATCTTCGTTCAGACCCTTCCTATTCCAACTGTCCTGCGCTGTATGCCAGTCTTGAACACTGTCTCTACTCCTGTCCAGTCGCCCAGTCCAGTCACTACAACCCCTTCCCTTCTCCTCTCTCCTGGAGTGCTTGGTTCTCATCGGACAGATGGAAGACCAGCTTGCCTTTGTTAATCAGGCGAAGGATATGTTGAGTGCTTAATTTGCGCTCTTGAATAAAGTGTTTTTCTCTCTTCTCTTTAAACACTTTATATAAACCTGTTTCGTACAGGCGACTAGTAATATCAGGAACTCAGTATATCACCTGAAATGTGTCCTGTTTGGGGAGGAATTACAATAAACTAGTTGAACTTTTTTCGCGGAAGTTACGCGTAGATGTTTTCACGTCCCAACACATACAAAATCAAGCCTCCGCCATCACTATACATATTTTTTTTAAAAGAGAGACAGCGACATGCGCCATTTTTGCAACAAGCAGTTGGGGTGTGAAGGCACCAGAAAGATACAGAACGGTTGCAATATATTTTAGGAAGAAAAACTGAAATTCGTCAGCTTCCGTCACATGTCGCCCAACGACCTCAGCGCCCGCTGGAGCCATTTGAGTTTTTTTTTGTATCAACATCTTAAATATGCAAATGTACCGAGTAGCTTCGGCTATATTACGTGACATGCTATCAATATAAATTTCACAACAAGTCTTTACTAAATTAAGCCTACAACGCACGTCTTCCCATCGTCACAAAACCCATACCCAAACGCAGACAGAGGTGAGCGAACCAAGATCTCGGAACATGCGCAGTAATACACATATTGATTATCTTGACATTTGGCCTTGAATACCTCAACCATCCAAGACACCATCAAAAATGTAATTTGCCACTCCCACCATTTCGCGATTTATTGCGCGAGTCATCTCGTGCTCATGAAAGGCCGGATGTGGTAAGCTATTGCAGATAACGGTGTGATCAATTTCATATAAGAGCTAACCACTATGAGCAGCAGCGAGGAAATTTAGAGGCAAAATCATGCGATGTTTGCCTGGCCCCGAATCATTGGAATAGTTTATTCCTGAAAACTGCGCAGGGCCAATTGAGAAAACAATGAATAGGCTGTACAAACTGGTTGAGTGCACTCACCGGATAAGACCGATAACTCCCTCCGGGTGTAATTCGGTAATGACCACACGTTGGTCCTTGGCGAAGTCTCCGTAAAACATGGCCCTGAACACTTCGTTTTGCAGCGGTAAGATCAACCGGTGGACCTTGATTGACGTCCGGGTGTCGGGAAATCGGTCACTTTCAACGACAATCTCCACGTCAGCAAGGTCCTCTGTCAGCAACCTTGTCAAAGAGTGCTGAAAGTGAAGGTCATATGTCAGTAGTTTATCACAAGTAATCTATAAGCATGACGCAAATGGCTCGTTCTCTATGCCTAATCACATTGAAACTCAGCTTATGTAGACAAACCAGTTTTCACGAACCTATTGAGAATTCTATCCATTTTATTCTGTCCGAGATACAACCCCGTAGCTCGGATAGAGAACGTCAGAAAACTCCCTGAGCGTTTAAGCACTTCGTATTGCTGTAAAGCGTCACGCCTGAGCGCGTTCTGTAAGGTTTACATAAACCATGGAAACTAACTCCTTAATCACAATACCGTTCAATAGTAGGGATGAGATTTATAATAGCGGCTTCAATCACAACTAGTGATTCTGTTATTTATGATTCTTAGAGCTTCCAGTTTCGGGACCTTCGTGTGGCTTAGATTGCACCTGCTGCTCATAACTAGCTTTTTAAGGTGTATAACTACGACAGCCAATTGGGTTTTTTTGCTCTTCGTTGAGATCTTCAGCACCAACGCCTTATAATGGGTGCCACACCGCCTGATACGGTAGAGTATCTCAACAAGTGTACTTGAGGGGAAATAAAGTGAGGCTTTATAGACGAATGCAAGCACATACTTACAACATGTGAAACCACGAGCATGATAACATAGACCTGGTTAAACGATGATACCATCATCGTATCAGCCCCCTTACACTTTATTGCGAGCAATTTGCCCCAACAGTTTCTGGTGAAGTGATGATTATACTTCATTTAATGGCCTTTACTGGATTATGAAAGCTGTGGTATGTGAGGTCAATTCCCGAAGAAAAAATTCTATTCACCGTTGTATCGTTCTCTGAATAAAATAAGGTTTGTCACTGCGGCCCAAACGCTAATGCAGGCACAAATAGCGAAGCTGTGTTTATTAAAACAAATAACGTTGACGGTAACAGCAAGGTCGTATTTGTGATATCGCTCAACGTGAAGATGGGGGGGGGGGGGGGGGGGGGGCAAACGTTTGCCATCACAAGCGAGTCAGCAAAAACGAAAATATGGCAGGCGCGCTAAAGAAGCTTACCTCGTGTAGTTTGTCAGTCTGGGTACCAAGGCTGCAGTTGCTGTTCGTGTAGAAGCCGGAGTAATCGCAGTATGCTTCCCATGCAAAATGACAGAAACAAGCAGGGATGGTATAATGTGAGATGCTTTACAATGCGAGATGTCTGGTACAATGTCAGCGGGTGCACGCCTGACAGTTTACATTTCCTCTCACATGCCGTGTAAATAAATGCACTTTAACTGAATCCATCGAGAGTAACTGGATGTATCTTCAGATGAAACTGCAAAGCATTTTGATTGGCTCCATAACCGTTTTGTATTTGCTTCGAAGGAACGTCATTGTAGGATTATAATTTACATTACGGCACACCTTTGCAACTATACGTGGCCTATACATGCTTGAATATTCTTGTTCCCAGCATTTGCCTTTTTTCTCTGTCAAGGAAAGGTATCCATTATGATTCCCGCCTTTGTTCGTATTTCACTTACAGTTGACACAGATATTTCATTGAAGTCTCGGGAGAGCGCTGCTGTTCGAGAATTTCTTATCCTAGATAACGCGGTCAGGATGGTGCTGGAATATGCAAATCCGCAGCTCCTCTCAGCGGACCAACCCTGCGCGATCAAAAGTTTTCACTTGGCTGAACTAATACGCTGAGTTTCAAGCGCGCATATGAACAATTCAAGCAGACGATATTAATCGTTGGGATTCTAGGGGTTTACGACCTTTGAATAAGCTCATGCACTACTGAGCCGCCCTGGCACACTGATATCCCAATAAGCATGAAGAAGGCTCTTGATTATGTCATGTAAAGGCTCTACTTAGCCACCACTCTTGATGCATGTTACCGTAACCATATTAATAAATTAACTCGAAAGTTATACACGCTTACACGATTGTCAGGTCACTTGTTGTTACTTGGCTCAGGATCATTCGCAATACAATATATTTTACCAGATTTTTCTATGCGCTTTCGTAGCTGAAGCAGTATGCCAGGCTCTAGAAAGAAAATCTAGCACCTCTCACATTAATGTCTCTTTACTGACACAATGATGTGGACAAACCCGGTACGGCGAGAAGAGAAAAAATAAAAACGTTATGATGCTTACGCGCTTCTTTCTGACCCTTGGCGAGCGTGAAAAGTCTCGTCATGTATCATGGACATCATTGTGAACTGGCAGTAGCCTAACATTAAAAAAGAAAAAACGCTGCGGCTGGCTTTTGGCGAAATGTTCAAAGCATGCGGCATCCATCATGCCGTGTACCCTTCCACCTCGAAACATAGTCACCGCCGCTATATGGCCGCTTGCGTCGTAGGGTGCCAAGGACAAGTTAACAATTTCTTTGTTCGACTGTACTGTTCTCTTTCATAGCCGCATGAAACGGGGCTATGGTGTGGTTGGTACGGCCCAGACGATCAGGTGCATACATGCTCTGGTTCATGAGAAACGCCTTTCGCTCTACACAGGCCGCTCTGCCGGCTCAAGCTGAATTATATATAGAGTACAGCCAACTATGTGCGCTCTTATTTTGCACAAGTATAAAAATTGCACGCCCGTCAGGCAACTAAAGGTAAGGATGGCAAACTAGCGCTCACTTAAAGCGTCGGTTATATATCTCAATGAAAAGGGCCATCTACTTTCAAGAGGAAACTTTCAGCAATAGATGACATTTGGCGCTGATTACTAAGCAGCCGCGACAATAGCATTTCAGTCATTATGCACCGCGTGTTGTTGAGCTGGCACGCAGTGCGCTTCTAATGTGCGATATCCCACTGCGCCAACCTAGCAAGCTGCAAGCACGTAAGGCTATTGGCAGTTGAGAACGAGATCACCGTGCCTTCAATGGTATCTGTACATAACGACGAACATCGAAACTCCTTCCAAGGCAAAGTTCGAACGTTTCCACAGTCCCAGCTTCAACCTTCTGTGCGACTTTCCAGTACGTGGACTCAGCATTACGAGCGCGACTTATCAGCTCAGGGACAAGCATGCATTGAACGCAACCCCAGCTGCCCATGCACGGCCTGCGCAAGGTGCCTGTCGGAAGCACTGTCCCTCAGAAGGGTTATTCACGCTGCCTACACCTGTTGCGGTTTCGTGTATTCACATGCTAAAGCTTAGTTGCATGTAAATCGTGTAAAAAGCTCCACGAATTCGCGCTGCACCCGCCAGGCTGTATCGACTGCTCTCCGATTTATGCATGTCAGATGATGCCTGACATTGGTTTATTTATTGCTTTTTACAAATCGTGACAACCGTGAAAGCATTTTCAGCGCCTCCTTTGTAATTCGTACACAACACAGATTAAAGCAGTGGATCCATACTGACTGCATGCATTCGGATGCAGATGGCGGCGATTTGTACTACCCAGCAAAGAGGACGCTTTTTAGCATCGTTTTTGTGGCGTCCCACGGGCAGCGCAGGTCTCCCGTAGCGCGATAATACACGAACACCTTGCTCACTGGCTGGCTCGTATCTGCTCCGATGTTCCTCTCTGACCCGCCGCGGTGGCTCAGCGGTCAGGGCGGTCGACCGAGGAATGTGGCATCTAACCCGACACCTGCGTCCGCTTTCGATGGAGGCGAAAAGCAAGGCGCCGATGTTCTGTGCGATGTCAGTGCACAATAAGGAAACCGATGGGGGGTAGAATTTTTCACAGCCCTCCACTACGGCGTCTCTCGTAGCCTGAACTGCCTGAACCAAAGATCCTCTCGCTGCGCTTCGTTGTTGGCGCTGTGTAATGGTACTGCAGGGAAGGTCTCCAAAAAAGTGAAAATAAAAACTGTGCGGATGTTTTCTTTAAAACAAGAGAGGCAGCTTCTCGTTTGAAAGCATAGTATTGGCCTGTAATTTTTCGGCCTAAAGCTGATGGAGCTGCTGACATCACCCTTCACTAGACACGAGCTTCAATCGAGGAATCGTCACAGATGCCAATAGCACCAAGAAAGATAACTGCTTATAGCGCAACAAGCCGGGCAGCCATGCGCACAATCCTGCGGCCGAAAAATTTCACGTTAGCACATCGTCACTGACATTTCGTAGCAGTAGTTCTTACTGCGCCGAATTGATGCCTGGTAATAATTATTTATCGACGTTGCACCGGTGAGCCAGTGATTCGTTCCACCATCAGACAACCGTAAGTCCAGCTCGTGCTGCAGAAGCCCATTATGTGGCCTTTTTTTAACCAACATTTTTGGTTCATGGCACCTTTTCTCAAGCTTTTCACCCCAAAAGAGCTGATCATCAGGCCGTGGGAAATCTTGTACCATTTGGAAACCGGTGGATACCCGGCATCCTGATATTAGCACCATTCAATAAGATCTTGTCCACATTGACGAATATGGTGCGGAACCTGGCTTATGTCACTATATAGCACTGAAACTTGTTTCCATCAGCGGCGTAGCCACCAGAATAATACACAATTGCCTCTAATCCTAAAGTACTATTGACACCTACAAATACCTTGGTGTCCACTTAACATTTAACCTGGTCCCATCACATATATTATGTTAATAATTCAGCAAATCAAGTTGTAGGGTATTTACGGCGTAACCTTTCAATAGTCTCCTGATGCAAAAACTCTTCCTTACCTAACTTTTATTCGTTCAAAAATAGATGTTTTCATGTGCTGCGCATGATCCCTTCTATGCTACTTTTAATCAACACGTTAGAATCTGTCCTGAACCGTGCTGCAAGATTAATTTGTTCTGACTACTCTTATCACACTTTCTACAATAAAATCTTCATCATCCCACACTAGTCTATCGTCGAAAAATTGCCTGTCTTTCCCTGTATCACGGATTTTATCATACCTTCGACCACGATGCTATTCCGATTACACGCGCTCATAGAATATCCCGCAACTCCAACCCAAATGCAGTCTACCCTGAGCAATCTCGCACTGTAACATATCAACAGTCCTCAGAACAGCCAACGACTGGAATGAGCTTCAATCCGAAGTGGCAACCATCATCAATCACTCATATATGCCATCGAAGATCATCTGTATCCGCATTAATATTGTTTTGTTAGCCCACTCCTCACATAATGTCCTTCATCGACATTGAGGAATAGAGGAAAAATGAAGTAAATAAATAAAATAAAAACATTTAACTGAATTAGCAGAAACGTTGCTGTTTGCATAAAGTAATCAATTGATTGCAAGATTACAGAGGAACGTAATTATTTAGAAGTATTGATTTGCGTACAATTATGTATGGACCCCCCTTCATGGATCACTGCCTTGTCGTGGCGGAGGGGCTTGCGAAACTCGATGAAGTCGTGAGCTCTGCTGTGTAGGGCCACCCAAGATAGACAGGTCACGGCAGAGAGTTCTGACAAAATGTGATTCACTGGAGAAGGTAATGGCAACCCACTCCAGTATTTCCTGCCAAGAAAACCCTATGGCCAGTCTGAAAACCCAACATAAGACGATTGTGATTACTGATCTCGAGCCGGGCATTCTGAAGAGTGAAGTTGAATGGGCCTTAGCCAGCCTTGCTAAGAACAAAGCTAGCGGAATTGATGGCATTCCAGCTGAGTTGCTTCAAAACCTCAACCATGACGCTGTTAACATTCTGCATACATTATGTCCGAAGATTTGGACAACCCTGCAGTGGCCACAGGATTGGAGGAGGTCAGTTTACATCCCCATTCCAAAGAAAGGCAGTGCCAAAGATTGTTCCAACTACCGCAAGATCGCGCTTATTTCGCATGCTAGCAAGGTGATGTTGAAAATCCTTCAAGGTAGGCTGCAGCAGTATGTGGATCGGGAGCTTCCGGACGTGCAAGCTGGGTTTCGCAAGGGCAGAGGAACTAGAGACCAAATTGCCAACCTTCGCTGGATCATGGAAAAAGCAAGAGAGTTCCAGAAACCCCTGTACTTCTGCTTTATTGATTATGCGAAAGCGTTTGACTGCGTAGATCACAGCAGATTGTGGCAAGCTGTCCAAGAGACGACACCGCTCAGCGAACCATGTTGAACGCTCTTCTGACCTTTCAGGCACTGTCATGCTGGCTGCCTGCCACCACATGTCCTTCCTGGAACCTAACTGCGCCTTCCTGCTTCGTTCCTGCTCCCGAACTTTTTCACTGGATTCCTTGGACAGCACCCGATCATGTGCCCCGGCACCGCATCCCAAACTTGGCGCACGGATCCTATCTCACCTGGCAACGTTCATCAATCACGTTACCAATCACGGGACCCGACGATTGCTATCTACTTAAGCCGACCACCGATGCAAGCCAGCGGGGCACGACACCGCTCAGCAAACCATGTTGAACGCTCTTCTGACCTTTCAGGTTAGTTATTTGAGCCCTTGTAAAGAATACCGTAGTAGTAACCACTGCTTGATAGCGGTGTCGTGCCCCGACGGCTTGAAATGGCGAGGATTCTTTCGTGTATGTTGCGGCGCAGAAATGCTCGCGGCACTGTGTGATCTCATGCTGTTGATTTCTGGTGATGTCGAGCTTAACCCGGGCCCTCCCGGACTACCCGAATTAGAAGCCTTGATGGAAACAATAAAACAATTACAGGAAAATCAGGTGACCATCATGCACGAATTTGAACAGATTAAAACTGCACAGTCCTCTCACGACGAAATGCTCAAGTCTATTACCATCCGCGTTGTAGCATTGGAATCGACCCAGCAATCCCCGCAATTCAGCTCTGAACCAAGCGTTACCACTCAGATTAAGAGAGATATTGCCGTCCTCAAAGCTGCAAGCACTGATACAAACAACAGGCTACGTAGGAATAATCTTATTTTTCATGGTATAAACGACACGAAAGACGAGTCATGGAAAGACTCCGAGCAAGAAGTTCTGACCCTCTGTGCTGGCAAATTGGAACTACACCTTGATCCTAGCACAATTGAACGTGCGCATCGCATAGGCAGATTCGCGGAGTCGAAGTGTCGTCCAATAACAGTTAAAGGGCCCATGAAAAGCTTGAAGCTGTGCTTAAGAAAAGCACACGAGCGGTCGGCGCCCTTCACTAGTCAGCAAAGCGCAAAAAAATTTTAGGCTAACATCTTTAATAACGCAGATATTCCATATTAAAAATGACGCTCCTCCTCTCCCGTCGCTGTAACCCTCAACTCATACACGCCATGCGCCGGCCAAAAAAAAAAGAAAATGTCTGGGCCGACGCCCCGCCCATAATGCGTCACGAAGCGACGCCAGCGACGCCACCGACTCTCGGTTTGTTTACTTCCGGTGGTGCTCCGATTTCTTCCCCTTCGTGTTTGCGGTTCGCGTGTCGGTCGCCATGGAACGCATGGATCCCGAGCTTGAAGCTTCGCTGCGTGAAGCCGCCGCCGAGCTGGACTTCGACCCTTATGATTACACGCCGTTTCGTGATCCGCTAGACAGCGACGACAGCAGTGACAGCAGCACGCCATCGACTGGCCCGTCTGAACCACCCGCTGGCGGCGGAGACGACGGCCTACCATGGTGCGTTCCGTGGCGCGCGCGCCACTGCACATAAGTTATTACAACTTTCTTATTTCACGAAATGCCGTTTCGTGTTTGCTTCGGGGCCTTTTCACATTTTGCTTATGCGCAGGTGCCGCTGCGGCTGCTGCGAACGCATGCCCACACATGAAGAAGATGTGTGCTGCCGCAGCATGCCGGAGGTGCTGGTGGTGCACGGCGGCTGCATCGGCTGCATTACGAGCCACCCAGCGTTCCAAAGCGTGTGCCTAACGCCCGAAGTTCTTCGGGCTGTGCACATTGCTCTAGAGGAGGAGGGGGCGAATATCGATGAAGACGGAGATGTGAACAAGTAGGTAGTGCGGAAGCGTCGGGTGACAGATTCTCATTATTATTTTTTATTATTTTGTGTGTGTGTGTGTGTGTGATCCGTTTACTGTAAAGCGTGGTATTTTCAGGCAGCACCGCTACATAGCCTACCGCTTGTTTACGAAGTGGATTTGGGGCAGGCTGGGCGAAGGCAACAGGGTGGTGCTGCCAGCCTGCGTCGTTTGCCGGGTTCGTCGTCAATTTCCGTCGGCGAGCTACGTGGGATTCAGGCACCCTCCCCTTTAATCTCAGGTGATTGTCGCTTCACTGCATGCTGGCTTCTAAACTTTATCACGTGTGCAGGCGCACTGCTTCGAGTGGTGCATGGAAGTGCGTTTACTTTTAAGGTGGAAAAATTGAGAATGCTATTTTATGAACGCCAAGTTATGCACTTTGTCGAGTGTCTGTTTTGTGGCACTGTTTAAGAACAGACATCGCATTTCTCTAAAGTGCCAGAACTTGTAGATGTGTAAGCAAGAAAGGTGTAGAACTGTTAGCTAGTGAAAAATAAAACCTGGGGAGAAAGTTCAATTCCTAGTAAAAATATATATATATACACATCCAAAAACAAGCCAGAATGGAGGACAATGCTAAGCATTGCCAAGTCTACTTGGGCACATGCTTCCAAGCATCTACCATAAACATTTATTTGGAATGGAATTTATAGAAAAAAAAATTAAAATCAAAACACAGAATGCTTCTGCCGAGGCAGCACAAGCATTCTGTGTTTTGATTGATACCGAGTGTGTGAGTGATCAATACTGACACAATGAAATGAGTGCTTGAAGGTTTGTTTATTGATACTCCTAGCCGTGAATACAGGACAACAGATAGCAGAATACATCCATTCCAGCAGTGGAGTAATACAGGTGAAGCACAGATCAAACCACGACTTTTGTTCCTGCATTTGCTGATCTGAATTATTAATTCGAATTTATTTACAGTCTAATATGCTTGCAGGGTGTCACATTTCTTATCTCCAAGCTGCAGTAATAGCTGGTCCCTTTCAGGTGTGTTTGCCAAAGTGTAGGGGCAGCACTACATGTTTTCAAAAAGTTATGAAATTTGATTCAAGGACGCGTTAGCCATTGGCCGCAGTCACAGTTGCTGCTACCGCTTCGATCTTGGCTCGCTTGCACTCTTGCTCAGCTTTTTGGCAATGGGCTAGTCTGGCTTCTCTTTGTTCAATGGTCTCGGCAGGCTGTCTGGCACGGTTGCAGCCTCCGTCTTTAGTGAGGTGGCGTATGTGCATGGTGTATTTCCGTAAGTTTAATGAAGGAGAAGGAGTAGATGAAACATTAAGACTATGATCATTGTAGCGCACGAAAATGTCTTGCAGTTAGAAATTGATGGAGGCGATGTTTACTGTATAGTGCGAGAGTGTGTTTTAGTTTTACTACGAGGTGTGATAGGTTGTGGCGATAGCATAGTGCTCTCATGTCTGAGCTGTAAAGATGACATTGTTTGCTACACAGCGTGAAAGTTCAAAGTCAACATTGCATTCACTTTGAGGTTTGTGCATGGGAGGAGTAGAGCGAATGCTCTAAAAGCCTTACTTTAGCTGTCTCGGCTATCACCAGCTGTCATGCCTGGACATAATCCCCTATTCCTTGATTATCAGCTGTATGTAACTGTGCATTACATCGCTCTCCTTTCACAGTGAATATATGTACACGAATTCTGCCAGCTACGGTAGCCACTGCTTCTCATTTTGGGGCCTGTACCGCAGGAATCACTTAGTCGGGCTGGGAGACCTTGTCATTGCCTGTTCTAATATTTATCCCTCTGGCATTTTATAGAGCGAGGAGCTTCTTTCATAATTCATTCGTTTGGCACTGTTGTTAAGGATACTTTTAACTTGTTCTCTTGCAATTTCTGGAGCCTGGGGCCTGAACTTTGTCGACAGCTTGGCTTGTTGTCTTGTTTCTTTGAGATTGTTTCTAGTTTTTTCTGTCGCTTTTCTTATCCGCATATCTCCTCTTCTTCTTTTCATGGCCGCTTTTTCCAGTGTTGGTGTTTACATTTTATTTATCTATGCAGGTACATTTTATTTATCTATGCAGGATAGTCAAAGGAAAACAAAAGGCAATATAGAACAGAGCACCAGGAAGAAGGAACAGAACTGAAGAATTTACAGCTTTACAGAAAAAGACCACGATGAAATTTGCAAGGAGAGAAGAAGGGAGCACTTATACAAGGGGAAGAGGTCACCTGCCTTGGGGCAGAGCATTCCGACCAGCTACGTGGGTGTGTGATGGTGGGCTGTCGGCTTTGACGGTTCCAAGCGGCCTCCACTGGCTTCTGCTTTGGTTGTGTGGGCTGAGGAATTTCCCCGTCTACGGTACGAGCAATGCACTTTGCAACAAACTCTCATTCTGTGCAGTAAGCATCGTTGTCTTCATCAAGTTCAAACTACAACATTCTGTTCAGCTGTGCGGCGAACATTGTCATCTTCATGAAGTTCCATCTGCACCACTCCTTCATTTAACCTGGGTAAATATGGCATACACATACGCCATCTGGACGAGTGCGGCCGAGGTTTGCTAGCGTAATGTCGGACCAATTTAAGCAGTGTGACATAATTCGCAGTGCTTTCACATTACTGCACCTAAGCAGAATTGAGTGCACTCATGCAATTTCTTTTGAAGGGGGGGGGGGGGGGGGGTGAGCAGTTTTTTTCACTGCACTAGAGTATGCAGGCTGTGCCATGAATTTTTATTAAAGTTGGCAAATCTGATGAATCCTTGCAGCTCATTGACCTTTTTGTAATTTTTGTAATTTTTTAGCATATGTAATACCTTTCCTGCAGTTTTGGTCTGTTCTATATTGTCACAAACCCCACCTTAACGATTAACAGAGGCGCGGGATCCCCTTTACGGTTACCCGTCGTCCCTCTATGAGGTTTGAGAACACAGTTAAAAGTTAGGCCGATCAACCAGTGAAGTGAATGTGTTGGTGTGTGATCAAGGAATAAATTTATGCGTCACTTTTTTCAACATACAATGGGAACATTTATAGGTAGTAGTCCAAATTACACTGCATAAAAAAAATAAAACACCAGGACATGATAGTAATAAAAAACGACTCGGTAAATGACACGAGAAAAAGCCGACAATGAGCAAACACTGCGATAAAGAAGACTATAAAATAACAAAGCAAGTATTCCAGAGATAGTAAGGGCGAGAGTTACACAAAAACACAGCGTAAAATACTAAGCCAGATCAAGGTTTAAACAAAGGCGAAAAGAATATTCAATTAACCGACAGTCTGTAGCAAAAGAGATTCCCACAGCCTTCTTATCTAATCGTAGTTGCAGAGTTGGTCGGTAGCGGCGGCCGTACAGGGAGGGGGGACGACAAGTTGGTCGCGGGCTCTGTGAAAAAAACACGACACTTTCCTGGGGCAAGCAGCCACGAGGGAGGCCCAGGGCACACTGCTGCAGCATACTCCGGTCTGCCTTTTTTATACTCTCTGCTGGTTGTACTGCGGCCCGACCGGCAGGGATGTGCTCTCGCCGGTCGCTGCCCCGGAGCGTCTTGTCGAAGCATGCTCTCCCGTTAGTTCCGCTCTATATATGAGGCAAGAAATCCCATAAATTCGCTCTATATGTGAGGCAGCTTGTGACATATCCTTGCTATACGCATTAATGTTTTCTGAAACATTGCTTGCTTCTTCTCACTACCTGCCTTCATGTTGCATGAAGTACTCCCACAAACATTTGAGCCTTTGTTGTCTACAATATCTGCTAAAGGTTATGCCCCGGGAAGCTTGTTCAAAGTTCCTGCTGATGATACCACAGAATTGGGTCCTGTTGCTTGAACCATTGGCGTTGGGTATCATCTTCAGATGGCTTTGTTGGCTTGCCTCAAGTTCATGCAAAGCCGGAGAATGGCTACAATAAGCTACACCCAAGTCCTCGCACTGGTTCTGTGACATCAGGTGGTGCACTTGTTCAGTTTCTGCTTCCCCTTTGTTTCGTAGGTGTAGCAGGGCCTGTGCCATTGGTTGCACGTTGTTGATCCGCAGTTTCCTTTAGAAGTCTTGCTGTTTTCACCATCAGATGAAGAATTCATCGAGTTTTGGAGAGTGCTTCATGTATTTTAGAGATTGCATTGCTGTGCTCCGCCTGATTTCGTATGGTGTGCAGGAGATCTAGATAGCTGGACGTATGTCATGCTAGCAGTGGGAATGTGTGTTGCTGACTGTTGATAATCGTGGTGTCTGTTGCTTATATCCAGATGCAGTTTCATTCATGAACTGTTATCATTTTTCCAGTGGTGTTTTAGAGCTGGCATAATAAACTTCTTTACACTGAAAATATTTCCTTTTATGACAGCTCTGCAGTATTTGTCTGAAACCTCACTATTTTTCATTGCTGGCTGTCTGTACTGTGGCACTAAAGTGAGTGATCAATTTCGTTGGCTCACCCTTGAGCTTCCAGATCGAACTGATCATCTTGTGCTATCATCAGTATGCAAGAAGTTTGCATGTGTCTTTCAGTCCGAACTAGACACTGGCCTGTTATGCAACGAAATATCCTTTTTCTGTGCAAAAAGTCCAAGAAAGCTTTCCTTCAAGGCTAGGTTCCAGCAAAGGAGAGATATTTGAGGGCTTCCCATTTTGCAAAAAAGCACAGCTTGTCTAATGTGTAACCTCCCAACATCGTTTTTTACAGCCAGTCATTGGCTACATTTAGCGTTTCGTAGCACTACACTCCGAGACCTATTTATTTTAAAACTGGCTGCGCTATGGTGGTTGTGAAACTGGCTGGTGAACTTTTAACGATGGTTGAAGAAGCTTTTCTTCATGACCATGTTGACCCACGGTGAGATTTCTGAAGTCAGTTGTTGGAAAGGTGCTTTTGTCGTGCAGGGCTTTCCTTCGTGCAACCATTTGTGATGTGCCAAAAGGCGAGGAAGAAAAAGGGGCACATAACGTGGGAAGCTGGGAGTAATTGGCGTTCGAGCAGTGAAGAGGTGGCAGACATGACCCAAGCGCTAGTTGCCAGTTATCTCCCAGATGAGGTACTGCCAGTGACGTAAAGGGCCCACTGCCATTATTGACGAGGTTTGCATGTGCTGCCCAAGTCGGTTTCGAGTGTTGCCCGGAGCACTTTTTAGAATTTATTTGTAAAGGATAGGCTCCACACAAAGCTTTTAATTTAACTCGAATACTCGTAAAGGCCACCTCTACAGATTTCTTGCATTACAACGCAAGTAGCATTTGAGGAGCCCTCTTATTCAGTATCTATTACCAACTGTCTCCAGCAAGATGTGGTTGCATTTCCTTTGTTAGGTTTCTTAATGTTTTGTATTCTGTTTACTTTCCTACCAGTGTTCTTGCTTTCACCATGTTCACTGGGGACCCACTGGACAGGTGATGTCCCAGGCATTGCCTGCAGTCAAGTTTTGGGGATCATATCGTGCAAGACAATTTCTCTCCGATTCCAGGCTGAATTTGTGAAGAGTCATGAAGCAGGCTGGCGGATTCCGGTGGTCAAATTATTGAGCACCCGCCTTGCATGTAGCAGGAGCAGTATTGTCATTGATGCTACTGGATTCTCACTCGTGAAACACCAGGTACACACCTTCCCAATTTTGTGCTCCGGTCATACGGGTAAAATAGCTGGGGAATAGGTCTCTGACTGCACTTTGAGCAGGGGAAAATATCTTGAGGTTGGAGACTTCATCAGGACAAAAGAATCTGTCATTGGCGCATCAGACAGCTGATTGCAAGCAAACAGCTGCATGTGAACAAGGAGCAGTGATAGTGTTTCCACTTCATCAGTCAAAGTTCCTACAAACATTCCGCCTGGCTTACAGACGACGTAACACTCTTGACATCTCTACGTAACGCAACGTTTCTGAGACCAAGGAACGATGCACACAAAACAGGTGACACTTCCACTCACTCTTCCTTCTTCGTCCATCTACTCCCGAGTTCCTCATATTCATTATTCATCTGTCTGTAACTCTTGCCTCCTTTTGCAAACGAAGCCCATCGGGCAAGTCAGGTGTTGTCACGAAAGTGGCACTTCTTCAAACGGCCGGTGTGTCACCTCAGTTTTTGCCGAACGTCGTCCACTGGCCGTAAGACGTGCAATCCGGTAGTCAAGTTCGTCGAGTCGTTCTAAGATCACGTGGGCCAGTGTAGCGTGCCAGCATTTTCTGGTGTGAGCTGCGCTTTCTCATTGGTTTCCAAAGCCAGACTAGGTCACCGGGGAAGTAGATGATCTGGCGATGGTGGTCATTATAGCGAGCTTTCGATCGCTCTTGTGACGCCAAAGTCCTCAGTCGGGCTATTCGCAGTGCTTCTTCAGCCAAGCAAAGAGTTTTGGCTAAGCACGGGTCATCTTGAGTGGCAAAATGGGAGGATGGTGTTGAGGGTGTGTCAAGGGGAGCGGGCAAACAGGAGGAAGAATGGACTGTATCCTACGGTCTCATGCCTGGTAGCGTTGAAGGCGTATGTTATGAACGGAAGAACACAGTCTCCATTTTTATGGTCCGATGCGACATACATTGGGGGGGGGGGGGGGCAAGCATATTCGTGGGAGTTCTATTGGTGCGTTCAGTTAAACCATTTGTCTGAGGGTGGTAAGGGGTCGAATGTCTGAAATCAGATGCACATAAATGCAGTTCTTCAATTACATCGGCAGTTAACTGACGACTTCTGTCACTTATAACAACTCTCAGGGGACTATGTCGCAAGATGACTGAATGCAGCTTAAACAGGGAAACTTGGTATGCTGCAGCTGCGGGAAGAGCGGCCGTCTCACAGTAGCGAGTAAGATGGTCCACACATACAACAATCCAACGATTGCCTCCATGCAGCTCTGGAAAAGGACCCAAAAGGTCCACTCCTACTTTCTCAAAAGGAGCCTTGGGTGGCACCACATTCCTGGTGCAACACCAGTAGGACCTTTGCAACTCTGGTACTGAGGACAGCTTGCAACATACTGGTAATTCGTGTGGCGCATCCGTGGCCAGTAGAATCGCTCCTGAGTGCAGTACAAAGTTCTCGAAGATCCCAGGTGTCCCGAAGCTGGATCATCATGCATGACGCGTAAAACAGAAAGACAGAGGATTTCAGGTATTACCAACAGGAACCGAAGGCTAGTGTCCGAGTAAACTTTCTTGTATAGCAGGCCATCACATAGGCAAAACTGGCTGTTCGAGGTTGGGTCCTGAGCAGCAGTTAAGAACGACTCCAGATGCTGGTCGGTGTGTTCCTCTGTTCGAAAGGTGTGAGTATCTGGAAATCTGAGATAAAGCAGCGACGTAATGATCAAAGTTGTCCGCGTCGCATTCCGTCGTGGCAAGTGGCAACCCGGCCACTTCTGAACGAAATGCTGTAGTCGTATTCTTGCAAGCGAAGTGCCCAGCGGGTTAGGCGACTAGACTGATCACGGAGATTGAGTAGCCAGCATAGGGAATGGTGATTGGTTACTACTACGAAAGGCTCTCCGTACAGGTAGCAGCGAAACCGCTGCATGGCGAAAACAACCGCGAAAACAAGAGGATCCGGGTAGGGGTTGCCATCACACCAGCTGTCACTCGGACGTGGTCTCATTTGTCTCATTTCTGATACTTATATCCCCACCCAGGGTGTCCGATATGTAATGACGGAAATGTTGAAGCCGGCATTCACCATTTGCTGTGGGTCTGCCCAGCTTTGAAACCAACACGTATCCGGCACTTGACGATAGCTGGCCTTTCAGCCAACAATCCTGCCTCGTATCTCACTTGGACTGAGGGACCACATCATCGTTCACTCTTGGACTTCATAAAATCAACCAACCTTTTCCCATTCATTTAATCATTAGCTCATTCTTCATCTCATACCTTACTGATGCCCTGAGGCAATAAATATCGTTAAAAAAAAACCTTTTTTAAATGTTACGGCAGTGAGCTTAGTGAAGATTGGCATTTCACAGGACTTGCAAAAAGATCTTTGCTCAAACCACACCCAACGGGTCATGTTTATAACTTTGCTACAGCCCGAAGTTGCAAACTGCTTATGGCTTCATTCTGCTTGGTAAAATGGATACTACCATGAGACTTGAATGAGAACATGCCTTTCAGTCTTCTAGATCAGTCCCAATGCCTTGGATCATCCCTGCTATTTTAGCAGTCAGTCTGCTTCAATGTAAAGCTCACCGGTGCAAGCTAGACTTTCTCGATCTCAACCTTGGTAGTTCAGACTGCACATAGACTTGGAATGTCTTGAACATCAATCACATTTGATGCAACCTCTACAGTCCTTTATCAGGTGTTCTCGCTTTAAGCAACAAAAACAGTGGCCCATCTTAGGAGTTTTTTCCTCCTTGGATACGCTTATTCTGTGAGACGCAGTCCTCTGCTTACTTTTTGTCTGACAAAATAAGCATTGCTTCTCATTACTTGCAGTACTTTGAAGTGCGGCTGTAGTCGATGTTCTATGCTGATACAGAGGCTCTCTTGTTCCTGATATGGTAGCATTCTCTAACGGTTGCCTTCGGCTGCTCGGACGACAACTCGAACTGCAGTGTTGCTGTCATCTTCACTGCCTTATTGTCTAGCTTCTGAAGCTGGTGGTGGAAAGCTTCAATCCTTTGCAGTAGAGCATTCACCCCTGGAGCAGGAGGATCTGGCACCCGTCATTCATCTGCCTTCACTTCATATTACATGGTGTCAGGAAACCTCTACACAGGTTGCAAGAGGCATTCACACAAAATAGAAGCAGCTTGTCATGTCACTGAGATCAGCATCATGCAGTTCTCTTCTGGGTTACTACACCATGTAATTAACTGACAGGTCCCTCCGCGTTTGCTTAGATGTCTGAGTTTGGAGATGGGTATTAGGAAGATTTCTTTGATGCCGTATCGAGTAGCTGAATGCAACCAAACAGCTGCTTCTGAATTTGGAACAAAATGTCTCTTTCATCTCATCCATTCATGAAAAAGTTCCGAAACCTTATGTCAGGATGCTCTTTGGCCAAAGCTGCCCTTGTCCCAACAAAATCCATTGCCATCATGAAGTTGACTGCTCACCGTTTCAGGCAAGGTGGCTCAGTGGCTAAGGTGTTTGACTACTGGGCTGGGGGACCCACATTTGATTTCAACCATAACAGCCATGTTTTGATGAATGCATGGCACCCATGTACTGTGCGATGCCGACAACCATAGGTGATTTTCGAATCCTTGCATTGCAGCGTCCGTGGGCTACGAACTCAAGTGGTCGGCAGAAGCTGCCAACTTGGGTCTGTCGTTCCACATGGGATGGTTATGTCAGAATCAGCCTGCTAGGACCCTGGCATTCACGTTACCCCTATAGGCCACTAAGGCACGTTCATACGCCTTGGTTAAAGCGGGGCTTTATATACGGGCTGAGGAAGAAAACAAAGAGAAGAAGAACGCTCGGTCACCCGCTGCTAATGCTTTTGCTCAATATTTGGTTCAGCAGCGTTGAATCGTTGTAATTTTTTCTTTCATCTCGCTAGACATCCTGACATGTTAGCCCCGCCAGTGTGGTGCAGGGGTTATGGTGCTCAACTACTGTGCCCAAGGATGCGGGATCAAATTCCAACCTCGGCGGCCACTTTTCGGTGCTCAGACAGGAAATCCACACTCCTAAAAATACTGCAGTACCCACTGTCACTCCTCTAAAAGAAACAAATGATTCCTCCTCCACATCCAAACACTCCCCTAGAACACCAAACGACAATGGGGGAAAGACAAGCTCCAACAAACCTCCACCCACCAAGTGAAGGTGTGCAGAGAAACCAGAAAACAACTTTGTAACAAAGGAAACACTTGAAGCAACAATGAGAGACATGAACAGCAGAATAGACAGAACAGAGAGCATAATCATAGAGATGAAGCAGGCCATGGAAGCCATTTGTAGTGCCTAGCTGACGAGTTCAATAATTTCCGAGAAAGACTTGCGAACGATGTAGAATGCTTAATGGCTGAACAAAATGGACAGCCACAACAGTAAGGACAAACCATATCGCATCAAGAAAAACACTCGAACTCCACCACAATATTACAATGGAACTGCAGAGGCTATAAGAACAAGAAATCACTCTTACAGCAATATAGCTCAAGAAGAAACCCTACCCATAGCAATAATGCTTCAAGAAACAGGCACAAACTGCATAAATCAGCTAAACTACCGAGCCTACGTCAGCGGCAAAGGCAACAAATCCAGAGTAGCCGTTCTGGTCAAATCAATCAATCAGTGGAGGCGAAAAGCTGGGCGCTCGTGTGCTGTGGGATGTCAGTGCACATTAAGGAACCCCAGGTGGTTGGTCGAAATTTCCAGAGTCCTCCACTGCGGTGTCTCTCATAGCCTGAGTCGGTTTGGGACGTTAAACCCCACAAACCAAACATCCTGGCATGTTGGTTTTTGTCAGTAGTGAGCGGGCAGAACAGCTTAATCTTACTCTGTGGCATTGCTCATGGCTCTCGGGGTGGCTGTGCTTGCATACCGGCTTTTTTTGGAGGCTATGAGGTCAGCTTTTTCTGGCCTTTCATACATTGCAGCCATGTGATGAGGAGTGGGTTGGGGCCTCTTCTGGAAGCTTTCTTTATATGAGCTTCGTGCGCGCTCCAGCGTGTCCTGCAGCAGTGCTTCAACATAGTCTGTGCAAAAAGAAGGAAGCAGTCCTCTCTTAGCATACATCTTAGAGCTGCCTATACTACACCATATCCCTGTTAAGTAAGCAAGAGCTTGAAATAGACTTCACTCTTGTACTGTAGTATTTATCCCCAGCAAAAAAACACATTAGCCCCTGGAGAGGAAATACAGTTGAGATTGAATAACACTTCTAAGCAAAAACCATGGTTCATTCAAGGGTAAAATTATCAAAATACCCATTAGAGCTATTGCACCGTCTAACATGAAATGCACAGCTGTGAACATGCATGATATCATGTTCGTTTAAGTGGGCTCGACTGTTGCATTGTGAATCATATTTGCACAAATAGTGATCAGTTTTCATTGCTGGGCTTACTTACTGTAGCTTGGCTCCTCCTTCACTTGACTCACAGTGAAGTGACCCCTCCTTGCTTTAGAAGTTTTCACTTTCCACCGTTCCTCGCCAGCCCGGGTGGAAGCTTGTTGCCTTGAAACATTTTCGTTAAAATGCAGCACAGCCAGGCGAGTCCTGAAGAATAAAGCAGGCAATGCGACTCTTGTTTTCTCGCTGCTCTTTGTTGCTTATGTACCTTTCTTGCATCCCTTCTTCTGAATAAGCATTTGACTTTGGAGCAAATCGGTTGAGCACGCTGTGGAATGACTCCAGTGAAAATGTCTGTGCATTTGGAGAAATTTGTTTCAAGTCTCGAAGCAGCAGTGGGCTCTCCACGATTTTCTTTAGCTCCAGGAATGCTTGTGATGCTAGAAATGGATTGTTTATATTGGGTTATTAGCCAATACGCTTGAATGCCATGTTATCATTACAGTGGTGGGAATACTGCGCCGATTGTGCCAAACTACCTTTGCAATAAGCCTCCTACGTGCTGCTACAGACTAACAGGTTTTGATTAAATTGCACCAAGGCTGCCCTAAAATACTATGTATTCCAGCTACCTAGGGCTGAGAACGCAAGAAGGCCGAGGCTGCTGCCAAATTTTCACAGGCTACCTACCAGCTAATGTGCACAGGCATAACTGGTTTCACCTGATGTGTGCTGAGAAAGAGACACACAGCTTACTACTGGAGGCCCATCACCAATCCCACCACTGTCATGCGAAAAGAGCTGTATAGATATTCTATATAGGATCTGAAGTGCTACATACTTGGTTTCAGCCATTTTCTGTCCTGAAGTGGCTTATGTAGGCACTGCTTGTAAGGACCATCATGTCCGTGATGCTTGTTGCAAACATGATTTAGCAAGCTTCTCCACATGCTGATTACCACTTCCTCATTCCCCTTGCCCAATCGAGCCACGTAGTAGAGGTGATTGATAACGCACTGAATCCACCTTGCAAGAATCACATGCTTGCGGCTGGCGGCAAGCAGTTTCTTCTTGAGACCTACATTTCACGAGGAAAGAGATGCTTACAAGCTTGTCAAGGAGAGGAGAAAATATGGTTCTTTACCTTTAGCAATATGCCAGACATCGAACCAGTGCTTCATGCCTGGTCTGCTTGTCCTGCAGTACCGCCTGATGGCTGGGTGCCGGTCTATGAAGAAAAAAAAAGAAAGAAAAGGGAGAAAAGGAACTGTGAGGCCCATTCAAAATGGTAAGAGCAGAGGTAAACACAGCACTTTTTAATGATAGTACATTAATCTCAGACTATTTGTGTAATCACAGCTATAAATTGGGCCAGTTTGTATCTATCTGCAACAGTAAGACAAGCTAAATGTTTATTCTGCTGGTTTAATTCTTGCCACTTACAGAGCCAGGAGACTCGTGTTTACTCCCAACTGCAGCTGCCCTGTTTCGGTGGAGGATAAACACAAAGCATCTGGGTTACTTCAGGGCACATTAAATAACCGGGAGTCAAAATTATTCTGAAATCTTTAGTATGGCGCCTTTCATAGCTATAGAGTTAATTTGGTTTATTGGACCCCATAAATCAGACTAAACACTTGATGAAATGATGGTGACATTGACATGTATTATTGTAATGAAGACTAACATGTGCAAGAACATTGGATGGTACCTGTAGTCAGTGAAGAAATGCCGATTCCAATGTCTTCCACTGCTGCCAAGCACTTGATCAGGCCTTGTTTCTCCATCGAAACACTGTTTGGCACCTCTGGTGACTGCACAAGTGAACAGTAGTTAGCATATTATAAAAATGGTTAGAAATTATGATTCCAAAACCAGTTCTGTGCCATGTTTGAATTTCTTGTTCAGTGGCCTTGCGCGTGCTCTTCATTATTGGCTGAAGTTTAGGGTGTGGCATCACTTTAGTCATTGAAGCAGGGCAGGAAATTCAAGCATGGAATTGATTTGGGAAAGAATCATTATATTGTTCTGACTCGGGCTTACCTCACCGACTTGAACTTGTGCTGTGTGCAAAATGGCTTCATTCTGCACAGCCAGTACACTGTAAGTCATGTACTTTGCGCTGTAGCCTGGCGAGTCACAGCGACCATCCCCTGCCAGGTCTGTTGTTGTCCCAAGCTCACTAGCAAGTTCTGCTTCCCTTTGCTGAAAAAGCTGCAAAGAAGGAGATGTTCAATTTAGAGGCTACAAACTTGCAGTCATGTGGTTGCCTTAATGCATATTAGGATGAGGGGGGCAGGTTTCAAATGCTGCATTGCTTTTCACTTTTCTCACAGCACATTTACTAAAAAATATATATTGCAAAAATTATGCCTTCAGTACTAGAGCATGCAGCTGGTTTATTAAACATGTAGCCAAAGGCAACAGAGATGTGCAATAGCAGGTGCATTGCACTGCAATGCCTCCGCTGTTGCATATATGAAGCATTTTATGTGTTTTATATGTTGCATTGTAGCTTCAAGTTGTTGTCATGAAAGGATGCGACATCTAGTTATGCAGTTATTAACATATACTTTGACTTGAATGTTGTATGAGAGATATTCTTATTGTCAAACCTCATTTATGGCAGGTAGCAAGTATGCCCGTTGGTAGTTGAAGTAGGTCTTGCACCCCGATGGATTGCAGAAACCGAAGAACCGAAGCTATACCGCAGCCAGAGAACAAGATGCCTGCAGCCAGGAGGACATTTCCGGCTGCCTTTCCTTCAACCAGTGGCTGGCTTTTCCAGAGGAAAGAATGCTGCAGTGAGCATGTCCCCTTCACAGTCACAAGGCTTCCCACTATGCTGAAGTAAAGGGTTCTTGTTTGCCCGCACATTGTGCAGGTCTCAAGAAGCTGCCGCAGGCAACCCTCGAACACAATGAATTTCCGCTCTTTGTAAAGGGGTTCCTCAATTTCTGACTGGGCCGTTTCTTGCTGATAGTCGCTGAAAAAGAAGTGCAGTGACATCAGCGATTAGTGCCATATGATTGTTAATATTATGAACTAATACGTAGCAGCCGTGGATGTTCATCTCGGAATGTCTTGGATGTAAAATGTACTAAATAAAGGTGCTGTCAAAGTTTATTGTAGGTATGCAGTTTTTTTTTTTTCGGTCTATCAACAGGGAACAGAAAAATGCCATGGAAAATTAGGTACACTTTATGGCTACGCAACTTATATTTTTTTCACAACAGAATCAAATATCCTTGTGCATCTTAGTGACTTGTTCAAATATTTGTGCAAAATTAAACGGCAAAGTGCATGTGATGGCTCCATAGTAGCTCTAAAGACAGCACTAATGTACACTAGGCAGACAAAACATGACCATATTATGTAAGGAAAAATTGCCCTTTTGCTAGCTGAAGCAACTGTGAATATCCTAACACCACATCCGAGATTAGTGGTGTGCAAGGTATGTATGAGGCATGGTCTCTGTAGACTCATCAAGGCAATATTTGTTGACCCATTGTGAGTATTACCACATCCTTAATCATGTCAAGTCATGCATGAGAGTTATGAACGCTATCACTCGAATTGACTGTGTCACCGGAAGGGTATATTTGCAGGTTTGAATGAGTGAACATGTGACACATAGGTGACGTAGCATACGTGTCATGTCTATGTATTTCGTCGCGTTTTCTTCTTTTTTTGCCTAATGAACAGTGCTGAAATGACAAATTTTCTTGCCTGCCATAGCCAGCAAATGCACAAAAGTGGCTGAAAGAAGTTCTGCTTTAACATGCGGCCAGTGATAGCAGTAACTACCAGACCACAGAAAAGGGTACCAAGCACTTCCCAATGAAGCTACCGTAGCCCGGTATAGGCCCCTTTCTAATCAAGCTCCCAGCTTTGCATTTTGTTCACTTATTTACATGATTAGTATGGAATGCCATAATTCAGATATATTTCAACTCCCTTTTCTGCTTCTTGGCCCCACCATGAACGTCCCGCACACTACAGGGAAGCAGACTAATGGCTCCTGCCATCCTGCATATATTCGTCACATCCCAACATGCACACTCCTAAGAACAAGGAAGGAGGCTATGACATCGATGCTATGTCACCACTGCGTTATATGCTTGTTTGTGCACAACTTGCAAAACTACATTTCCCATATTGCAGCCAAGCCCTCCATCCCGTGCACTGTGGGGTATTGCAGTTTTGATCCTGTCTTTGAAACACTCCAAGAATGAAGCTAGCAAGGGCTTTAGATGAACTTTGCAACATTATTCGTTGAACTGCATGGTATTTGAAAGTTCAAGTCTGCATCTGATTTGGCTGAAATAATTGTGAACATGCACTACTTGGATCTGCTGCAGTAGATGAAAAGTTAGGTGACATCCATTTCAAAGGAGAAACAGCACGAACAGGGACAAGGAAATTTAAGCACAGACTAAAAATGTAGTATGCTTCTATATCTTCGTTTGACATCTGCTTTTATGCTGTTGAAGAACTAAACTAGGAAATTTTGAATACTTTTATGCTCCTACTAGACACTTACTTGTATGTCATTGAGCTAGCTTGAATAAGTGCAACCGATCTACAGTTGCAGTGTAATGCACTATATCATGACTGTCTGCAGCTGGGGCTTTTGTTTTTAAATATTGAAACTCTGTTGAAGTGGAAATACTAATACCTGCAGAAGCTGGCATCAGATGGCAGCACATAACTCAGGTCCCTGCCTGCAGTTAGCGGCTCGTTGTCGTCTTCGGTGCACACAGAGTCATCTACTTCCATCGGGATGGGTGTTGAGCCACGAGGAGGCTGAAAATGCCCTGGCACAGGTGGTAGCGGATCAAGTACCGTTGCAGTTAGGTGCGTTTTTCTTGCTGTACAGGTTTCCTGGTCGGCCTCTACCCCGACTTCTCTGGTGGCAGGCTTCTCTGTTTGGACCTTGGTGCTGACTAGAGATTTAAGTCCAATAGACACCTGTGTACCTGAAAAAATTTCATATATTTAGAATTATTGGCAAGCACCCCGTCTACGTTTAATGTAATCAATCATATAGCTCTCTTTAATGCATTTTCGCAACACTACAACAGCTTTATCAATAATGACTTACCAACAGAATTGCACTCCCACATTGTCTGTGTTGCCACAGTATGCGTGCGAGTAGTTGAAGGCCCCGCTTGAGATGCTTCCTGCAGACAGATATTCATAATTATAATGATGGTTGCAGATTTGAAATTTTTCATGCTTTCATTTTCAGGTGCTGTATAAAGTGAACTGCCCTTAACAAAATGCAAACATTGTCAACTTGCTACACATACACAAATATTCTGAAAGTGGAGAACTGATATGACTAAAAAATTTGCACAGACAAGCTGTATTTTGTGGAGTTTCAAGAGCTCTGAAAATTTTGGAGGCATGTTAGCAGCACAAACAAAAGACACAATGCAGGACAGTAGATTAATACACTGTTCCATGAACCAACCCAACAGCTCATTATTTTTGAACGGCGGGTCTCCCATGTTAATCCAGTTAATATATGTGCTCAGAGCTTCTTTTTTTGGTGTGCCAGTGCACACCAAAGCTTTGCATCATCCACTAAACAAAATTAACTATTTGAACTCCAAAATAATCTCATCTCTACAGGAAGAGCTACATTTTAATTGCTTCCAGGAGGTTCCTCAAGCGATGATCGAGCTTGTGCATGGAAGCAGACATAACATTTGCACTAATTTGCATAGCTTACTTACTCGGGCAATAGAGCCATCACATGCAATATAATGCAAAGCTGTTCAGTACATAGCGAGACTGTAGCGCAAAGCAGACAGGACACACGAGAAGAACGAACAACACGAGCGCTAACTTCCAACAATCTTTATTTCAGACATGCAGCACATTTATACGCCAAAGATAGGAAATCACTTGTGCTGACAGTATCACCGCCGGAGAAAAGAGAGTTCTTTATCGCATAAACTAATAGACGGAGTGCTAACACAAGTCTCTCCGCAAGCATTTATCTTCTCAGCTTCAATTATCATTCGCGTGGTCATGTCAAAATTTCTTGCGAGCACAACTGTTTGTTCCAAGTACGGTTTGCAAGTTTTCGATTCACAAGAAAGAATATGATCAACAAGAGTACTACCCTTCCCATTCTTGACGTTACGTGCGTGTTCCATTAATCGCTGATTTAGGCACCGTCCTGTGTGTCCGATGTAGTGGCCACCGCATGATAAAGGTATCTTGTACACAACACCTTCAATGCAACTGACGTAAGGCTTCAGATGACGAGTCGTGCAAGCTCGTGCTCCGTTACTGTTTGATTTGCCAATCTTGCACAAGGAAGCGAGTTTTTTTGGAGCTGAAAATACGACAGTTGTGTTTGCCCTACGTCCAATTCTCTTTAGATTATGTGAAATTCTGTGCATATACGGCATAACAACAAAGCGTTTTCTTCCATCGGACAACGGAGGCTGTTGACACTGATTACTATTGAATTTTCTCAGAAGTTTCTCGGCGACAGATACCTGGACATCGGCAGGGTACCCAGCATTAGTCAACCTTGTGGATTGCTCTTTAAAACTTTCAGTTATCTTGTGGATACACGACTTTTTCAGAGAGTTCTGGAAACACAAGCTGACGATGGCTCTTTTTACGAGTTTTGAATGTGCGGAATGATACGGCAGTACAGGTTTATTACTGCGAGGCTGGTAGGCCCAGCAAATGCGGTTAGGGTGGAAGGTGAAGATGAGGTCTAAAAACCTGCTTTGCGCTACAGTCTCGCTATGTTCACGCACCAACAAGCCCAAAAAGCCACCCTTTTGTTCAGTACAGTTGAAAATTAAGCATGTACATATGTCAAAAGACTTGCGTCATCCACTGGACAAAAAACTATCTAAAATATTCTCACCTCTACAGGAAGATCTGTGGTGTTTGGATTACCTCCTGTAGGTGCCTGGAGCAATGGTTGAACACATAACTGCAAGAAAGCATAAAGACATAGCAACAGTTGTGCTAGTTTATATAGCTTCTAGCAATAGAGCCATCATATATGTCTGCAACATATTCCAAAGTTATATATGAAGCCTAAATATACACAAATATAAATATAAATATACATATAAAAGTATATATACATTGTTATTAATACCGTGATCACAGTGCTAACCTGTCCAGAGGAAACCTGTGTAGTGCTGAGGCCTTTCGGGCTTCCTGGCGATGGTTTGCCATGCTAGGAAAAGAAAGGAAATTTGTGCGTAATCAACATTGTGTTAATGGCAGTTTTATTATTCTGCACATGAATGAGAATGAAAGGAGCTAACAGTCTGCAAGTGCAAGGTAAACATAGGGGATATCTTTTTTTTTTTTATCTATATACCGCATGTTATTTTTCCTTCCACTTTGTATTTAATCATCTTTCTCCCTAAAATCGTTACAGGACTAATTCTGATCAATATCAACCACAAAAGTATTAAAAAAAAAAAACCTACATTTACCTTGGACTCGACTGTTGGCTCCTTTCATTAATTGTATCATAATGAGCCAATTTCCCCTTCAATTTTCCGCTTCATGAATGAGAAAGACATGCATATACATGTGTTAAAAGGCAAAGATCAAGATTGGACAGCGCACTGTAAAATAAGCATTTCTTTAGGTGAATGAGGGGGGGGGGGTGCAGTTGGTCTGTATTGTTACAAGTGTGCTGGTATTTTTTTTTTACAAGTCAGGTTTGGTTTATGGGGTTCAACGCCCCAAATTCGACTCAGACGAGGCGCCGCACAGCACTGAGTGACATCGCACAGCACATGTACAGGTGCGGACGTAAGTAAACGGAGCAGTTAGGCTTTTTCAGTCAAATTAAAATAATGCCTTCCGCACTGGAGATCAGGAAATATTTGTCCGTGAAAGGGCACTTGTGTCTACTACCTGTCCACACACATACCACGACTACCAATTTCAATATGCACCGAGTGAAAAATGATAGAAGAAAAAGCGTGCTCCGTTTACTTTTGTCCGCACCGGTACGCGGGCACCTTGCTTGCATGCGCTTCCGTCGAAAAGCGGCCGCTGTGCCTTGGGCACAGCAGTCGACCACCCTAACCCTATACTACGATTGTTGTGATCGCGTACACGTTATTGTATGTTAATTCATGGTTCCATGTGCGCAGCTCGCCTTATATTTATTTTTTTTTTCCTTATCCACGCGCCGCAGGGCGAGAGCTTCCTTTCATACATTTTCAGCGCATTAACTTGTTGTCCTCTCGCAAGAGCGGTTTGCGCGGAAGGAATCTGCGCCTGCAAAACTTGCGTTAGGCTTCATGCACTTCCATGCGAGACTCCGAGCCATGCTACGCGTGTTTCCACAATAACTCGCAACCCAGAAAACCTACCATTCCAGGGAGAAACTGCGTCGGCAAAGCGTCGGACTTTAGGCGTTGACGTCTCACGTTGAGGCCAGTTTGCTGCGCCAAACTGGGATTGTACTGGTATGCGTCAGCGGAAAAGTGGCGGCCACAAACTCTGAGCTCCTGGCGCTTGTCCGACGATGACAGCCCGACGCGTTGGAGCCAGCTTTCCCGCGTGACACCTTGCTTTGTAGGGACACGATGTCGCATTATAACACCTTTCCTGTCCTCGGCTTTGCAGCCAACTACACAGCAATTGTGGTCCATTGCAGACCAGAAAAAAAAGCAGCAGCAGTTGGGATCGCGAGATTTCAAGACTGACAATCGGACAACACGTGCTTTTGCGAGCAGACGGATCTCTCGACCGGAAGTGCTCCATTTCCATCAACATGCGCGCAGAATTCTTACCTTTCTTTAATATACAATAATAACTAACGAATAAACTACTTCTTTCAGGAAGAATAGTGCTAATTTTAAAATCTATAATTGCAAAACTTACACGTGACGTCATATGGCCATGGCCAATGATAACGCTAACCCCAATGACGTCGCATGGGCTGGGCGGCTGAAAACGCACGGTGGTGCGTCGCCCAAGTCGGCTGCGAGTGGCAATTTTCAAAAATTATTTGTAAATTATAGCTAACACGTAGAGCTTTTTGAATGTGATCTCGATGCTCACTAAGACCACCTCTAAACACATGTAGCATCAAAATACGACCGTAAATGGCGTTTCAGGGGCCCTTTAAATTCACCGATTTCAAAACCAAGGAAAGCATCCTGACATGTGGAAAGAAACTGAAGGACACCGACTACGCATTAGAGAAGACTTCGCTTCTGCCACAAGGATCGCGCGATCAAAATTATTGCGGTTTATCCAACCACAGAAATGTCCGTTCAAACTTCGATTCGACAAGCTACACGTTGGCGACAAATGCTACGTATATAACCCTGTTACTAGCACTGTCGTCGAAAGCGCTCAAAACGCACCCACAAGCATGCGAGCCAACGGTACCCCTTCACAAAGCAAAAAATGACGCTCCGCTCAGCATCCCATAGTTTCTTCGCGTCACCGGCCTCAATCGTGCACAAATCTTAACATCGGGTTCACTAATATTCGAAGTATCATTCCCAAACGGGACCAGCTTCTCAGCTTCATCGAAGATATCGACGCTGACATCATACTGTTAACCGAGACATGGCTAAACGATAACATTAGAGACAACGAAGTCCTTTCCTGTAACACAGATTACACTTTATACCGACGCGATAGGCAACATCGGAGGGGAGGAGGAATTCTCGTGGCAGTTAAAAACTGCCTGCCATCCTCACTCATACGTCATGATGATAACATAGAACTTACATGGGTACGCGTAGGCACCACGCCTCCCAAGGCGATATTTGGCGTATGTTATCGGCCACCGGAGAAATGCCCGTACTTCACTGAGTTCTTACACCAAGCGCTAACCAACATTGAAACAACATTTCCCCGCATACCCATTTTTTTATTCAGTGACTTCAATTACCCTAATATCAATTGGTCTCTCCTGTCTGTCTCAAAAGGTGCTACAGCCGAATCCAGGCAATTCATCGAACTAGTGCTGGACCATTACCTTCAACAATTGATATCATGGCCCACTAGAGGTGAAAATACACTAGACCTCCTGCTCACATCAACCTCCGATAATGTATCAACTATAGATCTGCTACCCGGGATCAGTGATCATAGCCTTCTTCACATAATCATATCATTATCAATAGAAAAAAGATCACCATCATGGAAACTAATCACAGATTATAAAAGAGCGAACTTCGAAATTATCAAAAGCAATCTTGAAGAATTTTTCATTACTTTCGAAAAATCTTATTTATCCCGCACGGTTAATGCTAACTGGGAGTTGTATAAAAACACATTGGTAAACTTGAAAAATCAATACATTCCTGCTATTCTTGTAAAATCTGACAATACCAATCCCTGGTTTAATAAACGCCTCAAATCCCTTCTGAACCGTAAAAAACGTCTTTATAGGACAGCAAAGGAAAGTAACAATCTTGAAAAATGGGACCGATACCACTTATGTGTCAAACAATACCTAAATGAACTTGCAGATGCTAAGAAGAAATTCCAAACCTCTGACTTGCTTTCCATTCTTCGTTCCAACCCAAACAAATTCTGGCGTCTTCTATCGAATAAATCCCGGCCCAACCAAATTGAACTGGCAGACTCCAGCGGTGACCCTATTGGACCCGAGAGTAGTGCTTCCGTATTAAATGACTATTTCACTTCTATTTTCACTCCAACCAACATTACTTCTGTCAATCACACGCCCGTCATTGATTCACAACCGATGAAAGAAATAGAAATAAATGCGGAGGGCATATCACACCATATTAGTTCACTTCCGCTTTCAACATCAGGTGGCTGCGACGAAATCAACAGCAAATTGCTCAAAAACACGGCATCACTCTCGAGCAGCATACTACACAAAAATTTTTCACAATCCCTCGACACTGGTGACGTGCCGGATGACTGGAAAAAAGCGCGCATAATACCAATTTTCAAATCGGGTGACCGCTCAAGCCCATTTAACTATCGTCCAATATCCCTTACTAGTGTCCCTTCAAAGCTGCTTGAACATATCATAGCATCTAACCTCATGGCACACCTTGAGTCAATTAATTACTTTTATCCTCAGCAGCACGGTTTTCGAAAGCTACTTTCATGTGAGACACAACTAGCCGAACTTACTCACGATTTATTAGAGTACATGGACGACCATTATCAGATTGATTCCATCTTTTTAGATTTCTCGAAGGCGTTTGACCGTGTCTTCCATAATCATTTATTGCTTAAACTATCCAGCATCGGAGTATCACAAAAATTGCTATCGTGGGTAGCACACTTCTTAAAAGGGCGCGTACAATTTACATTTGCTAACAATTCTAACTCTTCTCTCTCTAGCGTAACATCAGGTGTTCCTCAGGGTGCCGGCCTGTCTCCTTTATTGTTCCTAATATACATCAATGACCTGCCTTCTAACATCAAATCTAAACTGAGATTATTCGCTGACGACTGCGTCGTATACCGCACCATAATCAACCAAGATGACCCATGCGCGCTCCGACATGACCTGAACGTTATCACACTTTGGTGCGACACCTGGCTCATGCCTTTAAATACCGACAAATGCAAGGTCATGACATTTTCCCGCCTCTATACCCCGACTAATTTTACGTACTATCTGAATTCTTCCCCGGTTACCCACGCAACATCATATAAATATCTTGGTCTGCACATGACACCATCGCTATCTTGGACAAAACATATCGAAACTATCTGTTCAGAGGCTTCTCGCACCCTGGGCTACATGCGACGTAATTTAAGCGATTCATCGCCAGAAGTTAAAAAACTGGCTTAATTAACTTTCATCAGACCAAAACTTGAATACGCGTCAGCTATTTGGAATCCGCCACAATCTTACCACGCCGCTAGCATTGAAGCCATTCAATATCGCGCTGCACGGTTCATCACATCGGCATATTCTAAACGATGTAGCGTCACTTCATTAAAGAAATACCTCGAGCTACCGTCCCTCGCATCAAGCCGCCTCATATCTCGTTTGTGCCTTCTTCATGCATTCTATCATCACCCACGGTCTACACACGAGCTTCTAACTACACCTCCAAGAAGATCTTCCCGTCTAAACCACAGCCAGTCTTTAACACGCATTCCAACCCGCACCCTAGCAATGAATAGCTCGTTCTTCCCCCACGCAATAGTCCAATGGAATTCCCTGCCTGAAAATATAGTCACCTGCACAGATAGAACACAGTTCCGCGATAAACTGAACAATCATATAAGCTAATAAGCGATTCCAGCTGAACGAACGACACTCTGCCTTATTTTCAGCCTTTTATATTTTCCTAATGTTTTCCCATGCTTGTTCTGTTTTTCTTGTACTTGTATTTGTTTGCTCTGTAATTTGCTTTATCTTTTTTTTTACATCGTTCATGACATGTTCCCCTGCTTGTTCTTTTCTTGTACTTGCATTTGTTTGCGTTGTATTTTGCTTTATCTTTTTTGTAACGTTCATAATATGTTAAAATTTGTAGCCTGCCCCCCCTTATGTAATGCCTTCGGGCCCTTAAGGTGGAATAAATGAAATGAAATGAAACCTCATCTGTCTCCTCAGGAACCTGTATGAAGGGCAAGAGGCCACAGTCAGAACTGGGCATGGTCTTACTGATTGGTTTCCGATTGAGAAAGGAGTGAGGCAAGACTGCATACTGTCGCCCTGCCCATTTAACCTATATGCAGAGTGCATCATGAGGAAGGCCGGTCTGGACGAGTCTTCAGCTGGAGTGAAGATTGCTGGAAAACGTATCAACAACCTTAGAAATGCGGATGATACCCCTTTAATGGCAGAAAGTGAAGTGGAACTCAAGAGACTTCTGATGCGCGTACAAGAAGAGAGTGAGAAGTTTGGGCTTAAACTCAACTTATTTAAACTGGCTTATTTAACTTTCATCAGACCAAAACTTGAATACGCGTCAGCTATTTGGAATCCGTCACAAGCTTACCACGCCGCTAGCATTGAAGCCATTCAAAATCGCGCTGCAGGGTTCATCACATCGACATATTCTAAACGATGCAGCGTCACTTCATTAAAGAAATACCTCGATCTACCGTCCCTCGCATCACGCCGCCATGCGCGCTCCGACATGATGACACATGCGCGCTCCGACATGACCTGAACGTTATCACACTTTGGTGCGACACCTGGCTCATGCCTTTAAATACCGACAAATGCAAGGTCATGACATTTTCCCGCCTCTATACCCCGACTAATGGTGATGAATCGCTTAAATTACGTCGCATGTAGCCCAGGGTGCGCGAAGCCTCGGAACAGATAGTTTCGATATGTTTTGTCCAAGATAGCGATGGTGTCATGTGCAGACCAAGATATTTATATGATGTTGCGTGGGTAACCGGGGAAGAATTCAGATAGTACGTAAAATTAGTCGGGGTATAGAGGCGGGAAAATGTCATGACTGACGAAGATCATGGCGTCTTGCCCTATCAAGTCCTGGAGCATCAATGGACAAGAAGTGGAAGCTGTGACAGATTTTCTCTTCTTGGGCTCCAAGATTACCTCGGAAGGAGACTGCAGCCATGAAATTAGGAGACGCCTGCTTCTGGGAAAGAGAGCAATGGTTAGCCTTGACCGCCTAGTAAAGAGCAGAGACATTAGTCTGCCAACCAAGATCCGTATAACTCGGGCTATGGTCTTTCCAGTTGTGATGTATGGATGCGAGGTTGGACTGTGAAAAAGGCTGACCGCCGAAGAATTGACGCGTTTGAATTGTGGTGCTGGCGAAGACTCTTGAGAGTTCCTTGGACTGCCAGATGATCAAATCAGTCGATATTGTCGACCATAAACCCTGACTGCTCATTGGAGGGTCAAATTCTAAAGTTAAAGCTCAGATACTTTGGTCATCTGATGAGAAGAAAGGAGTTGCTGGAGAAAGATTTGATGTTGGGAAAGGTGGAGAGTCGCCGGAGAAGGGGTAGGCAGCGAACGCGATGGTTAGATGGCATCCTCGAGGCACTGCAGATGAAGTTATGTGATGTTAGGTACATAGTGAGAGACCGGAAAGCATGGCGTAACATGGTCCATAGGGTCACGAAGAGTCGGACACGACTGAACGACTGAACTGAACTGATGTATGGACCAGATTAACGTGCCTGCACAATAGATGCTAGCCCCAAACATATCCACCTATGCTGTGGCTCTTGGTTGATGGAATAATAATAATAATAATAATAATAATAATAATAATAATAATAATAATAATAATAATAATAATAATAATAATAATAATAATAATAATAATAATAATAATAATAATAATAATAATCAATCTTTATTTAATGTGCACAGGAACAACCATGTGGCCTTCGTGCTTTCCACACAAAAAAAATGACAATGCACACACAAGTCTTACACACACAAATAGAACACAAAAGAAGAAACTAATAACACGTGAAATGAAACTGAGACGTGTCACGGATAGAAACAAATCAATGAGTACCATGTCTTATATACACAGTCAGAGAATTGTAGAGCACATCACGCAGAAAAAAATAACAATAGATAGAGAAAAAAGAACAAATAACTGACATTGATTATAGTAAATAGAAATATACATAAAATAAACAACCATTCTAGGCACAACAAGTGCGTGGTACTTAAAATACAGGCTAGAAATACAGGGAAATACAATAATAATATAGAATTGAACGCGGGATAGTAAGATTCGAAAATAAAGTTTAAAGTTAAAATAGAAATAAGACCCGCAGGGGGCACCTGTTAAAGCAGGTGTTTGCGTGTACTGTGCGACACCATGGATCCCGAGCACCCCACGCTTAGCCGTGCGTGGCATCGCCGTGTCTGGGGAAAAGGGGATCCTGGTGGTTGAGCCAATGCCGAGTGTTTGGACCTTTAAGGCCCCTCGACGGAGGCAACACACCACTTTGGCCCACGCTTCCCACAGACGGCACCTCCGGACTGATCCACACGGGGGAAATCGGCAGTCGCCTATTCCTGTCCTCCCCTCCATCTTTTCACTTTCCTATCCCCTCTCTTATAACTGTCCTGTCTTCTCTTACCTTCCTCGTTTCTTCCTACTTCCAGTCGGCGAGGGTTAACCTTGTGTGGCTAACCACCCTGAGTTACGCCATATTGGGTTATAGTTATGGTGTACAGCTGGCGTGGGCTGGACTTGATTGCCAATTCCTGTCCCGTCCCCTCGTTGGGCTCCACGGTGGGTGGCTGGCACCGCAGCCGAACAATATACATTTTTATGGCTTCCTCTTCTTCAACTGATCGGCCTCCTTCGAAACGAGGGCGCACCGACCAAACTGCCCAGTTCTTTTTTAAAACAAAGAGCACCTTCCCACACTTTCATGTAGTTCATAGTGAGCACTCAGAAAAGACAGCAAGACAAGCCTCACCATTCATTGTTGCAAAGACACTGACCGAAGCTATAGGCAAGGGTTACAAGATCAAGAAGCTTGCAAATGGAGACCTGCTGTTGGAACTTTTATATCATCATCAGTATGAGAAACTCGCAGGAGTCAGCGCTTGTGGTGACATTCCTGTTGTGATTAGCCCACATCGTTCTTTGAATACTGTTCGCGGTGTTCTTTCTGACCAAGATTTAAAGTACATGACAGAGGAGGAACTGCTGGAAGGGCTGAAAGAGCAACACGTGACAAATGTATACCGAATAAAAATAAGACGTGACAACAAAGAAATCGAGACTAAACACTTTGTCCTTACCTTTGCACTGAGCGTACTCCCCTAGTCTGTGGAGGTGGGGTACACAAAACTCAACCTGAGACCATACATTCCGAACCCACGACGTTGCTTTAACTGCCAGAAGTACGGTCACGGTGCTCAGAGCTGCCGAGGCCGACTCACTTGTGCAAAGTGTGCTGCACATGAGCACCAAACCGATGACTGCCAAACTCAACCCCATCTCTGTGCAAACTGTCAGGGCAACCATCCTGCTTATTCGCGTAGCTGTCCGGTGTGGAAGACTGAAAAGGACATAATCACTCTAAAGGTAACAGAAAACATCACGTTCACCGAAGCACGCAAACGATATTCAATCCAACACCCTTCCTATTACTCTGTGGCGCAGCAGGGCGCGGCACCACAGGAGTCTTCAGCACCTACCCAGGCCACGAAAAATGAGTCTGGGGTGGTGCCATCCGCGCCCCTGGTGGAAGTAGCTGGTGCTACTCCACTACCCCCAAAACAGGCTGCGCTGACCCCGAGGTCAGCGGGCCCGAAGGCCTTGTCCCAAGGGGCAAGGTCAAAAACAAGTGTATCCGTGCCTTCTGCACGAAGGTCCAGCACATCTGAAGATGTGATGGACACATCGCCCCCCTCGCCTCCGCAGCAGCGGCGGCAAAGCTCTCTCGAGCTTAAAAGAAGGGACAAAGTCCCAATAACGGGTCCAAAAGACCCAACAACATAGATTTTCAACCCTATCCCCAACTAATCCACCACCATGGCATTTCTAGTTCACTGGAACTGTCGCGGCCTTTTACACAACTACACTGATATAACTGACATTTTAAATTCATTTTCTCCAGTTGCGTTGTGTCTCCAGGAGACCAACCTCGGACCACAGAACAAAAATTTCCTTAAAAAATATCAAGTCTTCCGTTGTGACCGACAGAATTCAAGCAGGCTCTCCGGAGGCACTGCTATTGTGGTCCAAGGTGGCGTTGCGACACGAGGAATCAACCTTAAAACCTCAATTGAAGCTGTTGCAGTCACCGTGGTGCATTTTAAAACAATAACAATATCTTCTTTATACATCGAACCTCATTTCACTATCACACTTAATGATTTACAAGCAATTTTAATGCAACTACCGGAGCCATATATCTTAGTAGGGGATTTTAATGCTCATTCATCCTTTTGGGGAAGCGAAAAAACGGACGCCAGAGGTCGGATTTTAGAAGATTTTATTCTCAACAACAATGTTTGCCTCCTGAACACTGTCAAACACACTTACTGTTCTTCAAGCTCTGGAAAAATGAGTTGCATTGATTTGTCTTTTTGTTCACCAAGTCTTTTCACTGATTTTAGATGGAATATTATTGACAACCCTTATGGAAGCGATCATCTTCCCATCATTATCAGTCTAACATCGTCACCATTAATCACCTTTACTAAACCACGGCGTTGGAAACTGTACCTAGCCGACTGGGCACTCTTCCAAAAACATGCTGCTTTAGAAAAACTCTTTTCGGACAGCCTCGATGTCAACGAGCAAAATAAAAAGTTCACAGAATGTATCATTGCCGCTGCTCATTTAGCCATCCCCCAGACTTCGGGAATTGTACGAAGGAATGGAAAGACATGGTATACAAAGGAATGTAGAGAGGCCAAAAAGAAGCAGAACAAAGCCTGGGGAATTTTTCGTCGATACCCTACACAGGAAAATCTAATTAAATATAAAAAGGCAAGGGCTAAGGCTCGAAATATTCGACGTGATGCTGAAAAAAGATCTTGGCAAGGTTATGTGTCTTCAATAAACAGTTCCGTCACAGCAAAGAAAATGTGGGAGCAAGTTCGCAAACTCGTTGGCAAATTCTCTCCTTTTGCAGTTCCTTTCCTTACACCCCCTGATGCACAAACAAGTATACTCGAGCAGGCTGACCTATTGGGAGAACACTTCTCTCATGTTTCTAGTTCCCTACATTACACAGACTCCTTCTTAAAGTATAAAAACACAGCAGAAAAACAGAGACTTCCTACGAATGGTTATACCAACGAGCCCTACAATAACTTAATTACAGTTCAGGAACTCCATAGAGTAATAACTAATGGCAAGAAAACTGCACCAGGCCCCGATGAAATACACTATGAAATGCTAGCCCATCTGTCCGAACCTGCAGTAGAAGCACTCCTGAAATTTTTTAACATAATCTGGGTGTCAGGCAAAATGCCTGATGCTTGGAAGAAGGCTGTCATTGTACCATTCCTGAAGCCTGGAAAACTGCCAAACTCTCCTACTAGTTACAGGCCAATAGCCCTAACTAGCTGCCTTGCCAAATCATTCGAAAGCATAGTCAATACCAGGTTAATGTTCATTCTTGAAGCTCGTGAACTCCTTGACACCCACCAGTGCGGTTTCAGAAGAGCTTGTTCAACACTGGATCATCTAGTTCGGCTTGAAAACACAGTCCGAGAAGCCTTCATACATAAACAGCACTGTCTCGCAGTTTTCTTTGATATGGAAAAAGCATACGACACCACCTGGCGATATGGGATACTTCGCGATCTGGCAGATCTTGGAATCCGCGGCAGAATGTTGAACTGCATAAAAGATTTTTTGTCCGACCGCTCGTTCCAAGTACGCCTCGGTTCTACACTCTCGAGGAACTTTACACAAGAGAACGGAGTACCGCAAGGATGCATATTAAGTACTACACTTTTCATCGTAAAAACGAATTCTATAGCCAAAGTAATCCCACAGTCTGTTATGTACTCTCTTTATGTTGATGACCTCCAAATCGCATGCACATCATTCAGCCTGTCGACGTGTGAACGACAGATGCAACTAGCATTAAAGAAACTGAGTAATTGGGCAGATAAAAATGAATTTAGGTTCTCGCCTCAGAAAACAGTTGCAGTTCTTTTCTCTCTGAGGAGAGGCCTACAGCTCAATCCCACCCTGCACCTAAATGAAACCATACTCCTGATAAAGCAAGAACATAAATTTTTAGGACTAACGTTTGACAAGAAGCTCACATTCCTCCCACACATAAACAGCCTGAAAGTCAAAGCCTCTCGAGCTCTCAACATCCTTAAAGTACATCCAAGGAGACACTGGGGCTCTGATAGGACATGTCTTCTCCATATCTATCGCTCAGTGGTACGCTCCTGTTTAGATTACGGGTGCGTGGTCTATGGGTCAGCAAGACCGTCATACCTTAAACGGCTGGACCCAGTACATAACCTGGGTCTGCGTCTTTCAACTGGTGCATACAGGACATCGCCGGTGGCAAGTCTGTATGTAGAAGCAAACGAACCGCCACTAAAATAGAGGAGGACCATGCTTACACTTTCATACGTCCTTAAAATTCGCTCGTTACCAAAACATATTTGTTACTCCATACTTACAAACTGCCCCTCAAGAACACTGTACATCAATAAACCTCGATCCATCAGACCTCTCATACTCCGTTTTGAAGAGCAGTGCCGGGAACTCAACTTGCTGGATGCACTTCCTGATATTGCACGGAGACCTGACCCACTGCCACCTTGGTACAACTTCACTGCTGTGTGTGACTTCACATTAACTCAATTTCGCAAATCACAAACACCGCATGAACACATTATACAAGAGTTCTTGGCATTAAATGAGAAATACAGTGATCACAAGGCATTTTATACAGATGGTTCTAAGACAATATTTCATGTAGGCAGTGCAGTAATAGAAGACAAACAGGAAAAAACAGTAAGGTTGCCACAGTGTGCCTCAATATTTACTGCCGAATGCTACGCCTTATCCCTAGCTATAGATGAAATAGTCAACAAAAACATCAAAAACAGTATCATCTATACAGACTCTCTGAGCGTACTCGCATCACTACATCAAAAAAATGCTACAGAACCTTTAATAGGGGACATAGTCCATTATGTAGTGATAGCAAAAACACAAGGACTTAATATCAAATTTTGCTGGGTGCCAAGCCACGTAGGAATCAGCGGTAATGAGAGGGCTGATGCATGTGCCGCGGCCGCCTCCATTGCTCAAGTACAGAAGGTGAAAATTCCACATAATGATGCCATAAAATTTATACAAAGAACACTGAGACAAAAGTGGCAGGCTGCATGGGATAACGAAGTTAATAACAAGCTACACCTAGTAAAACCAGTTATAAAAGAATGGAAATCATGCAGCCATCAAGAACGCTTCATGGAGGTTACAGTATGCCGTCTGCGTATCGGGCACACACATCTCACACATAATTTTTTACTAATGAAACAAGATAAGCCTACGTGTGGAGAATGCGGAGAAGTACTCACAGTCAACCACATCCTGATTACATGCCCAAAACTAGAGACACTACGGAGAAAGCATTTCACTATTTTTTTATGATCGTGCCATCCCTTTCCATCCCAAATTACTTTTAGGAGAAAGAGCAATAATAAACTTAACATGTGTTCTTAGTTTTTTAAAAGAAGCAGACGTTCTGAATAAACTGTAAACTTTAACGAACCTTCTTCCCTTTTCAAATAAGAACAGATTTTAACCTTGCTCTTGGCGCATGATAGCCTCAGTTGCTTATGCGCAATAAAACCCCAATACAATACAATACAATACAATACAATACAATATAAATAAGAAACGGATAAAAAGCAGTACAAGATACATTAAACAGCACTGAACAGGAGAAAAAGCAAAACGTGAAGTAAATTAAATTAAATACAATACTTAGGCTAGAAAGTAGAAGTTATATGTGATAAATACAGTTTAGAGTACAAAGCTACGAACGTCCAATATAAATGAAGAGAGCGAGTTTTGGAAGATGTTAAGGTAAAGAGAAAAAGTTAAACATCTGCATTCTGTCAAGAGGGGAATGGGAATGAGGAAACGGAGAAACTTGAAACGGTCTGAATTCCTTCATGCACTTTCGCGGAACGCGCAGTAGGATGTACTCTAAGAGCTGAGGCCACACAATGTGGCCATGAAGGAGATTGTATAGAAAAATTATATCTACTCTGATACGACGGCAGTTAAGAGAAGGAAGATTCAGTAGGGTACTCTTGGTGGAGCGAGAGGAGGAAGTTGAGCAAGGAAAGTGATATCGAATAATAATAATAATAATAATAATAATAATAATAATAATAATAATAATAATAATAATAATAATAATAATAATAATAATAATAATAATAATAATAATAATAATAATAATAATAATAATAAAATTTATTTTTTCCTCCTTCCAGTACAAATGCAGGCCTGCCAAAACCTCCGGAAGCTTGAATTGCAGTGCCCGGCAGTAGACAGCATATAAGCCATGCACCGAGCAGACATGTTAAAAAAACAACACAGAAAAAGCAACAAAAAATATGAGAGAAGAAAATGGATTCGCCGCAGCCTTTGCTCACGTTCAACTAAGAAATTATGGGGAACGCGTAAGCTCCACACTTAGGGTATGACACGATAGCCTAGGCTACCATGCAGCCCACATATAAAGGCGCGCTCTACCAAGGCGTATGAATGTGCCTGCACGTGAATGCAAGGGTCTTGGAGGGCTGATTTTGATATCACCGTCTCTTGTGAAAGGAGCGCCACGAGTTGGCAGCTCCTGTTAAACGTAATGTCTGGTAACATTATCCAGTTAGTGCTCAGTCATGTCAGCTGCCAGCTACAGCCTGAAAGCGCCGCGTTCGTGAGTCTTGGCTCACAACGTCAACGCCGGCGGACAGCCGCTGGATTTTCGGTGAACGGGGCATTAACGCTCACGCGTTCCTGTCCACTGCTGTGTAGCAGATTTAATGTAATATGGAGTGCTACATAAGAAGTAAAGACAATCGATGTGATATAAAGGGAAAAAGTAGGCGTCAGCATTACTATTTCCGTCAAGTGCAAGTAGTTCCTGCCCGTCACAGGTTTAGCCCAAGTAAGAGAGTAGCGTGATCCAGTTCGTCTGTCACAGTGCTACACACCACCGAACGCTTCGATCGTTCTCCCGATCCTTAACCTGCTGAAGAATACCAATCATCATCCTGTTTCCCTTGACATTAGCTGTCTACATTATTTTGCTATTGCCGCAGGTCACTACATAACATTTAAGTGGATACCAGTTCAATGTGGCATCAAAACCAATGAAAAAACAGATGGAGCGGCTCGTAAACGCCACCAACATCCAAGATACATTCGGACCTTCTTCATGAAATTTGATGCATCCCAACAGGCTAAAAAAATAAACAAAGTATCGACTTTGGAACTTGCCGACACATCACTGCCAATTTCTTTACTCAATTGACCTACATCTAAGATCAAGACTCCCTCCGAAATTTCCTCGCCAACTAAAAACTCTTTACCACCGACTTCGCCTGAACTGTGCATATACAAATGGCTTGTTCTACCATTCCGGTGAAATAAACAGTCCGTATTTTGACAACTGTGGCTCGATTGAAACTGTGGAACATATCCTACTTGAGTGCTCTGTGTACGCTGACGAGCGTGCGTACTATGAACATAGCATGCATGGAGAAACTCTCCCCAGTGCCTTTAACAATGAACAGTGTTTTGGGCCCCTTAGCCTGCCCTAGGCAACATAGACTCGCAATGAACTTTTATTTACGTATTGCAAAGACATTGGACGGCTTGACAAAGTCTAAATTCACCTTGCACGTTTCCTTCAGGCATTTTTCAAGCTGTGAACTGCATAAGCACATTTGTCGGATCATGCATTTCAGCATTTCATTTTATATCATTGCTCCACGAAGCACCTTAAACGTATTTAACGGCAGCATTTTATCTCCCTCTTCAATTCTCTTATTTTCCTCACCATTCTTTTTCAATCTTTTCCTCCCGAATTCCCCTTCCTACACCGAGGAGCATGGCAGCGAAATGTAAACGCCGGCTAAATTCTCTGTTTTTCATTAAAGGGTCTCTCTCTTTCTATCTCTCCCGATCCAATCCAGCAATCAGAATGAGACGCTCCGTAACGCCCCTTCATTCTTCTCTGTGCCGCAACCCCGTCGCCTTCCACCTTTTCCATAACGAGGCTTTAGACGGAAAGAGAGACGGATGGATGGATGGATGGATGGATGGATGGATGGATGGATGGATGGATGGATGGATGGATGGATGGATGGATGGATGGACGGACGGACGGACGGACGGACGGACGGACGGACGGACGGACGGACGGACGGACGGACGGACGGACGGACGGACGGACGGACGGACGGACGGATGGATGGATGGATGGACGGACGGACGGACGGACGGACGGACGGACGGACGGACGGACGGATGGACGGATGGATGGACGGAGGGATGGACGGATGGATGGATGGATGGATGGATGGATCCAGAAAGGATGGATGGATGGATGAATGAAAGGTTTTTCCAGGATGGTTATTTTAAAATGCTATGCAATAAATAGCTTCCGTAATGAATGCCACGAAGTGCTTTAAATATTCTATCGATAAAATTTCTTTTTTTTATCTCTGCGAATAAGATAGCAGTAAGTAAGTTCAGGCTAACAGGGGCAGCGAGAAAGTGGCCTAAACGAAAACATGACACGGGCTAAGCACGGAGATACGGCAAATGCCTTTGTCCTAGAGAAGCCTTAGTTACGCTGACGAAGATGACGAAGTAACGCATGCAGCACCCCGGAAGAAAACCGAGACCAGAGCAGTTCAGTTCAGTTCAGTCGTTCAGTCGTGTCCGACTCTTCGTGACCCTATGGACTATGTCACGCCACGCTTTCCGGTCTCTCACTATCTTCCTAACATCACATAACATCTATGGACTATGTCACGCCACGCTGTCCGGTCTCTCACTATCTTCCTAACATCACATAACATCATCTGCAGTGCCTCGAGGATGCCATCTAACCATCGCTTTCGCTGCCTACCCCTTTTCCGGCGACCCTCAACCTTTCCCAACATCAAATCTTTCTCCAGCGACTCCTCTCTTCTCATCAGATGACCAAAGTAGCTGAGCTTCAACTTTAGAATTTGACCCTCCAATGAGCAGTCAGGGTTTATGGTCGACAATATCGACTGATTTGATCTTCTGGCAGTCCAAGGAACTCTCAAGAGTCTTCGCCAGCACCACAATTCAAACGCGTCAATTCTTCGGCGGTCAGCCTTTTTCACAGTCCAACTCTCGCATCCATACATCACAACTGGAAAGACCATAGCACGAGTTATACGGATCTTGGTTGGCAGACTAATGTCTCTGCTCTTTACTAGGCGGTCAAGGCTAACCATTGCTCTCTTTCCCAGAAGCAGGCGTCTCCTAATTTCATGGCTGCAGTCTCCTTCCGAGGTAATCTTGGAGCCCAAGAAGAGAAAATCTGTCACAGCTTCCACTTCTTTTTCATTGATGCTCCAGGACTTAACTTGGGAGAAGTTAAGTCCTGGAGACTTAACTTGTTTTTTTTAGGACTGCTGCAGCTGAGGCTCTAAGGGAGCACTCCAGGTGAGGCTCAAAGGAAGTATACCTTTGCATGACAAACAGAACCACCTTTGCAGGCTGCGAGGTTCGAAACTGGGTTTGGGCCCACTGCGGAGGAGGGGCGCGCAGCGGGGTTTACGGAGCTTGTCCCAAACGCACACCCCTGGAAAAGCCGAGCGCCAGGCCGGGGGACGCTTGTGCCCATTTTACCGGTGGGTGTCCGGCGGTGGGTTTCGAACTAACCACCTCCCGCAGCCGAGACAGTGGCCTAGTGGATGGTTTTATTTTTAGTTTTTTTTTTTAGGACTGCTGCAGCTGAGGCTCTAAGGGAGTACTTCAGGTGAGGCTCAAAGGAAGTATACCTTTGCAAGACAAACAGAACCACCTTTGCAGGCTGCGAGGTTCGAAACTGGGTTTGGGCCCACTGCGGAGGAGGGTCGCGCAGCGGGGTTTACGGTGCTTCTCCCAAACGCACACCCCTGGAAAAGCCGAGTGCCAGGCCGGGGGACGCTTGTACCCATTTTTACCGGTGGGTGTCCGCGGTGGGTTTCGAACTAACCACCTCCCGCAGCCGAGATGGCGGTAATGTGCAATAATTGCCTGAGAGACGTCTGAGAGGAGCTTGATAGTGCATGCGCAGGCTGTTTTGAATAGAGGTGAAATAAAACTGCTGACCCTCCACAGCCTGGCGTAGGCCCTCATATACGTTCCGGTTTTACCCGAATAACACTGAATAACATCCGCCAGTTAAGAAATAAAAATTGCTGAATTGGTTAAAAGCGAAAAACATTCGTGTTTAGAAATTCATAATAGCCTAGGAACTATTGGGGACGAATAACTTCGCATTTCCGTCCCCTAAAAATACAGACACGGGCAGAGTAGGCATTGTACAATCGAGTCCAGGAGAAAAAGTGGTTGGGTGGCTACGCTTGAGGTTCTGCAGCCTTGGCCGCCGGTGTCACACGCAGGCATCTTTGTTGCTGTAGCAATCGACCATTAGCGGAAATCTAAGTGAGCTACTTAAGGCTCGCTCTCCCAGAAACAGAACTCGTTCCCAGATGACACTGCTGCATTTTCTCTTTTTGCCGGAAGTAGTAGCAGAAGACCTGTCGGTTGAAGTCCATCGAAATGCTCAAATCTACAGACTCCTAGTGAGGAACGTGAGTTCAAGGAAGGAGCTCGAGTCAGAGTTCCACAGTTACCGCCAGTACACAGCTAGTGCTGTTGTCCACACCCTTTGTTTTCTTTTGGTGGATGTGCATAGCCAGTATTAGCACAAGCCTCTATGGACAGCTTGAGTTTTCCTGAATCAAGAACTATCATTGAGCGAACATTCTCAAAATTTCGTACTGTCAACACAAAGGAGCCCACTGAAATAAATGTTGAGTTTGGACAACTATGCTTGTATACCCGTTGCAATTATTAGACGGCGCGTGGAAGGGTGGCGTTTGCTCCAAAGTCAATAAATTTGTTTTTCTGCTTCTACGAACTTGCGTTTTCATTTTTTTTCATTATTTATCGCCGCATTGTATATTCTAGCCGAAAGACACGGATTTCGAAAAAAGTGTATAAACGCCGAAAAGCATGCGTACCCGAACGTACACGGCATAGGAACATTTACCGCTTTGAACCCGTCAAGGTCGGAAATCCCGCAATGATTCGGAAGGAAAGTCTATCGGAGGAAAAAGCCCAAGGCCGTCGAAGTCTCATCATGACCACTGCCATTGCGAGAACCTAGTGCGTCTGTAATGATTGTGAACACAGTGAGCACTAACAGAAATGAGAAGAATGCGCCCGCTGACCTAAGACTACCTGGGTACACGATCGATACCGATGCGACTACACACAGTTGGCAACTGCGCGCACAGTAGTTTTTAGAAAATGACAATGCGGCTAGCGAGACCGTTATAGCTTAGGGAGTCCAGCTAAAGAAAAACAATTGTTCCAGGGTCCAACGTCGAATTACTCACCCATTTTATGCAGCAAAACCTGTAGCACAGCAACAAGAACAAGGGAGGCGATAAAGCACCACAAAAGATGCACACGCTGCTCAATGGCAAGCGACTGCAGTAAGACGGCGAAACGAACGCTGTCGAAGTAGCCAAAAGGCTTTAGGAAGACATGGAGCGCTACTTAATACCTTTTTGGCGGGGCCCGTTTTTTTTTCACGTAGTTAGTCGATGGGCGGAGCTGGACGTCGGCTGGCATCACATAGACAAAAAAGGAAAATAAAAATCGCTGATGGGAACTTTTCAATACATATATTTTTAACTACGAAAGGGTTTTACTAACGCTTTCGTATATAAGAGTTTGGGCGGCGCCAATAACAACCAAACAAGTCATGTGGGCATTTTGAGATTAAAAAAAAAAGAAAGCTAACAGATCCGTGAGCGCCAAGCGCGTTTCCCCGCTCGCGCACAACCTGTCTCCTCCCCCCCCCCCCCTCCAGCCCCCTTTTTTTTATCCACATGACCACAGCCGAAGGCGCGCTAAACTATATATATATATATATATATATATATTGTAGTGAACTACACGAGGATATACGAAGACGAGGATAAGGACGACGAAGTGCCGCTGCGCTGCTCGTGCTCGCTTGTGGAGACTGAGACTGGCTGTGTTCTTGTGTGGTTCGCCGTGAAACTTCGACAGGGCTATTATCCCTGTTAAAGCACAGTAAAAACCCCCTTTCACTTGGTGGAGGTGAGCATTTTCTGCCGCCCTGGAGCTCCGCAGCCGCACACTCCCGACACAAGCAATGACCGACGCTACCACCCCCAGTCCAACCAGCCCCTCATCCGCGGTGTTCTGCGCTGGAGCTTTGCGCCAGCGTGATCCTCCTATCTTCAGCGGAACCGGCGACCATGACGTCTCATATGAGCCTCATATGAGCGGGTCAGTATTCACAACCACTGGGACGACAACCAAAAACTCAATAACGTCATTTTCTACCTAACGGACGTTGCAAACCTATGGTTCCGCAACCACGAGGCCGATATCACATCGTGGCCTACTTTCAAGGCTAGTTTTGCCGATATTTTCGGCCGGCCTGCAGTGCGCAAGTTGCGCGCTGAGCAACGCCTGCGCGGCCGTGCACAGCTTCCTGGGGAGAATTTTACCAGCTATATTGAAGATGTCGTAGACCTGTGCAAGCGCGTGGACGCTTCAATGTCAAAGAGCACCAAGATTGATCACATTATGCAAGGAATTGATGATGACGCGTTCCAGATGCTTCTGGCTAAAAATCCAGCCACCGTCGTCGACGTTATCAACGCATGCCACAACTTTGATGAATTACGCAAGCGCCGTAACATCACTCGCTCTTCGCTCTCAAACCCCGCGCCGCTTGCAACTTTAACACCTGAAGCAGACCAGTCCACCTTGCTGCCACAAATACAGCAGTTCGTTCGAGAAGAAGTTGCCCGTCAACTACCCCTCGTTCGCAAACGTCCTGACGCTCCCACTCCTCTAGTGCCAAAGCTGCAGCAAGTCATCCGCCAACAAGTTGCGGAAGCACTCCCCACACTTCCTGAAGCTCCTTCTGTTGCTCCTTTGACATACGTCGAAGCACCAGTCCAGTATAGTCAACCTGCTGTTCCAGCCCCTTTGACCTACGCGGCTGTGGCTGCGCGGCCACCGCCTGAGTCGTCACAGCCCATGCAGCCTGTTCTACGCCCTGCACCGCTTCCTCAAACGGACCCGCTTCATCCGCCCACTGCGCGCTATTACAACCCTTGGCGTACTTCGGACAATCGTCCTATTTGCTACTACTGTGGTTTCGCTGGACATGTGGCCCGCCGATGTCATCGTCGCATGGCCGAGCCTGCGTCTTCAGATTACTCGCCACCGCTGCTTCGTTCTGCCCACTCTCCGCCTGCGTATGCCCCAGAACAGCGTTCATACACAACCCGTCGTTCTCCTTCTCCGCGTCGCCGGTCACTGTCACCAATGCGCCGGCGACCACCACCTGCTGACGAGGGAAACTAAGCTCCGCGGTTCCTGAGGCAAGAACTGCGTACTCTGCGAAAAGCTCAAGGCCTCATATTCCACCCAGGAACATTATAATGATTTCTATCGATGGTCTGTCCGTATATGCGCTGGTCGATACGGGTGCTGCAGTGTCATTGATTCATGAGCAACTCTGCCGACGATTACGAAAAGTTACGACGTCATTTAACGGTTTGTCGCTCCGCACTGCCAGTGAAGAGAGGATTGCACCTTTAGCAGCATGTACATCGCGTGTCCTCATTGAAGGTATTTTGTACAGTGTCGAGTTCGTAGTTTTGTCATCTTGTTCCCACGACGTGATCCTCGGATGGGACTTCTTGTCTAAAAATAACGCCGTGATCGATTGCGCCCGAGCTGAAGTAGAATTTTCTGCACTGTGCGACGCACTGCCCGACGACAACCGTTCAGTGTGTCCTCAAAAGCTAGCCATCGCTGACATGCCTGCGGAGCAGCGAAAAGACCCGTGGCTCGCATCTCTTATCGAGATCGTGTCAACTTCTCCTAACGCTGCTGCGCCTTCTCGGGCTTTGCGCCGTCAAGCACCACACTTTGCCCTACGAGACGGTCTTCTCTACCGCCGCAATTATATGACTGATGGTCGACGCTGGCTTCTCGTCATTCCCCGCCATTTACGACATGAAATTTGCGCCTCTTTCCATGCCGACCCTCAGTGTGCCCATCCTGGTGTAGTGAAGACGTTTCAGAGGATCTCTCAACGCTACTATTGGCGCGGCATGTACGGTTATATTTGCAAATACGTCCGCTCCTGCATCGCCTGTCAGCGCCGGAAGTCATCCACACCTCGTGCTTCTGGCCCCTTACAACCACTTCCATGCCCGGCCCGCCCTTTTGACCACATTGGCGTTCACCTTTACGGGCCACTTCCCTGCACGGTTTCTGGGAGCCGGTGGATTATCGTCGGCATCGACCACCTCACCCGGTATGCCGAGACCGCCGCTTTACCCGCCGCTACTGCCCGTAAAGTTGCCCTGTTCTTGCTACATCATTTTGTTCTTCGCCACGGCGCGCCACGAGAGCTGCTGAGTGACCGAGGACGCGTCTTCCTTTCCAACGTCGTTGAATCTCTACTGGCCGAATGTCGCATCATACATCGGACCACAACAGCCTACCACCCTCAAACAAACGGGTTGACTGAGCGCTTCAATCGTACTCTCGGAAATATGCTGACGATGTACGTTGCCGCCGATCAGACTAACACGCTGTCCTTCCTTTCGTGACATACGCTTATAACACCGCCACGCAGTCAACTACTGGATTTAGCCCTTTCTTTCTCCTTTATGGGCGTGAGGCGTCGTCCACGATGGACACTATTTTACCATATCGTCCCGACTCCTCCGAGTGTACTCTCCTTTCAGACGTTGCCAAACATGCGGAGGAATGTCGCCAGTTGGCCCGGTGTTTTACATCGGAATCTCAAGGCCGCCAAAAGCATCACCGCGACAAAGATCAGACGCCACACGTTTTTCCTGCAGGATCCCTTGTTTGGCTTTGGGTTCCCGGCACCCCACCGGGATTGTCATCAAAATTTCGAAGCGAGTATCACGGCCCCTACCGCATTGTCCGTCAAACCTCCCCTGTGAATTACATCGTGGAGCCACTCACTGCCTCTTCGGACATGCGTCATCGCGGCCGCGAAACTGTGCACGTGAGCCGCCTCAAAACGTACTACGATCCGCTCATCTTGCCCTCACCATAGGTCGTCAGGATGGCTCCTCCTCGCTCCGGGGGAAATTGTAGTGAACTACACGAGGATATACGAAGACGAGGATAAGGACGACGAAGTGCCGCTGCGCTGCTCGTGCTCGCTTGTGGAGACTGAGACTGGCTGTGTTCTTGTGTGGTTCGCCGTGAAACATCGACAAGGCTATTATCCCTGTTAAAGCACAGTAAAAAGTAAAAACCCCTTTCAATATATATATATATATATATATATATATATATATATATATATATATATATATATATATATATATAAACGGATCTGTGCGCGCTCAGTGGCTCATCCCTATGTCCCTTTTTGCTTAACCCTCTGACCTTTTGTGATGACTCATTTTTCAATTCCTTTCTCTGTCATCTTTTCTTAGTGTAAATAAATATTATTTCATTATTATTTATTTCGCTGGACTAATTGGTTAATAATGCTTACAAAGGTGGACCAGTGAAGGCAGACTAAAATGTAGGATCAGCATTTCTCTTGGGGTCAAGTTCCAGACTACAGCAGAAGGAGATCAACCCCTGCTCCATGTTCCAGTTTCCCTATGCCGCATTGGATAAACAAAGTTCCGGTGTTATGCGCTGCTGTGCAATGTGGAATTTGTTCTGATTAGGTGAACCACTTATTGTTACCCCAACTTTAAACATCCCTGCGTATCGATGGCCTATTGGGTATATGTATATGATCATCTCCATTTGATGCAAGTGGCTGGATAAGCATTTCGATACTTCATTTCAAGGAGTACTCTGGCCTGAAATTCATAGCTTGACTTGCATTCACGCAGTACTAGTAGAAGCTCAGCTTTTGACAAATTTGTGAACTACTGTCATGACGCACGTCACCTGGAGCTCCAACCTATTCAAGTCACAACTCACTGGCCCATCATTTTGATCCAGGGGTGCCTCCGTCACCAGCGCTGTCATCACTACTATTGCCTTAGTTGCAATGCCGTCACTGATGGCCAACCTCTCACTTGCATAATTGGAATCCTCACCACCAAGTGTTATGACCTGGCTCCTTTCATTGAATGAAAATCTAGGTGTACTTCAAGCTTACATCTTTGTAAATACAAAATAGTGCGTCCTTCATGTCAGCCTTGTGTGCCCTGCGTTCTTGGTAATGCCAGGGCTTGCTTCTCTACTAAGGCACATCTTGTAACTGTTTGAAAAAGTGGCCATGATTAGATGAACTGGCTCGTAATGATCTTAATTTGTATCTAGCATGACATTTTGGCAAAGGTAGCAACATATTTGAAAGAAAGAAACAGTTTATGCAGCTACCAAGAGCTGCTAATAGGTTTGGTTTGTGTTGTTTAACGCCCCAAAGCAATTCAGGCTATGAGAGATGCCGTAGTGGAGGGCTCCGAAAATTTCGACCACCTGGGGTTCTTTAACGTGCACTGGCATTGCACAGCACACGAGCGCCTTGCTTTTCGCCTCCATCGAAAAGCGGCCGCCGAGACCGGAATTCGATCCCGAACCCTTGGGAACAGTAGTCGAGCGCCGTACACACTGCGCCACCCTGGCGCGAAAGAGCTGCTAATATTCCGCCAGCAGGTGACTATGGCCTGTTTTGTAAGCTTTTCTTGTCACTCACATTTTGCCAGCATTGCAACATTAAGAACAGCTCCAATTAAGCTACGACCATCACTCACACTCTCAAGCCTACAGTTAAATTCAAAAGGGGTGATGCCCGTCGAAGTGATCACGATGACGTCATCGAACGAAGAGCGTGAAGCTCTTTCGCCCGCTCGTCCGGCGACACGCTGCAAGTTGGAGAACTCTATTTTCCCGCACCACGCGTTTACTCGAAACCGACGAGAGTTTTAACATGGCTACAGCCCCACGGACCGACAGGAAAAAACACTTAAAGGTCCCCAGAAAGGGGTCACCAAGAAGGGTAAACAATGCCATAACACTGATAGTTATTGAACCACCCATCATTCTCCCGCAAAAATTTTCGATCTAGCTTCTGCAACACCAGAGATATCGGCGATTAAAAATGATCCTTCCAATTTTCCCTCTCAACTCGTGCGCCGAAGGGAGCCATAAAAAAACAAAGAATACAAGCAAGTTCAAAGCTCCGCCCAGACATACGTCACCTCGACGAACTTGCGGTTGCCGCGCGCTCGCTCGCTGGCGTACTCCGCCAACCCGTCCTCGCTTGCACACGCCTGAGGAGTTCGCCAGTTCGCGCAGCGACGGTTAGTGTAACCGCGAACCCGTGGTTATCCTATGTTACACGGCGGACCAAACCATGGTTGCACCACTAACCGCGGTTACCGCAAACCGCGCTTGACGACCTCGGTTTGCGTCGTTAACCGAGGTTATGACGGCGTCTGTTGACGGAAGCTACTCATCGGCGCCCGAGTGCGCGAAACGTACGAGCGGGTCTGCTTCACAAAGTTATTCATTTGCCCACTGTATTACGTTTAAAGATCGATGTATATATTATGGTGCCGCCCGACGTCTTCGATTACGGCCGACAGCGCAGCGACTGCGTACTGAAGCCTTGTCGTGCCTACAGTATCGTTTGAACGGCTTGTTGCTGAGTAGAACGCCAAAAAATACGCGGCCTTAGCTATGAAAGTACACGAGTTTGCAACGCTTGCAGCACGGGATGCCGCGAGCAGGCTGAGATACGTTACACAATTACCGCGGGGGTGGAACGTGCGAGCGCGGCGAACGCCGGCGCCGTGCGTGACCGTCCTTAGTCATCGCTAGGCCTATTGTTTCGCTTCGAAGCCGCGGCGGTCGACGCTTTGGAACATGATCAACGCTGTCGTAAATCGTCTACTTATGAAACTGCCTTATAGTGATTCCTATCCTGCCATAGTAAAATAATTATAGGATTAACTCTGCCGACGCATTAATCGCAGAGCTATTACGAGCAGATCGGATCAGCCGAAATGCACCAGCGGCAGCTGGCTTGAGCAGAAACTAGCTTGTATCACGGCTATCGCTCTTACCAGCAATTTGCTGCTGGTCAGCGATCCTCACGAGGGCTTCATACTTGATATTCGGCTCAATATTCCAGACGCCAACAAATTTTAGCATGCTTTATTTCGGACATCGGTGCTAACGATCCGCCGTGTGGTTCGCGAACGGTATGCGGGAGGAGGGGCCACAGCGGCGATGTTTACGGCGGTCAAGGAGGTGCTGCCATCGTGCGGTGCTTGACCGTGCTGTTGACGCCTCGTCGGACGACACTCCGATACTCCTGAAACCACGTTATATAAATAAGATATTTGTAAATGCAGCTTCGTTCTGCCGATCCCTGCGTCGCTTCGGTTGTTGCACTTAATGGGCAATGGCCACCTAACCGATAAGGGCGGCGAGCTGTAACAGCCCGCACAGAGTTCGAGCAGCGCACGAGCAGACGACTTTCGCAGCTACCGGAAGTGTGTTCGTGACGTCATGGTTGCAGTGACCGCAGCTACCGCAGCGAATGGCAGCTTCTAGCAAGCCTTGCCAGTCAACCGACCCGTGACATCACGGGATTAGGAAATAGTTCCATGCGACACCGCCAAGCGACATTCCCTCTGCCCGCGAATTTCAAAAAACGCTGTTTTTAAAAATTAATAATAAATCGCTGGCTTTGTTCCAAGGAGTTATACTTTGCGTTAATGCTCAAAAGGATGTGTTCTACACATTGAACACGTTTATCAGTGGTTTCTTGGGGGCCGTTTCCGTGGAACTTTAACGAACAATAGCAGCGCGGAACGGGAGCCATGTCAGTCGTATATTAATCGTTGTGGTCGTCGTGTCTGCGTTGAGATAATTTGGTCACAGAATAAAACTCCGGTGAAACTTAACAAACTGATTTAATGGCTACATATGAAAGAAACTTTACACAAATTCAAACTGACGACCGTTTCGTTCGGCGTCTTGCAAGCTACTGTCTTTTGACGACGGTTGGCCGTGTTCCTCTCTCCAGGCCTTCCCTTCTTTCCTTTTTCTTTAGGGGGGCCCCACGCTTGCGTGGGACCTTGGAGCCTGGCAGTCGCGGCGCTCGTTCGGCGGTGTCGGTAACAGAGGAATCCTCCTCGCGTCCCCGGTGCTGGTCCGCAGCCCCCTCGTAAGCTCGAATTTCAGGGCAGGCGGGCGTCCGCGTCTTGTTAGGCCCATCGCTGTGCCCGCTAAGTTTCCAAGAACCTCTTCTGCCGAAATGTGGTGCAGGCCCGCCGAGCTTCGTGAATTATGGCCCCGGCTGTGTCCTCGACGGCGCCAGTGGTTCGGGACGCTTTGAGGGGCGACGAGCCGTTGGTCGACTGGCCGGCAGTGGCAAGGAGCAGCCGTGCCATTTCCGAAAAAGCACTGCGGCGCGTAAACATACACACACACACACAAGCGCGCACAAACACACACACCCGCGAGTGGCCGCTCGGCCGGCGATCAGGGGAACAAAACAGCCGTCTCCTGACACGTCCTTCGGTTCTGGCCTTTCTCCGTTTTTGTCCCCGACACATTCCCCCCCGAAATGACGAAGTCATTTGTCGGTACAGCCTTTCGTTGTTCGATGACCACCTGTGCAACTCCATCGAGGCGGTGTGAAAGATCGCGTTGGCTTCGTTGTAGAGCTTCACAGCCTCCTCTTCGTCATCTGCACCCGTTAGCAGGTCGTACATATAAAGGCTTCGTTGCAGCGGGCTCTGTGTGTGGGGAAACTCTTCCTCGCAAGTTTTCAAGTGGTGCTGAAGGGTAGCGGAGAGCAGAAACGGGCTTTCGGTGGTTCCAAACGGTACTCGCTTCATGCGCCACGTTTCAATGGAAGGCAAAGAAGCACCGGTCTGAAGGGTCTCTTGGAACCAAAAAAATCTCAAAGCGTCTCTGTCTTGCTCTCGCATTCCAATTTGCAGAAAGGCATTCACACTGTCCGCGACAAACTCAACTCGATATTTGCGGAAATCAAGCAAGAGCCCGTCGTGGTCTGCCGTTAAGTTCGGTCCGGTTTCCAGGTTGTCATCAAGACTTTTTGCATTGTTGGCATTGGAAGAAGCGTCAAATACAGCTCTCAGTTTTCTGGAATCGTGGATGATCGCTTGATGAGGCATGTGACAAACACAGAGGTTACGGTTGGCCTCGTCATCTACCAGTTCTGTCATGTCCAGAATTCCATATTGCCTGATCGCCGTGTCGTACTCTTCGATACGATCAGGAGCCCTTCTGAATCGGTTTGCCAGCTGATTGAAGCGCTTCGGTGCAATTTCTCGGTTATCCTTGATCACAATCTCAGATTTCCGAGGCAACGCAGCCTCACATCGGTTGCCGGCTCGCTGGATGTTGTCCTCGAATTCCAAAACTTGACACGTTTTGTCGTTTTCCCCTATCTTACTCACTCCAATTGATTCCAAATCCCAGAATTTCGTTAGAAAATCTGTCGTCTGCCTCTCGATTACGGACGTTCTTAGTACCACAGTTTGGAAGCAGTGAGTTTGCTCGACGTCGTCCTCAATGGGCCCTTGAATAGTCCAGCCCGCTGATGTTTCCACTGCTCTCAGTCGGTTTCCTAATTTGACCGATCTACCTGTGGTGAAGTCCCATATGTGGTCAGATCCGATTAGCAAATCAACACGTTCTGTCCCGTTGTCGTTAGAGAAGTCTGCAGGTACGTAACCAAGGGTCTTTAGTCGTTTCAGTACCCCTTTTGGTGGTGAGGGAATCGGCTGATCGCAAATTATATTCGTTTCTAGCGCATCGATTTCCCGTTCGCCTCCGCGCTTCGTCTTTAGGGTAACTCGTACTTTTCGGAACTCTCGTTCCTCTTGGTGTCCTCCAAAAACACCGATGGTCAACCTTTCATGCCCGAGAAGTGTGCATCCCAGTTTCCGCGAGGTGTCAGCAGTGATGTAAGAGCGCTGACTTCCTCCGTCGAACAGAACTCGTGCCTGAGCCTTACAAGTCTCTCCACTACATAATGCAGTTGCGGTCTGCAGTAAAACGGTTCTTTTGGGAGTAGATCCGTTTTCCGTTGTTGTAGCTTCGAGGCTTACTTGCGCGTTCGTCACAGTTCGGTTGGGTTCAGGCGGTCTGTTCCCGGTGTACGATGGGTCACACATTGTGCTAGCATGCTTCTTGCGACATTTGTCGCACTGGATGCTTACGCGGCATGCTCGTGACTGATGTCCAAGTTTCGTGCATTTGAAACATCGGCCGGACGACCGCAGAAGTTGTTTCTTCTCTTCCAAAGTTTTTGCGGCGTCACAGCTCGGTGTTTCGTGCTCGTTGGAGCCACAGAAGAAGCAGGTCAATGAGGTGACATTTTGATGCAGCATCGCAGCCGATCGGACGTGCCTGTCATGCGTTTTCCCATGCAGCCTCAAATTGTCTTTAAGTTCTTCTCTAGGTTGTTGCTTGGGGTCCATGCTTTGTAATGCATTTAAATTCTCCCGACTTTCTACTTCTACTCTCAGAAAGGAGAGTAGCTTTAAAAGGGAAGAAACCGTACCTTGGCCGCTTCCGTTCGTTGCGTGTGACGACGCATCGGAGAGGGAGCTCTGTTCGCAGGCGAGGCTGTCGGTGTCCACGACGCACTTTCGGCTAAAGTCCAACAGGATGTCACGTGGCATCGCTCTTTGCACGATCGGAATTAGCATCGAGCTGTAGGACTCCAGCTTTTGTCCGAGCGTCTCGAGGCCTTTGATGTGTGCCGCCAAGGTGTCGTAGAGACGGCGAAGACCACGGATATCGTCTGATGAGCGCACGGGCTTCAAGTCGATCAGCCTCTTGAGATGTTCCTGAACCAGAAGCTCCTCGTTGCCAAACCGTTTCTTGAGCAGCTGGATGGCATCGTTGTAGCACCTTGCGGTCAGTGGAAGACCAGCGAGTGCCGCTGCCGCGTCGTCCGTGACTGATGCTCGCAGGTAGTGAAATCTGTCGATGTCAGACAAATCTTCGTTTTTATCCACTACCTGCTCGAACACTTCCCAAAAGGGTTGCCAGTCAGAGCGTCTTCCTGCGAATTTCATTAGGTCGATTTTCGGCAGCTTCACTCTTGTCTTCCCAGATGTGGCCGTTTGGGGGGCTGGCGTGGTCGTTTGAGTGGCTGGTGTGGCCGTTTGACTGATGATGCCACTACCCGCCGATTCCACGGCAGCCTGCGTTGATAACGGACCACTATCAACTTGAAGCTTCAGTCCAGCAAGGCAGGTTATAATCCGGTCTTGATATTCAAATACTTGCTCATAGTCGTTTTCTGCGTCATCTTCCGGTACCAATGGTTCAATTTCCATGTTGGCAGTATCAAGTTGTTGCTCCAGCTTGCTGAGTCTAGCATGCAGCAATGTAGCTTCAGTAGTTGTTAGTGACGTTTGCCGCTCGTTGAATTCGTTGATGACCCTTGTAACTTGCGAGCGCAAAACCTTCCGTTTCTTTAAAAGGCGTTCCATTTTCTTCGAAATTAATTAGCCAATAATTAAGCTCACCGGATCGATGACATCGGTAGTTGTGACCAATCGTTGCCGAGACGTCCCTGGCGTGGATGCGTTGACGTGAGCGTTGAAAGAAAGCGTTGAGCTCACAAATCCACGGCAGATCGAGTCCCGGGTTTCGGCACCAAACTTTTTGTCAGTCGTATATTAATCGTTGTGGTCGTCGTGTCTGCGTTGAGATAATTTGGTCACAGAATAAAACTCCGGTGAAACTTAACAAACTGATTTAATGGCTACATATGAAAGAAACTTTACACAAATTCAAACTGACGACCGTTTCGTTCGGCGTCTTGCAAGCTACTGTCTTTTGACGACGGTTGGCCGTGTTCCTCTCTCCAGGCCTTCCCTTCTTTCCTTTTTCTTTAGGGGGGCCCCACGCTTGCGTGGGACCTTGGAGCCTGGCAGTCGCGGCGCTCGTTCGGCGGTGTCGGTAACAGAGGAATCCTCCTCGCGTCCCCGGTGCTGGTCCGCAGCCCCCTCGTAAGATCGAATTTCAGGGCAGGCGGGCGTCCGCGTCTTGTTAGGCCCATCGCTGTGCCCGCTAAGTTTCCAAGAACCTCTTCTGCCGAAATGTGGTGCAGGCCCGCCGAGCTTCGTGAATTATGGCCCCGGCTGTGTCCTCGACGGCGCCAGTGGTTCGGGACGCTTTGAGGGGCGACGAGCCGTTGGTCGACTGGCCGGCAGTGGCAAGGAGCAGCCGTGCCATTTCCGAAAAAGCACTGCGGGGCGTAAACATACACACACACACACACAAGCGCGCACAAACACACACACCCGCGAGTGGCCGCTCGGCCGGCGATCAGGGGAACAAAACAGCCGTCTCCTGACACGTCCTTCGGTTCTGGCCTTTCTCCGTTTTTGTCCCCGACAAGCCACATGGGCGGCCCTAGGGGCAACAGCGGTCCCCATCTCGTCTCCGTCTAAGGGGCATCTCCACGCGGCGCATCTTTGAAGTGCCATAAAACGCTTCAACTCTCCTAAACAGAAGGGCTCGCTTGTCTTCGTCCGAGTCGCACACCTCGACACAAAAGACTCAGCGCTCCGGCGATGGCCATTCTTTCACCGCGGGGTGTCCCGTCGGACACACAAAACAGAGGGGGACCAGGTCAGCGAGCAAGGGGAAGAGGGGGAACCGGGGCGGCCGGCAAACTGTTAGGCGCTGGACGCTCCTAACCTAACACCTACTATTATGTCACAGGTTGCAATGTCCCTCCACATTCACCTATATCCTTTACCTGCCATTCTCTGCAATCTTGCCAGGCTGTGACTAAGATAACAAAGTTAAACACAAGACCTTTTGCACGGCGAACAATAATATTTATTTATTTATAGGCACATTACAAGCCTTGAAGGGTGTTGACTGAGGCAGCTGCAGCTATACAAAAATATGAATTGTATTGGGAGATTCACACTGAACACAGCATTGTTCGAAATGAATAGAGCGAAAACAGACGGAGAGAGAAGACGACTGTAATAAACTTACTATGCATAGAATTTTTGTCAGGATGGCACGAGCGATCAGATTTTGAATTCATTGAACATAAGCTTTACAAGTAGTGAATTGCTAGAAATTCATATTCACGCATAATCTTTTGCCATCAGTTTGCTTACTACCTTTAGACCTCCAAATTGAAGTATCACAAAGACTGTAGATGACTTACATCTGCTTGCCTTCCCATATGGTTCCATATGTGATAGGCAACTGATGTGCTAGAGAAAGAATAGTACATTGTAGCTAAATGCTTGAATGTGCTTCCTGACATTCGAATAGAAACCACTATTAACGTTCCACCACATGTCGACATTTTGGACCTATAATTTGTGCCTGCATGCCTAGATCATGCCAATGTTTGTACCAAGAACGACCAGATATTTCTGCTCATGTCATCATCAACCTGCCTATAACGACTGCAGGGCGAAGGCCTTTCCCATATTTCTCCACTTAACCCGGTTCTGTGCTAGCTGCATCCACTTGACCCCTGCGAACTTCTTAACCTCATCCGCCCACCTAACTTTCTGCCGCCCCCTGCTACGCTTTCCTTCCCTTTGAATCCAGTTTGTTACCCTAAGCGACCATCGGTTATCCTCTCATCGCACTACATGTCCTGCCCATGCCCATTTCTTCTTCTTGATTTCCACTAGAATGTCAGTAACTTGAGTTATTTCTCTGACCCACTCTGTACGCTTCCTATCTCTTAATGTTACCCCTACCATTTTTCGTTCCATAGCTCTCTGCGCTGTCCTCAACTTAAGTAGAACCCTCTTGGTTAGCTTCCACGTTTCAGCGCCATAGGTGAGCACAGGTAAGATGCAACTACATGTTGTATACTTTCCACTTGAGCGATACCGGTAAGCTGCTAGTCATAATCTGTGAGTGCTTCCCAAATGCGCTCCATCCCAATCTTATTCTTCTTGTTATTTCCTTTTCATGGTCCGGATCTGTGGTTACTACCTGTCGTAAGTAGACATATTCGCCTACTACTTCCAGTACTTCGCTACCTATTGTAAACTGCTGTTCCTTTCCGAGGCTGCTGAACATTACCTTAGACTTCTGCATATTGATTTTCAGGCCTACCTTTCTACTTTTCCTGTCTAGGGCACCAACCATGATTTGCAGTTCATCCCCCGAGTTGCTTAGCAAGGCAATGTCATCAGCAAATCGCAGATTACTCAAGTATTCTACATCTACCCTTATCCCTAACTGCTCCCATTCCAAGCCTCTGAATACTTCCTCTAAGCAAGCTGTGAATAGTACTGGGGAGATCGTGTTTCCTTGCCTAACACCTTTATTTATGGGAATTTTGTTACTTTCTTTATGCAGAACTATGGTTGCTGTGCAGCCAATATATATGTCTTCCAGCACTTTCACGTACGGCTCGTCTACCCCCTGATTTCGCAATGCCTGCATCACCACCGAGGTTTCAGTTCAGTCAAATGATTTTTCGTAATCAATGACTGCTATATATAAGGGCTGGTTATATTCCGAGCATTTTCTATCACCTGACTGATGGTATAGGATATGATCGATAGTAGAGTACCGTTTCCGAAAAACCTGCTTGATCCTTTGCTTGATTGCAGTCTAAAGTTGTTCTGATTCTATTAGCGATTACCTTAGTAAATACCTTATACGTAACAGACAGTAAGCCGATTGGTCTGTAATTTTTAAGGTCCTTAGAGTCCCCTTTCTTATGAATGAGGACAATGTTTGCATTCCTCCATGGTTCCGGTACCGTCGATGACACCAGGCACTGCGTATACAGGGTGGCCAGCTTTTCTAACACCATATCCCCTCCGTCCTTCAGCAAATCTGTAGTTATCTGATCCTCTCCAGCTGATTTCCCCCTTTTCATAGTTTCTAATGCTTTCTTGACCTCGTCCTTCGTAACTGGTGGAACGTCTGACTTTTTCCCTGTCGCCAATCTCATTACGGTCCTGACTCCTTCGGCTACTCTAGAGATCTGTATAGATCTTCTCGGCTACTTTGACTACCTTGTCCATATTCGTGATGAAGTGGCCCGCCTTGTCCCGTATCGCATACATCTGGTTATTGCAGATGCCCAATTTCTTCTTTACCGCTTTAAGGCTTCCCCCGTTCTTTACAGCCTGCTCAATTTTCCCCATGTTATACTTCCTTATATCGGCAACCTTACGCTTATTGATTAGCTTTGATATCTCGGCCAATTCAGTCTGGTCTCTTGGATTGGAAGCTTTCGTACTCTGGCGTTCCTTAATCAAATCTTTCGTATCCTTAGACAGCTTAACGGTATTAGAATACTTCTTAGTGGCTGCACAGCAACTCCAGTTCCGCATAAAGAAACAAAACTCCCACAAAGAAAGGTGTTAATCAAGGAGACAATCTCCCCAGGACTATTCACAGCAAGCTTAGGGGAAGTATTCAGAGACTTGGAATTGGAGCAGTTAGGCATAAAGGTTGATGAATACCTCAGTAATGTGCAATTTGCTGAAGACATTGCCTTCCTAAGTAACTCGGGGAATGAGCTGCAAAGAATGATTGATGAACTAGACAGAAATAGCAGGAAGGTAGGCTTGAAAATCAATATACAGAAGACTAAGGTAATGTTTAACAGGCTTGTAAAAGAACAGCAGTTCACAATATGTAGCAAAACACTGGAAGTTGTAGGTGAATATGTCTATTTAGTGCACGTAGTAAGCACAGATGAATACCACGAAAGGGAAATAACTAAAATAATAAGATTTCGATGGAGGGTTTTGGCAAGTATTCTCAGATTATGACTACCAGCTTACCGGTATTGCTCAAGAGGAAAGTATACAGCAGTTGCATCTTACCTGTACTCACTTATGGGGCGGAAACTTAGAGGGTAACGAAAAGGGTTCTACATAAGTTGGGGACAATGCAGACTTCTATAGAACGAGAAATTATAGGTATAACATTAAGAGATAAGCAGCGCGCAGTGGGTCAGAGAAATGACTCGGGTTAATGATATTTCAGTCGAAATCAAGAAGAAATGGGCATGGGCAGGGCATGTAGTGCGAAGAGAGGATAACCGATGGTTGCTTAGGGCAACGAATTGTATTCCAAGGGAATGAAAACATATCAGGGTGCGGTAAAAAGTTAGGTGGGCTGATGGGGTTAGGAGGTTGGCAGGGGCAAGTAGATGCAGCTAGCACAGGACCGGGTTAAATGGAATAATATGGGAGAGGCCTTCGCCCTGCTATGGGTATAGTCTGGCTGACGAGGATTAATTAAACAATAGGATGGTTATAGTCTAGAGCAGTTCACTTGGATGTGGATGGAGAGATGGACCGGGTGCCTCATTAGCTGTACTTAAACCCATGAAGAGGCAGTTTGGTCATATGGGGTCTAGATAAAGTAGCATTCAGGTACCACTTAATTAATAGCATGTTTTGTTTAGTATGTTGTTGGGCAGCATTATAAATCAAATCAGTTTATTTCCCATCTAACACAACAGATGGAGGAATCGTAGAAAAAAGCTGCCCTTGGGCAGCTAGACAAGTCTACAATCCTAATTATTGGCAGGGAGGCAACACAAGAGTTTATACAATTTTAAAAACAAGCACATCAAGGAAACACCAGAGAATACACAAAACAGTAATGAAACTTAAACCACGTTATTCAAAAACAAATTATGTAGCTCTCGGCGTGAAAAAGAAAACAAATCGAGGTTAATGTGGATATACCTATTTAGAAGAGATGGAAGAGTGCATTGAAGGCATTCTCGACCAAGATTTCGTCGAGGTGTTGGCACTGTCCATTCTTCGCCACGTCTTGTTGGATAGACTGATTCATTTTTCTTAGTTCTGCTACATTCTTAAGATTTGTTACACTCTTCCTGATTTCTGCTGTAAAAGCAACACTGAGGCGATATTTATAAAAATTATGTGCTTTAATAACTCTGGAATGACAAAAGAAAGCTGCACTTGGAGGTTGGAATGGTAAATATATCTATTTCGGAGATATCTTTTTTGCATTAAATGAATACGTTCAAGCATATAAAATGTTGCAGTACTCAACACTAACTGGCAGTAGTTTAAATACGAGTTTATTATTGCATTGTATACCAGTATCTTAGTTTTTGTGGGAAATAAGTATTTTAGATGGCCTCTAACACCATGGATTTGAGCCTTCTTTTTTTCAAGATATTGTTACTTAGCTGTATTCGCTGTCCGTGATGAGGATGAAGAAGTGCAACAGACTCCGAGAAAACGACGACGCTGAGTGTTGTGAAATCGGTGCCCTCATCAACGTTAGTTGTGCGGACAGCTTTGGGACTGTAAATCTTCCACGTAACATCTCTTGGTGGAGGTGCTGTGTAGAAGGGAGGCCCATATTCGCAACCTCTTGGCGAACAACAGCCTTAATAAGTGATATAGTAGTCAGGGTGTGGTCGGGTGTATGTGACAGCGAGGCCGCGGGAGTCATTGCCTCAAGCTCTTGGCGGATAATGCGTATCAAAGTGCTGTTGTTAGCAGGCGGTCGAGGAGTCGGGATATCGATACAGGAGGAGCTAGCAGCCGTGTTCGACAGCCGGTCGAAACGGTGAGATATGCGCCTCTGTTTCGCCTGCTCGAAACGTCGGCACACCTGCAGCCCAGATTCCACGGTGGAGCAATCCCTGCACTATAGGAGGTTGAAGGCATCGTCGGCAATGCCTTTTACTATATGGCCGACTTTATCCTCCTCAGGCATGCCTTGGTCGACTTTGCGGCATAGAGACAGGACGTCTTGGATGTAAGTGAGATAAAGGCCCAACTCCAGCGACATATCCTGGGCGTCGGCGCTCAGCGTCGGCGCTGTCAGCGCCGTGCCACTGTAGGCGTCACAAGCGGTGCGCATCTCCATAGCACTCTGCGCTGGCGCCGTTGGCGCTCACTGCTGACGGTTGTACTCGCGTTGGTGCGTTGCTGCTAGAGTTGACAAGCAGACTTTGGCCAAAACAATTTTAACATTCACTCAAAGATTTCTGCTTTTTAAAGCGTTAAGAGACTTAATTTATATATGAAACTTAATTAGAGATTATACATTCTACTTCTACACAAATAAACGAGCATCTTTAACATTTGTTTCGGCTTTTCAATAGAATCTGCAATGCCATCGACGCAACATCAATCTGTCCCGTTTTCCGCTACCGCAGCTGAGACGAGTCTTTTGGTTTTGTTCCTCCACGGCTGAGGTCAACCGATTTGCTTTGAAGGCTCGACTCCGTGTGCTTGCACATTTATTTCAAATCGTTCCAGCAGTGAGCGCAAGAAGACGTCTTGTACTGCTCGCGATAAGGGTAGCACTTCTCATACTGAGGAGGAGATAGATCCGACGCCAGCGGAAAGAGCCACGGTGGTGGATTCGGCCAGTGTTTATGGCGCGCAAGCAAGATGGACTCTACCACACAGCAGTAAGTACTTGGAGCTATTAATTTCATTAGCATACGTATGCAGGCTACAGACAACTTCGGAGCTTATGCTGCTTGAGGACTGTTACTAGTTTGATTTCGTCCACTCGAACTTCGGTAGTTTGCGATCATCTAGTAAAAAAATATAATGTGAGTTCCCACATAGCTCAACGACCCTCATTTCTAATGGGAACGTTCGCGTAGGGTTTACCATCCCGAAAAAACTCACGCTTTAAGTTGTTTCTCCTTCCCATTTATTTTTTTTCTCACATGTCAGATTTATGTCAGCTATTGCACGCTTCCCTCCCCATTTTTTTTCTCGCGTGTCCGCATGTCATGTTTTTAATATACAATATATGTCTCCCCCCATTTTTATTTTGGTCCATGTTCTCTTGTTCTCATGTCAGGTGTCGCATATTCTCCTCTTCAATTTTTGCTTTTTTTCTTCTTGTCGTCCTTGTGTCAGGTTTTTATGCGAAATCAGATGTCGACTCCCCCCCTCTTTGTTTTTCTTCTTATCCTCATAGACGTGACATAAGGGCAAGAGTTCTGGATGAGAAAGTGAGATTCGCTGAGCGCACAGCGCGAGTTGTTTCGATGTGGTAAACCCTATAACTTGCAAGTAACCTCACCCAAGGAATTTAAATGTGAGTGATGTAATTAATTAAGCAAAATTATGCAGCAGTACATATATCGTGATGCCCTGCACTAGTGCCTGTTGACCAAACTGCAGCTGCTATGTTGTTTTGTTTAGATGGTATGCTGGACACATGCAGACACACACGTACACATGAAAAATGGGCCACTATGTTCAGGGAAAAGCAAAATGCAATGAGTTCTGTCCCAGTGAGACTGAGTGTTATGCAAACAAAATCAAGCAGCAATTTACTATTGCAGATTTTGTAATGGCATGCAATAGTGCATATATGATTGAGATATTGATATCTGAAGGGTCATTTCATTCTTGCATATTAGTTGCAAAATAAATGTGGGCTCTATTAATGCAGCAACATGAAGTGTTGTGTTTGCATATACATATTTGTAGAAGCTGTCATTCCATTTGGATAGGACGCTGGACACTCAGCAACTGGAAAGCTTTGAGTTGCACTTGGTCAGCAACATTGCTGCATTGGTGGCACTGTTGGCTGTATGCAGCCACAGATTAGTAGTAGCGTCAAAGTTTCCTGCATCCTATGTGAAGGACTGTCATCATACGAATTGTTCAGGAACAAGTGCTGAGGTGCTGATCCTAGCAGGTTCAACTCTTTATTGTTTTTACTGAACATTGTTTTTTTGTGCTGCCTGAGACAATGACAAGATAATTAAAGTGCCGTAGTAGAAGTGCAGTGCTCACCTTAACAGAATCTGGCCATGAGAACTATTTAATATATTAAAAAAAATCACTTCATTGTAGATATTATCCGTAACATCCAAGCCTGCCATAACATATTACAGATTATCGCAGCCTTGACGTGCATTTGTTTCTTGGACCAACAAACCACATATTTTTCTTATCAGATGCGTCGAATGCGTGAAGGGGACCACGGTCTTTTCTTCAAATTTTTCCGTATGACCCCACAGCTGTTCGGCGAGCTTCTAGGCTATGTGGCTACAGACCTCACACGGCAGCACGTTGTGAGAGAGCCCCTGGAGCCAGGAGAGAGGCTGGCAATAGCACTAAGGTTTGTAGAGCTCGAGTTCTGTCAGTTAAGGTGTCAAAGACAAAGAGTACTGCCCTGCAAGAATTATCATTAGGATATTCAGTAGCGTGCTGTTCTTAATATGGAAAGCATGAATGGAAAAATATTGAGAAAGATAGCCGAGACCAGCAAATTTGCGATTATTAAGGGTAATGTATAAAAAGGAGTGCTAAACGCCTATAACAAGGGACAAAACAGATATAAAGTAGTGTTTTGCAGTGTATACAAGAATTTTGTTGTGATTACACTGCAGTAAGTGACATCTACCGAGCGTGTGCCACCCAGTACGCGAGAACAGGAGAAATATGCTCCCCTTTCATCGCACCTTGTTTTATCAATTAGAAGCACAATTGTTTTGCTAGAGTGCAAGTGTTATTTCCAGGCAGGTAGTATAGGCAGATGCACGTGCTTCTCTGTGGCAAATATTACTATGCCGCAAAGCAGGTTAAAAAATACAGATGATTTATTGACTGCTGGCAGCCCCCCCCCCCCCCCGTTTGTTTTCTTGAAATATTATTCTTTCATAACGCCCAATAAATAAGTGCTCATCTTTCTTTCGGACTCTTTTCCATTCAGGTTTGTTACGAGTCTATGTGATCCCTGTTACCTACTTGTCATAGTAATGCTTCGTTTTTGGTAGATGTATTAAATAGTTTTACACAATTATATCATGTTGGCATAATTAGCGTAATAATGTGCTAAACATGTAACATTGCATTGTTAAAACCTAGAAGTTTCATATAATGAAATTCCTTTCTTTGCTTTATCTGTGCAAAAGATGTTTGAAAAACTCAAACGATCAAGATGAAATTTCTGCATGTATTGATTCTGTTTGTCTTGTAGCTACTTGGCTTCAGGGCAGGACATCTGCAACGTTGCACTTGCGTTCCGTGTGGGGATCGAGACTGCGAGGCGCTGCATTCATGCAACATGCCGGGCCATCTGGGAACGACTGAAAGAAATCTTCATGCAGGTGTGCTGCACCTTTGCTGAAAACTGTCACCCGTTGCATTTCATTGAAACTTCTGTATGGTGAGACAAGTACTACTGCACAACTTCATTGATGCTCACCCACTCTGCTATGAAAGTCATTAGAAGTAGACTGTTAGATATGCACCCTTCATTTTAAAGTGCTTTGTTCTAAGCTTCACAGAGGCTTTGCGAGAGTTCCCAGCACTCTTAACATTTTGCTAGTTTCTGGTCTATTCTTTGCTAGCTTACAGCCAGCAAATCCAAAAATGTTTTTGTATCCCAATATACTATTCTTATTGATTACATTCCAGTCTGTTGACTGCAGTGCTACGAGTTGGTATGCACATTGTGTGCAGTCTTTGTCAAAAGTATACGGCCCACGGGTTCTGATTCTAAGCACCGTATCTGGGCTCGTTGCACATCTCGAGCGTTCCAAACCTTATAGATGACAAATCTCGTCCGAACTCTTCTCTAGCTTGTCTATTATATTCCAGTATTGTTTACCGGAGCCTTGTTACAGGGTTTAGAAGTGAACACGCTGGGCTGCATATTATTGACAAAGATTGTACAGGACAGTATTATCCTATAATACTTATAAACTAAATTAATAATACTTATAAACTAAATACTTATAAATTAAATACGAGCAGATGTAATGAACATCTATGCCACAGAGTGCAGCTATAGGTTTATGCATTAGAGGAACTTGATTAAAAGAGGGCGACTTAAGAGGCTCTAAACATATTTGTTATCATGTCTGTCAAGCTGTACTTTTGAGAAGGTTCTTGGCTGTTAAAATTGAGAAAATTGTGTTATGCATATCTGTTGTTGGCTTTTGACTTTCTTTAAGATGACATATTTTGCCAGATTGCTGCTTTCCGTCTTAAAATAGCGCTGCTGTTTGCTTTCAGACTCCAACAAAGGAACAGTGGCAAAAAATTGCCGAAGATTTTGCCATTCGGTCGCAGTTCCGGAACTGCTTGGGAGCAGTCGATGGGAAACATGTTGTCATTGTTTGCCCTCCAAATTCTGGAAGCCGATACTACAACTACAAGGTAAAATTGCACATATTAGACTATTGTCATAAGGCAGTCATGTGTCCATGAACTGGCATCAACCAAATGATTCATGATTAGACATTTGGAACAAGATATAGCTGGGCAGATCATAGTTGAGTAAAGCAGTTAGCTTAATCATTGGGCAGTAGGTTAAAGTTTGTGACATGTGCTTGGTAAGGTGCATTTTGACATGTGCAAAATTCTTCACATCGAGTCGTAGCAGGTCTGCTTATGTTATCAGGCCACAATGTCAATTATTACTGCAGGTTTTTATCAAGGTAGCTTATACCTCATTGTGAATTATGCCTCACCTCGAAAGCTAAAGTTGCTTCGACAGTGCATTTCACACGATTGGCACAAAAGTTTTGTTCATTACTACAGAGCTTTAGTAGATGCATGGACTGCTATATTATTTATTGCAGTTGAATTTGGCCTTTCGTTCAATACATTTATATTGTATTGTGTGCTGTCACTTGCGCAGTCTTTCAGTTCAATATGTACTATGCTTTTCATTTTAGGGCACATACTCAGTGGTGCTCATGGCAGTTGTGGACAGTCATTGCAAGTACATCCTCATCGATGTGGGCGCAGAAGGCCGGCTTAGTGATGGTGGAACGTTAAAGAAAACTTACTTTGGTCGTGACCTGAATGAGGGCATTCTCGACATTCCAAGGCTTGGAAAACTGCCCAAGTGACGAACAGTTGCACCGTATGCTTTCGTCGGTGACGAGGCATTCCAGCTGCGCACGGACTTCATGCGGCCATACCCGTCAAGGTGCCTAAATGACCAGAAGCGGATCTTCAATTACAGATTGAGCAGAGCACGGTATATATTAGCATTGTTTGATCGGACTTTATAAAGCGTAATTGTAAGCAGGGTATAGAAAGAGGCGTAATTCGCAAATTTATTACTTCATCCCAAATTGAAATGAGATATTTTTCAATAGTATCCATGGTTAGTTCCGAAGCATCTGTGCAAAGGTAATTGGGTTCATTATTGTAAAAACCAGTGCCCTCCAGCATCTTCCAGTATGAAGACAGTATGTTTTTCACACTGCTTTTGGTTGGGGACATTGGAAATCTGATGGTGATAGAAAATTCTGGCAAAGCAGCGTGCATGTGCTGGAGCCACATTTGTCCTAGTATCATTTTGGAAATGGTCAGAAGGTAGGAAACTGGAAGCCTAGACATAGTAGAATGAAAAATTTGGTCTCTGTAAGAACTGTTTGAACTCCTTGCACACCTGGATAGAGAATGAAGACAGCTTCTTCTTTTGAGAGTTTAGTTGGGAGAGTTGGACTTTCATAAGAAACCACAGGCTTCAAACAAGACCTTCACATTAGTGAGCACGCCCTTGCACCGGCCAAGTTGAAACAGCAGAACAAAAACTAGGAAAAGAACAGCCTTTTTTTATGGTATAGCACCAGGATGCTGGCACAAGTGGTGCTGGCTCTTGCTATAGGGTTTGAAGCCAGAAGTTCGAATAAATGCATTTTTATAGTATCATATTCCCTTGACTGTATCCGTATAGCCCTGCCCGCATGTATTTAAATATATGTTTGCTGAACCATGGCAAGCTTTTCACTTTACTATGGGCTGAAATGGTCTTTTTTTTTAGAAGGTGCGCTGAAAATGCTTTCGGCATAACTGCGGCAAGGTGGCGAGTACTATTGCAGACTATCCCACCGCGCCCCGAGAATGTTGACTATGTTGTCAAAGCCGCTTGTGTCTTACACAACTTCCTAACTGTGAGAAATCCTCGGGTGGGCACGTTGACAGACAGAGAGGACGCATTTGGGAACGTTGTGGGAAGACATTGGCGGCAAGGCATCCAAGGGGCATTGGGGGATGGTTCGCAGCCCCGGTACTTCTCACTTGCTCCAACACACGCCAGAAGCAACCATTTTGATGCCGCTACAGCTAGAGATTTGTTTGCTGCCTACTTCTACAGCGCTGTTGGCGAAGTCTCCTGGCAGTGGCAGCAACCAGGAGTCTCGATGGATGCTGCATTGAGACGAGTACCAAACCAGTAGCCTCATGCGTGCTAGCAAAGGTCACTAGCTTAAGCATATAAAGATGTGCTGCTCTAACTTGTGCCTTCTGCTTACAGGCTTTGCTATTTGGGAACTCAGGTTTGGTGGTTCAGTCGAGCCCACTTTGTTCCGGTTACAAAGTATGGCCACACAACAGTTAACAGTCATGACACTGTTTCCTATAGCAATATCTCTGTTTATTACAATGATTTCTTGTTGCATTATTGCTAACAGCAGACAACACCAACTACTGGAGCCAGCAGTAAGGGGAAAAGCATGAGGTTCTAGTGAAAATTCGAGCATCTACAGCTGACTGCACACCAAGCACATATCATTTCACGCGAGGCTCTTCAACACCTTAAGATTAGTCGAATTATGCTTACTGACGTGGAGAAAAGAGCCCGCATATCTTTTTCTTTTTTTGCTATAGGCAACCGGCAATGAAGTTTGCTGGGTCGATCGCCACGCCGTAACACATCCTAGCGAGAAGAGCAAATACCTCTGAGGCGGCTTTTTAGGGCATTTTCACGCCACCTGCATGAGTTTACAGGATCATATTGCACGCTGTCGAAGCTTTGCGTGATGTGTCAGATAACTAGGATACATCCAAAGCGCCTGGGCAAGGACATTATCTGTCAAACGCGTATCTATAATGCTGCTGAACGTGCTCGGTCATTTATCGTGAACCAAGTGGCTAACAGCAGCATTTTTGAGTCACGCTGCAGGACAATTACAGCGCTGCCTATGCAGTGCAGGTTCCCTATATGCAGTACCTATTTCTCTGTGCCAAAAATGTTGGATAGCTTTGTGTACAGCAAGCAAAGCTGACAGGCTATGGCTTTTCTATAAACCAGGTAACAAGCTCCTGCCAGGCTTAAGTGCTTGAATCTTCATGTATCTTTCCTTTTTCACAAACCTGATCGTAGCAAGGGTATTTCCTTGCCACTTGAATATTGTGTGGTCTCTATTGCAATAAGCTGACAGGAATTGAAGTAGCAGGAATCCATGAGCATAGTAGGGCCAAAGTTTTGAGCAGGACAGAAAAGCCTTTGGTTGATGAAGTTTAATGCATGTAGGCTTCTTCAAACACCTGTAATTTTTTTAGCCATATAGGTGCTGCCTTTGTACTACATGCACTAGTGATAATTGATTCTTTTCTCGGAAACAAAGCAGCTATTCGTGCTTTTTTCATATTCTGTGCATCAGATGAAAGGTCAGTTAAATGTTCAAGCAAGACTCATTCACTCATATGTGGGAATGCATATCAATATGCTCATCTTTTATTGGGACAGGTCCTGGAAAAGTTCCAGGATCCTTATTTGCATGCGGGTTTGCTCAGCCGCCGGTAGCCTTTGTAGTCTTTTCGCTACAGATAGAGCGAAAAGGTCGCATTCATCATGCTCTTTGCTTATTGTGTGGAGTGCGTCTGTAAGTTTCCCAACATGGCTGGCTAACGTGGCATCGTCAGCCTTATTTGTGTGTTTTTTACGCCTCTTTTCTTGTGTAGGCACTGGCTGGGGCATAAGAAATTCCCGCACTGGCGAGTACTGCTGTGGAGAAGCATGCTGAGACAAGGCATCCAAATCCCAGTCTTCAAAAGGGTCCACTTCTTCAACTTCTACAGTGTTGGTGCTGTGTTGATGCCCTTCACTGCACTCTAGCACTACACTGGCCTCGGGAACAACACTGGCGCTCAGCATTATGTGCGCCTCGGACACCGAGGTTGATGCGCTGCTGGACCCAGCTTCTTTGCTCATTTTCCGAGGCCTGTAGTTGCCTGAAGTCCTGCGTATATCAAAAGAGCAAACATAAAACATGTATATAACGCATGAACTTGCATACTACATGTCATTGCTTGTAAAAATGTTTTCTGTACATCTTGCAAACTTTTGCCAGTCACTTGTTACCGGTCGCTCAGGTCCATTGCACCTGAACTTACTTCGTATCCTGTACGCTGTTTTTCTGTATATGTTTTCCTGTATATCCTTGCCATTTTTGCATCTTTTTTTTCACAGACTCATACACATTATTCAGTTTATATTGCTTCATGACCCAGTTTACATGGGTTTCTCATATGTGAACAAAACCCTTTTACCTTTTTAAAACCATGTCATTTCTTTGTAATGCTTCTGTGGCTGCCATTGTACGGATTAGATTGAATGCCTTTCCACAATCCCCAAAAGTCAAATTTAGTATATGACAAACTGTAATATTATTCGTTTCTTCTTTTCACAGTGCACTGCTGTGTCCTAAGTTTTAGCTCAATACAGGTGTTGATAGCATCAGTGCAGTGCTTTGTCTTTCATTCTTTTGCATCTATTTTTCTGATGACACTCTAGGAACTGTAATAAATGGAAGCCTTACAGCTGGTTACCCATCCTTGGAACTTAAGTCATTGAGTTACTAATAAAAAGTGCTCTACTGTTGCCACTCCTCTCATCTGGTTACTAGCGGAGCTTATATGCTGTCGTAGAGCCAATTTCCAGCCTTTCTGTTTGGCTTGACAGATCTGCAAGGCCTATGATGTGCAACATATCAGAGAAGGCACTTATTTCAGTGCCATGCTATCATTTCTTTACATTTGCAGTAATAAACTTCTGATTGACTGCCTCATTCAAACAACAATGCTGCTTTCACTGAAAATAGAAGTATACTTTTATGTCTTATGACAGCTTTTTGAAAATTCGGATCTGCATGCAAGTCTGCACAGCTATGCAGGTCCTAACTATCACCACAGAGTCAATTTTTAGTTAAAATACCATGAGACTAATACAAGTGGTGGAAAACTCTTCCAATGTAAACTCTGCAATAATGCATTTTTTGCTGCTAGACAAGCCTCACTGAATCCAGAAAGAGTGCTAGAATCAATGTTTACAGGAAGAAAAAGTGCATGGAATGCTCATGTGTGTGCTGCGCAATATAGGGCGATGTCGAACAACCCAAAGTATTATAAATTATTCGAAGTTTCATTGTTGTTTTGAGGGCCAGCTTGAGTAATTAGGCACAAATTGCAGAGAGCAGTGAAGGAAATTTTTCTGAATCTGCCATTTCCATAACGAAGCATAAACCAGGAGCACAATTCAATCTGACAAGTTTAACTGGTCAAGTTTGCAAACCAAAACACATATAGGTCTTCCACGAGGATTCCTCCCGTTACAACATCATTAAAACTGTGGTTACGCTAGTGTTTTATTATAATGCTGATCACACTGATGTTTGTATTCCTGCATAACGTATTTTTTTATAAAAATAAATGGTGACAAGAAAGACGAAAACATGTTCATGAGCCTAACAAAAGTAAGAAATAAAGGTTGAAATATTTTAAAAGAAGTACCGCATTTTGCACGAATATAACGCGATCACAACTAGAGTTGGTTTCTACCAGCTGAGAAGTGTGATGGTGAAGCTTGCCTAAAGTACGTTGAGCAAGTTAAAATATGCACAATTACCAATCTTAGTTATCAGTAAGAATGTATGCGACCAAAATATGTATAACAGAAGAACCATTTTCATTAACAGGCAACCAGACTGAAAAACTGCATAATTTATTTGATTGGAAAAGCTGTTAGAAAATAGTAACCACAAATAGAAAGCCATAAATAATTGTATGATTCTGCCTGCAATTCATTTTTCTGCCTTAAGCGATCGGTGCCATCAAACCATTCCTCGTTGCTTTTCGCGCGCCGACTGAGGCCACACAGATCTACTATTGCGGCCATATGAGCTACACGTACTGCGCACCGGCCGCTCGCGCGATGTCGATTTTATTTTTTCGTTATGCCTGATGGCAAAGTCTTGAGAAAAATAAAAAACTAAAAATACACCGCGCGAGCAGCCGGTGCGCGGTGTAGCTCATATCGGCGCGCGCGAACTCTCCACGAAAAGCAGAACCTGCTTTTAAACATTTTTACATTTTACTCAGCATACAATAGCTCCAGCGCTCTAAACATGGCTATACATGTTTGTGCTCACGTTTGTATGCAAAGTTGTGCATTTCGCCAGATTATGCTTGCTTCACTACGCAGGTGTAAATTGCGTTGGCAAGGCAGAATTAACAATTTTTGCGAACAGCTCGATATGGCAATCAATAATTATCAGTGAACTTACGGCCTGCTGTCTATGGTGTCCTTCAGGAATAGCAGCAAATTATAGTATGGCCAAGAAATGTCGTTGTCGGCCACTTCTTCGGCGCCGGCGCCGCTTTTTTTTTCTTTGCTGTGAGTCGTTGTAGGGTCGGCGGAACTTGTCCCGAAGAGATTTCCACCTCTTTTGCACAATTATCACGCCCTCTGCATGATTAAAAAACGACAGTTTGTGAACACATTTCAATTAATCACTGCAGTTAGTCATGCTTATTTATCAACTTACCTTTGGTTGGCACTCCTGGCAATAATTCCGCTGCGACTTCCCTCCAGAGCGCTTCTTTTATCAATTTGTTTTTATGCGACTTGTGCCCGGCAAGCCACAGCGATGGCCGCCTCTCTACAACGCCGATCAGCGCTTCGTTGTTTATTTTCGTTGTCATTTCCTCGTGCGAAGATGGGAAGCGATGACACAAAAAGTAAAAAGAAAAGCACGCGAAGACTCCGCGCCAGCGAGAATTCCCAATCCGGATGTCGCGGCCACCCTGTCCTCTCATTGGTGTACGGCGCCTAGACGTGCGCCAATGAGAGACCTACGTCGGTGAGCAGATTCCGGCGCCTGCGTGAACGCTGACGCCGAAATCAAGCACGGACAGATCTCGGCGCTCCGCACGAGCTTGCTGGCTTTAGCTTGCTGGCGTCTCGTACCTCGCGCATGCGCAAACCGGTTCCTGCATACGCCAACAGCGCCGACGCTGAGCGCCGACGCCCAGGATATGTCGTTGGAGTTGGGCATTAAGACTCCGTAGACGTTTGGGCGCGAGAGGCGAGCGCTTTTTTGGCGGCAATGTGGCGGCCAATAGGCTTTCCGAATAGGTCGTGGAGCTTCTGTTTGCAAATATCCCAAGATGTTAGCGAACGACATAATCGAGCCTTCAAGTAGCCCCTGGGCATCCCCTGTCGTGTTCGTCAAGAAGAAGGATAACAGTTGGAGATTCTGCGTTGACTACCGTCATTTGAATAAGATAGGCAAAAAAGTTGTATATCCTCTTCCGCGCATCGACGACGCGCTTGATAGTTTGCACGGAGCCAGCTACTTTTCATCCATCGACTTTCGTTCCGGCTACTGGCAGATTTCTGTCGACGAGAGAGACCGTGAAAAAAAAACAGCTTTCATCACCCCTGACGGCCTTTATCAATTCAAAGTCATGCCTTTTGGCCTATGTAACGCCCCTGCAACTTTCGAACGGATGATGGACTCATTGCTGCGCGGCTTCAAGTGGACGACCTGTCTTTGTTACTTAGACAACGTCATTGTTTTCTCGTCCACTTTTGACAGCCACCTCTCTCGCCTTTCTACCATTCTCGAGCTATTCCGCCGCGCCGGCCTTTAACTCAACTCAAAGAAATGCAGTTTCGGACATCGGGAAATCAAAGTGCTTGGTCACTTGGTTAATGCTTCCGGCGTTCAGCATGACCCTGACAAGATACGTGCCGTCAGAGATTTTCCCACTCCGCGTTCATCCAGCGATGTCCGAAGCTTTATTGGCCTATGTTCCTATTTCCGACGATTCGTCCCGAACTTCGCAGTCCTTGCTCGTCCGCTCACCCAACTCCTCAAGAAAGACGTTTCATTCTATTGGGGGCTTCAACAAGTTGCAGCTTTCTCAGAACTTATTGCTGCTCTAACTACTCCACCAGTCTTGGCCCACTTCAACACTTCCGCCAATACTGAACTCCGTACCGACGCAAGTGGCCATGGAATAGGAGCTATACTCGCTCAGCGACAACACGGCCGCACAAGGGTGATTACGTATGCCAGCCACCTCCTCTCAACACCCGAACAAAATTATTCTATTACAGAGCGAGAGTACCTGCCGCTTGTCTGGGCTATTATGAAATTCCGCCCTTATTTGATTGGCCGCCATTTACTGTGATAACAGACCATCATGCCTAGTGCTGGTTTTCCTCTCTCAAAGATCCTACTGGCCGTTTTGGGCGCTGGGCGCTACGATTGCAGAATACACCTTTTCCGTAGTCTACAAGTCCGGCCGGCTTCACCAAGATGCAGACACCTTTGTCACGTCATCCCGTCGACTCCCCTAGTCCTACGGACTCTGACGATGATGCATGTGCCTTGTCTGTCTCCGCCTTTGCTAACATTGCCACAGAACAGCACTTAGATCCTTCTTTGCATTCCATTGTCTTCCGTCTTACCTCCGACCACCCTGACCCATCTCTCGCCTTATTTGTGCTCCACGAGAACACCCTATACCGACGTAATATGCGACCAGATGGCACAGACCTTTTGCTCATCGTTCCCCAACACCTGCGTTACACCATCCTTCAACAGTTCCATGATGCGCCCACGGCTGGCCACTTGGGCGTCTCTCGCTCATACGATAGCCTGCGCCGACGTTTCTACTGGCCGGGGCTCTACCGTTCTGTCCAGCAGTACATTGCGGCATGTGAACTCCGCTGGACAGGCCGCCATTGGAAATTGACCCTGGCAACGTTTAATGCTAGAACCCTAGCTAGTGAAGCTAGTTTAGCAGTGCTGTTAGAGGAACTAGAAGGCATGAAATGGGATGTCATAGGGCTTAGTGAGGTTACGAGGCCGAATGAGGCATATACTGTACTGAAGGATAGGCATGTGCTGTGTTATCGAGGTTTACCAGAGAGGCGACAACTAGGAGTAGGTTTCCTTGTCAATAAGTATATAGCAGGTAATATAGATGAATTCTATAATATTAATGAGAGGGTTGCAGGCATCCTAATTAGGCTTAATAAGCGGTATAAACTGAAGGTTGTACAGGCCAATAAACCTACATGTAGTTATGATGACCAGGCAGTTGAAAGCTTCTATGAAGATGTAGAATCGGCAAGGCGAAAAGTAAAGACGCAGTATAATGTACTAATGGGCGACTTCAATGCCAAGGTAGGGAAAAAACAGGTAGGACACAAGGCAGTAGGTGACTACGGCATTGCTTCTAGGAATAGCAGGGGGGATTTACTAGTTAAGTTTGCAGAGCGCAGTAACTTACGAATCATGAATACCTTGTTCAGCAAACGGAAGAACCGCAAATGGACATGGAAAAGTCCTAACGGAGAAACTAAAAATGAAATCGACTTCATAATGTGTTCAACCCCCGCCATTGTGCAGGATGTAAAGGTAATGGGGAAAGTGCGATGCAGTGACCACAGGATGGTGAGGTCCCGAATTAGCCTAAATCTGAAGAAGGAACGCAACAGATTAGTAAGAAAGAAACCCATCAACGAATTAGCGGTGAGGGAGAGGGCAGAAGAGTTCAGGATCTCGCTACAGAATAGGTATTCAGCTCTAACTGAGGATGGCGACATTACCCTAGAGGCAAGGAACAATAATTTCAGAGATATCATTACTGAGTGCGCGGTAGAAGTAGGCGGTAGGTTAGTTAGAGAGGATACCGGTAAGCTGTCTAAGGAGACGAAAGCTTTGATTAAGAAACGCCAGAGTATGAAAGCTTTCAATCCAACAGACCAGATCGAATTGGCCGAGATATCAAAGCTAATCAATAAGCGCAAGGTGGCCGATATAAGGAAGTATAACATGGAAAAAATTGAGCATGCTGTAAAGAACAAGGGAAGCCTTAAAGCGGTAAAGAAGAAATTGGGCATAGGCAAAAACCAGATGTACGCGATAAGGGACAAGGCGGGCAACGTCATCACTAATATGGACAAGATAGTCAAAGTAGCCGAGGAGTTCTATACAGATCTCTACAGTAGCCAAAGTAGTCAGGAACGTAATGAGATTGGCGGTAGGGAAAAACAGTCAGACGTAGCACCAGTGACGAAGGACGAGGTCAAGAAAGCATTATAAACTATGAAAAGGGGGAAATCAGCTGGAGAGGATGAGATAACTACAGATTTGCTAAAGGACGGGGGGGATATCGTGCTAGAGAAACTGGCTACCCTGTATACGCAGTGCCTGATGTTATCGACAGTACCGGAACCATGGAAGAATGCAAACATTATCCTCATTCACAAGAAAGGGTACTCTAAGGACCTTAAAAATTACAGACCAATCAGCTTACTGTCTGATACGAATAAGGTATTTACTAAGGTAATCGCCAATTGAATCAGGACAACCTTAGACTGCAATCAAGCAAAGGATCAAGCAGGGTTTCGGAAACGGTACTCTACTATCGATCATATCCATACCATCAACCAGGTGATAGGAAAATGCTCGGAATATAACCAGCCCTCATACATAGCATTCATTGATTACGAAAAAGCATTTGACTCAGTTGAAACCTCGGCGGTGATGCAGGCATTGCGAAATCAGGGGGTAGACGAGCCGTACGTGAAAGTGCTGGAAGATATTGTTACGCCCTTAGCGTCGCGACGGAGACGTTCTAGTTGGTTCAGTACGCTGGGCACACACGGTTAGCGGGAACGACACAAGTGCCACCAGACAAAGGTCGAACGGGCGCGCACACTTCTTCTTCCTCTTCCTTCTTTCTTCCTCCGTGCTCTGTTTTAGAACAAGTCCGTAACACTTCCCCCGTCGCAGGCGAAGCCCTCCGGGCGAGTCAATCGTCAGCCCGAGGATGACAGGGTTTCAGACGCGCGACGTGGGCAAGCTCAGTTCGTGAAGAACGTCGGCCACTTTTTGTAAGGCGAGCAATCCGATAGGTGAGGTCACTAATTGCCTCGAGGATAACATAGGGACCGATATAATGCGCGAGCAGTTTCTGACTTAAGCCACGCTTCCTTAGTGGACGCCAAAGCCAGACCATATCTCCAGGGAGGTAGGTGACGTGGCGATGGTGGTCGTCGTAGCGGGATTTCGAGCGCTTTTGTGAGGCGAGAGTTCTCAGGCGGGCTATCCGGCGGGCTTCTTCAGCCCGGCACAGGATCTCAGCAATCTCAGGTTCGTCATCTGTGGAGAACGGGAGGATGGTGTCGAGGATGTGTCGAGGAGACCGGGCATAGAGGAGAAAGAATGGACTGTAACTTGTTGTTTCCTGTTGGGCGGTGTTGTATGCGTATGTTATAAATGGTAGCACAGTGTCCCAGTCCTTGTGGTCGGCAACGACGTACATTGAAAGCATGTTGGTGAGTGTCCGGTTGGTTCGCTCGGTCAACCCATTTGTTTGCGGATGATACGGGGTAGAATGTCGGAAATGCGTTTGGCACAAACGAAGGAGTTCTTCGACAACATCAGCGGTGAACTGACGCCCTCGGTCGCTGATCAACACTCGGGGAGGCCCATGGCGCAGTATAACAAAGTGCAGCAGGAAGAGGGAGACTTGGTGTGCAGTAGCCGATGGAAGGGCTGCCGTCTCACAGTAACGAGTGTCGTATTCAGTGCAGATGACGATCCAGCGGTTGCAAGAATGAGACTTGGGAAAAGGTCCCAAGAGGTCTACCCCGACTTTCTCAAGAGGGGATCTTGGAGGCGTCACCGGATGAAGAAGACTAGGAAGAGTGCCGGCGGGGCGTTTGTGACTCGCACATTGAGCACAGCTAGCCACATACTTCTCAGTGGTTTCACGCATCCGGGGCCAGTAGAAACGTTCTTGGATGCGATAGAGCGTCCGCGCAGATCCCAGGTGTCCCGAAGTGGGGTCGTCGTGCATAACGCGCAAAACAGAGGAGCGTAGGCTGACGGGAACCACCAGAAGGTAGCGGAGACCAGTGGGAGAATAGTCCTTTTTGTACAAAAGACCACTCCGTATACAATAGGGAGTGGAAGCTGTAGGGTCCCTTGCAGCGGTAAAGAATGGTTGGAGATTCTCATCTTTCCTCTGCTCAGTGCGGAATGTACGGGTATCGGGGAATTGAGGTAAAACCGCAGCGATGTAATGATCAAAATTGTCGGCGTCACATTCCGTTGTGGGAAGCGGTAAACGTGAGAGACAGTCCGCGTCAGCGTGGCGGCGTCCACTCTTGTACGAAACTGTATAATCAAACTCTTGTAAACGAATTGCCCACCGTGCAAGACGGCCAGATGGGTCACGGAGGTTTATCAGCCAGCACAGGGAATGATGATCAGTGACCACTGTGAAGGGCCGCCCGTATAGATAACAGCGAAATAGCTGAACGGCGAAAACTACCGCGAGGCATTCTTGCTCAGTGATTGTGTAATTTCGTTCAGGTTTGCTTAAGGAACGACTGGCGTAAGCAATAACGTGTTCCTTGTCGCCGTAACGCTGAATCAGCACAGCACCAATGCCAACACCACTGGCGTCCGTGTGCAGTTCCGTTGGAGCAGAAGGGTTGAAATGGCGGAGAATCGGATGTGACGTTAGTAAAAACTTGAGCTGGCAAAAAGAAGAGTCACACTCTGATGTCCACTCGAAGGGAGCGTCTTTGTGGAGAAGGCACGTAAGCGGGTTAGCAATGTCAGCAAAACGGGGAATGAAGCGGCGGAAATATGAGCACAGTCCTAGGAAACTTCGGAGTTCCTTCACGTTCTGAGGTGTTGGAAACGATGCAACGGCCGCAGTCTTTTGAGGGTCAGGTCTGACGCCTTCACGATCGACGAGGTGTCCTAGTACCAAAATCTGGCGCTCACCGAAGCGACACTTCTTCGAATTAAGTACTAGACCGGCGTTGTTGAAGCAGTCAAGCACGAGAGCGAGGCGTTCGTTGTGCTCTTCGAATGTCCGGCCAAAAATGACGACATCATCGAGGTAGCACATACATATTTGCCATTTTAGTCCCTGTAGGATAGAGTCCATAAATCTCTCAAAAGTTGCAGGAGCATTGCAGAGCCCGAAAGGCATTACATTAAATTCAAACAGGCCGTCGGGTGTGATAAATGCCGTTTTTTCCTTATCGTCAGGGTGCATAGGGATCTGCCAATATCCCGATCGCAGATCGACGGATGAAAAATATGATGCCGAGAACAGACAATCTATGGCGTCATCGATCCGCGAAAGGGGATACACATCCTTCTTTGTTGCAGCATTCAGACGGCGATAGTCGACGCAAAAGCGAAATGTACCATCTTTCTTCTTCACCAGAATTACAGGGGCGGCCCAGGGACTGCATGACTCTTGAATAACACCCTTTTCCAGCATATCCCGAACCTGCTCACTGATGACCTGGCGTTCTGTTGGTGACACTCTGTACGGCTTCTGTCGAATTGGGTGTGAGTAGCCTGTGTCAATGCGATGCCGGGTACGTGTCACGGGAATGCACCGCGAGCCGCTAGGCTCGGAAAAATCAAATATGGAAGAATACTTGACCAGTAAGGCATCCAAAGCGTCACGCTGGTCCCTGGTTAGAGAGCGGCTGATCATCCGATGTAGTTGCGAGTCAGGGGCTGGAGCGGCAGCACTTTCGCCGGGTGCATCAGTAACCAAAGCCACCGACGGGGCGTCGTCTTGGCTACAGGTCGCTATCTTCATATTCACAGGCAACACTACTGGTTGCGAAGAACAATTAATGGCCCACAGCCGTGAGCAGCCCTTGACCACCGACAGTAGGCAATGAGGAACCAGAATGTATTTCTTTGCACAGTTAGAATGAAGCTGTGCCACTGTAGCGTCGAAAGTGTCGGAAGCACGGCTGGGGCACAAAACTGGGACGCACACCATAGACAAGGCTGGCACATTGGTATCCTCTGTTACACAAAACACATCTTCACGGACATGCGGCTTCTCTAAGAGTCCAGAAGGAAGGGAAGCATCAACGCAGAGTTCCCCAGAGCGGCAGTCGACCGTAGCGCCACACATTCTCAAAAAGTCAATACCTAGAATTATGTCATGCGTGCATCGCGAAAGCACTGCAAACTCCGCTGCGAATACCGTTCCACCCAGGGACACCGAAGCACTACACATTCCCAGGGGACACAACACCTCACCACCCGCGCCATGAAAATTCACATTTCTGTCCCAAACAAACATAACTTTGCGTCCTAACCGCTTCTTAAACGATAAACTCATTATTGAAATGGTTGCCCCGGTATCCACTAAAGCCATTGTCGCCACACCATCCACAAGCACATAGACCGTGTTCTTTAACATAACAACAGATGGAGGAATTTCTTCAGGCAGCACACAGTCTCCAGCGGCCTGACCTCCAGCAGCCGCGCTGACTAGTTTTCCGGCAAAGGCGATGCCGACCGCCTTCGTGGTCGTGGTGACGGAAAGCGGCGCGCAGAAGAGGCAGGTGGTGGTGAGACACTTCGTTCGGAAGCAGGAGAGTTGTTGCGCGGTCCATTGGTCTGGGGATATTCATACGAAGATGGGGGCCATTGCCAATTAGAGTCGTAGAAACGGTTACGTGGCGGAGCATTTTGGACGGGCCTATCGTAACGGGTGAGTGGGCGGCTGCGGCAGTATCGAGCTATGTGCCCCTCAATGCCGCAGCGTCGGCACACGGGGGCTGTGCGACGAAAAACTTGTTCCCTGGAGGGCTCCGAGGAGACAGGGTGCATTGGGTAGCGAAACTCATCTTCAGGTTTTCGGGTTGGACGCCGGAAATAGCGAGCAGGTGGTGGTTGAGGATGGTACTCATAGTGCTGATCATAGGGCGACAAGAAGTTAGTAGGGCGCGAGTCGTAGCGAGCTGGGTGACCAGGGCTATCGAACCTTGGCGTCGGGCTGTTGGAGTAAGCGTCCGCCTGTGCCGTATTGATAGAATTCACAACGGGCATCGACGGGAGCAAGGAGGGAGGCCCTCGAGAGCCGACAACGTCAGAGGGCAATGATGATGGAGACCGTACAGGGGGCTCAAACCGCTGCAGTTCCTCACGAACTATTCGCCGGATCGTCGACGACAAGTCCATGAAGTTGTCTTCAATGCTCGCCACAGATGGAACGTTGGCGAGCCGCCCAAATTTTGGCGTTATGCGACGAGTCTTCAATGTCTCGAATGTGCGAACATGCCGAAGGACATCACAGACGGCGTTCAGGTCACCTTTGGCAATTAGAAAATTATAAACATCATCTGCGATGCCCTTCAGAAGATGTCCTACTTTATCTTCCTCGGTCATATTAGCGCTTGCAGTTTTACATAGCTTCAGGACCTCCTCTATGTAAGTTGTGCATGTTTCCCCAGGTAGCTGAGCTCTGTGCGTAAGCGTGTGTTCAGCTCGCTTCCTTCGTGCAAGACAGTCACCGAAGCACTGCCGCAATTCAGTAACAAAACGGTCCCAGGTGGTAAGAGAGTCTTCGTGGTTTTCGAACCAAACAAGAGCGGTATGGGTTAGGAAGAAAACCACGTTTGCGAGTTTAGCGGCGGCGTCCCATCGATTGTAGCGGCTCACCCGTTGGTAGTGGGTCAACCACTCGTCAACGTCCTCGCCTGCCGCTCCTGCGAAAGTCCGGGGCTCCCGATAGTGATGCGAAGAACTGTTCGCTGCACCCGCAGGCCGATCTTCAGCCTGGATCACCGCGTCACCACGGGCTGCTTGCGGGTCATTGGCCGATTGCATGGCGCTGGTTTGCGGTTCGAGGCCCGCAAGGCGACGACTCCGGCGAGGCTCCAGTTGTGTCGGTGCTGTCTGTAGCGCCAGGGATCGCTACCCGGCTTCTCCACCACAATGTTACGCCCTTAGCGTCGCGACGGAGACGTTCTAGTTGGTTCAGTACGCTGGGCACACACGGTTAGCGGGAACGACACGTGCCACCAGACAAAGGTCTAACGGGCGCGCACACATCTTCTTCCTCTTCCTTCTTTCTTCCTCCGTGCTCTGTTTTAGAACAAGTCCGTAACAATATATATAGTGGCTGCACAGCAACCATAGTTCTGCATAAAGAAAGTAACAAAATTCCCATAAAGAAAGGTGTTAGGCAAGGAGACACAATCTCCCCAGTACTATTCACAGCTTGTTTAGAGGAAGTATTCAGAGACTTGGAATGGGAGCAGTTAGGGATAAGGGTAGATGGAGAATACCTCGGTAATCTGCGATTTGCTGATGACATTGTCTTGCTAAGCAACACGGGGGATGAACTGCAAATAATAATTGATGACCTAGACAAAAAAAGTAGAAAGGTAGGCTTGAAAATGAATATGCAGAAGACTAAGGTAATGTTCAACAGCCTCGGGAAGGAACAGCAGTCTACATTAGGTAGCGAAATACTGGAATTAGTAGGCAAATATGTCTACTTAGGACAGGTAGAAACCGCAGATCCGGACCATGAAAAGTAAATAACAAGAAGAATAAGATTGGGATGGAACGCATTTGGCAAGCACTCGCAGATTATGACTAGCAGCTTACCGGTATCGCTCAAGAGGAAACAGTTGCATCTTGCCTGTACTCACCTATGGGGCTGAAACGTGGAGGCTAACCAAGAGAGTTCTACTTAAGTTGAGGACAACCCAGAGGGCTATGGAACGAAAAATGGTAGGGGTAACATTAAGAGATCGAAAGCGTGCAGAGTGGGTCAGAGAAAACTCAAGTTACCGACATTCTAGTAGAAATTAAGAAGAAGAAATGGACATGGGCAGGACATGTAGTGCGAAGAGAGGATAACCGATGGTCGCTGAGGGTAACAAACTGGATTCCAAGGGAAGGAAAGCGTAGCAGGCGGCATAAAGTTAGGTGGGCGGATGAGATTAAGAAGTTCGCAGGGGTCAAGTGGATGGAGCTAGCACAGAACCGGGTTAATTGGAGAAATATGGGAGAGGCCTTCGCCCTGCAGTGGGTATAATCAGGCTGATGATGATGATGATGAACTGTGTCAGCGTCGGAAGAAGCCCACAATTTTGCCTTTAGGTCATATGCAGCCGATACCCATACCAACTGACCCATTTTCCCGTATAGGAGTTGACCTCCTTGGCCCCTTTCCAGTTTCCACCTCGGGGAACAAATGGATCGCCGTCGCCACCGATTACGCTACTCGGTACGCTATTACCCGTCCCGCCATCCCGATCAGCTGCGCCACAGACGTCGCTGACTTCCTTCTAGAAAACGTAATTCTTCATCATGGTGCTCCTCGTGAACTACTAACTGACCGTGGCCGCTGTTTCCTGTCGCGAGTAGTTGACGAAATTCTCCGTTCGTGCTCCGTCCGCCACAAATTACCACCGCAAATCACCCCCAGACCAACGGCCTCACGGAACGTCTAAACCATACCCTCACAGACATGCTGGCCATGTATGTGTCTGACGACCATCGAGATTGGGACGTTCATCTTCCCTTTGTCACATTCGCCTACAATTCGTCTGTCCATTCTACCGCTGGATACTCCCCATTTTATTTATTATTTGGCCGACACCCGTTACTACCCTTCGACACCTCTCTACTTGCGGCAGACGCCACCAGTACTTACACCAGTGATGCCGTCACCCGCGCTCATGATGGCCGCCGGATAGCTCATGCCAGGCTCTCTGCATCCCGACTCCCAAAAAATCCGGTACGACAGCCGCCACCGTGATGTCCGCTACACTCCTGGATCTCTCGTTTTGCTGTGGCTTCCGTGCCGTCGAGTGGGTTTGTGAAAAACTTTTGCCCGTTACACTGGCCCTTACCGTGTTTTGCGCCCCGTGACCGACGTCACCTACGAAGTTGAATCTGTGGTTCCGAAGTCCCCGTCCACAGCTCCAACCTCCGAAATAGTGCATGTGTCCCGTCTAAAGCGCTATTATCAACGTTCTATTTCGCTAACATAGACCGCAGTGGAACTCTGCTTTTCCCGCGGGGGGGGGGGGGGGGGGGGGGTAGTGTTACTTAGGTGTATTCGCTGTCCGTGATGAGGATGAAGAAGTGCAACAGACTCCAAGAAAACGACGACGCTGAGTGTTGTGAAATCGGTGCCCTCATCAACGTTAGTTGTGCGGACAGCTTTGGCACTGTAAATCTTCCACATAACAATATAATTGACATGATAATCTCATGACATACTGACGGAAAATATAACCCCGAGGCATTTAAACAGCTCAAATATTTCTACAGACCGCAAGTTTATTATATTATCGTGCGGTGGGATAGCTATTTTTCGGCCTAAATAAAACAGTTTTGATCTTACTCTCGTTTATTTGCATCAGGTTAACTGCAGACCAGAGCTCAAGAGCTTTCATTGTGGCATGGCATCACCTAATATATGCTCAAAATATCAAGTGATGTTCACTGGACTTTCATTATGTTCTGCCACGGCCAAATTTTACATCAGAAAAAAAGAGAAATACCAGTCATGGGCTTTTGTGGTGGCTTTCCAAGGGATATGGCAATAAATACGTTATATCCAATATTTCATTAGAAACTGCTTCTTTAGTTGAGTTGGCTGTACTGCCAGATTATATTTTATCCTTTAATTTAGCGCTTCACATTGTGACCCATTCACTCTCAATAGGCATATATGGCTTGAAGAGTGCTTTCAGCTACTCTGAACAGATCAACCCTAGAACAATACTTAGGAGGGCTTTGAATAATTATGAGGGCTTTGACCAGCCAAACACTCTGTTGCTGGCATCCCTGGTCAGAAGACTGTACAATGTTGACTATAAAGCAGATTTTTCACTCTGTTGCTGGCATTCCTGGTCAGAGGACTGTGCAATGTTGACTATAAAGCAGATTTTTAGGAGAGGATTGTGGTCTCATGCATGTCTGGTTTAATAGAGAGTGGTGTTTAAGGGCTCAAATATTTGAGTGCTGACACCATATTTCTGTAGAACAGAGCAAGTCTATAACCATGTCTCTTTAATTAGTGACAACACCAATTATAGGCAACAGTGACACAAGTGATATTGAAAATGTAAAAGACTTACATAAAAAATATATATAGCTTAACTTAAGCTTAAGCTTAACTAAAAAATCCAGGAAGCTTTGCCTGGACTGCTTTGGCACATTTTGATGCCCTAAGAAAAGCAAAGCAAAAAACTATTGTTCCATTAGCTCGGCTCCGTTGTCTTTAGCAGCTGTGTCCTTGGCACATTTGTCCTCGTTGCTTTTGTCAGTGCCCTTGGTGCATTTTTCCTTGGGCCCCTTGATCCTGCCACCATTGTACTCAATGCCTTTGACCGCAGTGTCTTTGTCCTGGGAGCGTTTTTTCAGTGCCTTTGTCCTCCGTGCCTTGTACTTCAGTGTCTTTGTCCTGAGTGCTTTTTTCTTTGGTGCATTTCTCCTCGGCCCCTTTGTTCTTGGCACCTTTACCCTTAACACCTTTTCCCTTGGTGCCTCTACCCTCAGCACATTTGTCCTCGACACCCTTGCCTTCAGCATCCTTGCCCTGGGCACACTTGCCCTTGGCACCTTTGTCCTTGGCACCTCTGTCACTAGTGCCTTTGTCCTCGCGAAAAATACCCAACAGCCGGCCCCTTGCCATTTCACGAGCTGAAAAAGAGGACAGAAGACAGCAAAGTGAGCTCCTGAAGACAGCATAAAATCATTATGATTAGCCAGTTCACTTATATTATTACGTCAGTTTTGTTCGGTATTAATACATCAATCACACCCCTTGACTACCACTGCATAAGCAGTTTCTGCATCTCACAACACTCATTATCATGATATTAAGCACCACTGGGACTGAGATATAGCAGTGGCAAGCTTTTAGCATATCCAGCTGCCAGAAATATGTCACCTCCATCTACAAAATTCCTTACACCAACACATCAAAGCAGGTGTGTTCATTATTCAGCGCGAATGCAGGGGAAATGGTAACTCTTCCTATTTTTTACTTTGACAGCACAAAGTGACTCCAAGTACATCAGCCACAGGCACTGCACCTGCCCTTATCATGACCACATTTGATAGGCACCTACGCATTGCATGATACTTGGATATGGCATGTATAAACACTGAGCACTACATCACACTGGCCAAAACAGTTTGCCATATTCAGATCGAAATTCAAATTCAAATCTAACCTTAAAGGTGGTGACATTTTTCCCATTCTATGTTCCTCTATATAAATGAGTACAGAGCAGTAGCTGTACTTCCTTTGTTGACAGTCTGAAACACTCACTCTATGCCATTGAGCGGGACAGTGCATAGTACAGGTGTTATAGTAAAATTATTTCTGGTTTTAATTTGGTGCTAGCCAAGAAAATTCTCAACAGGCAAAGCTTGCCCTTTAAGTGCAAGTAGCAACATAACATGCTGTGCTATATAGGTTTACCCACGCAGGAGTGGAAACAAAACCACTGATGATAGCGCCACACAAAAGCTTTGGCAGCTCCTAATATTTGGCAGATGCTTTTATGACTGCGACGCCACAAACTGTCATGACCGACTGCAGTGAAGTACCACCTAGGAGAGTTACCTAGCTTGAGAGCTGAAATTCCCTAAGGCTGCAATGTGCTTGCCAAACAACATTCACAAAGCGTGAGTGTGGAAAGATTTATTTGCTCTCATTTGTAAACTTACTAATAAGAAGGAGATGTTAAAAAAAAAAAACAAGATAGTGACACGCAGATTAAACATGTGCCTTCATTTTTGACAATGCTGTTATTCACAGAATTTCTAGTTCACAATCAATGCCTCAAAAAACCCAAAAAGCCATACATCTAAAATTAACTCATTCACTGACACTTGTAATGGCACAGAGTCATATGCAGCAGCAGTGAAAACAGCCATTTGAGTGTAGATCATAGTGTCACAGTATAGGACCACATTCTAAACTGAAACATGCTTGAGTTATGGCAGTTATATTCGGCGTAATGCGAACATCTTGAGTGAAGAAATGCTGACATGGGCTGATGTGGCAAGCATTGCATCCAATTCTTGCCCCATACATTCACTAACGCATCATAAAATGCTGAGTAGAAAGCTGCAGGCATGTGGTGCACTCAATGTAACAGTCATTCAAAATTTCCTGTATACTCGTGTAGATTGCCGATTGCTTAAGAAAACTAGGGTCAAATAAAGTAGAATAAATTTATTAAGAGTTGAAACTCATTAGCATCAATCCGAGCAAGCAGCAATATGGCCATAAAGAAATTCTATACTGCTTTCTCAGAAACCTCACAGAACTGAAATTAGAACTGGTCCAAGATTCGAACCCGTGAACACAACAACGCCAGGTCCTAGTTAGCCAAGGAATATACTGTAATAGAAGAGACATCTGGGCGAGTTGGTATGGCGACATGAGGCCAAGGAAGTTAGCAGAATGAATAATGTGATGAGAGTAGATTGACCAACAATTAGACATAGGAAGTGTTGAATTTTTAGGGGAACCCTCCTAGGTGGAGTAATTTGCTGAAGGAAATAATACTCATAATACTCATAATACTAAATAATACTCAGATTTATTTCAGTGTAGTTCAATCTAGGCTACACTACTGTCTGCTTGTATGGGGAGTGACTGGGGCAAATCTTGGAAATCTTTTGTTATTGCAAAAACATCTGTTCGCTTTATAGAAAACTTAGCAAGATATGACTCCATGTCTTCTACTTGAGGCACAACCGCATATTACCGGTACAAACTTCGTATCACGAACGTCTGGCAGAGGTAGCGTTCTTAAATTTCAGAGCCGATCAGATACATTTTCGTCTCTAAATATACGGCCGATCAAGCACAATATGAGTTTATTACATCGATATACAGAAACCAAGAAACAAGGTCAATTGCGGTACGCAGTTGTTGAACTGGGAAATTCCAAACGTTTTGG